>NW_028270186.1:25466414-26071414 GCF_037043375.1 Chiloscyllium plagiosum | reverse complement strand
ACTGAGAGAAAGTGCGGAAATGTGGTGACGATTCAATTACTTGTCTGTACTGAAAATTCATCAGTGCAACCATACCGGGGAAAAGCCATTCAACTGTTCTGAGAGTGAAAAGGGATTTACTCAGTTTTCTAACTTGCTGACTCACCAGTGGGTTCACACGGAGAAGAAACCATTTAATTGTCCAGAGTATGGAAAAGGCTTCAAAAGTTCTCACGAACTGCTGTACCATCAATGTGTTCACGTTGAATGAGAAACCATTCAAGTGTTCTCACAGAGGGAGTGGGTTCAGGCCGTCATTTGATCTCACTTTACATCTGCGAACCCTGTGACAGAGGCCGTTCGCCTGTTCTAAGAATGGGAAAGCATTCAGTCAGTCATTCAATCTGCTGAGACACCAGTGAGTTCATACCATTCGTATGAGACCATTCGTCCGCTGCGATTTGAAGTAATTAATTGATTCCGGTAATCTGCTGAAATACAAGAGAGTTCAACTAGAAAGAGACCATTCACCTGCTCTGACGTTTCTCAAACTTTCTGAAAGACGAGTGAATTGATATTGGCGAGAGACCATTCATATGTACTGAATTGGGGAAAGGATGCACTTAAGCCATCCATCCTCCTGATACACCAACGGGTTCACTGTGACAATAATTTGTTTTAATGACGCAGTGTGGGAAATGCTTTATAAGTTTCCACTAATTGAGCTCGCATAAACATGTTCACGCTGATGAGAACACAATCTTATGCTCTCACTGTAGGATTGTTGTTTCTCTGATACTTCTTGTGAAGTATATTCACTTATATCAGAGAAACAACAATCCTACAGTGAGAGCATAAGATTGTGTTCTCATCAGCGTGAACATGTTTATGCGAGCTCAATTAGTGGAAACTTTGTGGGCGGCACGGTGGCACAGTGGTTAGCACTGCTGCCTCACAGCGCTAGAGACCCGGGTTCAATTCCCGCCTCAGGCGACTGACTGTGTGGAGTTTGCACGTTCTCCCCGTGTCTGCGTGGGTTTCCTCCGGGTGCTCCGGTTTCCTCCCACAGTCCAAAGATGTGCAGGGTCAGGTGAATTGGCCGTGTTAAATTGCCCGTAGTGTTAGGTAAGGGGTAAATGTAGGGGTATGGGTGGGTTTCGCTTCGGCGGGTCGGTGTGGACTTGTTGGCCCGAAGGGCCTGTTTCTACACTGTAAAGTAATCTAATCTAATCTAAATGTTTCTCGCTAGTGTAAATATACTCGTGCTCACTGAATAGAGATGACCAGGTGAATCTCTTTCCACACTCAGTGCAGGCCTCTCTACAGTGTGCCCATTCATGTTTATCTGAACCTTTGCTGATTTAATAAATTCCTTCTCATACACAGAACAGACGAATGGTGTCTCTTCAGTGTCATGTCGATCGGATGACATTAGGCGGTGTTGTGAAGATAATCGCTTACCAAACAGAGAAGACAAATCTTCTCTCCCTTTGTTGAAGTCGTTTGCGTGCCATTAGGATTGATCCCCGAGTGAATACCTTCCCGTCATGGAACAGCTGAGTGGCTTGTCCCCATGTGAACAGGTTGATGTTGAATTAAGATTTTGAATTTACAACCTTTGCAGATCTGAAAGTTTATTTTTCAACAGTATGGGAAATGACATGCAAACCTGCCTACACACTGCATGGCCAATAAGAACACAGAAAATCAAGCCTGTCCAAACCATACAAGGAACATCCAAAATGCCTCAGCATTGACCAAACAGGCTGACAAGGGAAACCATACATGATCAGAGTTATTCACAAACCAGGGAATACACTTCCCAAGACAATCTACCAATAAGCTTCCTCGACCCGATAAACACAGCTGAACCAAAGACCGAAGGGTAATCTAGTACCCCAGTGATATCAAAGCCACGTGAAGCTCAGGTCAGCCAGGGATGCACCAGAATACCTTGCTCATCTCTGGAGAGCACCAATGGTATCACCTTACTGCCAAGGAAAGGGAAATTCTCACATACCCACGAAGAGAGCTGGAACCCCCGATCCCATTCTTGAACTGATTAATGCTGCTGCATGCTTGATTGTGTCCAGATTGTATCAATCACGGCCAGAGCTTGTGCCGTAACCCGGATCCAGCCAGGGGAGAGCCGGACGGGCAAGGGAAGCCTGGAAAAATAGAATGAGAGACTGCTGATGAAATTTTTCGCATCAATCCTAAGAGATTCCACAGCTCGAAGGAAATTGACCGGGGCTCCACCAGTTCACTTTTTTTTCTGTCTTGTGGTTTCTGTCTTGTGTCTGCTTGTTTTGCAGTTGCTGACTGCATGTATTGCCAGTTTCAGTTGTCTCGTCTCAGTGTGTTTATCCATCAGACAAGTGTTTGTTTACAGTGCGGTGCGCGATAATCCTTTATTGCTTGACCTGTCAATCACTCACTACTTGTGTGTTCTGTGAGTACTCCCTTTGTCTTTCCTCGAAAACTGATGTGCAATACTTAGCAGTCAGCGCAGGACGTCCAGTACGCCATGGAGGCAGGGAATTCCACCCACTGCTGGGATGTGCTAGCTGGGCAACCCCAATCATGTGGTGAGAACGGCCCAGGACCGAAGTTGTACAAGACGATATTGAGGAGGCATGTAAGTTTCAATTCCCTACAGTGTAGAAACAGGCCCGTCGACCCAACCAGTCCACCCCGACCCTCGGAAGAGGAAGCAGTGCAGACCCATTTCCCTCCCACCAATGCACCTGACATTATGGGCAATTTAGCACGGCCATTTCACCTGATTTACACACCTTTGTGATTGTGTGAGGAAACCGGAGCACACGGAGGAGTCCCAGGCAGACATGGGGAGAATGTGGGCTGAAAATGTGTTGCTGGAAAAGCGCAGCAGGTCAGGCAGCATCCAGGGAACAGGAGAATCGACGTTTCGGGCATAAGCCCTTCTTCAGGGATCCCTGAAGAAGGGCTTATGCCCGAAACGTCGATTCTCCTGTTCCCTGCATGCTGCCTGACCTGCTGCGCTTTTCCAGCAACACATTTTCAGCTCTGATCTCCAGCATCTGCAGACCTCACTTTCTCCCCATGGGGAGAATGTGCAAACTGCACACAGACAGTCGCCCAAGGTTGAAATCGAATCTGGGACTCTGGCTGTGAGGTGGCAGTGCTCACCACGCCGCCCTGTCAATACGTGAAAATCAAAATAAAGATAGGAGATTCTCTTGTTATACCTGATTCACTGGCAGACACTGTGCTGAAAGAGACAGAGGATGGAGGTTACTTTACCCACTTTACAGGAGACTTTTAAACATGTCCACAAGGAAATTGGCCAGATGGGAGGTCATTTAAATTCGATAAGCTTGATTATTGGACCATATCCATTACGGGAGGGCACGTTGACCCCTCCTAGGACACTGTATACATGCTGCAGTGTCTTGCAAAGTTTCGGCACGTTGCCCAGCAGTATCAGGCCGCGAAGGTGAAAGACTGCTGCAATAACAAGCGACACTGTGATCAAAATATTTCCGGATACAGCCACACCGCCCTATGCCCCACAGTACCCGAAATTTCCCATACTGGCTTCAAAGCCAGACCCGTTCGGCCTGAACGAAGTAGCTGCATTTTTTTTTACCATGCATTACACAGCAAGCCCGCGATGGGACACATTAGCCGCCGGGCAGTATGAATCACCACTGCTGCCCAACACAAACGATAACTCCAGACTCACAAGAAGCCCGAGTGCTTGCCGAAATTACCAGGCCACCAACTGTCAGTTTCCCCGCAACATGATTGGGTGCACTCCCCTGTATAAGACCTGGACCCACGCAGAGATCCGGGCCATGCTACAAGATGACCCAGGCCCGTTGAAGTGATTGCTCCCGTTCTACAATTGGGTCCTCGAAATTTCCTGTATTTTCAACTGTCGGTCCCAAGATGTGCAGACCGTATTACAGCTTGTGCATATGACCCACTTGGTGACCATTAGCCCTGTTATTGACATCCCCCTGTGACACCGCTTCAGACTGGGAAAAAGTGGCTGGACAGCACCGTGAAGGATGCAATAAAGGCCAGTGCAAGACGGCACGCCGATTTCGGGCTGTTATCCAGTGTCTGCAGAGCAGCCAAGCATTAGCTCGATGTCATTGTCCGCTTTAGGGAGATCTGTGACTCCTCGTCCGACATTCCATTAGCAGAGAACGAAAAGCTTGCCGTGCAGACCTTACATATGCTCACGTTTTCACGTTGCACAATCGAACGACGAGCAGGACGGACAATTTAATTGTACTTAATAACTTGGACGGGAGTGGGCGGTTCACTACACCAAAACGGACGTGGGCATTCGACTGGCTCGCACAACCCGACAACCACAGGGACACCACCAGGCCAGTACAGCAAGCTAGGGCAATTCAAAGAAGGCACTGCTGGAACAGTGTGAAATTGGAACACTGAGTGACACAGTGCTGGTCCAGGCAATGTCGCCCAGGGCCATCTAACCTCTCCGTCTCCCCTCAGGCACGACAGCAGTCCACCAACAACAGAGGCAGCTTCAGCAAGCTGCCTACACTGTGGCTGATCCCTTCCCCCGTGCTCCAGAAACTAACTAGGGCTATCGTGAGAGTGAGTTTTCACAGGCGATCTCAATATGTCTCTCACACGCCCCCTCAGAAATTCCGATGATGGATGTGAAGGTGGTGGGGAGCTGGTCATTTCTTTTGTGTTGGATACTGCGTCTGTCCAACCGTCTGCGGCTTCTGACTCGGAAAATTACCTGAGTTGCAAGACCCTCTGCACTATACGGTTTTTGAGAATACCCATAACAGACCCACACTCCTAACACATTAACTCCAGTATTGGCCCTGCCACTGCGACTGATGCTGCCATTATTTCAGACTCTTGCCCAGTCGCCCTCCTGAGCCGGCAGACCTTATATAAATTGAATGCCAGTATCCACTGTTCCTCTGAGGATCTCACATTAGAGAACCTGGACGTCCATTATTCCATGCTGCGAGCAGTAATTTCACAGAGCCCTGAACCCTCTGACCAGGTAAGCTCCTGATGCTCTTGGTCATGCTCCAATTCACCTATCTGCGCTCTTCTCGACCCCCACTTGCCCTGTTGTCAATGGTCCCTTTCTGTAGACAGTTCCCTGACTCCCTGCTCCCAGTGGGGTGCGCAATTGACGGTATTGACTTGTCAAGCATCCCACAAGAATTAATTGAAAATAGCGACACACAACGGTGATATGTAATTACAAAATAGATACTTGTGAAATCTAAGGACTTCAAGGTGACCTTCTTAGCAAATGCGGGTGCTATAATGTTGTTGTACCTCTGCACTGACAGCTGAAGTGATGTCAAGCTGCTATCTGTTTTCTCCATTGGTTTTGATCATTCTGGCTCTCGTCTAATTGCCTGAAGACGAGAGGTGCCGACAACCTAGGAGCTTGCTGCGTGGTTTCTGGTGTAATTTTCAGAGGGGATGAAGAGCTGCTGTTGGTCACGGGAAGTGACTGTGAGGCCCCCAACCCCCACTCCCCTGAAACCCCACAGCTCCCCATAATCCAGTTACTGCAGTCAGCAGCTGATCTACCCTGTCAGGGCACACTGGATCCTCCTTATCCTGACCTTTTGGAAGGACAGTCTGCTGCCATGAATTTGGCAATGGCTGGATATGATGTGTTTTGCTTTCAATTTCACTTTCATCTCTGGCCACATGTAAGTTCTTCAGTTTAACCATGTAACCCTTCCAGAAAATGTCCGTTCGCTGATCCCTTTTTGTCAACTTAACCAGGTTCCCCACACGTACTCACCACCTCAGCAATGTCTACTTGAACTTGCCCACATTGACTTATTGATCTTCTCCGGCCTTGATAGAACAGGGACTGTTCCTGTGCCCAAGCACCCTGCAGGAACTTTAATGAATCAGGGAGCAATCTGAATCTAATTGATGTTAAATCGTTGTTAGTAGCCAATATCTCTCCAGAGCTGTTGTTTGAAAGTATAGGTAACAGCCTTTAAATATGATTGCTGCATTCTCTGAACCGGAACATCCTCTGCCCACATTGATTGAACGACACCCCCTGCTGACCGACCGTTAATTGACCAGTTCTGACAATGTTGCATTCAAGACTTTTCCTACCCTGCCCACGTGGCCACACCTCCTGATTCCAATCCTGGTCCCAGTATTTCCTAGCTTCCAGTAATATTTTGGCACTTATGCTCAATTCCACCACAAACCCCATTCCCGACCTATTACTTTGTGCTTCCAAGCAACTTTGGGCAAGAAAGTTGGGATGCAGAGGTTCTGTTTTGCACCGTTATCATTTTGTTATCTCATCATTCCTGCACTTCCATTTTGTTTTCGTTCCCTCCGGTTTCCCTCTTTGTTCTTTGTCACTAAATCCTTTTAATTGCTGCATTTTTAATTTTTGACGAAAGCGAATGGAACTCAGACAAAGTAAGTGTCTACAGCAGATTGTGAGCATTTGTTAATTTGCAATATAATAAGTAATGTATGATTAGGATTCATTAAAAATTACGCTGAACACTTATTGATGTTGGAATATAAAGTCCACTTTCCCCCTTATTGACACGAAGTATGTTCCTCGATTTAATGTTCATATTTCAGGATCATTTCAGTTCAAATGGCAAAAGACAGCGAGAGTCGCTGAAGTCACTGCATTCCAACCTGATTTTGGACACGTGAGAACTTCAGTTTCTCCCCCTACTACTCTCTCTATCCGAGCAACTTTCTCTGATTTCCTTTCCTTCACATTTAAGCGGCCGTGCTCCAGGGGGAAATACTATTGGATGTTGTTGAATCTCCAGCTCGAGCTGAGAGAGGGCTATCTCCCATTGTGAGGTCAAGAGACCCAGCCGCAGGTTGATGGGACTCAGGGATCAAGCCCCACTGCGCAGCCTCTGTAGAATCTCCATGTCTCAGTGTTCCCCGAGGGGAAAGGCACATCCAGGAAGGAGTCACTGCGGGTCTAACTATAGGCTGCACAGAGGGACACTGAGAATTACACACGGAGCTTGGACAGCCAGTTCCAAGGGAACCGATGTGACACCTGTGCCCTGTGACTTTGCTTGGGAATTGAACCTGCGTGTGTTTAGGACAGGGACTCTTCCACTGGGTTAAATCCAGCCATTCAAAAGGGTCGAATATCTACTGTACGAATACCTGATATACTTCCGAACACCTCATGGAGACTTTCATTTACAGCAGATTCTAGTCGATTGTACAACCAGAGAATTACACTGAAAAGTATAAATATTTCTCTGCATTAACTCATTCATAAACGAATCACTCCATTGGTCAGGTATTTGTTGGAGAAGCACAGGCTGGCGTTGCATGTCAGGCCCCTGCAAAAATCTGGACATAGACTCTGTTCTAATCAACTGGGGACCTGAAAACTCTGATGGGGAGACCCTCCGAAAGAATGTGACCTTCACTGTCTGTACTGTCACTTATTCCTCCCGAGAAGGTGGTGGAGAGTGAGCTCACTTGCTTAATCACCACAGATTACTGGAATATTGCGTGCATCTGTCCCTGGGTCCGCACCTTCAATCTTGGGGATGGATTGGAAAGAATGGAACTGTTCAGATTGGGAATCTGATGGGACTTTCAAAAATCATGAGACCTCTGGGAGTAACTGTTCCCCGAATATAAGGTTCAAGAATGAGACAACACAGGCTGAAATTATCTGCAAAAGTAACAGATGTGTAGTAAGAGATGTTTTTTGTTGACACAACGCTTGGTGTTTGTGTGGAGGGCCCTGCTGGCGTTCTAATGGAGGCGGCTCCAACTGACGCTTTTAACAGGGAACTAGGTCATTATTTAAATTTCACTGAGGGGTGGAGAGTCAATGGACAGAACAGAGTGTCACAGTTATTTAATTTCTGAATCTCAAACTCCCACTTTGTCAATGAGGACTTGGTCACTGACATCAAGAGATGTCAGCATGCTGACGCTTGGCTTGGGAGTCTTTGTTGTGGACATCGAGCTTTACTCACTGTCAACCTCCAGACAACAGGACATGTCTTCAGAATTTGCAAATGACACAAATTGAAAATGCAGGAAACAGGGAAGAGAAGAGTAGCAGAATTTAGGAGGACACATGCAGAAGTTATTTCTAGTCGGTCTGAGGATGAACGTGGTCCACAGGATTCCTGCTATCCTCACAATGAACTAATTAGAGCCAGACTTCCTTATTGTTCGCGGCCAATTAATATGAAGCACAGAATTCCTGTGAAACAGACACGAGAGAGGCGAGAGCTTTCTGTTTGTCATAAAGAGCAAAACAGTCACGCAATGACCGTGGGGGAGTGACATTTCCTGGATTTAATCAAAATCACACCCTGACAAGGCGAACCCTCCAACTACCTGAGGGACTGTGATTTGTAAAGCATATTCCACGTGAAGCTTGTTCAGAATCAGTCACAGATTTTTTTAAATCTGCAATCTGACTAGATTGATCCTGAAGGCAGAAGTTTTAGAGACGCTGCAGAAAAGATTTACCACCATGCTTCCTGGACTGGAGAGCATTTCTTATGCAGTAAGATTGAGGGGCTGGGGGCTTTTCTCATTAGAGTGAAGAAGGATGTGGGGTGAATTGATAAATGTGTATATGATGATAAGAACTACAGATAGAATGAATAGCCAGAGACTTCTTCCAACTACAGAAATGTCTTCATAAGGGGGCATAATTTAAAAGTGATTGGAGGAAGGTTATTGGGGAGATGAGAGGTAAGTTCTTTCTATGCACCGACCAGACTCTGTGGCGGTGGTAGTTCAATCAGATGCATTATGGATGTTTCCTCGACTCTTGGATAGGCACATGGAAGATGGGTTATGCAGATTCGTTTGACCTTAAAGTAGATTAACCGATCAGCACATCATCGAGGGCTGAAGGGCCTGCACTGTACTCTTCTGTATGAATTGTCCTCCACATTATTGACTCCACTGTCAGTTAAAGTTCTGATACCATATATCCCCCTGAACGATAATGTTTAAGAACGTCTCACCATTTTCAACGGGATCATTCATTGTCTATTCGAAGCCTCCGACAAACGTGAACCAATTGTTTTAATTGTACCATTCTCTACCACGACCTCTGGAGAGCAAGTGGGAATATAGCGTTGAGATAGGGAATCCGGCATGATCACATTGAATGGAGAGGAGGCAGAAGTGGCTGAATGGCTTCGTCCTGCTCCTGGTTTCATTCAGCTAAATGTCCTCCTGAAAATCTCATCCTAAAAATTATCAGTGATTACATTGGGGAAGAACATCAGCAGTTGTTTTCGTTGAGATTTTCCTGCATCTTGAAAATTTGATTTTTCTGTGCTATGACCATGAACAGTCAGTCTGAGACTTCTGATGGCGTCTCAGTGAAAAAATTCATAGGAACGCTTCCTTACTGTTAATGACCAATCGCATGCAACGTGGCCTGAGATTTGAAAGGGTTCCAGTCTATTGTTAAATTACTCGACACTGAACCTATTTATAGATTCCAGAAGCAACAACGATATTTTCTCCCTATCTAATCCTGCAGTTCATCTTATTGACTCTCAAACTCTCATCATTTTAGACTATTCAAAATTCCAGGGATACAGTCCTGGGCTTCTGTCATTTCCCTGGCCATTGAACCCGTGCCGTCCAACTATAGTTCTATGAATCTATGCTGCATTCATTTGCACATGGATTCCCAAGTCCCCAAACCGTTCTTGCCTTTCCCTTATTATAAAGTCGCTGTCAGCGCTGTGCTGACATGAAATGGCTACCTGAAACAAACCTATAATGGCTACTGACACTTTTGGAATCATTTTTCCTGGTTTGGCAGATTAAAACACATCGTACACTTTATACATTTTCATCTCTCGGCCTCCTGCAGATGAAATAAACTGGGATGTGAATCGATGGAATTTCGATGTAAGTGGAAGGATAATCTAAACCAAATGGTACAATGGTAAACTGGATGCAGGAGCAGAGAAGCTTCAGTTTGAGTCTGAATTCTGTCAGCACAGGTGAGGGGCAAATGTGTGAAAAGCTTTTTTTCCATTCATGCATTCCTACATTGGAGAAATGTTAATTTACAAATTAAACTCTAAAAGCAGGATATGGAGAACTCTGTTAAAAAATTTCCATTGATTAATATGCAGATTCCAGAATCCTTTTAAAGTCCGTGCCCTGAGATTTTTAAAAATCTGTCTAACTTTCCAAACTTCAAGACAAAAATACGATAGTAATATGACAGGTCTGCTACTGAATTGTAGGTGCGTGGTCTTGTTCAGAATCTGTCAGAGATTTAGCACGGAGTAAGATGTATTTTATCCAGATAACAGGCATTTATCAAGGACCAGCCTGACGTAATTTGTCTTCAAATTTTGTGTTCTCTAAAAATAAAGGAATTGATTTACCATTAAGCAAGCCTCTCGGATTGTGCATCATTAGTATAGATTTGTGAAAGAGTAACTGTGTATGTGAATGAGCGAATGTGGCTTTGAGGTGTCTGTGACTGATTGACTGAGAGTTGGTGGCTGAGATTGGCTGAGTGAGAGGTTGTGTTCGAGTGTGATGTTCTGATATCGGGAGTTTGCAATGCTCTGCTGTGCGTGTGACTGAACATGTGTGACTACATGACAGTGTGTCTGTGTGAATGAGCTATGTACGAGTTTGTGATAGACACTGTAGATGCAGCTTTACTCTGTAATCTAACACACAGCTTCCCTGACACGGGAGTGTTTGTGGACATATCTGTCCTTTGTATGTAACCCTATTTTTCCCGGACCCTAGGAGGTTTAGTTGGAGAAAGTGTACAGGGAAATGTACTCTGCCTATAAGCCAGTGATATAACTATGCTAAGTGCATTTGATAGGGACAGTGTGGGGATAGGGGTTGACTTCGTCATTATCTAATTCCACAGTGAACATGGTCTGGGAGTTGGAAAATCTGAAGTGCAGAAACAACTTTACTCTGAACTTAACCCCATTCACTACCTAAATACAATCTGAAGGAACTGCAGATTCTGTCAATCAGAAACAAAACCAAAAGTTACTGAAAAACCTCAGCAGGTCTGGCAGCAACTTTGAAGAGAAATCAACGTTAAAGTTTCAGGTCTGGCTCAGATAAACGGTGACCGGAAACGACGTGGTAACTCTGGTTTCTCTGTTCAGATGTTGCCAAAACTGCTGAGCTTTTATCAGCAATTTGTTTTTCCCTATTCTCTCCCTGTTCTACGAATTGCTCCCCTCAATTAGCTTAGACACTTTGTTCTGTTGTACATCAGCTTGTTGACAACACATGGAATTCCAGTCTCTCACTCAGACTAGAGTAAATGAATATATAATCCCAGCGGTGTGAAATTCCCCTGCCCTATCACTGTACATTTCCCTGACTAATGCACCTAACCTTCACATGTCTGATCACTATGGGCAATTTAGCATGGCCAATATTACTGAACCCGCACATGTCAAAGCAAACCAGACCATCCGAAAGAACCCCACGCAAACACGGGGAGAACTTACAAACTCCATTTACAGTCGCACGATACTGGAATCAAACACGAGTCCCTGGAACTCTGAGGCAGCAATGCCAACCACTGAGTCACTGTGCCACCCAAACAGTTAAGTTTAAAAGCTGCAGTTTAATTTCTGCGACATTCAGTTTCTCCAAAAATAATGTTTTATGGAGTACATCAGTTCAATAAGGCAGTTCACTACCATCTTCTCAAGGGCTGATGGGAATGAGGGATAAATGCTGAGCCCAGCCAGTGATACTCACGTCCGATGAACAAACGAAAACTTCATCCCTTTGCCTTGCTAATACCTTGCTGCCCCTGCAGATTAACTCAATGTGTTTTAATATCCCAGGACACACAGATCCCTCTCTACGTCAGAGTCCTAGAACATCTCCCCATTTAAACTAAAGTCTCTGTCGATTCTCCCTGACACTCTCCAGTTTGTATTGAAATGGACAGGGCTTTGCCCATTGACTTATCATCGCTACATCGATCTGTTTGACAGCAGCTTACTTCCACTTCAGAGTTTACTTCTAAACGAGTTTCACCAATAATATACTCAGTTTTTTGATCAAGACTGACTTGAGCAGATGACTTTTGGAAATCTCAAAATCCTTCTGTCACTCTCTGTTCCTTATTCAGTGTGTCTGCCTGTTTCGCTCTGCTCGCCCAGAATATCTGTGAATTGCCACATTTATCCGTTATCATTTTGGAGATGCTTCATGGTGTCCATATCTCCTGCACGATCACAGTAAAACGTCTTCACCTCCCTAGGCCCAAGTCCTGGTCATAATTGCCAAACTGTCCAAATATTTGGTGACGCCATCACTTTAACTCTCCCGATTTGTGTCCAAGGTTGTGGACAATGATGTTGAATCAATTAATAGGATCAATTAATCAATAAAGGTGTACTTGACTGAAAGTAAATACAGTTCTCCTAAGGGACTGTAAAAAAATTAACATCAGGATTTCCAAACATCAAAGCTTCATTAAACAATCCTGGATGTCAGATAAACAGGACATTCACACACCTGGGTCGGACTCAAGACTCAATCCCCCCGACACCGAAAGGTTCCTGTATCAAACAACATACGGTATTGGAATCAAATGCAGTTTTTGTGAGCAGGACATAGCACATGGGTTGAGGAAAATTGTCCATGTGGATGTTCCGAATCAGGAATCTAATTTAGAATCCAAACTGAACAGAAACATTCCAGTAAAGAACTCTGTGATGAAGTTCTGGAATACATCTATTTTTTTGTTTGAAAATGGGAACCCTCTTGGATAACAATCGAGAATTACTGCTTGTGTGTGTGTGCGCGTGTGTGTGTGTGTGTGCGCGCCCACGCGCACGTATGCGCGTGTGTTTCTGTGGTGATAGTTGAGAGTGAGTTAAAGTTCTATCACTTCTCAGATTATACATATCTTCCAAATGTTTGGTTAGGCATCATCGATGGAACTTTACTTTGTATTTAACCCTATGTTGTCAATTGATCTCACAGCTTCCTATGCACTGTTTTCAAGGCTCCATCCGCTGCCACATCTTATATTTGCTCGTATCCTTTTCAGACTGTCCTTCAGCCACTCAGTGACATCCCAGACTCTGCAACCAGGGAGGCAGTGTGCTACCTGGTGTCGCATCTGCACTGTCACAGACATCTGCCTGATGCCCGAACAATGCAATCCCCTTATCACTATTGCTCTCCACTTCTTTTGTTTTCCTTCATTAAATTCAGAGAAGGATCATTTAAACTCGGAAGCAACAAATGTATCTTTTCGATTTGAAAATGGAGGGAGGCAGAAAACAGGGCCACTGCTGAAATTCTGTCCAAGCAACAATGTTAAACCTTTTCATCGTTCTGTGTTTCCTAACATTTATACATTTCCTGTACTATAGTATTGAAGTATTTCAGGGGGTGGGTGCTGCCTTGTTACAGAATGATGAAATGAGAATAAACGACCTAATTCTCCAAAAATATCGAGTTGCTTTTATTCAGAAAGTGGTTGCTGGTTCCTCTCGTGGCGGCCAGAGGGGATCGTTCTCCCTCACCTCACGGCCCTGGCACGAGTCACCTGTTGCCTCCTCTCACTTCCTCGGTGTCAGACTTTCCCCGCTGGTTGTGGCCATCCTTTTTGTGACGTCACTGCGCAGCCGTTTGCGCCTTTGCGTCATTCAGCGCATTGTGAGACTGTCAGAAATAAAAGAATGAACAGGGACAGGAGCAAAGTGCCCCAGAGAGAAAAAAAAATCTGCTGCTTGTACAGTGACACTGGGAGGCCAGCAGAGGGCGGTATTTTATCACTTTTGAAAAAGAGGGACAGAGAGAGTCAGATATATTTCTTCAACAAATTTTAATTAATTCATTGATTGATCAACTCACGTTAACACTTCTGGTAATATTGGATCGACACCCTCACTCCCAGGCCCCCCTCCTCTGTCTTGGGTAGTTCTTGTGCAGGATGCCCTATTCTGAACAACTTTTGCAGCTCTTGGACAGCTTGTGCTCCTTTATCTGATACCCTCATCTTTGCAGTTCCTGCTGAGGTTCATTTTACAGTCGGCTACCATACACCCAGAAGAACGTAAAGTCTCACACACTCTCATTTCTAGGATGAATGTTTGAATCATAAGCATTCATATTACCTGTGTGGTATTTCAACAATCCCATGCATTGCTGAAATCTTCAGGACAATGGGCTTATAGCCGAGAAATGGGATTTGTGTATGTGGATCTTCATTGTCTGCCAGGACCATTCGTTAACATGTTTCCCTCTGAGCTATAAAGAACAAATGAACACAAGAAATAGGAGCATGAGTCTGGAATTCGGCTCCTCGAACCTGCTCCGATTTTTAATGCAATCATGGCCGTTCTCATTTATGAAGTGCTTTAAGAGGTTAGGAATGGCAAACATTAACTCCCAGATTGCTCAGGTCCTCGATAATTCGCCACGATCGTAATAGATCCATGCAGACCCCATCTCTCTGGCACTTCACTCATCTCTGGAACATCTGGATAACATGGACACCTACATCAGACTTCTGTATATTGGCTTTAGCTTTGCCTTGAAGACCCTAATGCCAACAAGACTCATCGACATTTCTGAGTCCTAGGACTTTCCTCACATCGAGAACTGGATCTTTAACTTTCTGACCTGCAGATCACAATGAATGAGGAGAGTTGGAACCTCCTCCTCTTCAATAATACGCAATATTGTCTCCTTCAAGGCTGTGCACTCAGCCCCCTTCAATATTTCTTACCCCCTTATGAGTGTACCGCCAAATTCAGCTCTAACCCCAATTACAGATTTACTAATGACACCACGATAGTGGATAGGTCTCAAAACCGACCTAGATTATACCTCCTCCCACCATGCCCCCTGTAAAAACGCCATCCCATATTCTCAATTCCTTCACTTCCTCCGCATCTGCTCCCAGGTGGACCAATTCCAATACCGAACAACCCAGATGGCCTCCTTCTTCAAAGACCGCAATTTCCCCTCAGACGTGGTTGACGATGCTCTTCACCGCATCTCCTCCACTTCCCGCTCTTCCGCCCTTGAACCCCGCCCCTCCAATCGCCACGAGGACCGAACCCCACTGGTCCTCACCTATCACCCACCAACCTCCAGATATCGTATCATCCTTCGTCGTTTCTGCCACCTCCAAACAGACCCCACCACCAAGGATATGTTTCCCTCCCCTCTCCTACCAGCGTTCTGGAAAGACTCCCTGCACGACTCCCTTGTCAGTTTCACAACCCCCACGAACTCAACCTCCACTCCCAGCACATTCCCCTGCAACCGCAAGAAATGCAAAACTTGCGCCCACACCTCCCCCTCACTTCACTCCACGGCCCCAAGGGATCCTCCCATATCCGTCACAAATTCACCTGCACCTCAACACACAACATTTACTGCATCCACTGCACCCGATGTGGCCTCCTCTACATTGGGGAGACAGACCGCTTACTGGCGGAACATTTCAGAGAACACCTCTGGGACATCCGCACCAAACAACCCAGCCACCCTTTGGCTGAACACTTTAACTCCCCCTCCCATTCCGCCAAGGACATGCAGGTCCTTGGCCTTCTCCATCGCCAGACCATGGCAAGAGACGCCTGGAGGAAGAGCACCTCATCTTCCGCCTAGGAACCCTCCAACCACAAGAGATGAATGCAGATATCTGCAGCTTCCTCATTTCCCCTCCCCCCACATTATCTCAGTGCCAACCCTCCGACTCAGCACCGCCTTCTTGACCTGCAATCTTCTACCTGACCTCTCCCCGCCCACCCTCTCTCTGACCTATCACCCTCACCTTAATCTCTCTCCACCTACGCATTCCCAACGCCACTCCCTCATGTTCCTCCTCCCTACCTTTTATCTTAGCCTGCTTGGCACACCTTCCTCATTCATGAAGAAGGGCTTATGCTCGAAACGTCGATTCTTCTGCTCCCTGGATGCTGCCTGACCTGCTGCGCTTTTCCAGCAACATATTTTTCAGCTCTGATCTCCAGCATCTGCAGTCCTCACTTTCTCCTACAGGAAATAGAGCTGCGTGACATGGTGAAAAGACAACAATCTTTCCCTCAATGTCAGCAAAACAAGGGAACTGGCCATTGACTTCAGGAATTGGACCGAAGGACACACACTGGTCTGTGCTATTGGTGCTGATTTGGAGGTGACGGACAGCTTCAAGTTCCGAGTAATATCACAAACAATCAGTCTATCCATGTCAACTCTACAGCCAAGAAAGCACATCAATGCATCTACCACCTCAGACGGGGAAGGAAATTTAGCATTTTGGTAATGACTCTGATCAATTTTAATATTGCACTGCAGAAAACATTCTATCCAGACGCTTCGTATGGTAACTGCTCTGGCCGTACTGCAAGAAATTGCAGAGATGCATGTACCTAACACAATCCATCACTCAAATCACATTTCCTTCCATTGACTCAGTCTTGAATTCCCACTGCTTCAGGAATGCAGCCAACACAATCAAAGGCCCCTCCCACCACCGCAATGCTCTTTCCCAACCTCTTCCATCGGACAGAAGATGCAAATGTTTGAAAATACGCACCAATGGATTCAGGAACAATTTCTTCCGTGTTGTTATCAAACTTGTTAATGGACCTGTCATATATAGATTTGATCCTTTTCTGCACCTGTTCAAAAGCTGTGAAACTATATTAAACTGATGACCTTATGTAAGGTATGATTTGTACTGGAGAGAATGCAACACAATATTCTTCACTGTTTCTCAGAATGTATGACTATCATAAAACAAGCAAAATCAATCTGCATACCATACATCTGGGTCTGGTCTGCTCGATAACACTTTAAACCTATGTCTCCTGTGGTCTGTGTAAAAGGCTTCCATTATCCATTACTTCCATGCCTGTCATAATTTCGAAAGGATCTATTTCGTATCCCTCAGCCTCGTCGTTCATGTGAAAGAAATGATTTATTATATTGTCCCGCATCATTTATGATGGGAGCTGGCAGGACTGCAGATATTATGTCTGATCCGTGAGTGATAAAGTCAATTAGCCTTGTCTATCCGTTGCTTCTTATGGTTTCTGGCATGCAACTATTTCTGAGTCGTAGCTTCACCAGGTTGACACCTTACGTTTAGATATACCAAGTGTACACACTCACAGAACATAGAACATAGAAAAGTACAACACAGAACAGACCGTTTGGCCCACGAGATTTAATTCTAATGTCAAATATAGTAACATAACCTACGCACCCCTCAACTCACTGCTATCCATGTGCATGTCCAGGAGTCGCACCATGTCCCCAATGACTCTGCTTCCACGACCACAGCTGGCAACTGATTCCATGCATTCACCACCCTCTGCGTAAAGAACCTACCTCTGACATCTCCTTTTTACCTTCCTCCTAATATCTTCAAACAATGACTTCTCATAACAGTCAGTCCTGGCCGTGGGAAAAGTCTCTTCCTATTGATTGTATCCTTTCCACACATTATTTTCTATACCTCGATCAGGTCTCCTCTCTTCCTCCTTCTCTCCAGAGAGAAAAGTCCGAGCTTACTCCAACTTTCTTCATAAGGCAAGCCCTCCAGTCCAGGCAGCATCCTGGTAAACCTTCTTTGCGCTTTCTCCGAAGCCTCGGCATTTTCCTATAGTAGGGCGACCAGAAGTAGACACAATATTCAAAGAGTGGTTTCACCAGGGACTTGGAGAGCTGCAGCAAAACCTCGCAGCTCTTAACCTCAATCCTCCTTATTGAAAGCGAATACTCCATATGCTTTCTTAATAACCCTATCCACTTGGGTGGCAACTTTGAGGGATCTGTGTACTTGCATACCCAGATCCCTCTGCTCATCCACACTACCAAGGATCCTGACTTTAATCTTATATTCAGCATTCGTGTTCCTCCTTCCAAAATGCATCACTTCGCTTTTATCCAGGTTGAACTCCATCTGCCATGCCCAGATCTGCATCCTATCTATGTCGCCCTGCAGCCTGACGTAGCCGTTTATACCGTCGACAATACCCGCAACCTTAGTGCCATCTGCAAACTTACTAACCCACTCTTCAACCTCCTCATCCAAGTCATTTATAAGAACTACAAAGAGCAGAGGCCCAAGAACAGAGCCCTGCGGGACCCCAATCACCATTTTCCTCCAGACAGAATATTTTCCATCTACAAGCACATTCTGCCTTCTGTCAGCCAGCCAATTCTGAATCCAGATCGCCAAATCTCACTGTATCCCATACTTCCTGACGTTATCTACTCTACTCTTCATTTCTCTTCGTCTACTCTTCATTTAACCAAGTTTGATCACTGGCTCCAAGTCCTAAGCCTCCCATTCATCTGCTTCCCCTGCCGTTCCATTTCTTCGTTGTCATGTCTTTAGAGCCTTGGTAAATTTGTACAGTGCATCTTGGAGGCTGTCGTTGAGTTACACCATGCAGAAGGACTGGCTCATACTTACAAACAGTCTCTAACACACTCATTAAAAGTCAGAACGCATAGGAACAGCTGAAACAAAAATAAACCAGGTTTCGTCAGGATTAAAGCACCTATCACTGCTGCGAACAGAGAGAGCTCCTGAGCAGTTGAAGACTTCCCTGTATCTTGTTCAGAGTCCCAAGCTGTTTAGTTGCCTGAGAACCAATCACATCGTTGCTGGTAGCTGACAGCCTTTGTCAGTGGTGAACTCGTGGCCAATAATCAATGAGCTCCTTGTCACAAACAAAGGCTGCATCTGTGTATAACTCCACTCATCTCCAATCACATTTCAATTATTGTGTCACTATCAGGTAAATTGCTGTCAAACCTTGCAGCTATCCTTCACTTTCGATCTGTTTGTAAAGTCGCTCTTTTCACATTTTAGTCCACAATCACACTCAATTCTTTTTTAAAATATGTTTTTATATGTATTCGCCCTGAGAAAACTAAAATGCCATTTCAAAAACGCATTTACTTGCAAAATACATGATGCACATTTTTTTATAACAAGTACAGTCTATTTATTAATTCTCCCTTCTTGCAATGTTATGCAACCTTCGCATTTCTTAAAGCTTTTACGTATTTCACCATTTGTATTTTAGGACAATATATCTGAATTCACATTCGGTTTTCTGGTGATGTGTATAATAAAATGGTTACAACAAACGACACCATCAAAATATGTTGCATTGTTAATTTGAAACATTTAAAGAAGGCCAGTGGATTACAATCTGTGTAATTTTGTATTTCATTGTTCTTTGTTTGGTGGTCTTCAAAGTACTGAAGATCTAACAGCAACCCCAAAGTCCCCTTTCCTATGGAAGAGTACTTTTCCAATGTTCGGTATTGATTCTAATAGAACTATCCTCCAGGTTCTCAATTTCTAATTTATCATCCTGGAACAAGAAAGCACTTAAACCCAATTCAGAAGCATCAGCGGCCATTTTGAAAAGACTGGAAAACGCAAGTATGGTAAAATAGGTTCATCAATTCAAATTGCTTTCATCCTTTCAACATTAACCTCGCACTCTACTAACTAAACCACCTTTTTCTTATTTCATTCAAAAACATGTTAAAGGCGCAGCTGTCCGGACAAAAGTATGGACAAATTTCCTGTAAAGTCAAACAATCCAAAAATCTATCAATTTCTCATTTAGTTTTAGGAAAGAAATTCTAATTGTATCACTTTTGCTGTCTCCATCAACATCTGTGCGCTTGTGTGTGTATGTCTGTGTGACTGTATGTGCACGTGTGTCTCTTTAAGTCGATATGTGTGCTTCTGTCTGTATGTGTCTTTGCACATCTCTCTGCATATGTGATTGTGTCTGAGTCTCTGTACGTATTTCCGTCTGTCACACACACAAAGACACAGGCACAAAACACACACACACACGCGCACATGCACACACACACACACACACGCACACACACACACATACACACACACACACACACACACACACACACGATATCTGGAGGTTCCAGAGGCGGAAGGTCAGGCGTTTTTCCTCAAGGCGTTGGGTGGTGAGTGAGTGGTTATAGAGAAATTCCTGGTCCTGCATGTCCTCGGCAGATTCGGAAGGGGAATTCAATTCTCCCTCCGACAGTTGTTATTTTGTATGTTGCTCCTGACCCATCGCAACACAGATCTGTGTGAATGCGCAAACCAACTCTCTCTATACATTTCACTCAAAATAATGTCAATAACAGGACGGATTAAAACAAAATGCAAACTGTGTTGAATGCTGGATGTAGGGAATCATTTTACTGTAGAGACTTTACAGCACTGACATCAGGCTTTCGGCCCATCATTCACAAACCAGTCTGCACTCCCTCTTGAAACCTCTCCAATTACCCAGTCTTATTGAAGACTGTCTGTGTGGAGTTTGCACATTCTCCCCGTGTCTGTGTGAGTTTCCTCCGGGTGCTCCAGTTTCCTCGCACAGTCCAAAGATGCGCAGGTTAGGGTGGATTTGCAACGCTCAATAGTCAATAGTGTCCAGGTGAGTGTTGGTTATATGGTTAGCCATGAGAAATGTGGGGTTACAGGAATAGCGTAGAGGGTGAGACTTGGTGGGATGCATGATGAGCCGAACAGCCTGTTTCTACACTGTAAGAGTTTTATGATCCTATACTCCATCACATCTATATCTGTGTATGAAGAAGACAATCACCTGATCAAATACCCCTTCAATGGGTCAACGTTTGTTTTATATCTGACGAAGAACTGCAGATGTTGCAGATCTGAGAGACAGCACAAAAATTGCTGGGAAACTCAGCAGGTCCGGCAGCATTTGTGAGGACTGAAACTTTTGGATCCAGTGATTGTTCTTAAGGGCTGAAGGCTTCTGATTTGGTGTTTTCAGACCTGTTGACGTTTGACAAGCAATTTCTTGTTTTGCTTTCAGCCCCAGTTCAGTTGGTGACTATCACGGCCTTGTTATGTGTGTTTCGGAAAAGGGAGAGCTTAGCTGCGAGCGCGGTGGTAGTGTAGTGGTGAGCATAGCTGCCTTCCACGCAGTTGACCTGGGTTCGATTCCCGGCCATCGCAGTGTTGTGGCTTTTCCTGTGGTTTTACAAGGAAAAGTCTTGAGCACCAACGTTGCATTCTTTGGCGAAACGGATTTGTCAGGTTGCTTTAGGGTTTTCATGGCGATGGTTCCTGTAAATTGCCATGACAATCCGGGCAGCGTTGCTCGAAAGCTTTCCTCTCTGCTTCCCATTGCTTATTTGAATATTGTTCGCAACATAAGGTTCGTTTTGTTTTGTACGAAAAGTGAGAGATTGCTGTCGTCAGAAACCTTAAATAATTACAGAAGCCCCTGGAAATTCGGACCGGATTCAACAGCTTCTATCGTGGACAGGAAGGAGGTTTAAATACATCAAATTTCTTCAAGGTTAAAATACATTCGCACCTCAAAACCATTTGGAAGCTTAAGAATTACAAACATCACATTATACCTTTTTCTCATCTGTTCAAGTTTCACAATATCATTCCGGTAGCAGGAAGGCCAGATTTGTGTAGTTTATGCAATGTTACGATATTCGAACATTGGCTGGTTCGTAGTTAAATGATATTTCATTTTGTTAAGTTTTCTAATAGAGTTGGGTTAGTCCACACTTTGTTTTTTGTTTGTGTTACAACGATAGTGCGAAGTAAATTGTGTTTCGGTTCAAGCCTGGAGGTTTCACCAATTGAATTGCATTGCCGTACATTTGCCTTCAGGGGAAAAGAAAAAAGGATCTAGACCATCTTTTTAACTCATAGGAGTTTGATCTGGTTCACAACCTCCTCAATTTCGGTCAATAAATGTTCCTACAGTGCGCAACAATGATTTTTACAGATTAGAGGAGGATGCACAGACATCGTTATTAATTGTTATTACCTCGGACATGAGACGTTTGGGAATGATATTCCTCAGACCATCGACTGTCTGCTCAGCCAAGGTTAAAGGCCTGGAATCCAGCAAAATTGGGAACAATGCAATTCCCAGGAGACTGAGAGGTTACTAACAGAGCGGGAGGTGGAGAGTCGGGAGCAGAACTACAGGGACAGTCCTCTATGATCACTGACAATTCAACGTTAGTAAATCCAGTGCCAGGAATGACTGCCTTTGGTCAGAATAACAAAATGTTATTATGGAAAATAAAGAGCATGAAAGCAAGGGAAGGTTTAAAGCATGAAAGCAAGGGAAGGCTTAAAACATGAACCCCACTGGCGATCTATTGCAAGGGGTGTGTAGAATGCAGGATGAGATAAGAATAGTGGAATTCTCTCACACCAATTAGCAAAGAAAAGTTGACACTGTAAGGTCTCGATGGTGAGATTAGATTACAGTTAGTAAAGTTAGGCTTCCTGTTAAGTATCATTATGACTCGATTGGGAACATAAATATTTGGGACATGACATTAAATATCTAATTAATAGTTAATAGAGTCAGCCTGATTGAGATTATTGACAATAAATAACTAATTATGGCATCGGGAAAATATGAAGTAGGGTCTGGAATGAAAGACCATTGTTGCGAAAGCTGACATTAAATATCTAACCGTCACATGAGAATAACGTTAAGTAGAATGAACAATTAAAGAGATGATGGGAACTAACATCACTGGTTTATTGTGTAGCGAGTGTGAGGTCCTTTGATTAATATATTTGGACATGCTGATAAGCAAACAAAGCATGGGAAAAATGTATAAAACACCATGGACAATGAAGTTCGAGAGCATTCGAGAATCTGCTTTCTCGGTGTCACGGTTTTTCGTTTGCAAATAACAGACCGACTTCTTGAAGAACTCTCTACGTCTCCTGGTGATTCTCCAGACTTTTTCCACGATAAAACTCAGCAGGTCTGGCAGCATCCATGCAGAGAGAATCGTGGACAATATTTAACAACTTCATCAGAACTCAATAATCTCCCACAGGTACTGCCAAACCAGATAGTTTTGTCAGCAGTTTCTGATTTTGTTTCAGATGCTCAGAGGCCACAGTTCATTACATGCACTTTTAAACCATTGCAGAAAGTTCTTTGTGGTTCTTCACACGGAACTTTTCCGTTTGAGGAACATCTTCCTGCCCCCATTAGAAGCAAGAAACCCTGCAGCAGAGAAAACAGATGTTTTAACAACAACGATCGCTGTCGCCTTTGGAGGTCTTGAACCACCAACCTTTCATTTAACGGTCTCATACGCTGAAACTTCCAACCTAAAACCTTGCCCGAACATCTAAAGCAGGCTGTGACGGATTTCAGTCTGTCCTTCCCAGACCGAGAAGTGTCCTCTTATCAGTTTTGTTTTTTCCAAAATAAAGTCTGGAACATTCATTATGGACGCATGGGAACAGTCTTATCCCGTCCACGACAGACACACCCATGTCACTGAGCACCAACTCTACTCCAACTGGGGCCACCTCCCTTCAAGCCTTCTTGTCCCTTGTGCAGTCCCGAGTTTTTTCATTGTCCCGGAGTCTCGATGAGGTTTGTACTTGTCATGTCGGGGAACGAGAATCATCAAAGTTAATGGTCTGTCCTCTTAAAGAAGGGGTAGTGGTCTTGACTGTCTCTGCTCATTTGGGCAGTTCACCCTTCTTCATTCTCCTTGAATTTCACTTCTCACAGAGTTTCTGAAGATTCACAATGTTGGAGACTGGGTTATATGCTTTGCCTCTTTTACATTTTTTTCCACTTACCAATTGATATTTTCCCAAAATCTCTTTAACACTCCTCTGCCTTGCACCATGTCCAGGGTCGAGATTTCCTGGCATTTAGCGAGATTCCCGAGGTTTTCTTTGGAGCCAAGAGAGTTAACTGAAGATGTTATGCAGCTGTTTATCTTGATGGGGGAGGGAGCGGTGGGGATTGGCACATTGACGATCAGGAGGAAGTATTGTCACTGAACAGGGTCAGTGTCCAGAGGACTGTGATTGAAGGAATTTAATGAAATGCAGCACTTGTGCACAGTAAATTCACAGAATGCTGTAGAAAACCGACGGGTGCAGCGGTAACTGTGGAAAGAGAAACAGAGGTAACATTTTGAGAGTGATATATTTGTGATCAAGCACTCGACTTTCTAGCGCACTACACTGCCAGCGAACTTACAGCCACTGAAGTGTTTTTGAAGAAGATTTAGGTCTATTTGTTCACTCAAAAGTCAAAAAAGACAATGCTGCAAACACTAAGAGCTGGCACTGGACAGTGCAGACCGACCTTGAGGGTTTTTTTCTGCTCTGATATACTCCTGGGATAATGTGGCACCAGAAGGCCTCCTCACAGCGGAAGGGGCCAATTATGTAAGACTTAGGTGTGGAGGATATTTTCTCTTTCAGAGGGTAGCAAATCTGTGAAGTTGGTTGCAACAGAGGGTTGTCAAGGCTGCATACATGCAAGGCTGAGAAAGATAGGCATTTGGTCACTTCGGGAATCGAGGGCCTCAGAGATGAGGCCGAAAGGGGATTTGAGGATTAACCAAATCAGCCGTGATCTCATTGAAACTTGTCGCTGACTTGATGGGTTAAATTGCTTCCATCTGCTCTAATGACTTTGTTGTCATTTCGAAAATGTGAACCACCATTGCACATTAAGAACAGCAGAAAGTTTAGAAGAGAAGATTACAGTCAGACTGAGTCAACATCATTTTTGAAAGGAAAAACACACGATGACAATCTGACAGATTTCTTTGGTAGCATGACCTGCAGACTTGGTGAAGGACGATGCACAGTAAAGTTCATTTGAATTTTAGCAAGCAATCAATAAGGGGCTATATAAAAGTCCGTTGCACAATAAAGGAGTTCTCGGTGTTGGGTCATAAAGCAGCATTGTCTGTCCATTGTCTATTTAACAGAAATTACCGAATCGAGATTAATGAGCAGTTTTCAAGTTGGAAAGATATATTTAGTGAAATCCAGACTGGTCAGTCATCGGATCTAATGTTTTATCTGACCGAATGACTTGGAGGAAGTGGCAGAGTGAAATGCTGCGATACACAATAGGTGGGGGAGCATATTGTGATAAGGATGTGGAATTTTGCAAACAGGTATCGATAGTATGAGTGAGTGGAGAAGTCTTGGCAAATGCAGTTTCATGGAGGGGCACTTTTATCTGTTAATAGGTTCACAGCTCTCCATTCAGTTTGCAATGTTGCAACCCCACACAAGAGCGCATTCGCTCGCTGTTGGAGATTTTGTTGACACATTGTTACCACTGTTTTTGATCATGTGTTGGTTTCTGAGTGAAAATTGTTTCCACTGTACCAGAGGTGCCAGAACGTTTATCAGTTCAGCCGAATATACGATAAACAATGTCCCTTTCAAAACGTGAGGTTCCATTCCAACCATGCACCAGCCAAAATATCCAGAGCCGTGGAATGCGAACGGCCACAAGCTCGGGGGATTGAGAGTGACGGTTCCATGTCAAATAGTGCTGGAAAAAAAGTAACTGATTTAGAATGCTCTGAATGAACCCGAACGGAACTCTCCCTAAACTTTTCCCAATTCACTCGGAAAATGATGCTGTTGCGTGCACGTGGGTTTACGTACTGAACAGTTTATTGTCAGTAACAGGGGTGGGGTGGGGCAGGATAGTGAGGTTTTCGTGTGGCTGAGATGTGATCTGGTCGAACGTGGAATTCAAACGCCCACAGAACAGAGAGCTGGTTGATCCAGGAACTCACTCCCATCTTCTGTTCCCAACCCAATTCTCCAGTTTTCTGTTTGTGACACTAAGCTCCCCTGAATTCCACATCCAGTCTATTTCCCAGAATGGGTCTGAATCCGCCCCAACCTTCTCCACATCTGCTGGCAGCTGATACACAGCGTCTGTGTGTGATCGAACACAGCTTCAGTCCCATACAGCAAACCCGGTCTGTTCGGAGCAAAGCAATACCCGCTGCGGGACAGATATATGGGTCTCTGGCCCCAATTGTGTTTCTGCGAGGGAGGAGTTAGCTCCTTCACCACTCACGGCAAGGACTGGTGCTTCAAAATGTGGGGAGAAAGAAAATAGGCACAAAAGTTTGGACAGGTTAGTTCAAGGGTTATTGTCAGCATCAGTGGAGTCCCTGCTTCAGAGTCTGAGTTTGAATCGCACAGACATGGATCCAATTCGCATTCAGGAAATAAAGATTTATTTCTCTTCTTTTGGTTTATCTGAATGAAAACTATTTCCTGCTTCCACACAGAGCACAGACGCGGATCTGCCAGAATCAATCCAGTGATTGATCGCATCCAACTGGAAGGATAATTGCGGCAGATACACGAGACACCTGTCACCACAAATCGCCTCTAAGGATCTTGCCTTTCTCAGCTGAAACTATCTCACTGTTCCTTCAATGTCGTTTGTTTTAATTCTCGGAACTCCCTCCCGAGCGACATCATGGATGTATCTCTGTGCTGAGTACTTCCACGATTCTGTGAAGTAACTTACTATCTCAAGCTCTGGAGTAATTATGGATGGGCAGTGAAGCTGATCCCAAAGAGTGACGTTCATACTCCAGAAATTCGTTTCAAACGGCTGCAATTTCGAAGTGGAAACCCGAAAGTATTCGGGAACAAGTGAGAAGTTTCGAAGGGGGAGTCGGATAAACTGAAAGTCAATGATGACTGGGAGACGTGAGGCAAGAATTGAGTTTGATGCTATTGGTTCAAGGCTCAATGTCAGTGCTAATAGGTTAGCCCTTACTACCCACTGTTAACACCGACCCACACACCACTCCTGGTAAATTCATCACAATTACCCTGATCTTTGGTATGAAATTCCCTCTGTGCATATTCACGCGTTTTATCGGCCCCGAGAGGATGAACGCATCCCCTTTACCCTGTCAGATTACAGAGAGGAAGGCAATAGTTTGAAAGCAAAGCAAGAAGAGATTGCCCCTTTCGGTGTATTTTCACTGAAGGAAGACCAGCTGTGAACTGTTCTTTCCTGCATAAGCGCAGGTTGATATATATTCTCATCGAGCAGCTTTATTACTGCAAGGAAGTCAGAGTTACTGTGATCAAATTGTTAATTAAATGCACATATGGATTTGAAGATCATCGTATGTGGCGTTGTCAGTTAAAGCATCTGGTAATAACCAGGCGAATATGGTGTTAAATGCTCTGAAATGTTCCGACCATTGAAAGTCCATTGCATAAACTTATTGTAAAAGCCGTGTTGTTGATCCAATATCGCGACAGTGAGGGCTCAGCATGCTTCTTGTGTTTGAGCTCAGCCCGTTGTTATTTGGTGATACCAAGCCCAGCCGCCTGCTGTGGACCCATTAGTCAATGTTCTATCCTGCTCATCCAACGGCGAGATTCTGTACTCTGTTTAACAATGATTTCTCCATCGCTTCTACTTTTAGTCTCTCGCTGTCAGAGTAAGTCTTTTTTTTAAATAATGAAGTGAGGCAGGAGACACTGCAGACTTGCCAGGAAATGTTGTGGGAATAACGCATCCATTGCGAGATGACAGCTCTCATTGTCTGCTGTCGCCATTCATTAATTTTAGGCAAACTGCAATGACGTCATTGAAATCCTATAATTGGAGTGAAACTGCTTTTCTTCTGGTCGGTAATGAATTCTAATTACAATTGTAAATGATCATGTTTTGAGTGAAGAAATGTCGCCTGACCTCAGACCTAAGTGACAGAGATATTACCTGGAGACTGTGAGCCCAGTTCTGCACACTCTGGCCGGGGCGGGGCGGTGGGGGATGGGGCGGGTTGGGGGGGAGGCGGAGAAAGCCACGAAACAGGTATACTCTCAAACTGTCACCGAATTTTAGACTTTTCCAAGAGTAGGAATAGAAATTGAGGGATATTGACAGAAAGAGAGTGGGAGAATGTAGAAGAGAGTGAGATAGTACAGAGAGACAAAGGGAGACAAATAGATAAGCATACGAAGGTAGGCACTGAAAACAGAAGCTCTCCATTCAACGTTGTTGCTCATGGACAGAAAGGAGAAGATAAAGGTAATGAGTAAGGCCAGACTTTCACCGACTCAGGGGAACAGCAACAGCATTACAGCCATATGACATTTTTCATTTTTCAGATGACGTATGTCAGCTAATGAGAGATTCTGATATGTATGCTGACTCGTGAAGTGAAACTGGCAATTACCCTGGATTTAAAACAATAAAATGCACAAGTAACCTGATTCCGTCGATATGAAAAAATAAATATTTTTGTGTCCACGGATGCTGTCAGGCCGGCTGAATTTGTCTGTCAATTCCTGTTGTTGATTCAGATTTCCAGGATTCGCACTTATTTGTTTTACGCCAGTCTGAATACTGTTTGTGACAAAACTCCATCAATTGCTCGCACCATACAACATTCCCTGCTTTGGGAAGGCTGTCAACAAGATAACCCGTCAGAGGAAATCTCCCATTGCCACAGCTGTAAGAGTACTGAATCCTTCCAGGGAAATTGAAATATGGCGCTGCATGTTTCCATAATGAATCCCTTTTTATTTTTTCATTCGTGATCATTTTAGCTGCACATCAATTTCGTTCTTTCTTCCATTCCTTTCAGCGTGGAAAAGGCCTTTCCGCCTATCTGCAGTGCGGGAGATCGGATATTCATCAACCCAGTCCCAGTTTCCAGCATGAGGCACTTAACCTTGCAGGTTCTGATGTTTCCAGGGTTAATTTTAATGAGATACTCACCGTGCTCTTAAATGACACAATCATAGGACTGAACTTTGACGTGGTCACACTGTACGGTAATCGCCCTGAGGAAATCATCCTCATTTTCATCCACACAGGTGGACAGACAGACAAATCTCCCGAGAGCAGGAGAGATGTCAGGATGAGACCGGTTTAACGTGCTTCACATCTGCCAGTTTCTCCGACCACCTCACCGCACCATGTCAAAGATTTCTGCAGCACAGTAAATGCACTTCAGCTGAACAAGTTTGCACCAGTCGAACTCAAGTCCCTGACTGTTCTCGTCTCACTTTCCAACAGTTGGCTCACAGCTTCAAACGCAGTTGGTGGTAGAAGTGTACACCTCAATGCGTCTCAAATCTCTCCAGAAACTTCTGCTTGCTGCACCCTGACAGGCAGTGGGTTGCAGATTTGCCCGTTTTTGTTTTTAAGCTGACTCTTCCAGTCGAAGTTAGGGAGCAATTTCCCTTCGCAATTATTGGCAGTTCTCCATCGTCATCAGTAGGATTCGAGGCTGCATGGTTTAAGCCATAGGAATTTCAATTCCATTGCCTTAACCATTCCTCCAGGACGACAGGACGACACTGTGCAATTCACTTTCCAGGTCTCTTTCCTTGTGGAGCTGAGGAAGAGTAAATCATCATTGGGTTTGTTTGAATCCAATCATTTCGCAGCTTCCAAACGTGTAAAATTTCGGTGCGTGGCGAGGCTGGCTGCATCATCCTGATGGATGGAATGGGCATTCAGTTAAAATAAAAACAGAATTTGCAAGAAAACCTCAGCAGGTCCAGCAGCATTTCTGGAGAGACGTTAAGAGGCAATGTTTCAGAACGTCATCAGCGCTGTGTTTTCTCCCACAGGTACTCCCAAATTGGCTCGTTTCTGCAGCAGTTTCTTTTTGGTTTCAGATTCCCACAAGTCACAGTTCTTGACATTAGTCTTGACAGCAATGCGGAAATGTCATTGTGGTTAGTCACAGAATAGTGTTTCCATTTGGAGAATACCTGTTAACCTCATTAGAAACCGAAACAGTGCAGCAAAGCAAACAGATGCATTAAGGGCAGCAATCGCTATCGCCCTGGGGGCTCTTGAATCAGCTATCTTTCATTCAGCAGACTAATGCGCTGACACATGCAATCCAGCACATCACACGATCCTCCAAAGTAAGCGGTTACTGAATCTCAACTTCAGTCTTCCCAGAATGACAACTGACCTTTATCAGATGTGTTTTTCCAAAATAAAGCCTGGGACGCTCATTATGGAGACCTAGGAACAGTCTGATCCCACTCACTGCAGGCGTACCCATGTCACTGGGAAGCCTCTCTCCCACAACCGGGACAGTCTGAGTTCCAGCCACTCAGTGTTTGTCTGGCCCGAGGTTTTTCAATGTCCTAGAGTCCTCATATACAAAAACAAGAAATCCTTCAATATCTCAGATCAGTTCGTGTCCCGAGAACATCAGAGTTAATGTCCCGCCCCCTTAAAGAGGGGGAAGCTGTCTTGACTGTTTCTGCTCAGTCCGACAGTTCACCCTTGCTCATTCCCCTCCGATTCCACTTCCCAAAAAGTTTCTGAAGATCCACAAAGCTGGAGACTGGTTTCCATGTTTGCCTCCTTTACATTGTTCCGCTCCCAAATGTCAATATTTCCCCAAAATCTTCACGCGTTGATGAGAGACAATTGTCTGCCTGGGTTTCCTTCCACAGTCCAAACATGTGTTCGTCAGGTGAATTTGCCGTAGTAAATTGTCCATAGTGTTTGGTGCATTACTCACAGGGAAATGAGTCTGGGTGTGTTAATCTTCAGAGGGTCAGTGTGGACTGGTAGGGCCGAAGGGCCACACTGGAGGGAATTTAATCCATTAAAGTGGATGGGAAGGATCCATTTTCATGTGCAGAGAGATTAATAAACATAGCAGTGGATCGAGAAAATAAAAACGTTGTTGTATTGGTCCAGTGCTTTCATCGCCAGCTGAGTTACTGAGGGTTACCTCAGATGACAACAGGATCTGTACCAGATCGGTCAATTGGCTGAGAGTGGCAGCAGGAATTTAATTGAGATAAATGCGAGGTGCTGTATTTTGGGAAAGCAAATCTGAGCAGGACTTATGCCATTAATGGTAAGATCCTAGGGAGTGTTGCTGAACAAGGAGACCTTCGAATGCAGGTTCGTAGCTCCTTGGAAGTGGAGTCGCAGGTAGGTAGAATAGTGAACAAGGCGTCTGGTCGGCTTTCCTTTATTGGTCAGAGTCTTGAGTACAGGAGTTAGGAGGACATGTTCCAGCTGTAAAGGACTTTGTTTAAGCCAATGTTGGAATATTGCGTGCAATTTTGTTCACCTTCCTATCGGAAAGATGTTGTGAATATTGAAAGGGTTCAGAATAGCTTTACAAGGATGTTACCAGGATTGGAGGATCTGAGCTGCAGGGAGAGGCTGATCAGGCTGGGGCTATTTTCCCGGATGCGTCGGAGGCTGAAGGGTGACCTTCTCGAGGTTTACAAAATTATGAGGGGCATGGATAGGATTAATAGACAAAGTCTTTTACCTGGGGTCGGGGAGTCCAGAATTAGAGGGCATAGGTTTTGGGGTAGAGGTGAAAGATATAAAAGAGACCTATGGAGCAATGTTTTCACGCAGAGGGTGGTACGTGTATGGAATGAGCTGCCAGAGGATGTGGTGGAGGCCGGTACAATTGCAACATTTAAGAGGCATTTTGATGGGCAAATTATTGGAAAGGGGTTGGAGGGATATGGGCCGGGTGCTGGCAGGTGTGACAAGATTGGGTTGGGATATCTGGTCGGCATGGACAGGTTGGACCGAAGTGTCTGTTTCCATGCTGTGCATCTCGATGACTCTATGATTCAATGTGATCTTGAACAAAATTCGCTTTTGGCAAATCTAATGTGCAATTCATGTCTGTTTGTGTCATCAGAGGTCAAGATATGAAAATGTTTCAAATACTCACAGCTGGCTCTGTATAGTGAAGACCGACCTTCGGGTGTTTATTCTGCTCTGATTTACACCTGGGAAGATGTGGGACCAGTGGGCCTTATCACAGCGGATGGGGTCAAACATGTAAGACTGACGTGAGGAAAATATTCTCTCTTTTGGAGGATAGCAAGTCTGTGGAAATGCATCCAACAGAGGTCTGTCAAGAATGGGTACCTTCAAGGCTGAGATAGACAGTTATTTAGTCAGTCCGCAATCAAGGACCACGGAGATAAGGCTGAAAAGTAGAGTTGAAGATTATACAAATAAGCCGAGATATCACTGAAAGCTGTCGCTGACTTGATGGACTAAATTGCTCCTATCTGCTCTAATGTCTTTGCTGTCATTTGGAAAATGCTAGACACCATTTAAAATGAGTAAAAACACAACTTTAGGTAGAAATGCTTGCACTCAAGCTGAGTCAACATTACATTTTGAAAGGAAAATCACACTTGCCAATTTGCCAGATTTCTTTGCTAACATGACCAGCGGAGCTGATCAAGGGAGCTGTTCGGTATAGTCCTTTCGAATTTCTGTCAAATACTCAGTTGGGAGCCATATAATAGATCATTGCACACTGAGAGAGTTCACGGTGTTGGGTAATAAATCAGCATTAACTGTCCACTGTCTACTCACAAGAAGTCACCGCATCTGGATTATTGAACAGTATACAAGTTGAAAATATATAATTAGTGAAATCCAGAATGGTCAGTCATCGGGCTTCAATGATTTCTCTGTCTGAGTGACTTGAAGGAAGTGGCAGAGTGAAATGTGTCCAGTTCTGCTGCCGATACGCAATCAGTGAGCGGGCTTATTTTGATGAGGACGTGCAAAACTGCAAAAAGATAATGATAGTATGAGTGAGTGGAGAAATCTTGCAGTTTCATGTTGTGAGTGTGAGGTCATGCACTTTGTTAGGAATAATCAAAAGACAGACTAATATTAATATGGAAAGAAACCCAATAAAAGTGTGGTTCAGATGGTTTCCAAGAAAAGACGGAAACTAAGTCGCCTGTAAAGTAATCGATGACCAAGATATGGCTTAGCTTGTTCTATGGAACATACGTATTTTATTGATTATTGTTCTCCAAACATTCTTTACAATAGAACCGGGAGTGGGAGAGGGGAAATTAAGATCACCCATGATTACTGCCATCTTTTAGCGCTCACACACAGTACTTTTTCTTGTACGTATTATTTCTCACTCTGGTTACTGCGAGTGGGCTTGTCAACTACACCTGCTACTGACTTCTTTTCTCACTGTTCCTTATCTTGGCACAAAACACATTTTACATCCTTATTTCCTGAGTCAAGGGAATCTCTAATCATTGCATAAATATCACTAAAATCTCGGCATTTCGCACGCCTCTGAATATCATCTTCCAATATTAATTGATTCTTTACTATATTGTAATTGCATATGATAAGAGAAAGAAAAAAAGACATTGGTGGACCTGGGCTTCAGACGCGCGTTATTGAAGTTAAAACGCAGATTACTGCCCACAATACGATCATAGAAGCACTCAATTAATCTACAGAAAAAGTACAGTGTCGTAGGGCATGTCAAGAGCAGCACCAGAAACACAACAGAAATACTGCTCTGGGCTACTATTTTGTGTGTATTTCTCAATGAGCAATAGACTTTTACATGTGTTCCATCAGGAGGTACTTCACACAAGGAAGTAACCAGTGCTGCTGACGGTCATATAATCCCAGTTCCAACTCCCGGGATCAGAGATACTCAGTGTCCTGTGAGGATATGAGGAACAGCTGTCCGTGGCATTTACGGACTAGATGAACTTTATGAATGCAGCTCGCACGTTGTCAGCCTCTTTCTCCTATATATTGTTTCTTGCAGTCCCTTGGTGGAATCTCGTCAAATACTTTGTCCTGCACTTGATGGGTCTTGGGTCTTGTGTTCTCAAACCCCAACAATCGGAAGCGGAAACTATTGATTGAAACTAATGCAATTCATAACACTCACAGGACCACAGCGTTTCACATGAGCTTCAGCAGCGCTGAGAATGTCATCGAGAAAGGGGAGGAAAAGGCTGGAAACCTTCTTCACAGCTCCGCTGAAAATTCCAACAACAACTCCGAGGACCGGAGCTTCACATCTTTCTGCTCCAAAACTCTATGGTTTTCTGCCGCAGAGAATTGCACCCTCAACTCCCGCGTGCAAGGTGAGGATACCAAGCCCGACACTATCAAGGATGGTAGTTAGAGCGAGGGCAACACCGGTCACTGTCATATGGACAGCCACAAACACACTCTTTTCATATGGAAGTCCATTCCTTCACACTCTCTTCATGTTACCATCATCCCAGAGATTATTCTGATAAAACAGCTTTGTACTGCCTCTGTGACAAGGAGACCATTGATTTAGAAAGGTCAGAAAGTCTGTCCACAATAGGCGAAATACTGCCTCAACAACACTCCACAATTCCTACACGTGATTCATTTTGTAATGAAGGCTGACATTTCATTTCCTGTCCTGGTTAATGGATGTTTTGCATTAATTCTGTTCGTGATGTCTGACCAAGGACATTCCGGTCCTTTTTGGCAAAAGCACTTCCCAACCTCTCACCTTCTAATAAATACAATATGAAAAGGAATGTATAAGTTAACAAAAAAGAACAAAGGAAATTTACAGCCCAGGAACAGGCCCTTTGGCCTCCAAGTCTGAGCCAATCCAAATGTACTGTCTCAACCTGTCGGTCAATTCCTTAGCATCTGTATCCCTCTGCTCTCCATCTACTACATCTGTCCACAAGCATCTTAAATGAATCTACCGTACCTGCCTCTACCACCTCTGCTGGCAACACCTTCCAAACGGCCACCACACTCTGTGTGAAGTACTTGCCGCGTGTATCCCCCTTAATCTTTCCACCTCTCACCTTGAAAGCGTTACCTCTCGTTATTGAATCCTTCACCCTAGGAAAAAGCTTGTCTCTATCCACCCTGTCTATACCCTTCACGATTTTGTAAACCTCAATCAGGTCCCCCCTCAATCTCCTTTTTATTAATGAAAATAAACCTAACCTACTCAACCTTCTATCATAGTCAGCACCTTCCATCCTCGTAAATCTTCTTTGCACCCTCCAAAAGGCGTCCATATCCTTTTGATAATGTGGCGACCAGAACTGTATACAGAATTCTAAGTGCGGCTGAACCAATGTCTTGTACAATGTTAACATGACTTGCCAGCTCGTATACTCAATACGCCGTCCAATGAAGGCAAGCAAGCCATATGCCTTCTTGACTACTCTATCCTCCTGTGCAGCAACCTTCAGGGTACAATGGACCTGCACTCCCAGATCTCTCTGCCCAACAACGTTTCTCAAGGCTCTTCCGTTCATTGTATAATTCGCTCTAGAATTAGTCTTGCCTACATGCATTACCTCACATTTGTCTGGATTGAAAACCATCTGTCACTTTCCGCCCAAATCTCCAGTCCCTCTATATCCTCCTGCATTCTCTGACAGTCCCTTTTGCTTTCTGCTACTCCAACAATCTTCGTGTCATCTGCAATCTTGCTGATCATACCAACAGTGTCCTCTTCCAGATCATTTTTTTATATTACAAACAACAGTTGCCCCAACACTGACCCCTGTGGATCACCACTGGTCACCTTTCACCATTTCGAGAAACTCCCTTCAAATACTCCTCTCTGTCTCCTGTTTCTCAACCAGTTCTTTATCCACCTAGCTAGAATAGCCTGCACACCATATGACTTCAATTTCTCCATTAGTCTACCATGGGGAATCTTATCAAACGCCTTACTAAAGTCCATGTATATGACATGTACAGCCCTTCTTTCATCTAGCAAATTGCTCACTTCCTCAAAGAGCTCAATTAAGTTGGTAAGGCACGATCTTCCCTGCACTAAGCCATTTTGCCTATCACAGTAAACGCATTTATTTTCTAAGTATAAGTAGATCCTATCCCTCAGTACCTTCTCCAGCAACTTTCCCACCACTGACGTCATGCACACTCGTCTTTGGTGACCCAGAATATTCCTACTACCCTTCTTGTACAGGGGGGCAACGTAAGCTACCCTCCAATCCTCCGGCGCCTCACCTGTATTTAAGGATTCCACAAAGATATCTGTCAGGAACCCAGCTATTTCCCCTCCCGCCTCCCTCAGCAACATGGGATAGATCCCATCCGGTCCTGGGGATTTGTCCACCTTAATAACCACTCGCCTTCCCAACACATCTTCGCTACTTATGTCAGCGTGATCAAGACTAATCAAACTTCTATCTCTAATCTCAACATTCATCATCTTCCTCTCCTCAGTGAACACTGATGCAAAGTAATCATTCAGAATCTCACCCATTCTCTCAGGTTCGACACACAGCCTTCCTTCGTGAGCCTTTAGTGGACCAATCCTTTCTCTAGTTACCCTCTTGCCTCTTGTATAAGAATAAAATGCTTAGTGATTCTCCTTAATTCTGCACTCTAAAGTTATTTCATAACCGGTTTAAGCCGCTTGATTCCTCGTTTAAGACTTGTCCTACTTTTCCGATATTCTTTCAGGGCCCGTTCTGTTCTTAGCTGCCTAGACCTCATGTATGCTTCCCTTTTCCTCTTGGCTAGTCGTAGAATTTCTCCTGTCATCCACGGTTCACGAATGTTGCACTTCCTATCCTTTGACTTCAACGGGACATGCCTATCCTGCACTATCCTTAACCTACCTTTCAAAGCATCCCACGTCTCAAATGTGGACTTCCCTTCAAATAGCTGTGTCCATTCCACATTTCCGAGCTTCTGCCGAATTTTGATATAATTGGTCTTGGCTCAGTTTATTACTCTTCCCTTAGGACCACTCTCTTCTTTATCCATGAGTATTCTAAAACTTACAGAATTGTGGTCACTGTTCCCAAAGAAATCCCCCACCGCAACTTCTACCACCTGCCCTGGCTTGTTCCCCAGTACCAGGTCCAATATGACCTTTCCCTCATCGGACTATTGACATACTGCAGTATAAAACTATCCTGGACATTTCTTACAAATTCCACCCCATCCAGACCTCTGACGCTAAGTATATCCCAGTCAATGCTGGGAAAATTAAAATCTCTCATCACCACTACCCTGTTGCCTCTACATATTTCCAAAATCTGTTTACCTATTTGTTCTTCTACCACATGCTCACTGTTGGGAGGCCTGTAATACAGCCCCAACAGTGTAACTGCACTCTTCTGATTTCTCTGCTCCACACATAATGTCTCACTAACCAAGGCCTCCATAGTGTGCTCCTTTAGCACAGCTGTGATATCGTCCTTGACCAGCAATGCAACTCCACCCCTCCCTTTTACTTCCCTCCCGGTCCTGTCTGAAGCGTCTATATCCAGGGATGTTTAATTGCCAATCTTCATGCCCTTCCTACAACCAAGCCTCTGTGATTGCAATGACATGATACTCCCAGGCACCAATCCAAGCTCTAAGTTCATCTGCCTTTCACACTATACTCCTTGAATTAAAGTAGACGCATTTTAGGCTCCCAGTTTTTTTTGTGCTCATCTACTCTCTGTCTACTCTTCCCTTTATGAATGCAATCTTCATAATTCTTACAGTCTCCGGTGTCCACATCACTGCCTACTTATTTTCTCTTCTGGTTCCCAGTCTCCTGCCACATTAGTTTAAATATTCCCAAATGCAGTAGCAAAAAATCCACTAAGGATATTGGTTCCAGTCTGGTTCAGATGTAGACCGTCCATTTTGTAATAGTCCCACCTGCCCCAGAACCAGTCCCAATGTCCAACAAATTGAGCCCCTCCCTTCTACACCATCTCTCAAGCCATGTGTTCAATCTGTCTTTTTTTTTATTTCTACGCTGGCTAGCACGTGGCACTGGTAGTAATCCTGAGATCACTACCTTTGAGGTCCTCCTCTTTAACTTCTCTCCTAGCTCCCTGAATTCTTCTTTGAGGACCTCATCTCATTTTCTACTTATATCGTCGGTGTCCATAAGCACCAAGACAACTGGCTGTTCACCCTCCCCTTTTAGAACGCTCTGCAGCTGATCGGTGGCATACCTGACCTGAGCACCTGTGAGGCAACATACCATCCAGAAGTCCCATTCCGGCCACAGAACCGCCTATCTACTCCCTTCACAAGAGAATTCCCTGTGACAATGGTCCTACGAGTCGTTTTCCCGCCCTTCTGAACAGCAGTGCCTGCCACGATGCCATGAACCATGCAACTGCTGCCCTCCCCTGGTAAGTAATCTCTCCCAACAGCATGCAAAACGGTATACCTGTTTTGGAGGGAGATGACTGCAGGGGACACCTGCACTGTCTTCTTACTCTTTTTCTTTCTTTTGGTCACCCATTCACTGTCTCCCTCAGCAATTCTAAGCTGTGTTGTGACCAGCTCACTAAACGTGCTATCCACGGCATCCTCAGCATTACAGATGCTCCACATTGAGTCCAACCGCAGCTCCAGAGTCGCCATGCGGTCAAACAAGAGCTGCAGCTGGACACACTTCTTGCAAGTGTAAGAGTCTGGAGCGTCAGCCACGTTCCTAAGCTCCCACATAAAGCAAGGGGCACAGGCCAGGGATCTGAGTCAACCATTGTTGTTTTGCTAAAAGGTTGACATAATACAGTGGAAGTTTATAGTATCCATTTGTTTGGAACTGAGAATTAACCGGAATTCAGAATGGTTAGGATAATATAACTTGAGCAGCTATGAAAAACAAATCTGTATCTGCTCAAATCTTTCAAGTATTAACTCACAGTCCATGACTCACGAAGGAATTAATATAAAGCTGACATGACAAAGAAATGCTAAAAAATAACTTCAGAGGACATTGGGGCGCTATAGAGAAATATAGGTTAAGTGAGTAGTCAAAGGCCTGACAAATAGAGATTTATGTGGATAAAAGTGAAGTTGTCCATTTTGACTGGAAGAAAAGCATTTTGTTTTGTTAGAGCGGAGATTCCATAGCTCTGACATGCAGCGGGATCAGAGTGTAACATTACCTGAATCACAAAGTGCTAGCAGTACGTAATTAGGACAGTGAATAAATGTCTTCCTTTTATCATGGGGGAATTTAAACACAAAAGTAGAGAGCACTGTTGAGCTTGTATCTTGAATGCTCTAATTCTTATCGGTCACGCTGTTTATGGAAGGAAGTGAATACGTTGGAGGCAATTCGGAGAATGCTTACCAGAATAATACTTACAGAATGACTTGCCAGTTTGTGGTTAGGAGAGGAAGAGGCAAATTAATTGAAACAAGATGTTTCCTCTGACAGAAGAGACGAGAATGAAGGATTGCTGTCTAAATGTCAGTGGTTGCCCATTTAAAACACATCCAGATGATTTGTTTTCTCTCAAAATGTGGAAAGTCTGGCACGCTATTAAAGCAGATTTATGGAATATTTTAAAGGCAAACATAAACAGTTTATTGTTGAGAGAGAGATGGCGAAAGGTTTTCAGGGTAGGCAGGAATGTGGATTTAAAGTTACAATTAATAAGACATATTCATGTTGAATATCTAACTCATCCCTGTTTGTATGGGATGTGGCAGGTTGATTAAACTGATAAATTGGAGTTTCAATGTAAAGATCCAACAAACAAGTTTATAATGCTGAAATCCTCCATCTTCAGAGCTTTATCAATTGTTAAATTTTTCAAGTGTTTGTTTAAAATCACTTAATTTGTGCTGTAACACTAATTGCCGATATGGAAACTGTGACACTTCCAAGGTGAAGAGATTCCAGTAATGAATGCAGTGATCACAAAGAAAGTTTTAGTCCAATGTGTGACTTAATTAAGATTCACCTAGACCACAGCAATGTGAAAGAAAATTAGTGCCAGTTCCCGTAAGTTCTATGGAGGGGCTTCTGTCTGAGTAATGCCACAGCAATGCAACAAACACCAACCTACGGCAGTCACATTAACAAAGTTGCTGAAATATGTCTATAATGTTTGCATTTTTCTGAGAGATTAGAGATTTTGTTTGCTTAAAAATAGTTGCATCAATACAAAACCTTCAAAAGTGGTCAGTGGAAAATTGCTTGGCCATTCAATATTCAGATCTCAATTTGTATTCGAACATTTAGATAGCTGAACTCTGAAGAAAGAATAAATATATTGAACAATTAGGTTTCCTATATCCTCTGCTCCCCTCATTCTGCCTGTGATGTCTTTCATAGTCCCTATGAAAGTTTTAAAGAAAAAAAAAGCTACTGTTTTCCATTGTCCCACTACCTCTGGAAGTTGATCTACTTAATAAATACAGTTGATCAAAGAATATAATACTGAATCCCTGAGCATCCAGCAATTTTATACCAGCCATTAGCCAATTGTGCATACAAGACCTAGCTTAAAATGTCTTCTTTAAAATGTCTAATTTCAGCTGCGTACACTGTGAAGAACCGGGAAATCTAATTTCTCCAGGGACAGTTGCAGAAAATAAGCTTGCTCCAGTTTGTGTGTAAATGATCCTTGATTCAGAATTCAAAGACGTGAAAGGAAATTGCTGGAGAGCTGTTGTTTAGATTGTTCAGGGGCTACCTCTTGAAAGCATGTGACAGCAGTGCCACAAACACCTTTGCAGACCAGACCACAGCAATCGCACTAAATTTCCATCCCTAATGCTTGCTTTGTTCCTACTGATTGATGCTCTTATTTAACTAGAACAACAGAAAGCATCCAAATAAAACCCAAAAGAACTGCGAAAGCTGAAAATCAGAAGAAAAGCAGAGTTGCTGAAAAAACCATTGCTTTAAAACATCCCAATCTCTTCAGTGAAACGTTTCCCCTTCATCAGCCGGGTCATGAACGTTTTACCTCCCATTGACCTCTCTGGTCTATACTGCAAGGAAAAATTCCATCTCCCCGACATTCTCTGCCTCTCCCCCTACCTGTGCTCTGACTTCTTGCAAACCAGTTATGTAAGTTTGACCAAAGAAATCACCAACTCATGCAGTCATCCTTCTGCAGTGTGAGCAGTTTTTTTAAAAAGACAGCTGAATAAGTGCTGCAATACTGAATCCAGATCCTTCAGCCATTCCAGCAGCTGGCACACAATTGTATATGCAGACAAATGCTGATTTCAGTGACTAAACTTGCCTGTTCAATTGCAAGCCTGGTAAACGTGACAGCCTAAACTGTGATGGAGATGGGAAACCATGCCTTCCAAATCTAAGGCCGTCTCGAAAAAGTATGTTTGATACGATATGTGACCATGATTTTGCTTCATTCAGAGTACAAGAAAGTGAAAGTAAGTTGCTGGTGGGCAGGCAGTTATGGTAAGATAACGTACAGACCCCTCATGAAAGCACCACACAGTAGTGCAGAGATTACCATTCCCGACCATAGCAATCACATACTGCCTCTCCATTATCCACATTGTTCTTTGGGTCGGAGAGTTCTTTTCAAAACAAACAGTTTTATGAGAGGACATCAAGGAAGCTTGAATTCAAAATTGCTTGCAAAGTTGGGTTACTTATTCCTGATCAGTTTTGTCTCTTAAAATGAATATATTCAAGAAATATGTATCCCATCACACACTCACCCTTATCACCAGCTATAGTGTCCTATGAAAGGGGTTGAAGAATAAAATCAGTATTGATTCCAGGATCCGTCTGGATTGTAAGAAGTTTAACAAAAGCAGCTGAACTCAAGCTGCACGATTGAATTCAGAGTCTTCAGCCATTCAAGCAGCTAGATTAGATTAGATTGCTTACAGTGTGGAAACAGGCCCTTCGGCCCAACAATTCCACACCGACCCGCCGAAGTGAAACCCACCCATACCCCTAACCTAACACTACAGACAATTTAGCATGGCCAATTCACCTGACCTGCACATCTCTGCGACTGTGGGAGGAAACCGGAGCACCCGGAGGAAACCCACGCAGACACGGGGAGAACGTGCAAACTCCACACAGTCAGTCGCCTGAGGCAGGAATTGAACCTGGGTATCTGGCGCTGTGAGACAGCAGTGCTAACCACTGTGCTACGTTCCGCACATCAATAATACTCAATAGCTGGCACTCGATAGTAGCTGGAGGCAAATGCTAACATAAGGACATAATTTATCTTGCCTGATCAGTTACAGGCATGGCAAGTTTGACAATCCAAACTGCTTGGGATATGGAAACTATAGTTCTCCAGGATTGTTTGCAATAACTACAAAATATGTTTGATCTTTTATGTAATTCGTGTTTCATTTGATATTATATTCTCCAAGGCAATTACTGGAGAACAAGCAGTTCCTGTGAAGTTATGTAGATATTTCCTTCTGCATCCAGGAACCATGTAGCAGGCCCTAGTTACCACACTCAGCTTAACCCGCAAAATATGTATTACATCCAGAAGTTGGAAGATGGTGTTCTTTCTTACACAAGACCTTTGCAGTCATAATTTTATGAATTCTGGTGAAGCATGCTAGTTGAACTGAGAGCTGGATTATAACGCGATGGTTGGCTGTGCCAAGGGTGGCATGGTACTGACAGTAGCTAATACAGAAGTTGCTGCCTGGTCACAAACCATTATTGAAATGGCATGATCCCAGGAGCTAACAGCAATAACAGAGTGAAGGCAGGGCAACGACGTTTCCTTTGCTGTCATTAGTGATGGGTATTGCTGAGCCTGTACTAAAGAGATTTGCAGGCAAAAGCTCACTGTGGGAGTTGAGGAGCTCTATTGTTCACAACACAGACAGACATGAGTGGCTCTCAATTGGTGCCTTCATTTGCCCACCACTGACAAGATAATATAATGGTGCAGAAGGGATTGGGCTTTGCTCCTTATCTCCCCTCCATTTGGCCTGACTCATCAGAATTTTGGCAAGAGCAATTTGACGTGGAAAATTCAGCCCTGTATGTCGAGACAGTACCAAAGGTCCTCATTGGAGACATTGGAAAATTGATTGCCTCGTCTCCATTTGGGCCTGGAGCTCTTTAGTTGAGAAATTTTGAGACGTTTCAACAAGTATAAAGTATTGAAGAAATGAATTGGTTGCATTGTATCTCCCTTTCTTTGCTCCCACACTCCAGCCGCATTATCTTGTCTTGCAAACAGTCAATGAGGGTTTTGGGGTAATAAATCACCATCTACTGTAATTGTGCCTTGAACTAGTTTTACAAAACTAGCTGTCCATGGCTTGAAATACTTACTCAATGTTTCAGGTTTATAGCGATGATTTTATTGTGGATGTAGATGTACGCTTAAAATGACTGAATAACACTTTTCTGACTATTAGCAGAGCACCTGATAGTCCATAGTACAAGGTCGATGGAAAACTGTACACTCCAAAATCTATCATGAAAAAAGTAAGTTTGAAAACAATATGTGATTAATGTTTTGTTTCATTCAGAGTATACAAAATAGAAAGGAAATTACTTTCTAGGTACTTTTCAGGAAACATCACACAGCAGCGCAGGGAACACCACTCCAGGCAAGAGCATTTGCATTACTGCCACTCTGTTATCTGCATTAGAATTAGGCCTTTAGAATTTTGGTTCAAGAATATTGTATTAGGAGAGGACATCAAAGACACTTCATTGTAAGTTTGCTTGCATTTTGATATTGAAGTTTCTAAACTCTGAATATGAATACATTCAAGAACTTGATATCCCCTTTCTGTCGCTAATCGTTATTACCAGCAACAAAGGTTTTGAAGAACAAATTCACCATCTATTGCAGTCACCCATCTGGAGTGTGACCAGTTTCACTCAAACGGCTGAATGCAGGCTGCAGTCCTGAATCCAGAATCTTCAGTCTTTCAAACAGCTGGAACACAATTGTGGGATGGAGCCCAATGCTTATTTAAATAACTTCATTTATCTTAATGATCAATTGCAGGCATGGTAAGTGCGACAATCCAAACTGCGCTGGAAATGAAACCTATCGTCCTTCAGGAACAACTGAAGAAATTAAAGAGTCAGTTTGATCCAAAGTGCAATTTAATTCCTGATTAATATTGTATTTGGAATAAAGGTTATTGCTGGAGAACCAACAATTCCTGTGAAGTTATGTAGATATTTCCTTCTGCATACATCCGAGAACAATGTCAAATACGCTATTCCAGGCCATAGTTAGCACATGACGGAAATTGCTGGGCTCTGCCTCCCAAGTGTGTATTTTTTCTAGAAGTTAGATTGTGGTGGTTTTTCTTAAAAACAAGCCATTTGCAGTAATAATGTTGTGAATTGTGGTGGAGCCCTGCTGCTTGGACTGAGAGCTGGACCCAGCGCTGCTGTGAATGATGGTACCACTAATGTTGGCATGCTGCTGATGTGGACTGTTGCTCGGTCACTATCCCAAGAAGGAAACGGCCAAATCTAAAGAGCTGAAGGATCAATTGGAGCAATAGCAGAGTGGCAAACCTTTCTGTGCCTCTATTAATGTTTGCAATTGCTGAGCCAATACCCATTGATGAGGAAAAGTCAATCCTGTATGTAGAACCAGAATCCAAAACTCTTCAATGGAGAAATTGGGCAGTTAGTTGCCCTTCTCTAATTGCCCTAAGCTCTTTACTTGAGACTTTTCTAGACTGTGCAACACGTGGAAAGTATTGAAGAAATGGGTTTGTCACATCCTTTATTTCCATGTTTTAGCCTAACTGTCAGTGACTTGAATTCCTGACACTCCTATTCAAGTTTCTAAAATTGTTTTTATTCTGAACGTAAATGTTTGCTTCAATTGACTTAATGGCACTTGATGACCATTTGCAGCTCTGAAAACATCAACTGCTGAAAGTGCAAGGGAGCTGGTGATTCTGCTTCTCCAGAAACTAAGAAGGTCATTGAAAAGTAAGCTGAACACAATGTGTGACTGTCTACTAACAGCTAGCAGATCTGGCTGCATTTGTGGAGTGAAAGCAGAGTTAGTGTTTTTCGTTGAATGTTCACAACTTCAGCTCTCTCTGAAGAAGGGTCACTTGACTCAAGTTGAACTCTGATTTCTCTCCACAGATGCTGCAAAATATGGTGAGTTTCTCCAGCAACTTCTGTATTTCTTTCAGATTGTCAACTTCCACAGTTTGTTCTTTTACATTAAAGTATTGACTGGCATATAATCTTTGTTCTTTCGTTAGTCTTGTAAAAAAACATTTTAGGTGAAGCTTGCAGTGAATGCTGCAGACCTTATGCTGGGACTGAAACCTGGAGGTTTTGGCGTATGCTAAGGATGGTATATTGCCAGCAGTGACCAATGAAGAGATTCTTCATTGATGTAGGGCTTTTGCCCGAAACGGCGATTTTCCTGCTCCTCAGATGTTGCCTGACCTGCTGTGCATTTCCAGCTCCATTCTAATCTAAAATGAAGAGGTTCTTGCCAGGGTTACTCATCAGTTGACAGCGCAGCTTAGTTTCAAGAGTTGCTTCTCCAGTAAGAGGGAGGACAGATCAACACATTTCTGAGCTCTACTGTTCATACTGATTATTGCTGAGGCTGCAAATGTGGGCACAATCAGGGAAATGAGGGAGGCAGGCTTGAAAGATCATGGAGAGTCAAGCTGTCAAGGAGAACTGGTCTATGTCAGCATGGCTTAGCAATGAGAAGGTGCCAGAGTCCCTACCTGCCATTTTCTAAATCCTACCAACTCACAGTTAAAAACCAGTGAATAATTGAGCATGCATTAACACAAAGTCGTTCAATAATCATTTCCAGACCTTCAATGTTCAGGCCTTCAGTTGTTCACTTCAAAGCACTGGACTGTGCAGTGAGGATAAACATATTGAAAACATATTGACTACCTAACTCTCTGCTTCCCAATACTATTACATCGGACACCTCCCCTCACCCCATCTCTTCAAAAAGAACTGACCATGTGTCCTGCAAACCTCTGTGCAAGTTGAAAAAAGGGCAGCATATATTGCAGTCATAGCTTTTGAAAGTGGCCTTTTTTAAGAGAATGTAATGTGAACAGGAATTTCTGGAGAAAAGGAATTTCTGTAAGATTCCTCTTGACAACATCTCTCGGTGCTATAGCAAACACCACCATTCCAGACTACCGTCCCTCCCAATATTTGCATTACTCCTGGTGAGTAGAGTGATTCCTCTTTTTCAAAAAAAAAAAATGTTGTATCAGCTCTCAATAGAGCCTTTTGATCTTCAGGGTTTATTTCCAAATGTTTGCAAGTTGTTTATAGGTGTAAGCCTTTTGCTTAATTTGTGCTTCATGATGACTTGTGACTGGGGACATTTTGACAGACCAGATTGTCAGGAGGATGGGAATCAAAGTTTGCCAGACGTGAGGGCAACCATGAGGAAGCAAGTTTGATTTGATCTGATTTTGATGTGGTTTAATTATGCTTCATTTGGAATACAACAATGTGAAAAGGGAATGTTGGAGAACCACTGATTCCTTTAAAATGTTTTGTGCAATGCGACAAATGCCAGTTCAGACAACAGCAGCGACATTAAAGAGGCTGCTAGACTGCCTCCCAAGGAATATAATATTAGTGACAGAGTTGTCTTAAACAGTAGTACCATCACCCTAAATGCTGAGACGGGAAATTACTTGCTGATCAATATTGAGGTTCTGTTTCTGGCCATTGGAGCTATAGTGAAAATACTGAAGAATAGGGTTCCACCGCATCTCATCGCTTCTCTTTGTTTCTCTTTCCTTCTCATCCTCACTCCCCCACCCACCATTCCACACTCCCTCCAAAATCATTGCCATGGTCTCCAGACTTTGGTGACATTTGATGAAATATGGCTATGGATTGGGACCAGCTCCTGGTCTCCTCGCCTTGTCTATCTCCCATACAATGTCGCCATTGAATGCTTCGCACTTTTTATAATTTAAGTTGACCAGAGGCCATGTGTATCCACGGAGTCAGGCATATTCCCTAGTAATAGTTATTTTTTTGAATCAAACTTATAAAGTGCTTTCATGGTGAATTCAATACAGGCAGCATCACATCCACACCGTTTCACTGATGTCATCAATTAATCGAAGCCTAAATAGTGAGGTCATTACACTGCTCTGGGTCAGAGGCCTGTAATTACATCTGGGTTTATTATGGTCAGATCTTGCAGTAAACTCCGGATGGATGAAGGAGCAGGAAAGGAAAAATAATATTTTTTTTTCAACAATACAGCCAATACTGACAAATATGACATGAACCTTCAGTGAATTTGAAAAATGAGAAATTACTATATTCGGATTCTGAATCAAACATTGAGTTACAAATTATGCTTGTAAGGGTTAAATTAGCAATAGTATGTGAAGAGATTAGATTAGATTATATTACAGTGTGGAAACAGGCCCTTCGGCCCAACAAGTCCACACCGACCCGCCGAAGCGCAACCCACCCATACCCCTACATTTACCCCCTACATAACACTACGGGCAATTTAGTATGGCCAATTCACCGAACCTGCACATCGTTGGACTGTGGGAGGAAACCGGAGCACCCGGAGGAAACCCACGCAGACACGGGGAGAACGTGCAAACTCCACACAGTCAGTCGCCTGAGTCGGGAATTGAACCCAGGTCTCTGGCGCTGCGAGGCAGCAGTGCTAACCACTGTGCCACCGTGCCGTGAATTCCTTTTTCTAAGATCAGGAAGTTAAACTTACATCCTTGCATTTGGGATGTTTTCCCTCTGTGCCAGTGCAGAAAGTCTTTATTTGACCTCTTTACTCCCCAACCACCAGCTCCTGCCCTCACAGCCAAAACTCTCGATGTTGATAAGCAGTGCCACATATTAACTTGGTGATCATGCACATATTTAAAATGATCTAACTGGTAGTTTATGATGAGTTGCAGCTTTGAAAATGTTGACACCTCACACTGTGAATTAGGTGGAAACCTAAGGTTGTCAGAAACAAAAGGAAACAGATTGGCAAGTAAGTCTGGTATAATGTCAGATTTAAATCTGCTATGTTAGGGATCCAATATTGTGAAAGGGAAGTGCTGGCAGTTGTTGTAAGATTATGTCAGGGTTGCCTCACGAAGGCATCTAATGGCAGTGTGGTGAACACTAACACAGATGAGAACAATCACAGAAAACAACTGCTTGACTCGTTCAGAAATGCTTGGCTTATTTTGAGAGACCAATCTTGAATCAGCATAAAACATCCAAAGTTTTTCAATGGTCGGTTGATTTTTGCTTGTTTTTTAGTATGAAGGTCTTGCATAGCCCAGAAATGGCTATAAACAATGGTGACATACTACATAAATGGTTTTCTCTTCCACACCCCAACCGCAGCATTCCCTCAGTGTGGTGTACTGTAGACATCCTGTGGATTCAAAAGAACCACATGCCAACACGACATGTTGGTTCATGATGCATCTTGAAAACAAATAACGTCCCAGCAACATTTTCCAGATCATAGGACAGCATTGCCAATACACTCTAGGGGGATGGGTGGTGATGGCAGCAATAACTAATAACATTAGCAAGAATACAAGACTGGGATTCAAGGTATACTGCTTTGTCATTACCCCCTCATTAACTTCACCATTACAAGGGTAAAATCGGGAGCATTGGAATCTTCACCGCTCACCTGGTGATTGGTTTAATTGCAACAATAGTCAAGAAGCTCAATGTGATCAAAGAGAGAGCAGTTTGATTGACTGGCAAAAGAACTAACTGACCTAATTAAGTTAGTCATTATATCAGAATATGACAAACCATTAGGAAAAAACTGGTGAGCTGGTAGTTTGCGCAATGTTATACAACGATCAATGGTAACAGATCAGACGCAATGATTTGATCAGCTCTCAAAGAGGAACTTGCCGATGTTCACTCCCAAGTCCTTTTACTATGTGATACTGCAAAACCTCTCCTTATGAAAATTGTAGATTCCTTTTGAAGACCTCAGTTGAAGTTGCCTCCTCCACTATACCATTAGGCAGAACATTCCAGTTTCCAAACTATGCTTTTTTTTCAAGTATTCCTTATCACCATTGATTTATTTTGCTGATCATCTTAAATCAGTGTCCTTTTCTTCTCAAACCTTTTTTAAATATAATCCGCACAGTATGGAAACAGGCCACATGGCCCAATAAGTCCACACCAACCCTCCACAGAGTAACCAATCCGGATGATTTCTCCTACCCTTTACCCTACTCTATTCAACTCCCTCATGATTTTGAACACTTGTAAAATGTCTTATTTATCTTCAGTTCTCCAAAAAGAGCAGCCCGGGCTTCTTGAAACTATCCAAATAGTTGTCCAGTTACTCATCTCTGGTCCCATTCTTGTGTACCTTTTGTGCACCTTCTCAAATCCCTTCCTGAAGCGTGCTGCATAAAATCTAGACATGAGGGAAAAGCAGGACTGTTTATAACCATTTGTCATAATTTCCCTTTTGCATGCCATGGTCCTATTTATAATGTTCAGAATCCTAATGATATCTTCAATCTGCACTGCCAACTTCATAATTTGTGTGCATACACACAATATGTATAAAATGCATTAAATATTAGACTGGGATCATTTAAGGAGCATTGATACTTGTATCGAAAGAATTTAGCTTGTGTATAAAACGAACAAGGAACAATCCAGAAAAGTTCTGAGCTGGAGGAGGGTTGAATTCAATGAGTCAAGAGGGCATTTGAGCAAGGGCATTTGAGCACAAATCTGGGCAATGTTCAGCTTCAGCTGTACAGTACAGCTTAACATTTCCACAAGCAGGAAATGGTGGCAAAAACAATACTCTAATTCCCTGCATGACGTTGCAAAGAATATGGATTATTGTTAACCCCAGTGAGAACCGTGCTAAATATAGACAGTTCAGAGCGGAAATAAAGATTAAGGGAGACTGACAGCTAACTTTAAAACGGAATCTAAAAGTCATCATTAGTCACAAACAGTGAAAGGGTGGCAAAAGAATGAGTGGGGCCAATTATCATGAATCCCCTGTTTAAAATTCACAGGTGCAGGGGCCTGGCTGTGGTATTGTGAAGAGGAAGTTCATGCCCAAATTCATGGTGAAAAACAGTCGTTGAGACTTGGATGAGATGAAGTTTGACAGAATTTTAGAAAGGCTAAAATAAATCAAAATTGCAGATGCTGGAAATCTGAAACAAAAATGAAACTGTTGGAGAATCTCAGCAGGTTTGACAGCATCTGTGGCGGGAAAGCAGAGTTAATGTTTTTGAGCCCTGTGACACTTGAGCATCTCCAGCTATTTCTGCTTCATTCAGAAAGGCTGATTGTCATTGAGTGTTGGTAGCTGATAACAACTGAATTGGAGACATCTGAGGATACAGAGAAGAGGAGCATTGAAGCTGCAGTGGTAATATCCACAACAACCTAATCCTGTTCAAATAGAGGCATGGAATCAGAGACTGGAGAATCACAACATTTAAAATATTTTTGTTCAAAATTGTCTGGATAAATCCAGAAACCAGATTCATCTTAGTGGTGGGAAAGCTTCTAATGAACTGTAATCTCAGCCTCAAGCAACAATACTGGGAAATCATATGGACTAACTTTATATGCTGACTAGAAAATCTAATGTTTAACCTGTTTACCTAAATCATCTGATGACGGCTTATAATTCTGAATCTTCAGTTTTCTTGGGTATTTAAGCCGGTTTAGAAACGTAGAAAATAGGAGCAGGAGGAGGCCATGCAATCTTTCGAACTTGCTCTGCCATTTATCACGATCATGGTTGATTGTCCAACTCAATAGCCTAATCATGCTTTCTCCACATAACAGTCGATCCCATTCCCCAAGTGCTATATCAAGCTGCCTCTTTAATTGTAGTTGAAAGTGCTTGCTTGAAGTGTCTTAATTTATCCTTACGTTCAATTGAAGCTGAGAAACAAACATGGAGTCCAAACTCTGTCCAAATTCTGAGGAAGTTGACAATTTAAATTCACGAGAAAAGAAAGTGACAGTCAAAAAGTAAGTTTGATCCAATGTACGACCATGTTATGCTTCAGCATGTGTTCAGTCTCTTTCTGAACCTGTGCCACCCTTCAAAGTTTAAGTCTGTAGGATGTTGCTTGATTGGAACAGCATTTCCTCAATCAATATTATGTGTCGTGAGATTAGTAATTCCCAGGTTATTCCCACACATCTCCCCATGTGATTATACTAACTCTTTCAGGTCATTTCGATTTTCATCTGGAAGTAACTCAGCAGTTTATCCCAGTTTTCCAGAACGTCCTCATTGTTCAATTTAATTTGAGGAATGTCTAATTCACAATCATCTTGATTAACTTTTGAACAAAATACATCTCTTCAAGCCACAGAATGGTCACAGAAATAGGTGGAGCAGTAAGCCATTCAGCACCTTAAGCATGCGCTGCTGTTCAAAATGATGATGGCTGATTAACCAACTCAGTACTCTGTTCCATCATTCTTTGATCCCTTTAGTCCGAAAAAAAATCTATTATGTTTTGGACTCAATCAATTTCTATGACAGTGAATTCCAAAGAGTCACCACTGTCAGGGTGAAGAAAAGTTTCCTCATCTCAGTCCAAAATGCCCGAGCCAGTCTCCTTAGACCGTGGGGCCTGGTTCGGGACTCCCCAGTGGAGAACATCCTTCCTGTTTATCTAATTCTGGACATAAACACTGGCTCGTGCTGCATCTTGTGATCTTTGCCTGGGTCATGTATGGGGAGGGTTGTTCTCTGTATTGCCACACTTTGACAGTGCAAGTTAACCTCTTGCTGATAGCAGGCTGGAAGCAAGGTAGCCATTTGTTGCTAAAAAAGAGATAGGACTGAGTGCTCACTGCCCATATTCAAAAGGGAAGAATGACCTACTGAGGAGAGATATTAGAGAACTTTTTGTAGCTTTAACGGGTGGACACTGATAGAAATTACCTTCTCCAGTAGAACACAATGGGAATCAGCAAAGGTGACCCAAAGTGCTGGTTCCTAATTACACATATTGCATTTTCCAAATGACATCAGCCCATTGGTTGAGAGGTTTTCCTTTTTTTAAAATTAAAATGTTCAGCGATGTATGACACACCTCTGGAGTAGGTGGGACAGGAATCCAAGTCTACTAAATCTAATTTAGGAACTTAAGCCTACTGACCAAGGGTAGGGAGACTATCATTCTATCATCAGAGGTCTGTTTTGCATCTCATACAGAATTGGTGCAATTGCCCTTAATTGCTTCATTAATCCCTGGGGATGTAAATAATAAGCCACTTGTCAGAGCATTGTGTGTTGCTCAGGTGCCACTGAGTATAATGCTGATCGCTGAGTCGGAGGGTTCAAGATCTACCCTCGGGGTTAGAATACACTAATTGATACTGCCACGGCAGTGCAATCCTGAGATAATCCTGCACATCAGACGTGTATGAGGCATTAAACCAAAGCCACTCTGCACTCTAAAGGGACCCTTATTATTTTTAATTAAAGTGAGATTATATCTGGTGCCCCGGCCAATATTTATCGCTCAATCCCGATGAGCAGACGATCTGGTCATCATCTCCTTCCTGCTTTTCTCACGGTACACAAATTAGATATCACATTTCTGACATGTGACGACATGATGAAAAGTACTTCAGTTGTTGTATCGAACATCTCTGATTGAAAATTGGCTTTGTCAGAACCTGCATGTATTATTACTCAGCTTGGCCGTTCATTTTTCACTCTCTTGACTCTCTGTTGTAAGAAAGCACTCCTTTCCAACTTCCACCAAAGGAGAATGAGACAAAGCTCAGAGCTGTAATATTTCATTTCATACTAACATCTGGATCAAACTGAAATACCATTCAATGCAAATATAAAACGAACTGAACCGGTTTTAAAGGATTAAAACAAATTATATTTTTCACCAAAGGAGTGTATTGAAATATTTCAATAGTTCTCATTGTGTCAAGTACAAGCAAACAGTGGAGTCTGTTGCAATCTATTTTATCTTGTCTAAAGAATAGGCTGAGGAAAAGCATTGCAGGCTCTTTAAATTCGAGAATGAGGAAAGGAGTACATTGTGGAACAGTGACTAACAGCAGGAAAACTATTCTCCAGATTAGAATAGATATGTAGTGGAATATACTAAAATGATAGAATGAGAGAAGCGAAAGTGGGATATTGTCAGCGGAATGTTTTATAAGCTTGTTAATATCGGGTCAGTCAGGACCTTATTGAATGGTGGAACAGGCTTGAAGGGCCAAGTGACATATTCTCATTTACTGTTCATACCTCGAAAAAATTTTGTTAGTTATTCGAGCGGAGGTATTAAACACATTTTAAACTGTTACATGGGCACATGCTGATATTTCCATCTATGATTCCCTGGGTTTGATAGTATGTAGTTGACAGTGGCCCCAGGGGTTCTGCACTTGTTTCAGAGATCTGGAAAGAGATGTTTAGGATACTCTGAGGTGGCATTAAGATTAGGTTAGATTACATTACAGTATGGAAACAGGCCCTTCGGCCCAACAATTCCACACCGACCCGCCGAAGCGCAACCTACCCATACCCCTATATGTACCCCTATACCTAACACTACTGGCAATTTAGCATGGCCAATTCACCTGACCTGCACATCTTTGGACTGTGGGAGGAAACCGGAGCACACGGAGGAAACCCACGCAGACACGGGGAGAACGTGCAAACTCCACACAGTCAGTCGCCTGAGGCGGGAAATGAACCCGGGTCTCTAGCGCTGTGAGGCAACAGTGCTAACCACTGTGCCACCGTGCCGCCCACAAAGATGTTATTAAGATGTTATATAAATGCGCAACTTTTCTACTCTGCTAGGGTAGAGAGGATTTTGCTCTCTATCAAACCTGTGCATCATTTGACTTCAATCTGCTTTTCTTTGTTGCATTATTGTATGGAGTTTACTCTCTTAAGTCAATAGCCTGGGCTTTGCCCAAAGTTTAAGGGGTTTTTACTCACATTGGTGAGTTTCTGTATCCCATGAGGTAGATTCATTGCAGTCAGTAATGGGAAATATAGCAGATCAAATATAATGTTGTTAATTGTTATTACACCTTTTAACATGGATAACTATGTGCTGTTCTATGAACCTCAAGATTTAAAAGCCTTTTCAGTGGAGCCACTGCTGGTTTAACCAATGCGCTATTCTGGTGAATTCACTGATACTGAAACCTCTATAATCTGGGACAATGATGAAATAGAAACGGACTGGAACTGCAACTTATCAAGAAAACTAGGGATCAGCGAGAAGTTGAGGCCAAAGCTTAGAATACAGAGGCACTGCAAACCCAAACACCCATTGACACAGCTTCTGGAGATGAGTTTTGATGTGGTTCTGCACTATTCGGTTCTGATCTCTGTGGTTTGTGGAAAAAAAATGATATCTGCCAAAAGACAAGTACAAAGCTCTCTTGCGATAATGTGACACAGAATCAAGTGAAATTTGGAGTTCTCCTTATGGGGCTTCTTTCATCCTTTGAAGTGGCAGCTGAATTTGGTGATCAGGTATCAGTTACTATCAAATTGGATGAAATCTTGATAGTGATTCCTTTATTTACATTTCCCTATCTCTGAGGTTTGCCCCATTTCTTTGTTAAAGGGCCAATGTGTGTGAGATCTCTTTAGCGCTGTCCATAGGATAGCCGTGCTCCTGCCACTGTGCAACTTCATATTGATATCTGCCTTTAAAAACAATCTGAATCTATGGTCACATACGGGTGTCGGAACTAACCGGGACTAATTCTTCAACTGCTGCAAACCAATATGGGCTAGACTTTCAAACTGTCATTATCACAAAGGTGCTTTTGGTGCCACATTCAGTATTCAGAATGACAATGAGGATTTCTGTTAGTGCAGAATTTCTCTCTATTACTTTAAATAATAGTGTGTTGTGTGTATGTGAATGTGGTTTGTTTCTATTTATTTCTGTTCCTCAATGGCTTTGAAATTGTTGTTGTATAGGATCAAACGCAAAGTAATGTCTCCACAAGGACATTGTTGCTGGTTTTCCTCTGAGACCAGTGCAGAACTTTACCAGTTCATTGTAGGCCTGATACATTATAGTTAAGTTTCACCTCTGCCAACTGGTACAACATGGAAATTTGAGTATTGATGAAAATAAAGTATTTTTTTATTTAAGTCTTTAATATTGTACTTATCAGGACACTCTCAAGAATTCCAATGGAAAGGGAGAAAGCATTTAATCTGTCTGGGTAATGAGTGCTGATTGGTAAAGGCATGGAGAGTGGACCAGGTGATGGTTGGCAGTTAACTGCCAATGCTTGTTGTGATTCGACTAAATTGGTGATGGCCATTCTCTGCCTCATTTGGCATGACAATACCTTGACCACTCAGGCAACCTGCCAATTGAAAACATAACAAAGTTCAGTTGTCAACTGTCCATCACCATCTGACCAGTCCATTTCCCAATTGGGAACATCTCGATCAATCATTGTGCACTTTCCAAAGCATCAGAACTCTTTTCTTATTCAGTATAAAATGTTTTTTCCCTTTATGTCAAAATATTTCAGAATTTGCAAACAACCGTTTGAATTTGGGTACCTTTTGTTAATGGAGTATCCAACATCCAGCTGATATGATTAAAATGGAATCTAGTTTTCGAATTTGAAATGATTTAACCCCCTGACAAGCCCACTTTGTTCATGAAGATCCTCTTTGTATATTGTATCAGTCTGGCAGTTGAAAGACAGCTTTGGAAAGTTGTTTACTTTGGTCAATTTGTATTTAATGAATTGCTGAAACGGTGCAAAATGCATTCTATTGCATTTACAAAACTAAGATATCTTGTGAAATCAGGAGATGTGCACAGTGCAAATAAAAATCCCATTTACTGCTGGCCTGGACAAGACTGGTAAACTTAAACTTGTGCTTATAGAGAAAGGACTGAGATCTAATGTATTGAGTTTAAACTTACGTCTATCTCTAAATTCTTCAAAGCCTTGATCCACCCTGTCTCTTGTACCCCTTATATACACACTCTGTTCTTTGGTTCTCTGATTGCTTTATATCTTTTTGTCCATGAGTATGGCCAAGCCCCTTAATTAGCTGTACTTTACTGATAAACTTCCTCGGATGCCCTCTGGTACTCATTCTCTCTTTGAAAGCTTGCTTAAAAGCCGGTTTCATGTTTTTGGTCTTGGTCCTAACTCTTCTGATACGTGCTAATAAACTTCCCCTGTTTGGCATTTGGTGCATCTTTTTCTAGTTTGAAAGGTCGGACTCGAATAAATATAGGGTTAAAGACAGGATTCTTGGCAGTGTGGAGGAACAGAGGGATCTGGGTGTGTAGTGCATAGATCCCTCAAAGTTACCACCCAAATGGATAAGGTTGTTAAGATATCATTTGGTGTTTTGGCTTTCATTAACAGGGGGATCGAGTTTGAGAGCCGTGAGGTTTTGCGACAGCTCTACAAGTCCCTGGTGAGAGCACACTTGGAATATTGTGTCCAGTTCTGGTCGCCCTACTATAAGAAAGAGGCTTTGGAGAGCATTCAAAGAAGGTTTATCAGGATGCTGCCTGGACTGAGGGCTTGCCTTATGAAGAAAGGTTGAATAAGCTCAGACGTTTCTCTCTGGAGAGAAGGAGGAAGAGAGGAGACCTGATTGAGGTATACAAGATAATGAGAGGAATAGATAAAGTCAATAGCTAGACACTTTTCCCCAGGGCAGGATTGACTGGTACGAGGGGGGTCATAGTTTTAAGATATTAGGAGAAAGGTATAGAGGAGACGTCAGAGGTAGGTTCTTTATGTAGAGAGTTGTGAATGCATGGAATGCATCGCCAGTGGTGGTGGTGGAAGCAGAGTCATTAGGGACTTTTAAGCGACTGCTAGACATGCACATGTTTAGCAGTGAGTTGAGGGGTGTGTAGGTTGTTATTATATTTTACATTAGGATTAAACCTCAGCAAAACATCGTGTGCCAATGGGCCTGTTCTGTGCTGTACTTTTCTATGTACTATGTTAAAGCATCTCATAAATGTGAGTATTTAATGTCCACTTTGGCAGATTTAATTGATTCTAATTGGAATGTATCTGCCAAAGCTTTAGCAAAACTGAATCAGCAAACAGCTTCAAACTGTGCACACATCCATCATATAACATTGCTGCTCCACATTAACGTTTCAAATGCACTGCTCCATTCCAAATAGCGGACCAGCCGTTCCCATTCATAGAAATTTGTTTCTGATGGATGGAAGTGGTTGTTTCGGTACTTCTGCAATTTTTATTGAACTCATCTCAAGTTACACTTTAGAATTTAACACTCAGGACAAGACTGTTTGTGTTAAGCTTTATCAATTTTGACCAGTCTGCCAGCTCTTCATGTTCTTGAATATTGCAATGGGACTGGGTTCTATCAGCCCCCTAGGGACAGGCTGCAAGGTCATTAGGTGGATAATAATAAGGGAGGAAGGAGTTTCAGTGGCTCTCATATTTCCACCTCCATAGTATTTTATTGATCCCAAATTAGGGAAAGGATGGCCACTCAGGTGGACAATGTAGAGTCTGTTCCCGCCAATGCTGGCAGTTTGTTAGCAGTAGGTGGGTCCTCCATTGTGTGGGAGACCTTCTCCTGCATCCTAGAGACACACCTGCAGGATGTCCCTCCTAATGAAGTACCTTATGGCTCATAACAGGGTATCCCATCTGCATACTGGAACAGTCTCCTGTCCATGGTGGCGATCATTACGGGAACTGGAAATCAGAGTAAGTGAGTGAAAGAAGCCGTGAGGGCTAGATGTTCACAACATTCCCGGGACCAGGTTGGCAGGTCCTACTGAGACCATTAATAAGTCATTAAGACCCCCCAATTGGTGCATGGACACTGGGTTACTCCTGCTCCTAGTAAGAGTACTGTGATTACTGCTGTTTCAGTGCTAGCAAGCAAATAGTGAAGTGTGGCCATGTGATAAAATCATTTACATTCAGTGCTGAATACTTGAGACTTTTTTGTGAGAAACATTATAATTCTTCTAGATGTTTTTAATACACTTTTTGTTTCATACAATGGTGATTTTCTACATAGGATTACAGAGGAAATACAGACCATTTGGTACAATCAGTTCATGCCAGCGCTTATGTTCCACTCAAGGTGTTTCTCATCTTTCCTCATCTAAATCGCCCATTGTAATTCTCTATTCCCATCCCTTCCAAGTGCTCACCTAGTTTCCTTGAAATACATCTCAACTAATGATTTCAACTATTCCGTCTGGTCACATATTCCCCGTTCTCATCATTCTTTCAGTGAAGAGGTTTCTTCTGAATTCCCTTTTGAATTTCTTGAGGTACCATCTTATATTGACAGCCTCTAGTTATGTTCAACCCGTAGTGTAATGTTTTCTCTGTACCTTCTCCCTTCAAAATCTTTCATAATTTTAGAACTGTCAGCCTTCTTTTCAAGAGAAAAGTGAACAGCGCAACAATTTTTCCTTGATATACACTGCCAGAAACTTGTGTAGCATTCTTATAAATCTTCTCTTCACACTCTCTCATCCATTCTATAATATGTCAACTCGAACTGCAGGCAATACTCTTAATTATAGTCAAACAAATTTTTATAGGGTCCCTACTTTCAAATCTATCCCTTTAGAGATAAAACTTAGAGCTTTGTTTGCATTTTTATGGCCTTCGGAACCTGTGGTGAAATTGTTAGTGACTGATGTCATTGTCTGAGATCCCTTTGTTTCTCTCCCTCACTTAGACGTGCATCTTTGAATAAGTGACCTGCACATTATTCCTACCAAGATGTAACACCTTACGTTTATCTGTGTTAATCTTCATTTGCTAATTATTTGAACATACCGCAAATTAATTAATGATCTCTTGCAACTTCTTGTACTCCTCAGAATTGGCTACATTTCAACATTCCTTTCCAATTTGGTGTCATTGGATTGCTAATTTTTTGTAGTAATTAGATACAATATTAATTTGCAGTTTTACTTAATTTTGTTTTGAATTTTTAGAGAGGTGCAGTAATCCACACGGTAACTACAACAACTGAATGTAGAATGACAGATAGATGAAAATTATTACACACACAGGACTAATTAATAGACTCTATTAACTTCAAGGTCAAAATAGGGAATTATTTTTTACACGAATGATATGGTGAGATTATCCGTAGTGCAATCACTTTTTGTCCATTTTTTTGTTGCAGTTTATTTCCCCAGGTCTTACTGGGCTACTGGTATGAAATTGCAAAGGCACCCATCCTCCATTTTATACTAAATGATAATTTAAAAAAGCATTTATATAAAATGCAACATGATTTATGAAGCCATCCCTCAAGGCTTATACATATTCACAGCCATGTAGAGTTATATAGGGAGAGGCTGAATGAGCTGGGGCTGATTTCCCTGGAGCGTTGGAGGCTGAGGGGTGACTTTATAAAGGTTTATAAAATCATCAGAGGCATGGATACGGTGAATAGACAAGGTCTTTTCCCTGAGGTGGGTGGAGTCTCATCTAAACCTATAATCGTGAGGACAGGTTTAGAGTGAGAGGGGATAAAGTTGAAAGTACCTTAGCAGTAACTTTTTCATGCAGAGGATGGTGTGTGTGGAATGAACTGCCACAGGAAGCAGTGGAGGCTGGTGCAATTTCAACATTTAAAAGGCATCTGAGTGTGTAGACGAATAGGAAGGATTTAGAGGGATATGGGCCAAGTACTGGCAAATGGGATTAGATTAGTTTAGGATATCTGGTCAGCATGGGCAAGTGAGACTGAAAGATCTGTTTCCAAGTTGTACATCTCTATGACTCTATGATCTACCCCTTTGCTCTTAATGTACTAGTCAAATCTCTTTGGATTATCTTTAACATTATCTCCCAAGGCTATCTCATTTTCCTTTCTTGCCCTCCTCATTTCCCTCTTTAGAATGTCCCTGCACCTCTTGTACTCTTCGAGATTCACTTGATCCCATTTATCTATATCTAATATATGATTCATTCTTAATCCGAACCAAAACCTCAATATCTTTATTCCTCCAATGTTCCCTCCTCTTACCAGCCTTATCTTCACACTAACAGGAACATCCCGCCTCCGAACTCCCGTTATCTCACTTCTGAAAGCTTCACTCTTCCCGGCCGTCCCTTGAGCTGCAAACAGTCTACTCCAATCAACCCTTGAAAGGTTTTGTCTCATACTATTAAAATTTGCCCTCGTCCAATTAAGAACATTAACTTATATATAATGCCAATCCTTTCCATAAATATTTTACAACTAATGGCATTATGACCCCGGCCCCCAACAGCTCCCCTACTAACCATTCAGTTCCTTGCCCTGCCTTATATCACAAGAGTAGGTCAGGTTTGCTCCTTCTGTGATAGTTACATCTGCATATTAATGAAGAAAATTGACTTTAGCACTTTCCAAATTCCTCACCATCCAAGCTCTTAAGACCATGGCTGTCCGACTTTATGTTTAGAAGGTTAAAATTTGCTATTATTCCAATCCTATTATTCTCACGTATAAATAAGATCTTTCGACATATTTGCTACTCAATTTCACTCTGACTACTGGGGGGACTATTGCAATCGCATCAAAGTAATCATGCTTTTCTTATTTCTGAGTTCCATCCACATAGCTTCACTAGACCATCCCTCAGAAATGCCTTGTGTTAGAACAGTAGTAATGTTTCACCACAAGAAAAATTGACTCCAATCTCCTTCTAGCTCTTCCTACTTCTGCCGTACCTTTGATGATGGGAGGGACTTTGAACATAAATTATTCAATTTACTGGTGTTGGTTAGTAGCTGAAAATAAAGATACTATGGGTGACTTGGGTGATGGGAAATAAAAGGTTACATTGTATGGAAGGAAAATTATGGATAGAAACAAGAATTTTAAAAAACGAACTCCATTCAGTGTTTGGAGTCCTTGTTGGTTCAACCTGTGCTTTGGTCTATAATACAAAATTACAGAAAAATATTAATAGCAATTTAAAATAAAATGTTAGGATATTGGAAGAACAGCTAAGAGCTTCAAAGCTTGACAGACGGCTTGTGGGAAAGGACATGGAAAGCAGCAGGGTTTCCAGAACTTCTCATCTCTGCCTTCCCTGATCGAAATCAACCTGTGATTTATAATTGTTGAGGATTGTTATTCATTAATATCGGTGTGTCAGATAGATCTCAGTCTCAGGGAGGTGTGACCTGCTTCTTTGTTTTGTGATGAACTCAGGGGAACATACAATAGTAAGGGGGTAAACCCAAAGGGGTGAAGGAGCAGAGGATCCCCCGTGTGTATGTGCACAAATCAGGGAATGTACCATGACACGTGGACAGAAGAGCAAATAAACCCTACTTCATCACCCTACGCTGTAAAGAACAAACACAAAGCAATTATGTTAAACTGAAATAAAAAAGTCTCTTGTCTCACCTGGAATGTTGCATCTAGTTTCAGGTGCCATGTTTTTGAAAAAAATGCAAAGTTATGAGATTGGGTGCGTGACTGATTCACAACACTATTCCCGGGATGATACACCGCACCAACTCTGAGAAATTGAGAATGTTCTCCTCTGCTGATAGTTTCCAGACTCTGTGACCAGTTGCTATGATTGGTTCTCAATTCCGTCTTGCGTCATATGGATCTCAATGGCTGAATATTTCAAGTACTCATGAGCTGTGCCTTGCCTGGTCACAGCGCCCTCTGATTTATTATTTTTGAGGGTTGCTGTTCAGTAATATCCCTGTATCAGACAGATCTCAGTCTCATTCCCTGGGATTTGACAGGTATGGTGTGTCAAGTAGATCCCAGGAATTGCGCTCCATGAGATTTATGTATGGGAAAAACTCCAGTTCTGAGAATCCGCCCTTGGATTGTGCACGTGTTGTGTCTGAATACCTGACTGAACGTTGACATTTTTGGCTGATGAATGTTTCATTGGGCGCTTTCGGTGGCGATTTCTGCATTACTAACCCAGGCTGCCCTGACATTGGGAGTACTTTTAGTTTAGACAGTGTAGAGTAAACTTTCAAACTCCGTTGTCTGCCTTTTTTCGGCTTCTGGTGGAACCTATAAAATTATCATGAGGTGACCCGAGGCCGTGACCCTTGGTGCATAAGCGGAAATGTTCTCTAATCATTCTGCCTCTGGAGTGTTCCATCAGGCATATCGTGAGAAAGATGTATTCACATCAGTGGGCTGCATGGTAGCGCAGCATTAAACTAAATGGCTGGATAAAATACAATCAAACAGAACAAGTGAAAGTATTTGGCTGGGAAAGGAGTAGGATGTGGGTAAATGTATTATTACTGACTGGCCTTGAAGAAAGAATTAAGCAAACTCAAGGTTAGTGCATATTCATTCGAGATTTATTAACTATTTCAGAAAGCATCTTTATCCAAAAGGTTGATGTAAAAGCTAACAGAAGTGAACATAATGGCTGGATGCCACATTGAGACGAGAACACATGTGCTGTGAACTGGGAATTTTCTGTTCATCAGTAACAGTCACAAGAAAGGCAAACAAAGGCTCATCAGAAAGGGTAGGCAACCATTCTGAGTAAGGAACAAATAAAAACAAAACAAATGGGCTTCAAACAACTGGGAAGCTACAAATTATTCCAACCACAACCATCTCAAAGATATCAAAGTAAAAAAGGAAAATCCATCAATAATTGTCTCAGTTACACGCTGATAAACTGAAGTAATCTCACTGTTAGAGTCAGCAACAGGACAGATTGGAGATTGGGAATTCAGAGACCTTGATAAGCAGATCAGGAAAATCAAAGGGGTCCATAACTCATTCACTTAACCTGGAAAAGAGAGAGAAAGCAATGACGCAGATATTTATGATCAGGGACTTTCAGATATAATGTTTATTTAATGGCACACTTAGAGATTTCACAAAACATATTGGGCTGCTTGGCGTGAGAAAGATGTGATTATTCTCACCTTCACCAGAGTGACGGCAGCGCTGTAGAAAATACTCAGGAAGAACAAGGTGATGAACGTGGAAGCAGTTGTCCAGATGTTGCTGTTATCATCCTCATAGTCTTCAATCCAAGTTCGATCTATTGAATCTATGAATATCAAGCCGAGAGAACGCATTTAGATTGTTTATTGAACCAGATCGATCTATCTGCATCCAAGTCATGTAATTAGAGACCATTACATCTTCATAAAACAGTCAGGGATTTCTCAAGTGTGACTCTTATCTGTATCTATTAGTGTATTATTGACTCAGCAAGAATTTACAAATACTAACTGCACATGTTCTTTCTTCATTGTCCATGTCAGAACGTTTTAAATTATTTTTCTTTTCATCTATTATTTAAGGATATTATTATTTGAGGAATGCTTATTACGAATGATGATTTTAATTATATCATTATATTTTAAATATAGGCTGTGACAGCACTTTAGTTGAAAATTGTAGCCATCTCTGAATAAAAGTTCAAATGTGATTCCCGTCTTTATGTATTGGTGACCAATTGCTTGGCAAATCATGAATATAAGTGACATCACAGTCAGGACATTGCTTCATATTTTTGTTTGTAGGATCTGTATATTTAGGAATAACTTTTTGAACCTGTGTCCCTTAATTTATTTGATCTACTGCTTGGTATGTTTGGTTTCCCTTTAATGTTTGTGTATGTGGTTATAAAAGTCTCTTACTTCACTCTTGCCCATGTTGGAGTCTGTGCGTGAATAAACATATTCCTGTTCCTTTACTGCTGGTGTGCTCATGTGTTTGTGCACCTAAATTTTGGTCTATTCACATTGTGTAAGCATCATCATGCTAATATGCCACTTCGTTGCTGCCTATGCTTACCTTGTAATGTCTTTGTGAGTGTTCACTTTTCATTAGTGCTATCTAAAATGTGTGCTTATGTGTCTGTTTCAGATCCTACCGAAACTAGGTTATTTTCATGTTTATGCTTAATAAATGTTAGCATGCAATGTTATGTTTTGATGGATGTTTATATTTATATGACGATGTCTGCTTGTGTGGCAATCTTTCATAAACCATCTCCTGATCAGCTTGTTTGTGCTATTGTTTGTGGATGCTTGCTGATCCTTGTGCCCATTATCCTTACTTAATAAACGCCCCTCTATTTGTTCATCTATGCACTTGTGTGTCTGCATGTGAGACTCTGAATTTGTGTGTGCGTGTGATATTGTATACATGCTGATCAATGTGGTTTAAAAATAACTAATTAAGCTGCCTCTGTCATCGTATGTTTGTGATTCTGAAAATGGGAAAATAATGATATTAATGTTTATCTCTGTGCACTTACGTGCCTGTGTGAGTTGACATGTGGGAGGACATTTTTCGGAATTTGTATCTGTGTGTTCATGTGTGTATGTCTGTACGCATTGTGCTGTATGAATGTATATGTATTCATGCCCATTTGTGTGTTACCGTGTATCGATGTTTCTCATGGTTATGTGTGTGTTCTCCTGTTCATTTGTGCAAATGATTTTCTTTTGGTGTATGTGAGTTTCTGTATGAGCTTAGGTGAGTGTTCAAGTACCACTTGCATGTGTGGCTCTGTGCGAGTATGCGCGTGTGACATCTTATCTATATGAACATTTGAGTGTGCACATAAATATGTGTCTTTAGGTGAGAGCCCATATATGTGTCATTACGTGTGTATTTGCGATCATCTCTCTGCACCTGTTCTTATACCAGACTGCAATTTTCATTATTCTAATTTATGGTTCTAATTTTAATGCATTGCCCATAATTAGATTTGACCTTGGTGTTGCAGGAAACATTTCCCATCGTCGTGCGGAGATAAGCGTTTTATGAGCAACTCTTCTGTTGCAGTGATAGAACTTCTGTCTCTGAGAGAAAAGGCGTGAGTTCAAATCCCCACTGCCCCACAGATAACATTTCTGAATATGTTTATTAGAAAATGTCAACTTGTGTTCTGTATGTGAAACAAAATGATATCAGGTATTCGAATACCAGAATTGATCCCATGTGCTCCAGAAAACTGAGACAAAACTATGGAATTCAAACTGGGACAATGCAAACACCAGTTTTGGATTATGGGAATCAATGTTAATCATTTGTTCACAGAGCCAAGCGTGTCTAACATTCTTCAAAGGTATTGTTTTGCATGGAAATGTTAAATCTTTGGACAGTAAGCAAGAAGCTGACTGTCCCTGTTAGCAACTGGGTTACATTACAGAGGACATCTACCATAAAACTCTGCACAGGGAGCAAGAGGACAAACCATTCATCGTTCCCCTCCCCTCTGTTCCACAACAACTTATCTGTCGATTCTCTTTGGTGTGAAAGTGAAGATACATTCTGTCAACTCATGCGCTGGCGCAAGATCCCTGGCAGTTCCCCAGAAACAAAGGTTACATTCAAACTGTTCTGCATTCTTTAAAATTAAATTTGATTGGAACATACCAATCGTAAAGTGTCTTAACTTTACATTTCCAATTGGTGCAATTTGGCAGTTTAAAACTGACATGAATTTTGTAAGAATGTCAAATGGGGGGAATCAAAAACACAAAGTTCAAAACTCGTGCCCTACCCTTGACATAAAATGGACATTGTCAGATTTTGTCACAGAGGGATTTAGGATGAATAATGTACTTGGTGGAATCCTGCAATGAGTGAGCTTTACTCTGTCTCTGACCCAGGGTGTATCTGAGCAGAGAACATTAACTGCACAAGACACTCGTCCTAGACCTGTTAATAATCCAATTTAACTACACAGATGGAATGTAAGTCAGAGTGAGAAACAACAAATTCAGTATTTAACTCACAACGGGAGGAAAAAAACACTTCATTACTTCTGTTGAATTATTAAATGCAACTTTGAGATTTTTTATTGACATGAATTAACAGTGTCCATCAGTGCAAGTGAAATGTTTACAAAACTCGGTTTACCGCTGGATTTATCGACTGTTCTGTTGATGATCTTCAATGGAATCGCTTCATGTCCCACCACACAGGAGTAAGAAGCACCGCTGGCCCACTCCTCCGCTGTAATGGATAACAGGCTGTAGATGAAGAAGGAGGTGTTGTCACTCTCCGCTATCACCTCGGTGTTCTTGTAGTTATTGGGATTCACCGGCTTGTCATTGTTTGTCCACTTGACGAAGATCTCTCGGGGGGAGAAACCTCTCACTAAACAGGTGAGGGAGAGAAACCTCTGAGCGGAGATTTCTTCTGTTGGTGGCAGGAGGACCGACACTGATGGCTCCAGCGGATTAATCACTGCAGAATATAGGAGACAAATATAAATGAACCAAAAAAAATCCTGAACCAATATCACAATTTCACTAAATATTAAAATACGCCATGTTTAATTTGGGATTTATTCACTTTTGTTTTCTAAAGGAGCAGTATGGTACACATTCTGTTCAGTAAAAAAAGGAAAGTTTAATGTGAAAGTTGTCTCCAAGTTTCCAGCCCACAACGAGGACATTCTGTCCATTTGTCATTGCTGATGGTGACATCACAACCCAGGCTTCTTCCCACCTTATCTGACTTAATCAGAATACAATATCCTTTGGTCCATCTTTTCCTTAATCAGCTACTTAGCTATCCTGCCTTCAGATGCATCATTAATGGCCCCAACGGTGTTGGTTCATTTCCAATCAAAGCCTATCATTGATGTAACTGGATCTGGATTACACATGGGATCCTTTGTGCTTTAATCTCACCGCTCACCTTTCTCCTTGTGGATGGAGTCTCTCAGCGGAGTCGGTAGATTCTGATGGTACACCACACATTCAAAAGTAACGCCACTCAGCCAGGCTTCAGTAGAAATGTCTAATTTGCTGATCACGCTGTCGGGATTCTGTCCAGGCTGCTCAGCAATCTCTGATTTCAGAGGCTTCTTTTCTTGTTTCCAGGTCACATTGACTCCAGAAGGAAGATTGGACACAACGCAGGTTAACGTCACCATCGCCTCCAGTAAGACTTGTTCTACTGGTGGTGGGAGGATTTTAACGGTGTTAGGGTGGCACTCGGTATCTTCTATGAAACAAAAATCAAAGTCAATGAAAAATGCCCCTTTCTGATACAAACAGCCAATCTTCAGATTACTCCTTCACAGGGTGAAGACACCACCTTCAAAATGGCAACTCCAACTATTCTGAAACGATGCTTACTATTGTTGATGTATTTTGATCTGTGAAACATTTGTGATTACCTAGGACATACCCTGTGTAATTATTCCGAAAGAACACTGGCTTTGTAACAAGTGAAACCTGTGAAAAAAGTAAAATCATCAAAGATACCATCATGTAACCCATGGAATGACCTTTCTTTCGGAGTTTGTCTCTCACTTAAGACCATCTATTGATACTTGTGACAAGAGTAATCTGAATATAATGAGTTCATTTCCATGTTCATAACCTTTAGGTGCAAGTGCTGCTGGTCACGTTGACTGCCAAATCAAATCCCAAATTTTGGACAAATTATAATAAATAATAATTATTCTCTTTGCAGAGTTCTAAAGTGTTACAGAAGCAGTGAACAGCCATGGAAATTCTGTTCATTATATTTAACATGATTAAAAATACTTTGGGTTATTGGTGTGATGTCATTCTCTAATTTATGTCATTGTTCCTCGTGGGCTGTGTTTGGAATAGATCTGAAAACAAGACATTGAGTACAGCATTGGATATCGAGAAGGACACCCATCTCCTTAAGTCTTTCCCTCCATTTAGTTAGTTCATAACTGGTCTGTACTTTCACTTTATTTACCAAGCTGCATTTTTTAATTTCTTCATAGAGCAGGAGAGAAAAAAAACAAACAAAAGCGTCTTAAATTAATCTACAAACGCGATGGAAATGTCACTAATTTTATAGACATCCACTACTCACTGTGTAAACATCGCCACCCCAAACCAGGCTAAATCAGCCTGTCTCGAGTTCCTAGTTCATTCATCTCTATTGTAGCATTCCCACCAGAATTTATTCTCCTGCCTCATCCACTAATTACAGAGAGCATCTTAAAGAAGCTCAGTGAGATCACGTTTATCCCAGTTCATCAAATGTGATAGCCACTTGGTCTGTGGTCTGATCCCATAAATAAAGTTAAAGAGCTCAGTACCAGATAAAAATCGATGTCGTACAATGTCCAATAAACAGGTCATTCCTGAGCAGGGAATGAAGAATTGAACGCATTTTGATTTATTTTCAAGTAAGGGTCACTGCATATTTTAACCACGTCAATTTGATAGAGGATCAGAATAAGGCTGTTCGGTCAATCCAGAGTTTAGATCAGAATGATGCTGGAAAAGCACAGCAGGTCAGGCAGCATCCGACGAGCAGGAAAATCGACGTTTCGGGCTAAAGCCATTCTCCTGCCTTCTCCCCGTACCAAACAAGAGCCGATCTATCTCTGACTTGAATACACACAATGGCCTGGCCTCCACAGCCCTCTGCAGCAACATGTTCCACAGACTCATCACCCTCTGGCTGAAGAAATCCCTCCCCATCTCAGTTCTAAACGGTGCCCCTTTGACCCTGAGACTGTGCCCTTGGGTCCTAGTCTCGCCTACCAGTCAAAGCATCTATTCCACATTCACTCGACCTCAGTCTCTCAGTATTTTCTATGTTTCAATCAGATATATCTCCAATATCCCCCTCCACCCCAAACTTACCCTTGAAGCGGCTACCAGGCAAGGATTCAGCACTCTGAATGCCTCTCCCAGCATGGTCAGGCAACAAACTATTTAACAAAGCTCACTGTCTCTCTATCTATCTTCAACAGAGAGGAAACATGCTTTTCTGACTTGCCAAAAGGTTGAATTATGAGCAATGCTAATGTAACACTCAAACTGAAATGGGATACGTGGCATGTTGGGAAACGAGAAGCTGTACCGTGCTGTTTACTACGCCTGATAAATTAGTGTGTTTGATTCACATCAGAGTTCAGAGTGATTTGTCGCTCTCTCAGTGTGTGTCTCTTACCCTGGAGTGCGGTGATGTTTTTACTTTGAGTGTTCTCTCCATGAGTGACCTGGCAGGTATAGACCGCGCTGTTGTACCATTCACCATAAGGGACCATCAGCCGACTCGTCACCGAGAAGTTCCCGTTCGCCTCACACACGGGAGACGTGAAGAAGCCAGAATCCAAGCGTCGGCCATTTTTCAACCAACTCATGGAGATTGACTTCGGATGGAACTCGATAATTGAACAGACGATGGTTGCAAACTTGCTGCTTGCGATTTCTTCACTGGAGCTCACAGTTAGGAGAAGAGTTGGTTGGAGAATATCTGGACCTTTAGGAAACACATCACATACATTATCTAACGAATTTCATAACAAATACAATCAGTTCTCATATATCAAGGTTTCTTGTGGTTAATGGACACAGGAATCATAATTGTGCAGAGTGCTGGAGAAGCTGGGATCCACACAGAAAGATCAGCAGGACAATGTGAAAGGCTAAAGTTAGAGGACACAGCAAGGGAGTCAAGGAGGCACAGAAACTATAGGCCGGTAACATCAGAAGGGAGATAGCAACGTTGGATGGTATTCGTTTTAATGACAGAGTCTGATGAACAAGGCAGACGAATTACTGGCATAAATGAAGATATGATACCGTTGCTATCACGGAGACATATTGAGAGCCGGGCAGGAGTGGCTATTCAATATTCCAGGATTTAGTGCCTTCAGGCGAGACAGGGAAAGATGGAAAATGATGGGGGCGGGGGTGTGCGGTACAGAATGTTGCTTCTGTCGCAATTCTGACAAGAGTATTTTAGGCTGTAAAGAGAAATGAAATCATGGATACCTCCTTGAACAAAGGCAAATGGACAGTACTTCAAAACCAAAATACAGCAAACATAACTACTGGGAGAGCACGATAGACCTTACTATTGGTCCAAAATACCAAGTGCAAATACATGGGCAAATTTCAGAGACATGTAAATTAAATAGGGGAATGAGAAAAGAGGTTTTTAACTTCCTCAGCATAGGCTTGGATATTCATTTTGTCAAAAATTTAGAGGGAGCACAATTCTGAAAATGCCCCCTGGAGAATATTTGAACAAAGTATGTGTTTAATACAGTGAATTTTAATCCAGACCTTGCAAGAGAGGGGTGAACCGGAACTTAACTTTAGGGAATGAAGTGGACCCAGTGGGTAAAACAGCAATGGTGGAGCACTTTGCAGACAGTGATGGTAAATCAGTTGGATTTCAGATTGTACTGCAAAGGAATAGAAATTGGTCCAAAGTTCTGAAAAGGGGAAGGACAGTTTTAGTAAGATCAGGTAATGACTTGACCAGAGTGGACTGGAAGCTGACACTTATTGGTAAATCTGAGTCAGAGCAGTGTGACACATTTCATAAAGAGATAGGAAAATCACAGGGAGGACATTTCCCAGGAAGCCACTGCGTGGGACCAAGAATGCAGTGGGCTCTGGACACCAAAGGGCATGGAGGGGGAGATAAAGAGAAACAAGGGAGGCCTCCGGTCTATACTGAAATCTCAAAACAATAGAAACTAATATGGAGTACAGAACGTGCAAGGGGGAGTTTGAAAGACAAAGGAATTAGAAGAGCAAAAAAGACCATGAAAAAATAATAGCAGTCAAAATAAAGGAAAATATTTTTAAAAGTTACAGACTCATTCATAATAAAAGAATTATTCGGGAAACAGTAATGCCCATTAAGTGTTATTATTGGAGTGGAGCCGGAGGATTTGGTTGTGGTCAAAACGAATGTGTTGTGTCAGTGTTCACTAGGAAGAGGGACAATGTGGGGACAGAAATCATGGAGGGGTATTGTGATGTACTTTCAGAAATTAGGACACATGACGTGATGTTCTGTGTTGTCTTGCTGAATGAAAAGTGGTTATATTTCCAGGGCAGATGAAAAGTATACCAAGTGGTTGAGCGATGCAAAGGATGAAATAGTTGGGTCGCTGACAATAATTTAGAATTCCTGTCTGGCCACAGCAGTTGTGCCGAGTGAGTGTAGATCAGCCAACGTTGCACTGTTATGCAGGACGAAGGAAGGGATAAATAATGAAAACACAGATCTGTCAAGCTAGTCTCAGTGGTAAGGAAACTATTGAGAAGTGAAATTAGTTTTCATTTGCAAGATAAATCAACAATTTTCAGCACGGTTTTATTGAGAGGAAGTCATGTGTAACAATTTGATAGTAGTTTTCATAGAGATAATTCGATGTCCAGATGATAGCAATAATCAGAGCCAATGGGATCCGAGTTAATTTGACAGATTGGATCTAGAACTGGCTGAGTGATGGGAGCAGGCGATAATAGTCATCGGGTGTCTGCGTGACTGGAAATCTATGTCTCCTGGTGTTCTGTGGGGATTGGTGTTGATTTCCTTGCTATTTCTCTTACATACCAATGATTGAGATTCAAATTTAGGAGGATTAACCAGTGAATTCACAGATGAAATGAAAACTGTCATGTTGGTAAATCATGAGCATAATGGCTTTAGATTGCAGGAGGATATAAAAGGGTTGGTTGTATGTGAAGAGAAAAGTTGCAAATGGAAATTATTCTGAATAAATGTAAGGTGATGTAATTCGGCAGAAGAATCTGTGAGGTATGACGTTTTGAATAGTGGAACCCTGGAAAGGCCTGAGGATCTTTGGTGCATGTACCCACCGATCCCCTATCGTACTGTGTCGTCTGGATAAAGAGGCTAAGAAAGTGGGAGGATATTTGCTTTTATTAGCCTAGACATTGACAATGAAGAGTGGTGAGATGATACTGGAACTTAATAAAACACTGGTTAGGCCATACTGAAGCGTTGTGTGCATGTTATCGAAGGAATGCGATTACACTGAAGGCAGTATTGATGAGATTTGCCAGGATCTTGCCTGGGTTGGAGGGTTTTAGTTATGAAACTAGTTTAGATGGACAGGGGTTTTCCTTGGAGCAGAGGAGAATTAGGGAGAAGATTATCATGATGTCTAGAATTATTTTAGGCATAGACAGGGTAAACTGGATGAAACCTTTCCCCTTGATGGAGAGATCAATGCCTCAGGGGCACAGGGTGAAGGTAAGGCCAGGAGGTTCCAAGTGGATCTCAGGGGAAAACAAAATCAAACAGAGGGTGGTGTTAGCCTGGAGCTCAGCACCTATAAGCCATGTAGAGACTGAGCCCTTCATAATAAGTATGAAGTATCCTTGCAAGGGCAAGTCACACAAGGCAATGGATCATGTGCTGGCACATGAGACTGGAATAGTTAGGTGGCTGTTATTGATAGGCGTGAATTGGGTGGATCAAAGGGCCTTTTTCCTGTGCTGTATAAGGTGATTCTGTGAAAACGGTTATAAATAATGCCTTATTCATGTTAATCACAGATGATCTGTTTATCTCAGTTCCCACAACACTTACCTGGACATGGCATTACTTTGCTCTTATGTGACCCGCTGTGTTTAACCTCACAGGAGATTTTGCTGGGGCAATCTACCGCTGAGTCGGGCAGGGTTAACTGGCTGCTCAGGGTATAGGTTCCCTTCTTGTTTCTCACTGATGGGTAAGTCTTCAATCCAGTCGTGATTAGCTCCCCACCTTTCTTCCAGGTTACCTTGGTGACGTCAGCGGAATAGTCCATCGCCAAACAACCAAAGATCACAGAACCGGTGTTGTGCTCCTGACAGGAGGAGACCAGGCCATAAAGCGTGGGGGGAGATGGTGTCTCTACAATAGAATGACCAATTGAGGATGTTAGTTTCTGTTAATTTGACCTTATCAGTTACTCAAATGTATCCTCAGCTGTAAACGTTTGCCAGTATGCTCCCGCTGAAGTCGACAGCATAACTGGGGTTTATTTTTGTTTCCTATCAGTTGCTGATCATGATCATTGGTTCCCTCTTTAGAAACATGCCCTCGACCTTGACCATTACCATATAGTTTAGGAAGAAGAACATCCTGCTCCCACCCCAGTAACTGTTTGAAGACACTTTCACTGGATTGCTGTGAAGAGCAGAGACATTTCACAAAAAACAAACCAAGGAAATGCAGATTCATCGAAATTCTACAGTGTGTGCAAACAGGCCATTTGGGCTAACAAGTCCACACCCACCCTCTGAAAAGTAACGCATCCAGACACATTCCCCTACCCTATTATGCTGCAGTTAACCCTGACTAATGCACCTAACCTCCCAATCACTGAACACAACATTTGCAATTTCCCCTAACTTGCACATCTTTGGAGTGTGGGAGGAAACGCACACAGACGTGGGGAGAAAGTGCCAACTCCACACAGACAGTCACTCGAGGCTGGAATGGAACCCGAGTCCCTCGCACTGTGAGGCAGCAGCACTAACCACGGAACCAGCGTGCTGCCCCACGAGGTGCCGTGCTGCTGGAAATACCCAACAGCTGGCAGTACCCCCGGAGAGAAGTCAGAGTGAATCATAGAACATAGAACATTACAGCGCAGTACAGGCTCTTCGACCCTCGATGTTGCGCTGCCCTGTCATACTAATCTGAAGCGCATCCCACCTACACTATCCCATGTACGTCCATATGTTAGCCCAATGATGACTTAAATGTACTTAAACTTGGCGAATCTACTACCGTTGCAGGCAAAGCATTCCATACCCTTATTACTCAATGAGTAAAGAAACTACCTCTGACATCTGTCTTATACCTATCTCCCCTCACTTTAAAGTTGTGTCCCCTCGTGTTTGCCGTCCCCATACTTGGAATTCAGGCCCAGTGAGCCTTCCTCACTTATCAATGCAAGGTAGAATGTTCTCTCTGGGAGGAAGGTCACTGCAGCAGCAGCACAGGCAGGATCTGAGCACTGGGACGGGGAGGATGGCTGTCACGGCTGAACTCATGCCAATTGTCTGGAAGTTGAAACATCTCATTTACAATTATCTGAATTCTGGAGGCCTCTGAAAAATGGAGGACCATTAAGGTTCAGAGACTTTGGAGTGTTACAGCTGAGTATTTACGTAAATATGATTTGAGAAATGAACAAGTAATCTTTAACTTTAATAACTATCAAACTGACACACAGTTCACCACCAAACCTCATGTCTCAGACTAACCACTGCACTTACTCTGTCTAGACCTAAATTCCCACTCACATTGACAAACCCTACCCTGCTATACATCCATTCATGCCCGGAACACACAACCCCTATCACACAAAACACATCCAAGGCAATCCATATTGGTAGTGTAGCTGAGCAGAGAGATCTCGGTGTCCATGTACATAGATCCCTAAAAGTTGCCAGCCAGTTTGATAGAGTTGTTAAGAAGGCATAATTTGTGTTGGCTTTCATCGATAGAGGGAATGAGTTTCAGAACCATGAGGTTAGGCTGCGGCTGTACAAAACTCTGGTGTGGCTGCACTTGGGAGTATTGTGTACTGTTCTGGTCACCACATTATAGGGAGAATGTGGAAGCTTTGGAAGAGTTGAGAGGAGGTTTACCAGGATGTTGTTTGGTATGGTGGGAAGGTTTAATGAGGGAAGGATGAGGGTCTTGAGGCTGTTTGTATTTGAGAAGAAGGTTGAGAGGTTACTTAACTGAGACATAAAAGATAAACAGAGAGTGGACAGTGAAAGTCTTTTTCCTTGAATAGTGATGGCTAGCAGGAGAGGACATTGATGACAGATGTCAGAGGTTGTTTCTTTACTCAGAGAGTAGTAGGGCCATGGAACACACTGCCTGCAACAATAGTACACTCGCCAACTTTAAGGGCATTTAAAAGGTCATTGGATAAACATGTGGATGAAAATGGAATCGTGTAGGATAGATAGGCTTCAGATTGGTTCCACAGGTCAGCGCAACATCGAGGGCTGAAGGGCCTGTACTGCACCGTAATGTTCTATGTTCTATATTCCAGATGGACATATGATCTCAATTCCTTTCAGTCATTTACACTCCTGCCGCCCTGCACCTGGCCCATGGTGAGTCTGGCCCTGACTGGACCTGGCACCATCATTTTCACAACCTCGGACAAAAGCCCACTACCCAAGACGTGACCTCAGTCCATGATCACTGACCTCTCATCTTACCCAAGTCAACCTGTGCACATTGCATCCCAGCTCCTTTCGCATCTGTGCTTTACAACCCACCATTTTGCCAGACTCTGAGCTTTGCATTTTGACAACACGTCCCCCTGTCACTTCATTACAGTGACCTTCCACCCCTGAAACATCCTGGCACTCTGCCCAGCTCTACGCTAACCAGCCTGGCACACTGCCCACCTCTGCACTAACCAGCCTGGCACACTGCCCACCTCTGCACTAACCAGCCTGGCAAAGACAGACCTCCTGCATTTCAGCTCAAACTACCCCTCACCTACCAAGCACAATTCGACCAAATTATCCTGTGACCATTACCATTTACCTTGATGCCACCTTGCCAGACAGAGTGCATGCAAGCTTACCCAGCAGCCAGCCAACACCTCACAGCCTACCAGCCCAAATTCTCCCACATGCCCAATCTAGCCCCTCACTTGCTCACCACCTTCCAACTTTGAGCCTACTCCACCATAAAGTCAGTGAGTCATAAAGTCGTACAGCACAGAAACAGTTCCTTTGGTCCAGCTCATCCATGCTGACCAGAGTTCCCAAATTAAACTAATTCCACTTGCCTGCCTTTGGCCCATATCCATCCCGACCTATCCAGTTCCTGGAGCTGTTCAAATGTCTTCTAAATGTTGAACCTATCTCTGCATTTACCACTTCCTCTGGCAGTTCATTCCAATGTTTTGGACAGGTACAACATGAGGCTCCAACTCCTGCACTCAGTGCTCTGACCAATGAAGGTACATGTGCCAAACACCTTCAACACACTAGCTACTTGAGACAACGCTTTCAAGAATCTATGAGTCTGAACCCTCAGTGTCCTCAGTGTTCAATATCACTACCCAGTGCCTTACCATGAACTCTGTAAGACTCTATGAGTCTGGACCCTCAGGGCCCTGTGTTCAACATCACTATCCAGTGCCCGACCATTAACTCTGTAAGTTGTGACCTGATTTGTCTTCTCAAAAAGAAACACGTCGTATTCATTTAAATTACACTCCATCTGCCACTCCTCAGCCCATTGGCCCAGCTAATCAAGATCTCATTGTACGTTTAGATAACTTTCACTGCCAATTATACCACCAATGTTGGTGTTACGTGCAAACTTACAAACCATGCCCCATTCCATGTTTTCATGGCTTTCAACCAATATTGTACCCTGTTTGCCTTTCTCCCACATATCCGGAGCATTTTTTTAAGGATTGAAGGAATCTATCTCCTTATTGAAATCATTTAATGTTTTGTCCTTAATCAATTTCTGTGGTGGAGAATTCCAAAGCTTCACCATTCTTTGGCTGAACAGTAAACAATCAGGTTCAATATTATCGGTGTGTTGGGAAGAATGGTGAGCAGCAAGATTAATGATGATCCCATGAATGGAATAGCATTCTAGAGGGGCCGAGGGGCCTTCTTCAGCTTCCATTTTGCATGCTGACATGTCCCTTCGGCAGCATGTTCCAAAACTGTGATCCTTGAGGATAAGGGCGCACATGCATGTAAATGCTTCACCTGAAAGCTCTCCTCCAAATTAGACTTCAACTTGACTATCAACTATTTCTCTGCCGTTTCCTCTTCCTCAATCACAGCCATGGGACTCACTTCCTAACAGCGCTGTGAATGTGCTAATACCACACAAACTTCAGCAATTCAAATAGGCTGATGATAACTGGTTTCTCAAGGCGATATAAAAAGTCTGACACTTCCACACCTGTCTAGAGATTCAAACAACCACTGGAAGAATTGAAAATTATTTGAGGCACTTGTGTGTCTACACAAGATGACATGGTTTCCTTTTGTGTGATTTGACTGTGTTTTCACAGAATGAACAGAGCTATTTCTTAATCATGTAATAGGAATGAAGCTTCCCTCATTTTTAGCAAGGCAATCACACATTATATTTCCTTATTCCAGGGAAGTATAGTGTAAAATTAATGAAATATGATGATTGGGATGTTTCAATTGGAAATTGTCAGAGATTGAAAGTTTACTTTCATGAGCAATTAATTCCAGCCTCATTGTGTCACAGTACTCACAGGAATGTCTTTCAGAAATGGTGTCTCCCTTTGTTACGGGCAGTCGAATCAGTAAATCTGGGATAGTTTTTGCTTGTTAATAAAAGGTGTTGAAGAGTTTTAGCCAAAGGGAGACCTGTGGATTTAGCTCACAGATGCTCCATGATCTAAGTAAGTGGTGGAACAGCTCGAGGGGCTGAGTGCCCTCCTCTTGCTCCTACCTTCCTATCATTGTGTCATTCATTAAGCTAGCACTGGCGGCGAACACTTTTTATTAAAATATTTCAACAAATTAATTGTTTCACACATGCTTTAAAAAAAAACCTTCTGTTGATTATTTGGAACGGGATCATTGACATTCTCTATCTGAGTGATCAAAATAACTTCCACCCACTTACAGCAGCCACTGCGCTCTGGAGTGTGTTGTTACTTCATAATAGTTTCTTGTGAAACTAGAGCTCGAGATCAGGGCGGTCAAATTCAATGATTCTCTGATATTTAATATCTCTGAACATTCGCAATTTGTTCAAATGCATCTTTTCTCTGAAGAACGTGCTTCATCGAACACAACTTATTTCAATGAAACAACAAACTTTAAATGCTAGAAAACCAAAATAAAGACAGAAATTTCTGAAGAAACTCAGCAGGTCTAGCAGCTCCTGGGGAGAGAAGGCAAGGTTAACCTTTCGCATCCAGAGAACCCCTCCCCCCCTTCACCAAATTGTTTTCATGTTTTTGGCACAAGAGCTCACACCTGTTGAGATAAACAGTGATTACATTGGCTTGACTCCTGTTGGAAAAAGAATTCTTAGCAGAGATACTGGATGGTCTGAGATAGCAATTGAAGACCAACTGAAAAGCTTTCACCATCTGCTGCAAGTGTTGGATTCAGCGGAACTCCCACCGTACTGAACAATCAAATTCAGCTCCAGCACTGGTTTAATATAAAGTAAAACAGCCTAAGCATAATCTCATCAAATATGCTTCGAAAATGATTCATTCTGGATTAGTTATAAATGATATTGTCATAACAGCAAGTCAAAAGCTGGGATTTCTTTGAGCACTTACTCCATTAACACCATCTAGCGATGCCCAAAAGCTTGTGAACAAATATTGATCTGGAAAAAGCTGCTAACCACCAAACTTCTGTTTAATATCTAAGAGACACAAGTCAGGACAGCGATTGAATAGATTTCATTGGCCTCTGTGAGTGGAATTCCAACAAACACCCAGACATGTCAATCTGCTTTCTTGCACTGAAGTAACCTGATAAGAGATTGTGTTACATACCTCTCTAACAGGTTGTAAGTGAACACAGGCCACCTGGCACAGAATCAGGGACTCTACTACAACATCACAACAGACCTGAACACAATGAGCTTGACACTATCACGGAGAACACAGCCCACCTGTTTTGACAGTACATAAACCATGTTAGTTATTATCACCTTCCAACAACCAGGGATTGTTCCAGAATGTTTGTACAATGAAAGTACCATTTCAACATTTATCGAAGAATGCTTTGACAGCAGCTCCAAATTGTTCAAACTCTATGGGAACTACAGAGGAATAAATTTAGGAATTGCATGTCACTGGATGGATTCCAACCTAGAACTCCCTTCCTCTTTCCCCTGTGAATGTTGCTGCACCAGACGGTCTACTTAGTTTGGAAAAGATTAAAATGTTTTGAAGTGTAATATGACCGTTGCCAGTGACATTAAAAGCTGATAATAGGTTTTCAAATAATAAGATGCAAAAAATTCTGATTCTACATTGTGCCACGAAACATGTCCTGCATAACTGAGGCACAAAGAAAATATGCAGCATATTTCCCTCTGCCTCGCTCAATCAAATATCTCTTGTTGCCAACAACCAATTTCAAAACACTTGCTATCTGCCTTTTGTTCCTGAAACGTTCGTTCTGATTGGAACAACTTAGTCAGGGCTCTCAATTCTGAGGCACCTAATCGAATATTGTATTTCTGGCAGATAAAAGTGGTTTTGAAGCTCAAGATAAAATTGAACTATCTGAGATTCAGGTATCCGAACTGGACAATTTACAAATGGTCAGGACCATTGACAAGTTAGTCAGAGATAGCACTTAAACAAACTGCACAACAGACTTAATCCTAGAGGATACATTGCTCAACTCCTCATGTCAAATATATTCACTGTAACTGAACATTCATCAGAGGAACTAACCAGTGGATTAATGTGAATGAGAATGTGTTCACAATGAACATAAATAACCACTGAGTTAATAAACTTAATAAGTCATTGTATTTAACAAAATTATTGAGGTGGGAAATATCGCCAATTAAAGCACAGATCCGGAGGAAATGATGATTCTCTAAATTGTTTTTACATATTCTTAAAACGTTCCTTGAACTGTGGAGATTTTGCATGCACTGCATAAAGTCAATACTGCATTCCAGTGTGGAAAGCATTTCTGTTGAAGGAATTAGGGCAAGGTCATTTTTTTGTTAACTGCTTTTAATGAACGAAAATGTTTAAAAAGGTATGAATTGAAAATATGCTTCTGTCTGGAGTTGCCCACTTTAGCGGATGTCTAAGTAAATGTGGGCACTGCTGCCTCACAGATTCAAGTACCCAGGCTCGGTTCCAGCCTCGGGTGACTGCCTATGTGGAGTTTACACAATCTCCCCTGTGTCTGTGTGTGTTTCCTCCCACAATCCAAAGATGTGCATGTCAGGTGAACTGGTCATGCTGTATCGTCCATCATGTTAGGTGCATTAGTCAGGGGTAAATATAGGGAAGGGGAATGGGTCAGGGTGGATTACTCTTCAGAGGGTCGGTGTGGACTTGTTGGGCCAAATGGCCCAATACATACTGCAGGAAATCTAATCTAAATGATTGTCACACTTAACTAATGTGAGCAGATTCCTTCCGATCGCTACATTGCAATAAATCGGTCAAGTATATTAATTAAAATAAATATTACTCTATTTTCAGTGTCTGAATAAACCATGTGCTCTGTTATCCTCTAGTTCATGTCTTCTGCAAATTTGTGAACACTGCATCCGTCTGAACACATCGATGTAAAATGAATTCTCTGCGTTTGCAGCAAGCACTCCCATGGTTTTAAGAGTAGGGTTCCTACAGTATAGAAACAGGCCATTTGGCCCAACAATTCCACACTGACCCTCTGAACAATAAGTAGCCCACCCAGACCCATTCCCCCTAATTTATATTTACCCCTGACTAATGCACCCTAACCGACACATCCCTGAACACTGTGTACAATTTAGCACAGCCAATCACCTGACCTGCACATCTTTTGGACTGTGGTAGGAAACCAGAGTGCCCGAAGGAAACCCACGCAGACACAGGGAGAATGTGCAAACTCCACACAGGCAGTCACCCGAGGGTGGGATCGAATTTGGGACCCTGGCACTGTGAGGCAGCAGTGCCAACCACTGAGCCACCTTGCTGCCCTGCGAGGTCATGAATGGATTATTTTAATTAATTCAAAATTTGGCCTTGGTCACATAATTCACTATAGCAGTTGCTCCGAAAGAATGACTCTTCAGTTGATATTTTGTTGTAAAATGTAACTATTTATTTAAAATGCACAGATTGGGAACACCTAAAGCACTGTGCAGATTACATAATTCAGTTAATGTTTTATTTTATCCAGTAAATCTAGTTTAATCAGGGACATAACAATTAATTAACTCAAGTTACGTGTGAAACTGATCAAAGCAGTGAAACTGACCTGTTCTTCATAGAATTGAGCAGAATTTCCAAATGGTCTTTGCCAATGATCTTTTCCAGCCAGAAAAATATGTATGCAGTGTACAGCGGAATTGAAAGGTGTGTGTTGATCAATTATAACACAGTCATGGCATTTTTGCTCAAGAGCAAGAACTATTAGAACATTAGACTTTTGGAATTCTATTTATATTTCTCTATGACTTGTAAACTGTTAAAAAACACACCCTGTGATTGATAGTGGGGTTCTGAATTTGGATTGTAAAGCATGGATTAGATTAATCCTTAATTATTACTTTTAAGTAAAAATGGCGCCCGAAGGTATCTGTTTTCCCTTCATTTCTAAAACCTTTGCGATTTGCCTTTCACTTAATAATAGGCTTTATGAAATTTCACCTCGCATGCTGATTGCATTGAATGAGGAACCTGGAGCGGTTCACTGTCACCAACCGTGTTAACATTGCAAAAACAATGTAGAAACCAGAAACGGTTTCCCAAATATAACATATTTAATGTTACCCAAGCACAGTCCCTCCTCAACAGATCAATGATCACCAGATCACAACATGGTGTGTTTGCAGCAGAACTAGCTCTGCAAACATTTTCAACAGAACCAAGAACATGATGTAACCTCACAAAAAAAAACAAATTGAAGTCTAACAAAGCTGTTCAGAATCCAGCAAACTAATGATTAAATTGAATAGAAATAACAAGTCATAACAGCAGCCTTGTTTGTGAGGGGACTTAACACTTAAAGCTGTAACGTTTCTGGCAACAGTTCAATTTATTTCCAACCTGTACACCCTTCCTGATCATGACAATCTTGTGCAGCACACAGTAGAGCGGTTGAAGGCATATATTGATTAATCACTTCATGGTCAAAACAAAATTATTGAATGGACAAATATTACCACATTATAATTTTAAGTTAGTTTTAATTACTTAATCTGACCAATTCTGCAGTTTCAGATTTTAGTCCCAAATTTTATTTTGAATGAGGCTACTCAAAACAAAATTCAGTTAGTTTACTATTAGAACTGAGTTTTCTTTTAAAAGTCAATGCATTAAAAACTCGTTTTTTTCATTTCTCACACTTCCGGGTTTCTGCGTTAGGTTGTTTTTCAGACCGTTACAAATGGATGTAATGTTTTCAATCAAGCAGAGAAAAATGTGTCATATAAGTTTAACAAATGCAGAAAAACCAAAGAACTTCACAAATATTGGGAATGAAAAGTAATCCAGAGAGTCAATCTCCTCACCAGAGAGAAAACACCGATTACAGAAAGCATAAAAACGCTGATCAATTTCACAAACTGAATAAGATCCAATCAACTCAATTCAACAGAATCAAGGAAAATAAAATCAGAATCCAATCAACTCAAAACAACAGATTTGAATGAAACATAATCAGAATCCAAACAATTCAATTCAACAGAATCAAATAAAACAATTTCAAAAGCCAATCAACACAATTCAACAAAACCAAGTAAAAATAAAGTCAGAATCCAATCAACACAGTTCAAACCGAACCAACTAAAACAAAGCCAAAATCCAATCAACTCAATTCAACAGAATCAAGTAAAACAAACTCAGAATCTAATCAACAGAATGCAATATAGCACTGCAAGAAAATTTTATGACAGTTTCTAACCTGCTTGTCATCAACTAATTAACAAAATAAATGCGAAAATATAATCAGGGTAAGAACATATATTCACGAAGTGAATAATGATATTTTAGCATATTTTAATCATGTTCAGTAATGTCTCGAACATCTTTGAATTCTTAGCGTTTGTTGTTGATAATAAAACTCACAGTCAGGGTGTCACTGACATTAAACATTATTTATAGCTGACTGATTAAGAGACATTAGGTGTTTCAAGTAACCCAGCCAAACAGAATGCCCATCTGATCAAAAAAAGAGATACACCGAGTAACTGACTCCATCATCCCCATTGTAACTATTTGCTGAGCCTTAACTGAAGTCTGTAATCAGTCTGAACAAAAATCAATCCGAACCAAACCAAACTTAGCACAGAATCTGAGTTTCATTTAATTCAGAAATTAGTCACATGAATAGAAAGTTTTTAAAAAGTCACTAAGAAAGTTCAAGGGTCTTACCTGAAGTCACTGTCACCATGGTCCCTTGGCCCCAGTAATCAAGATAGTCACAGTGTTACATCCTCTGGACTGGGTCACACAATAACTAGCTCTGTATAAAACAAATCAAAAATCTACCATCATTTTAAATTTTCAGAACCACAGCCAAAATAAAGTCACGATAAATCTTCATCACATAATTGCGCTAGTGAATTCTGATCATTCTTGATAAATTTTAATACTGTTTTATACTTCACAGAGTAACACATGAGCTGATTCTCAAAATCCCCAACTGGTGTATCGATAATTACCCAACACTTTTACAAATTAAATAGTGATACTGGCATTAAACCGCACAGAACTAATACTGCACTGCAAGTTAAGACGGTTTGTAGAAGTAATCACTGACCAGTTTCAAACAATGGAGGCTGAATAGGTTTTTGTATTGATCATAATTGCAGTGTCACCCCAGTTATATCACTGTGAGACACGTTGTGTCAAATACTATGACAGACTGTAAACTGTAAAATGCAGAGAATTTCTTCACTTCCTAGAAAGCAGTGATTCAGACTCCTCTAAAAATGATTCAGTGTGTTATTTCAGCTTTTACGATTCATTGTATTTTGAAAGCTTGGAATACTTTTCCAGGTTTGGTCTGTATTTAACTTGACAATCAACACGAAGAAGGTAGAAAAAATTATACATTTGTACAAACTAGCACTACTGGATTGCGTTTATATTGCATCTCACATTATTTCTCGCTCCTGCCATGGTAGAAATCACCAATTTGAGATAAACACTTGTCAGTGGTTTTTGTATGAGGATGTCGCTGTGCACAACACTGTGACCCACTGTAGTATCACAATGATGTAGACCAGTACACTCATTCTCTGTTCTTTACTCGAGGTCTCAATTTTCATTTGAAAGAGCCATTTAGTTCTGATCATGTTTAGAATGAATGCCATAGTTGACATAACAATTAGCAGTGATTTCCTGAGCTGTCAGATATATTAAAACTAACATTTTGTCCGAGCATTTAATTGATGGAAGTGTTAGCAGTACATATGACATGCCCAAAACATTGTCCCATTGTGTCACCAGTTTGCTAGTTTAAATGGTACATTTCCTCTTTGATAGTTTTGTAAGAGGCAGCCTGAGGTCTGCTTCAGATCGCAGTTGGTATAATTGCATTTAAAACTCGTACTGACCGTCAGTTTATGATGGAATTGACAAAATGTTCCCTCGAGCTGTTTTTGAACGGGTCCAGTCCTGGTTCCTCCCGCTGTGGTCTCTTGCACAGTAATAGATGGCGGTGTCTTCGATCTTCAGGTTCCCCATGTCCAACGCGAAAATGTTGTTTGAAGTGTCTTTGGACGCAGTAAATCGACCCTTAATCGCTGGTGCATAGTTACTGCTGGATGAACTATAGTAGTCCAGCAGCCACTCCAGACCCTGTCCGGGAACCTGTCGGACCCAGTGCATGTAGTAGCTGCCAAGATTGAACCCGCTGGTTTTACAGGTCAGTTTCAGGCTGCCTGCGGGACGGTCAGTCTCTGCCTCTGGCTGGGTCAAAACAACCTCCGACTGGACACCTTTAAAAAAGAAAACAAATAAACCATGAGCATTAATGTTGGTGAAATGATAGCTGAGTCTTTTACATTCCTGCCGTAGACTAACATTGAGACAGTAACAAAGAGAGACTTGAACAACAAACACTCACATGATAAGAAAGTCAGTAACAAACTGAGAAAAAGTGTCGACACAATCATTCTGATAACTTGTGGGAAGCGGTTCTGCTAAGATCTTTCTAAACAGATCCGACCCAGGAGTGTTGAATTACGGTCCAGTGCCCAGGATTTATATGGCCATTGGAAGGGGCAGGCTTACAGCTTCCGCCTGTTGGTTTCCTGCTGGAGGCTCAGACTGGATCCTGGTATCAGCTTGGACAGCCCGAACACATGGGGTCATGTCTTTACATGAGGTTCTGCTTAAACATGGACGCATACACATCTTGGGATATTTGTTTTGCTGAATAGCTTCTTTGGAAGTAAATTTGAGTAGCTTCAGGTCTGTTTCACTTGATAGTTGCCTGTATTTTGTTTAAAAAAAACCATTCAACTGGAAGTTAGCTCCCTTTATTTCTACATTCATTCACAAGCAGATAAAACTAAAATTAAAGTTCAAACATATAACTAGCTAATAAAACAGTTCAGATTTTCTTCCCTGGACACTGCAAGTCTCTGTCGCACTAAAAAATAACATGTCATTCATACTAGACATTTCAAAATTCAATTTAGTCAACTGAGTACAGAGCGTGTCCAAAGTGATTATATTAAGAATATTCAATTAGAAGTTAACTCCCTTTAATCCTACATTCCACCACAGCAGATAAAGCTAAAAAGAACTTCAATAATATTATTAGCCAACAAAATGAATGACTTTATTTTTGCTGTCACTCAAAGTCTCTCTCACATTACAAAATAACAAACCATTTCTAATCTGCGTTTCTAAATTCAGTTTTGGCAACCGAATATGGAGCATGTCTAAAGTGACTATGTTCAGAATGTGAGTATATGTCACTAAACAGTTTGGACCCGGAGATTAGAAGCACCTCCTTACATTGCAGAATGTCTCTCCCTGCATTTCTTTTTCAAATTGCTCCGACACTAAAATGCACAGTAAAGGAAAGCTGTGTGCCTGAGAAACAAAATGTGAGTCCGCAGTGATACATAACACCGAGGTAAACATTTGAAAGAGCATCAAATGAACTAGAACAAGACAGTCCATAACTTTTTTTTTAAACCCTCAACGTCTAAACCATGGCAGGTAACAGTCTGGGTACATCAGGAATGTTTGGTTAAGTTAGAGAGTATTACAGTAATAATTACTACGAATGTAGGTTATAAACAGTACATTTCTCTGCTCACTGATAGCTCTGACAGGGCAGTTAACTCATAAAAATCAGCAAAAATTCACGGTTACACTACACCAGTGTTAACCATGTATAAAGGGCCCACTCAGTTTTAATGAGATACATGAATCAGTGAATGGTGTAACAAGTGATGTGAGTTTGAACCAATTGAATTTTGTTAATTTACTTTGAGATGATAACAAATGTTACTGCAATGTGGGATTTTGGATCCATTAACTTCATTTTCAGGAGCTTTAAAGATACTCAATAAACAGGCTGAACTAACCAGAACGTCACTGCATTCAATGTCCTGTTTTCTGATAGTCATACAGTGAATGCTGTATTCAGTGACTTTCCTTTTAAAGGGAGAAATGCCAAGTGAAATGCATCCATTGTGAGTAAATGGGAAAATATAGTTTATTTGGTAGGATTTTCCTTTAGTTGATTCATTTTCCCTTTAATCGGCCGGATCCAATAGTTGGCAGCAATTAAGCTGACGACAGAAAAGGTCCTTGAGTTCCCAGTTTCATTTACTGGAAGCAGGTGGAGTTTCTGCAGTGGATCAAAGATATTTTGTCGCACGGTTGACCAGTTGGTGGAAAGCCAACTGCAAACTATAACCACCGCCTCCGCAGAAACACATCTACTCAGCAGCAATGCTGGAGAAAAGTTTATTTTCAGTTGTGTAACTTGGAGAACTAGTCTCTCCTCTCATTGAAGGAAATATTCGCAGAGTCTCAGACACAACCTAAACATCAACAGTTCATTCAAGGATCACTACAGCACTGTTTAGTATTGAGAAAAATTGATCAATAGTCATAGAGTCATGTAGTGATACAGCATGGTTACAGACCCTTCGGTCCACCCAGTCCATGCCAGTCCTAATCCCAAACTAAACTAATCCCACCTGTGTGTACTTGGCCCATATCCATCCAAACATTTGATATTCATTTACTTATCCAAATATCTTCTAAAGGTTGTAAGTATCCACCACCAAATCATCCCACACACAAACCATTCTCTGTGTCTCTGATATCCTTTTTAAAAATTTTCTGCTCTCATTTGAAAAACGTGTTCCCTATTGTTGAAATCCCCCATCATAGGGAAAATACAGCAATGTCTGGGTCAAAAATTGAAAACAATCCCAGTTCCAAACATTTACAAAATATCACTATGGATCTTCCTCGAATCCAAAAAAGATTGTCCCCTTTGATCAATGATTTATAAAATTTACTCGTGTATCTACTGTGATAGACGTTTTCAAATAACTTCTTAGGTGCAAATTTTTTTCACATCAATCGGATTAAAGTAACATTTCGTGCGCTACGCCCACACACAAAAAAACAAGTTTGTTGACATGAATTGCTCTGAGGAAGTCTACGATGGATTCTTTTATCAAACAAAATTATTTCCAATGTTGTGAGAGCTCGTCTATCTTCTGTGCAATGGTCTGAATTTTAAGTTGTGTCTGACTGCAGATGAAATTGGCTGAAGTGGGTAAAAGTACAGTTTGTGCCTTTCACATTGTGAATGTATATTGCTGACTTTAGTTGAGTAAAGTGATGCTGTTCCAGCATCGTCTGGCACCATTAATTATACCATTAATTTCCACATCACTAACCGTAGGGTCAGGTGGGGTTTATTGATATGTGATATTTTTGAAACGAAAGCTTCGTACATTCCCAGTATGATTCATGTCAATTAGAGCCATTCACCTTTCCACTCATGGCTTTATAAACTTATATGAGGTCACCCCCCACACCCCCCCGCCCCTCACCCCGCCGAACTCTCACCCTCCAGTGAAACAAGTTCCAGTCTATCTGGATTTCCAACATGATTCTGTTCCCTCACATTCTGCTGTGAAAGATCCTCCTGCCACCCCAGATCCACAGACAGTGTCCCTTGTTACTCGTTCAAAGAAATGAAAGGAACTTCTCCCACCATATTGTTCAATTTTAGTTGGCTTCAAACACTATCACAAATAAATGCTCATGTCATTGCTGATTTTTGGGAGAATTCCGTGTACACAGTATCTGCTGAAATACCTGTAGTACCATCCTGAATCTGGTTCGCAGATTCATCTGTTGCTCACAAACGCAACCAGACATCAGGGAATAGTGAACATCGCCCACCCCCACCCCTCCACCCTTCCCTTCTGTACTTTGCACTTTGTGAAATCCGTGTTGTCAATAATCAGTTAAAAGAAAGATTTTTCAAAACTTTCTTAATTCATGTTGCTGATCTTGGCTGAATAAAGGTATGGAGCTGTCAGCATTTCTGGGGAACATGTCTGCATTTTTTTCATGTCAGTTTACAATGATATTAAGTCAAGAATAGTCAAAATATCCTGAGAAACAACGTTTAGAAATGGGTCTATTAGCTCCTCAGGGCTGTACCAACTGTTTGAATATTGATACAGTTCTGCCCCTACTTTTTTTCCCATAAGCCAGGATTTACAGCATTGGAGATCATATCGATGTTGATAATGGATTAGACCCTACACAATGTTCCCGAATGTTTACAGTGCTATCACCTGCACAGTTATGGACAACATGCTGTAAAGTGGGTGTTGGCTGGAAGGCTCTATCTTCACGCGATACAGGTGCGATGGGCAAAGTGATCTCTCTCTGTCGTAAAAACATCCTACTACTCGAAATTCATCTTTCCTACTTTGTCTCCAGGATGTTGCCTGGAATGGAGAATAGGTCGCACGAGGATAGGTTGAGAGTGCTAGGCCATTTCTCATTGGAAAGGCGAAGGAAGAGGGGTGATAGAGGTTTATAAGATGATCAGGGGAATAGATAGAGTAGACAGTGAGAGAGTTTTTCCCCGAGTACAACAGAGTGTTACAAGGGGACATAAATTTAAGGTGAAGGGCGGAAGGTATAGGGGAATGTCAGGGGTATGTTCTTTACCCAGAGAGTGGTGGGGGCATGGAATGTGCTGCCTGTGGGAGTGGCAGAGTCAGAATCATTGGTGACCTTTAAGTGGAAATTGGATAGGTACATGGATAGGTGCTTAAGCTAGGACAAATGTTCGGCACAACATCGTGGGCCAAAGGGCCTGTTCTGTGCTGTATTGTTCTATGTTCTATGTCTCGTTCAGAGGATCCACTTCACATGATTCATACCGGAAATATTCCAAGCATTCGTTTCAATGAGATCAATACACCCCACCTGATATTCTGGCCAGTGATGTGGAAATTAATGATCTAATTAATGGTGCCAGACGATGCCTGGGACAACTCACTTTTTCAACTAAAGTCAGCAATATACATTAACAACGTGAAAGGCACAAACTGTACTTTTACCCAGATCAGCCAGTTTCATCTGCAGTCAGACTCAACTTAAGATTCAGACCATTGCACAGAAGATAGACGAGCGCTCACAACATTGGAAATGATTTTGTTTGATAAAACAGTCCATCATAGACTTGCTGAGAGCAACTCGTGAATATTGCTTGATTTCTTTTTGTGTGGGGTAACACATGAAATGTTACTGTATTCCGACTGATGTGAACCATTTGCACTTCAAGTTATTTGAAAACTTCCTTCACAACAGATATGTGAGTAAATTTTAGAAATCATTGATCAAAGGGACAATTTTTTTTGGATTCAAGGAAGATCCATAGTGATATTTTGTAAATGTTTGGAGCTGTGATTGCTTTAAATTTTATTTAAGACATTGGCATACAGTGCACAACTTCACAATTTGCTGTAACATGAAACTCACAACCACTGTGAACCTGGAAGGCGATGGTACAGAATTTAACAAGGACCTCGCAAGGTTCGTGGAATGGACCAACAAATGATTCATGAAATTTAACAAAGGCATTTCTGAAATGATTAATTTAGCTAGGAAGAATGTCGAGACACAAATTCACATCTCTGTTTGCATTTCAATATACTATAAATTACTTTTCTATTATATCCTAAAATACTTGTGTCTTTGGTCATATTTAATACACTCTATCTTATTTCTCTCAAGACTGTATGCTGTATTTTTGCCTCAGTATTGACCAAACTCGGTTTGGTGCCAGCTTATACCACTTGAGCTGCTTTTTCAGGAAGTGAATCTCTCCACCTGTTTTGTCAAAATAATCTGTTCATGCTTAGATCAAAATAAATCCTGTTAATATCATCCCAAATTCAGGCTCGGTTATTTTGTATTTATTCATTGGAAATGAACAGAATATGACCGGCCTGTTCTTAGTGGAGTGGGAGAGGGAGTTAAAGTGGTCAGCCACGAGGCTGTGGGGTTGGTTGGCACGGGTGTCCCAGAGATGTTCTCTGAAATGATCCGCAAGTTAGTGTCCTGTCTCCCTGATGTAGAGGAGACCACAGCAGGTGGAACAGACACAGCGGATGACATTTGTGGAAGTATAGATAAATTGCTCCGGGATGTGGTAGGATCATTTGGGGCCTTGTCGGAGGTGAGGGGGGAGGTGTAGGCTGGTGGAGGGGCATGGACCTGACAAGGGAGTCGCGGAGGGAATGGTGTCTCCGGAATGCAGATAGGGGTAGGGAGGGAAATATACCCCGAGTGATGGGGTCTGTTTACAGGTGGTGGAAGCAGCGGAGGATGATATGATTTATGCGAGGTTGGTGCGGTGGAAGAGGGCCAGGAGGGCTCCCTGTTGCGATTGGAGGGTTGGGGTTCAAGGGCATCGTCAACCACATGGGAGGGGAAATTGCAGTCTTTGAAAAAGGAGGTTATCCGGGATGTTTTATGGTGGAACTGGTCCTCCTGGGAGCAGGTGCGGTGGAGGCAGAGGTATTGACAATAAGGGATGGCATTTTTACAGGAGGTTGGGTGGGAGGAGTGTAGCCCAGGTAGCTGTGGGAGTCAGTGGGCTTGCAGTAAATGTTTAGTCGGTCACTGGAGACAGAGGTGGAGAGGTCTAGGAAAGGGAGGGAGGTGTCCGAGATGGTCCCTGTGAAGTTTAGGTCAGGGTGGAAGGCTTTAGTAAAGTTGATGAACTGTTCAATCTCCTTGTGCTAGAATGAGGTGGCGTTGATACAGTCATCAATGTAGCGGTGGTAAAGATGGGCAATGATACCGGTGTAGCTGTGGAAGATTGACTGTTCCACATATCTGACGAAGAGGCAGGCATAGCTGGCGTCCATACAGATGTCCATGGCTACCACTTTGGTTTGGAGGAAGTGGGAGGATTGAAAGGAAATGTAGTTGAGGTTGAGCATGCACTGCTTGGGTTGGCGTGTCAGGAAGAAACGGAGGGCTTCGAGGCCGACGTCATGGCGTTTGGATGTGTACAGGGCCTGGACATTCTGTTCTCTCTGGGGCTTAGCAATATCTTGCAGTTATTGTGGAACTGCAAGGGCAATGGCTGAGAACTCGGAGAAACCAATGTTTAAGTCTTCTGCTTGAAGCACATTTTGACCAGAACATTTAAATACCACAAAGCTCACTGTAGGAAATGCCAGGGCTGCAACTTTTAATAATATTTGAAACTTTGTTAAAAATAGGGATTTTTAGTCATAGTTTCTGAAATAATCAAGAAAAGAATTAACCGTTAGAACAAGCTCTTTCAAAGAGAGAGGATTTGCAAAGATTGAAACCATACAGTGCTGTGCTTTATTTGAATTCAATGTCGGTCAGAGTTCGATACAGCCAAGGTGATCTCTCCATATATTGATTCTGTTAATCTGACACACCAACATACCTGTCTGTACAAAACGGTATTATTTGTTTAGTTGATCAAAATTTAGGAAACAGATCAAACAGAATGTATTCGGCTGGGAAGGTGATGGATACAGAAGACAGAATCAAAAACTGGGAACATTAAATCTGAAAAGAGAGTAACAAGTAGTACAAGATCAAAGACATGACAAGGTGCATGTCGATATGTCCCAGACCTTAGTGAATCGAATGAGCTTGTTAGATGGTCGAGAGACTCGTCCAATGATGTCCTGGAATCAGACCGTGAAACAGAGATCGAAAGGTCAATTTGCAAATGTCACTTCAATGTGATCACTTCATACTCTGTGTCCTGATACAGGCCACATTGGCAGATGTTTCCGCTAGATTGCATCCCCTGGGTTTATTTTCTGATCAGAAGTGAGATGTGTGGCTTGCTGCTGGCACATAGAAACAGGAAGTTGTGTGCCAGCTGAGAATGATACATCAGGCGTTACTTTCCGTATTATCAGCACAAAGTCTTCCTGCCTCTGAGGGGGAACATACACTGACAGTGTCAAGAACAAACGGACAGATTGCTGTTGGTTTCAACACTGTATTCAATTCCATTCCCATTTCCCAGAATGAACCAGAAGAGACACAAGATTATTTCAGCTAGAGTAAATTATCTGTCAGAGAGATAAGAAGAGTTGTCATCGGGTGAAAGGAGCTAAGTGACAATGTGTAGTTTCACTCATAAACCTATGTTTAAAAGTAGAAAGCTCGAGGGAAGTTAATAAGTAAATCTAAGAGACAGCATTCATTAAAAGTTGGAATTGTAAGGTTTAAGCAATAAAATTCAGCATGGCTTTGGTGGAAGTGATATCATATCGGAAGTGGTTGATTCTGTTTTCCGGAGAGGCAATGAGATGTAACATCGGGTGTAAAAAGTGGATGTAATGCTTCTAGACTTCAATCAGGTTTTTGACCAGATCTTGCATCTTTAATATGGTAAGGGTTCATGGGATCTGGTGGAGTTTGGCAAATGATTCGAAGGTTTATTTGTTGGCAGAAGGTAATGGTCGAAGGTAGTCATTGTGAAGACATCTTGTGTCCAGTGGCTTACTACATGACTGGTTGCTGGATCCTTTGATGTTTGCAGCGTATATGAACGGTCTAGTCAAGAATGTAGCAATTTTGATCAGTAAGTTCAAAGATGAGGTGAAAAACGTTTGGTTTTGCAATTAGTGAGGAGGAAAGCCAGTGTGACATCGATGACCTTGTCTGTCGGAGAGAAGAATTGAAAACAGAACATTATATCCTAAAGTCTGTGAAGTAAAGTATTTTCGAGACTAACAATTTAAGCGAATATACGATGCATTGTTGGAATCTACACAATACAAAGGATAAGCAATCTTCTGTTGTGAATATCCACATTATGGAGTGGGGGTTGGAATTATAGTCTGGAGATATTGTGCCTAGACCATTCTTTCAGGAAACAGGGTTCTGAGCCCACAGTGCTGCCACATCAAGACATGAATTAAAGTTGATAATTAAACAACTCATTGAAGGAATAAGCTCCACAGATATTTCCTTGCTCTGCTTTGGAGAGCACAACACATCAGCACAAAAGTTAAGGCTGAAGCATTCACAGCAATCTTCAGCCAGAAGTGCCAATTGTGTGATCCATCTCGGCATCTTTCATAGATCACCAATATCACAGATACCTGTCAGCAGGGAATTCGCCCCTCTCCATGTGAAATCAAGACACTGTTGGCCGGTGGGGGGAGGCGGGGGGGGGGGGGGGGGGAGGGAGGGGGGGTGGGTGGGCAGGGGTTACTGCAAATGCTATGGAGTCTGACAAAATTCTGGCAATAATACTGATGACTTGTGCTAGCCAAGCAATCCCGGTACAGCTTATACACTGGCATGGACAATGTGGAAAATAGGCCAGGCACGTCCTGTGCACAGAAAATAGGTGAAACCACCCTGGCGAATTACTGTCCCATCAGTCCATGCTCAATCATGAGTTAGATGTAGGGAGGTGCTTTCAAGCAGCACTAGCTCAGAAATAACCTGCGTAAATGTGGGTTACGCAAGGCCTACTCAGCTCATGTCTGAATTACAGACTTGATTTAAACATGGACAAAGAACTGAATTCCAGAAATGAGGGGAGAGTGACAGCCCTTCACATTAAGGTCACATTAGACAGAGGGTGATATTATGGAGCCTAGCAAAACTGGGTTCAATGGGTATCAGGTGACAACCTCCCTGCTGCCTGCAGTCATACCTCACACATTGAAAGATGGCTTTGCTTGTTAGAGGGCAGTCGTCTCAGCCAAAGCAAATCCCTGTTGGAGTTCCTGAAGAAAGTGTCCTTGGCACAATCATGTTCAGCTGCTTCAGCAATGACCTTTCCTCCATCAGAAGATCAGAAGTGAAATCTGCATGAATCTCGCACTTTTTAGTGACTCCTCAGTCCACATTCAAACACAACAAAATTTGGACAATTTCCAGACTTGAGCTGACAAGTGGCACATAGCATTCACACCACAAAGCTGCGAGACAATGACCATTGACAATAAGAGACAACCTAACCAAAACCCCTTGACATTCAATAGTGTTACCATCACTGAATCCCTCACCATCGACACCCTGGGTTTTATTGTTCATTAGAAATTGAGCTGAACACTCCATATAAATACAATGGTTGTATGAGCAGGCCGGAGGCTAGGAATACTGCAGCGAGTAACTCACCCTCCTGACTCGCAAAGCCAATTGACTGTCTAAGAGACAGAGGTCAGGAGGCTAATATCACAGCTCGCCCCTTGACTGGATAGGAGCAGCTTCAACTGCACTCAAGAAGCTTGGCATTGTCCAGAACAAAGCATCCCACTTGATTAGTAGCACATCCACAAGCGTCCGTTGCCTCCAAATCTGATTCTTAGTACCTGCCATATGCCCTATCTAAAATCCTACACTGCAGTAACTTAGCCACTTTCTTTGACAGTACCTTCCCACTACCACTTGCATCTCGAAGGACAGGAGCAGCAGATACATGGGAACAGCACCACTGTAAGCTCCTCTCTAAAACACTCGGCATCCTGACATGGAAATATGTCACCGATCCTTTACTGTGATTGGGTCAAAATCTGGAATTCCCTTCCTCAGGCCATTTTGGAACATGTTATTTCAGACAGGCAGCTTACTGCCATCTGCTGAAGGACAACTACGGACAACTAAAAGCAACCACCATGTTCCAGGAGTCAATAAAAAAATCATTGAAGCTAACATGACAGTTTGATAAAGTGGTTGAGGAGGCATTATGAGTATGTAATAAGCAATCAAAAGGTTTGAAGTAAAGTTCCAGAATCAGTCCCTACCATGGTAGCTTCAATTAATAAAAGAGTATGAAATAAAAATGCTGGAATAATGAACGATAATCACAGACCTACCAAAGGTTTGAAGCATGTTACATGGTTCAGTATTGTCCTTCAGAGGAGGTCGTCTGACCTTCCTACCTGGCCTGCACTACTCGTTCAACAATAAGGTGATGGTCCTTTCCTGTGCCGAACCTGACTAAGAAACCCATCAGGAGAAAGTGATGACTGCAGGTGCTGGAGATCAGAGTTGAGAGTGTAGTGCTGGAAAAGCACAGCAGATTAGGCAGCATCCGAGGAGCAGGAAAATCAACGTTCCAGGCATAACCCCTTCATCAGGTATCCTAATGAAGGCCTCATGCCCGAAACGTCGATTCTCCTGCTCCTCGAACGCTGCCTGACCTGCTGTACTTTTCCAGCACTACAGTCTCGACTGAGAAGCCATTTGGCTGTAATAAAGCTTCTTAAGAAAGATCAACCATAATTAGCCGAGCAAGATGGCAGGCCTTCAAAAAGGTAGCTGATGACCACCTTCTTGGGATATGTGACTAATCTTTTCATAAGTCAGTGAAGAATTCAAAAAATGCAAATTATGGTGAGTCAGGCTCTTCAGACAGAGTCCGGTACACAGTTTAGATTGATGATTGGATGCAAAGTCCCCTGTGATGTTGCTGTGAACAGCAGGAGAGTTCTTGCCAGTATTGCACTCCAATATTTGTTCATGAGGTAAAGTGTCAGATTTATTGCATTTCTGTTTGTGACCGCTTTCTGTGCATTCTTAATATTAGGATCACAGCGGTGACACCACGACACCAGTATTCCCAAACTCCAGTTTGATGCTGAATGGACGGGGTTTGGAATACCATCGTTTGCCCAGGGTGAAATTTGAATTCAAAGAAAGCCTGGCATCGGAAAGAAAGCCAAATGGTGACCATGTCACCCGAGTCAATGGGAAAATACAAAAACAGTTGGTTCACGAACGACAAGGCATCTGTCACCTTTCCATGGTCTGGCCGACATGACATTCCAGACCCACTGTGTTCTGAAGTGGTTTTAGCAAGCTATTGAATGGGCAGTTGGGGATAGGGACTCATTGCTGACCCTTACCAAAAAGTAATACGTGTAACAAAACCTCACAACAACTATATCAATTAAATGTAATTGTTGCGCAGTTCCTGATGTCATTTCAAGTATTTCATGTGAATATTCTAAAATGCACTTTGAGTGATGTTGCACCGTCTAAACGGACTACAATATAAATTAGTGGGACATTCAGAGTAGGAGAAAGTGAGGACTGCAGATGCTGGAGATCAGAGCTGAAAATGTGTTGCTGGAAAAGTGCAGCAGGTCAGGCAGCATCGAAGGAGCAGGAGAATCGATATTTCAGGCATAAGCAACACATTTTCAGCAGCGACATTCAGAGTAGATCCAGTTCAACATTGAAGTTTAATTGAAGAATTTTCAGCACTGAATATTTAACCTAAATAAAAGTTTTAAATTGTGTTCATCATTCAGAAATAAATAAAATCTGTTGCAATTCGTCTTCATAAATTGGTATTCACTTCTGAAAATGGTCACCATTCTTAAAATAAACTTGTTTCGATTTGAATCTTACCAACAAATCACTTCTTTCATCTGGCTTTGCTGTCCCCATCACTTCATTGAAACCAATTAAGCATTTATGTAAATAAACACAGAAATAGAATTCTCAGAATAAATTACAGAACAACAAAACCGCAATTTATATTTCCCCACAAGCACAGCACACGAATTGTGGAAAAAATCAAATAACTCAATGGATTCCAATACTAATTGATGTTAGGACTTTTTAATACATAATTTGTATAATTGTTGAATGACAGAGGTATCAATTGTCATGTTTAGTCAAAAAAAACTATAATTAAGTGATACATTGGCACAGCTAATATTTCTGTCTCTCTTTTTCTCTCTTCCCCTCCTGCCTCCCCCCATTTTCCTTTATATCTGATGCCTTGTTTTGCCTCTCCACAATCGGACAACGTTTTCCTTAATAACATGAAGCCAACACCTCACCAACATATGCTCTCAGCCAGTACAACCAGATTTTCTCAAAAATCTGTCTGAGTATTGAGTGATCTGGAAATGCTTGATCGGAAAGACTTTACTGTGATAGTGTTTTCATTGTAACTCAGCAGTATTATTCTTGGCTGAGGAATGTTTAATGGTTCAGTGCAATGCATATTTAGTCTATAATTAACTTTTACTGCACATCTCATGGAATGTTTAATATTGTAGAGGGTGATTTATTCTGTGTCGACTCTGTGTTTTACCTGCTCTGGGAGGGTTTTTTTTTAGGGAATCCTGGATGCGGATCTATACTGTGTCACGGTGGCCCAGTGGTTAGCACTGCTGCCTCACAGCGCCTGTAGACCCGGGTTCAATTCCCGACTCAGGCGACTGACTGTGTGGAGTTTGCACGTTCTCCCCGTGTCTGCGTGGGTTTCCTCCGGGTGCTCCGGTTTCCTCCCACAGTCCAAAGATGTGCGGGTCAGGTGAATTGGCCATGCTAAATTGCCCGTAGTGTTAGGTTTAAGGGGTAAATGTAGGGGTATGGGTGGGTTGCGCTTCGGCGGGTCGGTGTGGACTTGTTGGGCCGAAGGGCCTGTTTCCACACTGTAAGTAATCTAATCTAATCTAATCAAAATGTATTTGACATGTTTGCATTGGACAGCACAATATAGAGGGAGATTTACCCAGCACATTACATGAGCTGTACAATCACAGAAAACATTTGATGTAGCCGTGTAAAGGGGCTTGAACTCCTACCCACTGTCATTCTGATTTTGAAATGCTTGATACCAGAATAAAAAGGGAACAACACGATGCATCGAAACTTTGTTATACAAGTAGATTATCATGTACAGGCACAGACATACATACACACATAAGCAAATCATCTACGAACAACCCTTGCAGTGTTTAATGGATAAGTGCAGAGAGACCTTTAATATGCAATGTGTGTATTCCATGCAATGCATACCGACAATGCGTTTGATATGGTAGTTTAAATGTAGTTTTGATTAGATTAGATTAGATTACTTACAGTGTGGAAACAGGCCCTTCGGCCCAACACGTTCACACCGACCCGCCGAAGCGTAACCCACCCAGACCCATTTATCCCTTCACCTAACACTATGGGCAATTTAGCATGGCCAATTCGCCTAACCTGCACATTTTTTGGATTGGAGGAAACCGAAGCACCCGGAGGAAACCCACGCAGACACGGGGAGAATGTGCAAACTCCACAGTCAGTCGCCTGAGGAGGGAATATGAACCCGGGTCTCTGGCGCTGTGAGGCAGCAGTGCTAACCACTGTGCCACCGTGCCGCCCACCTGTCTTTTGATCTGTCTTTAACCTTTTCTGTGACAGCTGTGGTTGTGTTTGACAAATATTCAACAGAACTGGAGGAATTTAAATGCAGTCACTGCATTAGAGGCAGAATGCCATGCCATCAAACAGGGAGAAAGGCGATCCCTGTCTTTTTTCATGATGAGGAGGCATTGAAGCAGCTGGGCTTCAAACATGAAATGGAGGTTAATTTAAATGAGGCCGAGATAATTCTGAAAAGACTAACTTAGAAGAAAGGTCAATGATAGAGAACCAGAAGCAGCCTGTTCAGCCAATGGGGTTTGGTCTTCCAAACAATGACATCATGGCTGAACTGATAACCCTCACCTCCACTTTCCAGCGTTTTAATTGTTAGCATTGATTCAATTACCAATCAAAATCTGTCCATTTCCGCCTTCAAAATACTGAATGACCCAACCTCGACAGTTTTCTGTGGTAAAGAATTCCACAAATTCTCTACATTCTGGGAGACAAAATTCTCTTCTGCCCGAAATTTGTGACCTCTAATTCAGAGAATCTACTCCCTGGTCCGAGACTCTCCCACAAGGGGAAACAACATTTCTGCATTTACACCATCAAGTTTCCTGAAAATAATAGATGTTTCAGAATGTCAACACTGAATCTTCTATGTTCTAATGAGTATAGGCCCAAACGACTCAATCTCTACTCTCAAGACAGTCCCTCCATCTTTAGGATCAGTCGACTGAACCTCGTGTGGATTGTCTCTCTGTCCAGTGTACCTTTTCTTTGTGATATGAGTCCCAAGAACAGGTCACAGTATTCCAGCTGTGGTAAGAATACAGCTTCTTTTCAGTTTTAACAAACATTATAGTCATACAGATATCCAGCACAGAAACAGACCCTTCGGTCCAACTGCACTGACTAGATATCCCAATCTGACTGAGTACCATTTGCCAAACATTTGGCCAATCTTCCTCTAAATGTGACCTGTTCATACACCCATCCAGGTAACTTTTAAATGCAGTAATTGAACCCGCCTCCACCACTACCGCTGGCAGCTTTTCCCACACATACACGTGAAAAGGTTACCCCTCAGGTTCTTTTCAAACTTATCTCCTCTCACGTTAAACCGCTGTCCTCTCGTTTTGGACTCTCCCGCTCGAGGAAAAAGGCCTTGGCAATTCACCATATCAATGCCCCGCATGATTTTATAAGTCTTGTTCAGGCTACTCCTTAGCCTCCATTTCTCTCACTGCAGGGAAAAGAGAAGCCCCAGCCTATTCAGCCTCAGCTTATATCTTAAACACTCAAGTTCCAGCATCATTCTTGGAAATCTTTTCTACACCCTCTTAAGTTTCACAAAATCCTTCATAGAAACGGTCAGCCAGATTTGTCTATAATAATTCTAAATGTGGCCTCACAAATGTTCTGTGAGACATGACATCTCGACTCCGACACTTAACATTATGACCAATGAATGAAAGCTTGCCAAACACCTTTTTCCCCACCCTGTCTCCCTGCAACTCCACTTTCAAGGAATGATGCATCTGCACCCTTTGGTTTCTTTGCTCAGCAACACTCCCCAAGGCCCAGCCATTAATTATATAAGTCCTGTCCGGTTTGCCTTACAAAAATGCAACACCTACATTTATTTAATGAAGCTTGGGTTCATGAAAGGCAGGTCATCTTTAACTGATTTATTGGAATTCTTTGAGGTTGTAATGAGCGTGGTAGACAATGGGGAACTGGTGAACGTGGTGTATCTGGATTTCCAAAAGGCATTCAGCAAGGTGCTGCACAAAAGGCTGCTGCATAAGATAAAGATGAACAGTGTTATGAGCAATGCATTAGCATGGACAGAAGAATGGTTAACTAACAGAACGCAAAAAGTGGGGATAAATGGGTGTTTTTCTGGTTGACAATCAGTGGCTAGTGATGTGTCTCAGGGATCAGTGTTGAGAATGCAACTGTTTACAATTGTTGGGACTGCAATTGTTTACAATTCAGGGAGATTGCTTCGAGTTAGAGACCAAGTGTAGTGTGTTGTAGTTCGCAGAAGCCACTAAAATGAGTGATGGAGCAAAGTGTGCAGGAGGATATAGACAGGTAAAGGGAGTGGGCAAGGGTCTGGCAGATGGAGTACAATGTTAGGAAACATGAGGTCATCCATTTTGGTAGGATTAATAACAAAGTGGACTACTTTAAAATGGTGAAAAATTACAGAATGCTGCTGTGCAGGGGGACCTGGGTGTTCCTGTGCATGAAACACAAAAGTCTGGTTTGCAAGTCCAGTAGCTAATTAGGAAGGCAAATGGAATAATGTCCTTCATTGCCAGTGGATAGAGTTTAAAATTAGGACTTTCTGCTGCAGCTGTATAGGGCGCTGGTGTGGCCACGCCTGGAGTACTCTGTACACTTTTCATCGCCTTCCATGAGATGGCACTGGGGTGGGGTTTGCTGAAGAGTTTAACTACGTTGATTCTGGAAATGAGGGGGTTGGCTTATGAGCAGACTGGGATTATACTCATTGGAATTCAGAAGAATGGGGGAGGGGATTGTAAAATTATAAATGCGATAGATAAGACAGAAGCAGGGAGGCTCAAAGTTTGGGAGAAGATTTGTAGCTCGGGTGCTCGTTGTTGTGGTTCTGTTCGCTGAGCTGGGAATTTGTGTTGCAGACGTTTCGTCCCCTGTCTAGGTGACATCCTAAGTGCTTGGGGCACTCCTGTGAAGCGCTTGTGTGATGTTTCCTCCGGCATTTATAGTGGTTTGTATCTGCCGCTTCCGGTTGTCAGTTCCAGCTGTCCGCTGCAGTGGCTGGTATATTGGGTCCAGGTCGATGTGCTTATTGATTGAATCTGTGGATGAATGACATGCCTCTAGGAATTCCCTGGCTGTTCTCTGTTTGGCTTGTCCCAATAGTAGTGTTGTTCCAGTCGAACTCATGTTGCTTGTCATCTGCGTGTGTGGCTACTAAGGATAGCTGGTCAAGCCAATGTCTTCACCCAAAGGGTTGTGAATCTCTGGAATCCCCTGCCGAGTGAAGCAGCTGAGGCTAACCTGTTGAATGTTTTAAAGGTGAAGATAGATTTGTGAACAGTAAAGGAATGAAGGGTTATCGTGAGCAGTGGGTAAGTGGAGTCTCAGTCCATTGAAAGATGATCCATGATGTTATTGAAAGGCAGAGCTGACTCATGGAGTCAGATGGCCTACTCCTGATTGTATTTCTTATGTTCGGATGTTGTTATGTTCTAACAGGCCTCCAATTCAAAACGTAATGCTCTCTAACTACTAAATAAAAACTGAAAGAGCTGTGGATGCTGTGTATCAGAAACAAAAGCAGAAACTGCTGGAAATGCTCAGAAGGTCTGGCAGCATCTCTGGTGTGAAAGGCTCACCAGTTTATGGTTCCCTTGTTTTTCCATACAACTTTCTTCAATAATGCTGCCACATTAGTCACTCTCCAATCTTCTGGCATCTCATCTATGATTATCAACGATATACATATCTCAGCAAGGGGTCCAGGAATCTCTTCCCTAGCTTCCCACAAAGTTCTGGGAAATATCTAATCAGGTCTCCAGGATTTATTTCCATTTTTCTGTAACCTCCTTTTCTGAAAAATGAACTCATTTTAAAGAACTCGTTATTTATTTCCCAAGTTTCTTAGCTTCCATGCTCCTGTCTACTGTAAATATTGATGCAAAATATTTGCTTGGTGTCTCTGCCATCTCCTGTGGTTACATGCAGGAAAGCCATGTTGATCTTTAAGGCCTGTATTCTCTACTTAGTTATTCTTTTAAACTTAAAATAATTTTAGAATCTTTTCGGATTCTCCTTAATTCTATTTGCCAAAGCAATTTGATGTCCCCATTTTCCCCCTCATGATTTCCTGTTTATGTATACTCCTACTGCCCTTATACCCTTCTCAGGGTCACTCAATCCCAGCTGTCTATATCTGATGAATGGTCCCTTCTTTTTCTGGACAGGATTTGCAATTTCCCTCATCATTGAGCTTTTCCCATGCCTTGCCCTTCACACAAACAGAAACATACCATCACTGAACTCTCATTGTCTCATTCTTAAAGGCCTCCCACTTGTCAGCCGTCCCTTTACCTGTGAATAACCTCCCTCAACCAACTTCTCAAAGTCTAATACCATCGAAACTGGCTACACTCTAATTTGAAACTTTCATTTTTAAATCAATGTTATCCTTTCTCATCATTATTATTAAACCAATAGAATTATGATCACTTTCCCTGAAGCCTACCCCTATGGACACCTCAGTCACTTGCCCTGCCTTGGTTCCCAACAGAAGGTCAAGTATTGCGAACTGTCTCGTAGGTGCATCCACATATTGAATAACAACGTTTTCTTGTAAACACTTAACCAATTTCTCCACATTCCAAGATCTTAACACTATCCCAAACTCTGTTTGGAAAGTTAAAATTCCCTACCATTATCCTTTTTTCTTACAGATAGCATAATCGCTTGTAAATTTCCCACTGACTATTAGGAGGCCCATTTTACAATCCCAGCAAGGTCATCACCTCTTTCTTATTTTTAAGTTTCATCCATATAACTTCACTGGGCAGTCTCCAAGACATATCCTCTCTACATCCAGCTGTAATGTTCTTTCTAACCAAAAACACCACTCCATCTCCTCTCTTGCTCCTCTGTCTATACATTCTACAGCATCTATGTCCTGGAACATTAAGCTGCCAGTCCTGTTCATCCCTGAGCCACGTTTCTGTAATGGCAATGATATCCTTGTCCCACATTCCCAACTATGCTCCATGTTCATCTGTCTCACATGTCAGGCCTCTTGCATCAAAGTAAATGCAGTTTCGCAGTCTTACCTCGCTCTTGCCAAACTGTTGTCTGCCTCGACCCCGAGAATTGCTCACCACATCTCACCTCAAACATTTCTCTTTGCTCACTATCTTGTTGGTTCCCACCATCCCCCTTACTAGTTTAAAACCTTCAGCATACTGCTAGCAAATTTCCCCACAAGAATATCGGTCCCCTTCCAATTCAGCTCCCTCTTATACAGGTCATTTCTATCCCTGAAGAGATCCCAGTGATTGAAAAATGGGAACCCTAATCCCTGCAGCAGCTCCTCAGCCACACATTAGCTGCTCTATCTGACTGTTCCTAATCTCAATATTCCATTAGTTTTTAAACAAACCCCAACATGACATTTGCCATCCTTATTGACAGTTGAAATTAAAAGCTAACTTTTTGTGGTTCGGAGATGCTGACTCCTTGTAGATTTCTGAATTCAATCTCTATCTTGCCCGTTAAAATGCATAACATCACTGTTTATGTCTGTTTTCATTTATTTAATCCACATTACATTATTATGCAAAGCTCCTTGTTCACTCTCTTGTCCTATCTGTATCCCTCCGCAAACTTCTTTTTGTTTCATACTCACCACTTGTCTCCGTTCCAATTTTATAGTCATTCGCAAACTTGCCTACAGTATATTCACTTTCCTCATCTTAAGTCATCAAAATACTTTGTAATTTTTTTTGTCCCCAGAACAGATTTATGTGGTACTCCACAGATTGACATCCTGTAAAATAAAACACTTAATCAAACTTTTCTTATTGGGATTTCAAAGATCCTCTCTCCATGTTAATACAGCACCTCCAAAGCCAAGGCTCCTTGCTTGTTCGGTCATCTTATGCATGGGTGCTATCAAACATCTTCAGAAAATCAAAACATGTTACAATCACGGTTTCCTCCATTTTCTCAAAGAATTCCGATACTTTTATCAGGCAAGATTTCCATTTTGTAAAACCATTCTCAGTTTTCTGCTGTAACATCCTTTTTTAAAGATTCCACCATTTTTTCAATAAATGATTTTCAACTAAATGGCCTCAGTCAATCTTTTTTGTGCCTTGACGTTTTTTGAGTGAAGGTGTTGGTTGAAGGATCTATTATCAACCGTCACTTCCACCTGCTGTAGAAGCACTGTCTTTGCATCTACTGTGAAAATCTCTACAAAATGTATCTGATGTTCATCTACTGAGAAAGCAATTCCACAAATGTTCTCGCTCATCACCTTCTGCTGGTGGTCCCAGATTTACGAAGCAAGTCGACAAGGCTAATTAGCATCAAACCAAGATCAATATTTGAGCAAATATATCTCAATTCCTGGTCATGTATTGTTGTTCATCTCTTTTTAGGATATTAGCTTTGACAATATGAATTCTGTGTGGGTGGACCTGTGAAATACCAAGGGACAAAAACATTAGTGGGTGTCATACAGAGACCCCCAGACTGTAGTGGTCATGTTGGAATAGTATTAAATAGGAAATTAGCCAAGCTAATGATATGGAGACATCTGTGATCATGGGTAATTTTAATCTGCATCCAGATTGGTCAAATCAAATTAGCCACAATGTCTACGAGGGGGAATTCCTGGCCTACATATGGGATGGTTTTCTTAACCAACATGTGGATGAGCCACCTATAGAGCTTAGACTGGATACTGTGTAATGAGAAGGGAATCATTGCCAATCTAGCTGCATGAGACTCCTTGGAGATGAGTGACCATGACATGATACAACTTTTTTAATCAGGATGGAAAGTGAGCCAGCTATTTTGGAGACTAGAGTGCTGAATTTTATTCAAGGAAACTATGAAGATATATAAGGCTTGATTTGACGTTGATAGATTAGTGAAAGTTACTTAAAGGTGTGACAGTATATAGGCATTGGCAAATACCCAAGGAGATCATGGGGGAACTGCAACAACTACTTATTCCTGTCTGGTACAAAAGCAAAATGGGTCACAGGGCCAATCCATGGCTTATAAAGGAAATTAGATAGTATCCAATTGAAGGAAAAAGCATAGAGATTGGCCAAGAAAATAATAGGTCTGATGTTTGAGAGCAGTTTCGATTCAGCAAAGAAGGACCAAGGGTTTGATTAAGATGGGAAAAACACAGTACAAAAGGAAGTAAGCTTGCAAGGAATATGAAGACTGACACTACAAGGTTATACAGTATGTGAAGAGAAAGAGATTGATGAAGACAAATGTAGGTCTCTACAGATGGAAATGGGGAAATGTATAACAAAGGACAAAGAAACAGCTGAGCAACTGAATACATAATTTAGTTCTGTCTTCACAAAAAAGGACCGTTGTACAGGAGGTTGGTGAGGCTGCAGTTGGAGCATGTGTTCTGTTTTGGACACCTTGCTCGAGGAAGGATGTTATTAAACTGGAAAGAGTGCGGAAAAAAATTATCAGGATGTTGCTAGGACTCAATGATCTCAGTTATAAGGAGAAGCTGAACAAGCTCGAACTTCTTTTCTCGGCAGTCTCGGCAATCATGAGAGATATGCACCCTTTTTTTTAGCCAGGGTCAAGGAATCGAGGATTAAATGTCATTAGTTTCAGGTTAGAGGGGAAAAGTATAAAAGGGAACCTGAGCGGCATTGTTTTTACACAGAGGCTGGTACTTGTATGGAACGAGCTGCCAGCGGAATTGGTTCAGTTGGGTACGTTAACAACATTTAAAGGCATTTTGACAAATACATGGATAGGATGTCGACCAAATGCAGGTAAATGGGGTTAGCATGGTTGGACATTTTGGTCAGTATGGACCAGTTTGGGCCAAACGACCTGTCTCTGTGCTGTAGGACTCTCTGATTCGAAGATACAAATCAAGTACCAGAAATCCTGGGGTATGCAAAATTTAGTGAGAGGGAAGAACTGAGGGAAGTCAATATTAGTAGAGAAATGGTGCTGGGAAATTGAGGCGATTAAACCCAATAAATCCTCAGGACCTGATAAATCTACATCCCAGTGTACTTAAAGAAGCGGTTCTAGAAATCATGGATGCTTTAGTTGTCAGGATTCTTTAGATTTTGGTACAGTCCTTGCAGATTGGAGGTCAGCTACTGCCACTCCAATATTCAGAAAGAGAGGTACAGAGAAACCATGGAATTATAGACCAGTAAGATTCAGATCGGTTAGTGAGGAACATTCTCAATTTATCAAGTAGTTTATGGCAGAGCATTGAGAAAGCCGCGGCAGGATCAAACAGAGTTAGCATGGCTTTATGGAGAGGAAATCATGCTTGTCAAATCTATTGGAATTCTGCGAAGATGTAACTATCAGAGTTGACAAAGCGGAGCCAGTAAATATGGTATATTTGTACTTACAGAAAGTGTTTGACAATGCCCCATTTAAGAGATCACTGTACAAGATTAAAGTGCATGGGATTGGGGTAAGTGTACTGAGATAAATAGAAAACTGATTGGCAGAGATAAAACAGAGTAGGTCCTAAGGGGTCCGTTTCAAATTGGCAGACAGTAACTAGTGGGTTGCCACAGGATCCCCAACTATTAACAATACATATTAATGATTTGGATGAAGGAATAAAATGTAATATCTCAAGGTTTGCAGATGATACCAAGTTGGGTGGGATGGTGAACTGTGACGAGGATGCAGAGATCCTATGGCATGATCTGGACAGATTGGGTGAGCGGGCCAATCAATGACAGATGCAGTTTATTTTGGATAAATGTCAAATTACTCACTTTGGAGACAAAAGCAAGGTGGTGAATTACTACCTGACTGGCTGTAAATTGGGAGAGGGGAGTGTGCTGCAGGGCCTACATGTCCTTGTGCACCAGTCGCTGAAGGTAAGCATGCAGGTGCAGCAGGCAGTAAAGAAGGCAAATGCTATATTGGCCTTCATTGAGAGATGTTTCGAGTACAGGAGCAGGGATGTGTTGTTGCAGTTATACAGGGCTTTGGTGAGGCCACACCTCAAACACTGTGCAGTTCTGGTCTCCTTTTCTGAGGAAGGATGCTTTTGCTCTGGAGAGAATACAGCGCCGGTTTACCTGACTGATTCCGAGGATAGTGGAAGTAACGGATGAGGACAGGTTGTCTAGGTTAGGATTGTTTTTTGCTGGAGTTTAAACGAATGGGAGGGGACCTCATTCTAACAGGACGAGGCAGGGTAGATACAGGGAGGATGCTCCTGATGGTGGAGATGTCCAGAATCAGGGGACACAGACTGAAGATTCGGGGTGTATCATGTAGGATGGAGATGAGGAGACATTTCTTCACCCAAAGAGTGATGACCCTGTGGAATTCATTACCACAGGAATTAGTTGATGTAAAAGCATTGAGTGTATTGAAGACGCAGCTAGATGTCGCATGTAGGGCAAATGGGAGCAAAAGTAATGGGGAGTAAACAGGACGAGGCTATTGAGCTGGATGATGAGCCATGATCGTGATGAATGGCAGAGCAGGCTCCAAGGGCGGAATGGCCTCCCCCTGCTCCTACCTTCAATGTTTAAGAGGATATTGCCCTGAGAAAACCATGGACATTCTTCGTGCTTTCCCATTTACCTCAAAATATCACTCATCACCCCACCCGAAAAATAATGTGGAGACATAACTTCTCAAATTTCAATGACACAGCTCCTCCCAAAGTCAAGATGTGATGGTTGAAGTGCAGCTTTGTTAATTCTTAACACAAGATGTCATTTTCTTCTGTGATTGCTTGTGTATGTCTGTATTTCTATGTGTGTGCGTGCATGTGTATTTGTGCATGCATGCGCGTGTTGTTGTTGTGTGTGCATGTGTCTCTGTGTGCGTGTCTGTGTCTGAGTGTCTGTGTGTGGCTGTGTGTGTGTCTGTGTGTGTCTGTGTCTGAGCATATCTATGACTATGCGTCTGTCTCTGTGAAGATGTAAGTCTGTGTGAGTGTCCGTGTGTGTGTCTGCATCTGGGTGTGTGTGTGTGTGTGTGTGTCTGTGTCTGTGCATAGCCATGGCTATTTGTCTGTCTCTGTGTAGGTGTAAGTGTATGTGAGTGTCTGTGCCTGCGTCTGTGTCTGTGTGTGTGCACGCGCGGGTGTATGTTTCTGTGTCTGTGGCATTTTGAAGCACATCATATTTCGTTGAAACCACTTTCTTTGTCAGAGGCCACCAGCATGCTCCAGTTGCTGGAAGGTGCTCGAATGTATTTCAGATTGCGTGCCTCCATGCAATGTAACTTTCCTGCTTGACGAAGAGACTAATTCATAACAGTTAGTGTTTACCACCAATTTCTCACTAACAATTACAGAGTGCAATTATGAGTTATTGCCTTTAGTTTTAGCGTCTAAGGTGGTGTCTGGTCACCCTAACAGCTCACATCAAACCAATGGAACTCTCCCATTCATTTCTCTCAGCCAATAGGGACTCTCTCCATGGAGAGTCGATGTTCAGGGCTGTCATACCATTCTTCAGCATTTCTGAAGCGGACCCTTTGGTCCATCACTAGCTGCCTGGCTGTAGGAATCTCACCATGCAGGAAGTAAATTCACACGTCACGTGCTTCCATTCTGTTGACATGACCAAGACACACTTGTTGGATGATTTAGGGACTCTCCATTTGAGAGGACACAGAATTCAAGAATTTGTCATGTCACTTCCAAATCTCAGCGTTCCAAAGGGGATACCCTCGCCCACCTCTCAATCAACCCAACAACTCCTCCAAGTCTCCATACAACAGTCTTTTCACTCCTCCCTCTTCATGTTTCAGGTCCACAAACTCCTTGCAAGGGCATCTGTACCTCTCAGGTTATTCCAGACAAGGCCACCGAGGGAAAAGGAGAGAGGACTGCAGATCAGAGTCAAAAAGTGTGGTGCTGGAAAAGCACAGCGGGTCAGGCAGCATATTGAAGGAGAAGAGTCAGCGTTTAGGGCATAAGGCTTTCATGGAGATTCCTGCCCAAAACACCGACTTCTCGGTCAGAAGTAAAGACTATTGTTGTGATAAGGTCTGCTGTTGGAATTGGGCAGTGAAAATCAATAACTTCATCATCATTCTAATAGAGGGCAATAATTCAACATACTTGTGGATGGATTATCTCATGTTCGAAATAAATACAATGATAATCATTGTTATATGATTCGTGAAGGAATTGGACAACATTAACAGATTATTAACAGGGTCTCAAAGCCCCCCCAGTTAACACAGGCGAAGAAAATTAAGAGTACAGATAAGCAAGTTAAAACAAAATTATCAGAGACCACATTTGATTGAACGGCTCAGACAAAACAAGAACAGATTGAGAACTAATGGATATTTTTAGTTCAGAGAAATTAACTCAGTTACAACAGAAAGATAAAAAACTGAAGGAATAGCATTTAGAAGCAAACACAGAAGAAGCATCTGAGTGCATTCCCAAATGTTACTAACTTGAAAATGATGTCTTGATGAGACATTCAGGCAGATGGGAAAGTGGGAGAAATTCATTACCAGGGGTTTATAGAAAGGAGGTTTGGCAGGTAGCACATGAGTCACCTGTGGGTCATTGTGGGAGTGAGAAGAACTCCCACCAAAATACAAAAACATTTTTACTGGCCTGGACTGCATAAATATGGAGTTGAAAATTGCCAGAAATGTCATACTTGTCATGTAAAGGGAAAACCTTAGGCAGTAATAAAACAGGCACCTTTAATTCCATCCCTGCATTTGAGGAATCTTCTACAAGGGTCTTACTTGATTGAGTAGGACCCCTACAAAAACAAAAAGTGGGAATTAGTATTTGTTAACTATAATTGATGAGTCCATTCGATATCCAGAAGCCATTCTATGTCTGCAATACCACTGCTAGAAGGTTTGTGGAAGAGTTATACCAATGTTTAACTCGATAAGGAACACGCAGAGATACAATACAATGGTCAAAATTTACATCAAATGTATGCATGGCAGTTATGGGTAGCTTACCCACTGCTTACCAACAAGGATGGCAAGGGAGTGTAAGAAAGGTGGGGTCAAACTTCAAACACCATTAGTGAGCACAGAGAAGATCATGTTGAGAGCTTATCGTAAAGATAATCCAAACGACTGGATAAAGGTATTCCATTTGTACATCTTACCAGTCGGGATGCACTAAATGAACCTACCACATTCAGTCCATTTGAATGAGTGTTGGGGCATGAGCTGAGAGGATCACTGAAATTAAATAAGGAGCAATTACTGAGTCAGAGTTCAGCGACCACATACTTAAACTGTGTGTCAAATTTTAGGGAATGATTAAATTGAGTAGGGGAGTTGGCTCCAATTAAGCAATATCCTTACAGACTTACGCCAAAGAAAGTTGACGTATGTTCGAAGACAGACTGAACACATGTTCCAAAAACAACAACATCAAAGTGAGTTGCAGCAACTGGAGCTCAGCCATAGTAATGGTGCCAAAGCCAGATGATTGTGTGCAGACTATTGCAAAGTTAATGCGATTGCAGAGTCTGATTCATATCCGAGTCCACATTGGGGAGACTGTATTGAAAAGGTAGGACAAGCAACTTAGATTTGTAATTTGGACTTGTTCAGAGGTTACAGGCAGGTACCTTTATCCGAAGGAGTGAAGACTATTTCGGCTTTTGTAACACTGAACGGACTTTACCAATTTGAAGTCATGCCAGTTGTTATGGAAAATATGCCAGCCACATTTCAAAGGATAACCAATAAAGTCATTTCTGGGTTATCCAATTGCAAGGTGTACATCATCAACCTTGTGATCTTTTAGTCACACACGGAAGGAACATTTGCAGCATTTGTTGAAACTATTCAATTGACTTTGGGAGGCAGGCTGGTGAGAAACCTGGCTAAGTGTGAATTCGCCAAAGTTTGAGTCATGTCCCTCGGCCAAGTTGTCAGGCATGGAACAGATGGCCCGGACCATAACTTTGACAAAGACAGCAGGACTATGACTCCTGCCAGGGAACAGGTTTAACAAAAGTTTGTACCAAATTGTCGTTGTTTGGTTGTTCCACTGACTGACTAATTGAAGAAGTGCGGATATTTTAGTGGACAGTAGAATGTCAGAAGGCATTTGCCAGCCTGAAAGCTATGTTAGCCACTGCCCCAGTCTCCCCTTTAATTGTACGATATTCCCCAAAGGTAATGAGCCTCGAGAGCGCATCCATTAGAAATTTGAGGCGGTGTGCTGGGGGCAATATTATACAAGGTCCCATATTCCTCTCCATGTATTAAAGATTTAAGGATCTGAAACCACTCACCCTTAATTTGGTCAAACAACTGAAGTGGAAGGTTTGTATGAAAGAGTGAAGTTACTCCTCTACTTTTCCAAATAAAGGATGAAATAAACAGCGGGCCGAATCTTCCCTGCTGTAACTTGAAGTGCTCCTTATCAGTTAGATGTGTTTCTTGCAGCAAAGCGACATCGACCCCTTCCTTTCTGAGGCTTGAAAGTATCTTTTACTCTTAATTGGTGAGTGACTCTCCTTAACGTTCCGCGTGCACCATTTCAACGAGCGGTTAGCCATAGCAATCTGAAGCAGCCCATGACCCACTGGGAGAAGAACCCCATTTATAGTGCGTCAAGTGAAAGCAGTAAACAGTTCATACAAACTTGAACATATAACTACAATAACAACCAAATCAAAACTTCTAACAACTATTTCTACAATAAAACAACATCTAACATAAATAAGTGGAGACTTTCCGCCTTCCTGCAGAGGGTGTTCATATTACCCATTAATCCCCCATGGCTCCTCCTAGCTGATGCCGCTCCCCAAACCCAGGCAAAACAATGTGTTAAAAAGTTGCACGCGTCTTACAATAAGAAAATTAAAAGTGGGCATTCAATCCGTCCCATCCATACTTTGACCCGAGGCAGTCCTGGTGAAACAAAATGTAACCAACCCCACCATCCCCAAACCCCCTTTCGCATTCCGAGCTACGTGAGAGTAACGAAAAGCAAATGATAGAAAAACAAAGGATAATGTGAGTTTAGGAAGAAAGGAGAAGAAAGAGAAAAGAAAAAAAAGAACTTCCACATACTAAAAAAAGCGTGGTAAACCAGGCAAACGCCGGAGAAATCAAAGAGAACATAATAGTCCATATTATTTCAACCAGCCAGTCTATTTTTAGATATACAGGAAGTCCTTTGTGTTTTCCGGTGAGTAAAAATTAAACACAGACCCTCCATGGCTGAAACAGAATATTGCCGGATATCCTACCAGAATATTCACATCCCTCAGCCTCCTTTTTACCTTACCAAAGGAATGCCTCTTGCGGATCACAGCCGGAGAAAGGTCTTCGAAAAACATAATTCGTAATCCTTTATAGATCAGAACCTACGGATCCTTCCCCGGAGCTTACAGCACTTTATTTTTCTATCGTGTTGGAGTTGCACGAGGACCGGGTGGGGGCGCCGCTCTGATCCCAATGGGTCCACTCGACCCGCACCCATTCTGCCCTGACTTCCAGCTTCAAAAATTGTATGAGCCATTTCTCCAAGAAGCTGACGAGCTGGCCTTCTTCTTCTTGTTCCGGAATCCCGACCAGACTGATGTTTTTCTGATGGCTCCGATTTTTGAGGTCGTCGACCTACTCTACTAAGGCTCTTACCTCACATTCCAGGGCTTGGACACGACCCGCCGAGGATTCTGCCATGGTTTCCGAAGCTGCGGTCCGCTGGTCCACCTCGATGATGCGCGGCCCTAGACGCTGGGTCTCCTGCTCCTGCTTCTGCAGATTGGTTGAAATCAGTTCCAGCCTGGTTCGGGTCTCCTCCATCGCTGAATCAATCTTCTTTTGCAGGCTCTGAACTCAGAGACCAGGCTCTACTCGACAGATAAGTCCACTGGGGCGTTCGCAGAGGCCGTCTTCAAAGCCGCGGGCGTATCCATCGCTGCAGTGCCCTGCTGGTTGTGATCTTCATGCTTCTTTTCCCTTAGTCATTTTCCTTTCTCACTTGAAATGGCATAGAGCAACACTGGGGATCAAAAACGACCGATTTTACCTCAAGAGGGAAGAAAGAGAGGGTGAATACATCACTTTGTCTGGGTACTGGTGCAGAGCTCAGCACGGCAGACCAACTTAATCGCCGTCATCGTGGATCTCACCCGTATAATCACTGTTAATAAACTTTTTTGAAATGGTTTGAAGATGTTTCTTGTAGGGAGAGACAATGGAGAACTATTGGATGTGATATAGTTAGATATTCAGGTGGATGTATAAGAGTTCAAAAAGTGAATAGTAAATAAAATTGAACTAACGTGGTTCAGGGGTGACTTTTGGAAATTGAAAGGTAAAAGTGAAGTTGGCCTTCAGTTAACGGAAATTGGAAAATCGAAGTAAAAGCGTTCTGCACAGACTGCATGCAGTGTGGATGAGATTACACCTGTGTTTTGTACTGTTTCAAACAATGAGAGGTGATCTCAGGGAAACTTAAAAAAGTCACCCACAGCAGACTGACTAATACAGGGGCATGGAGAAGTTCTCCCCGTGTCTGCGTGGGTTTCCTCCGGGTGCTCCGGTTTCCTCCCACAGTCCAAAGATGTGCAGGGTCAGGTGAATTGGCCATACTAAATTGCCCATAGTGTTAGGTAAGGGGTAAATGTAGGGGTATGGGTGGGTTTCGCTTTGGCGGGTCGGTGTGGACTTGTTGGGCCGAAGGGCCTGTTTCCACACTGTAATCTAATCTAATCTAATCTAAGTGCAGCAGGCAACGTTAGGGGGAACCCAAGATTTTCTGCGAAAACATCAAGCTGAACAGAATAACCAGGTAAAACTTAGGACCGATTTCGAAACCAAGGAGGTAATCAGTAAGTGAAACTGGGGAACATTGATAGACTGTAACATGAGAGCTTCACATCTGTTTTAGTTGGGAGAAGGAAGATGCATGTACAGAATTCAAGAAGATGGACTGGGAAGCTCTCGAACAGATTGATATAAGATGCAAGTTGGGATTGATGGTTTTGGATGATGTAAAGTCCAGATGAGTTGTATCGCAGGATGCTGTTGGAGACAAGAGAGGAGATGTCCTGTCCTAATTGTTTAAGTCCAATCTGACCACATAAGGGAGGTGCTAGAGGACTGGAGAACAGCTATGTGGTCCCAAGTTACTGGAAAGGTGGTAGAGATAGACCAGTGTATGGTGGTGTACCACAGCGAACAGTGCAGTTGTATTATTTGTGGTATTCATAAATGATGTAAACGTGAATGTGGAGGGGGTGGTGGGGGGTGGGGGCTAAGCGTAATAAGTAATTTTGTGTTTGACACAAAGATTGGCCAGGTGGTTGGCAGTGAGGAGGAAGGCCTTATATTACAGGAAGATACAGGTGGAATGGTCAGATGTTCAGATCACTGGCAGATGGAATGGAACCCTGGTAAATATGAGGTGATGCACTTTGGAAGAAGGAGCCAGACAGGGGAGAATTCAATGAATAGCAGAACACTAGTGACGTCAGAAGGTGTTTCTTCACACATCCCTGAATGTGATTGGACAGTGTAATAGCCAGTTCAGAAATCACACGGGACTGTAGGCATAGTGTTTATTCATCGAGGCGACATAATATAAGTTAAACATGCCATTGGTTAGGCCATAGATAGAATACTGTGTGCAGTTCTGGCAGCCACATTACAGAAAGTGTTTTGCTGTCATAATAACATCAGAAGCTATTGGGGTCTCCACAGAGTTGGAAGCTTCAGGGGAAGTCTCCTGGCTGCAACTCACTCTAAATTTTCACTTGATTTGTTTTTCCTCCTAGATTAGAGAACTGTATCTGAGAATCTGTGTCTGATCTTTCCTTTTTGCCAATTACATGTATCAGAACACTTAATTATTAATAGATTCTAGGCCAACGCCTTCAAATATTTTTGAGGAGCTCTGCTGTCGTCCATAACACGTGACTCCTTCTCTTCCTGTGTAATTGGTTGGAGGCACTAAATGAGCTATCTCTACACTTCTCCAATAATTTCATTGAGCCGAATGCCTTCCTCATATTCCTGTGAAGCTACCGTGAGAGCTGAATAATCGCCTCCTTTTAACTGTGGAAATGTGCAGTGTCCAGCAGCACTGTTACATGAGTGTTACCAATACTTACAACAGCACAAGCCTGAATGTTGTCCAGATCTTGCTGCACATGGACACAGACTAGTTCAGGAGCTGAAGGGGGACGTTTTTCCTGAATATTTTATGATCTTCAGTGAATACCTCCACTTCTAATCTTATGGTGTAGGCAAGACATTTATGAAGCAGCTGAAGATGTTTGTGCGGAGGAAGCTACGTTGAGGATATTTTGCAGACATATCCAGGACTGAATGGAGTTTTGTACACAAACCACAGTCATGGTGCGTTATGCTTTAAATCACTCTAACCAGGGAAGTTTACAACTCATTCGCATTAAGTGCAATCCTGCTCAAAAAGAGAAAAGGAGAGAGAAAAAGAGAGAGATAAAGAGAGGAAAAGAGACAAATAGAGAAAGAGAGAAAGTAGGGACACTACCACCACTCCACAATAGCCCCAAAAGTTGCAACATTATTTTCCTGTGTGTTTGTTCATCAGCCTGTTCAGACATGCTGCACCTGAATCCAGACAATCTGGTCTCGAGCTAGGGACACTACCAGACAAGTTCAGGATTCGAATAGAATCCAGAGATCTGGCTCAGAGGAAGGGATACTACCGACTACACAAGATCTAAACCATGCCCAAATTTTTAACTTTAAATGCCAGCTTTCAGATCGGTATGGATTCATTGAAATCTGGTTTACTTTACTGAATTACCCAGTTAAAATAGTAACGTTGTTAAAAAATGCAAGGTATTTAACTCAACTGTAGGATGTCGAGTTTATGTGCTCTGTCTTCGAGATAAACTATGAACATCTTTCAACACTTGGCTATTATTTCCGGTTTAAATGGCTATTATCTGTAGTCCTCAATATAAAGGAATGAAATCCTGCAGACACACTTTGCACTGTGAAGGAACTCGAATAGATATCAATACTGAACATCAGAGACAAAGACAGAGCATAAATGTCTGGCCTGAAACAGCGATCACTGTTTCCCACCTCTAACGTGTGACTGCCGTCTTCCTAAAACAATTAAATAATACAAGGCAACTGATTATTTTTCAGCCTTTCTTCCCCAGTATTATCATTTACTGGGCAAAAGAATTGCAGATGGAGTTTAATGTTGATAAATGCAAGGTATTGTACTTTGGTAAAACAAACTAAAAAACACATATACCATTAAATGTTGAACCATTGGTAGTGTTGAAGAACAGAGCAACCTAGAGTTTCAGGCATAATTCGTTGAAGTTTGCTTCATATGTAGACAGGGTGGTTATGAAGGTGTTTCACTTGCTGACCTTCATTATAGAGACATAGAGTCATAGAGATGTAATGCAGGGAAATAGACCTTCTGGTCCAACTTGTCCATGTAGACCAGATACCCTAACCTAATCTTGTCAATTTTGCCAACACTTGCCCATATCCCTCAGAACCCTTCCTATTTATATACTCATCCAGATGTCTTTTAAACACTTTAATTTGACCAGCCTCTGGCAACTCATTCCATACACATACCACCCTCTATGCATAAAAATTACCCCTGAGGTCCCTTTTAAATCTTTTCCCTCTCATCCTAAACCTATGCCCTCTACTTGTGGACTCGCTCACTCCAGCGAAAAGACATTGTCTATTTACCCGATGCATGCCTCTCATGATTTTATAAACCTCTATAATTCACCTTTTAGTCTCTATGATTCAGAGAAAACAGCCCCAGCCTATTCCAGCTTTCCCTCCAGCTCAAATCCTCCAGCCCTGGCAATGCCCTTGTTAATCTTTTCTGAACCCTTTCAAGTTTCGCAACATCTTTCCGATAGGAATGAGACCAGAATTGTACACAATATTCCAAAAGTGGCCTAACCAATTTCCTGTACAGCTGCAAATGACCTCCCAACACTTGTATTCAGTGGTTTGAACAATAAAGGAAAGCATATTAAACACTTACTTCACTATCCTATCTACCTGCAACTCTATTTTCAAGGAAATAGGAACCTGTACTCCAAGGTCTCTTTGTTCAGCAACACTCTCCAGGATTTTATCATTAAGTGTATAAGTCCTGCTCTGATTTGCTTTTCCTAAATGTAGCACCGCGCATTTATCTAAATTTATCTCCATCTGCCACTCCTCAGTCCATTGGCCCATCTGATCTAGATTCCATTTTACTCTGTGGTAACGTTCGTAAGTGTTCACTACAACTCCAATTTTCGTCTCATCTGCAAACTTACTAGCTATATCTCCTATGTTCACATGCAAATCATTTATATAAATTACGAATAGCAGTTGACAGTCCTTTGAATCCAGGAGTTGGGACGGTATGTTCAGGTTGCGCAGGACATTCGTGAGGCATCTCCTGGAGGACTGTGTGCAGTTCTGGTCGCCCTGTTATATAGAAAATATTATCAAGTTTGAAAGAGTTCAAAGAGATTTGTCAGGATGTTGCTGGGAATGGAGTATTTGAATTATAAGGACAGGCTCAACAGCCTCGAACATTTCCTACTGGAGCATAAGAGGCTGAGACGTAACCTTGTGGAGGTTTATAATATCATGAGAGGTTTCGATAATGTTAAATTGTAGGTGTCTTTTCCCTCGACTGGGGGATTGTTTTACAATAAGAGGAGGAAGTTTCTTAAAAGAAATAGCGTCATAGAGCTGCATAGCATAGAAACAGACCCATTGGTCCAACGTGTCCATGCCAACCAGATAGACAAAATTATTCTCCTTCTATTTGCCGGCATATGGTCAATTTCCATTTAAACCCTTCCCATTCATCTGTCCATCCAGATGCCTGTTAAATGTTGTAATTGTGCCAGCCTCAATACCTTCCTCTGGCAGCTCATTACACACGGACCATCCTCTACATGAAGATGTTGCCCATTAGAGCCCATTTTTGTCTTTCCCATCCGACCTTAAACCTTTGCCATCTAGTTTTTGACTGCACTATCCTAGGGAAAAGACCTTGACTATTCACTTTATCCGTTGCACCCATGATTTTACTAACCTGTAACGTCAACCCTCATCCTCTGATTCTCCAGGGAAAATAGGCTCAGCCTATTCAGCTCTCCCTGTAACTCAAAACCTCCAACCATGGCAACTTCAGTGTAAACCCTTCTTGAAGCTTTTAAAATTTGACAACATCCTTCCTACAGAGCAGGGAGATCAGACTTGCATACAATATTCCAAATGTGGTCGAACCAATGTCTTGTACAGTCGCAATTATGTCTCCTAACGCATATACACAATGCACTGACCAATAACATATCAAATACTTTCTTCACTGTCCTATCTACCTGCACATCCACATTCAAAGAACTATAAACCTCTACTCTGATGTCACTTTGTTCAGCAACACTCCCCAGGACTTTATCTGTAAGTGTATAAGTCCTGCCTTGATATGCCTTTCCAATATGCAGCATCTCACTTTAACCTAAATTAAACTCTGTCTGCCACTCCTCGGTCCATTGGCCCATCTGATTAAGTTCCCGCCGTAATCTGAGGTAACCTTTTTTTGCTGGCCACTATACCTCCAATTTTGGTGTCATCTGCAAACGCACTAACTGTCCTATGTTCATATCGAAATCATTTATATAAATGACGAAATGTAGCGGGCCCAGCACTGATCCTTGTAGCACTCCACTAGTCACAGGCCTCCATTCTGCAAAACAACCCTCCACCACCACCCTCTGTCTTCTACCTTTGAGCCAGTTCTCTATCCAACTGGGTAATTCTCCCTGTATTCCATGTGATCTAACCTTGCTAACCAGTCTCCATGGGGAACTGTGTCGAATGCCTAACTGAAGTCCATATAGATCACATCCAGCGTTCTGCCTTCATCAATCCTCTCCGTTACGTCTCAACAAAAACAATCAAATTAGTGAAACATGATTATCCACGCACGTTCCCATTTCACTATCCAGATAAAGGGCTATTGCCCAGAACGTCGATTTTCATGCTCATCAGATGCTGCCTGACCTGCTGTGCTTTTCCAGTACCACTCTGATCTAGACTCTGATCTGTTGCATCTGCAGTCCTCACTTTTGCCGATCCCTAATCAGTCCTTGCCTATCCAAATGCATGTAAATCCTGTAGCTCATGATTCCCTCCAACGCCGTGCCCACCACTTATGTCAGGCTCCCCAGTCTATAGTTCTTGGCTTTTTCTTTCCATTTTGTTTAATAGCAAAACTTTAGTCAAACTCATGACTTCCAGCATCTCACCTGTGGCTATTGATGATGACAACATCTCAGCAAGGGACCCAGCATCACTTCCTTAGCTTCCTACAAATTTATTGGGTCCAGCTGATCAGGACCTGTGAGGTGATTCATGTTTTACACAGCATGTGGTTCGTGAAGGGAATGTACTTTCTGAAGAAGTGATGGATTGTGGGTGAAGTTATAACATTTAAAACGCATTTGGTTAAGTACAAGAATAAGAGAACATTTGGACAAATCTGAGCCAAGCGCAGGCAATGGGAATGATTTAGCTTGGGATTATGGTCAGCATGGACTGTATGGGCCGAAAGGCCTTTTTGCAAATACCCTGTATAACTCGATGAGTCTATGTGTGTTTGCATGTCCAAGTATGTGTCTGCATATTTCTGCTCGTGTTTGTCTATTCCTGTGTGTCTATATATGTCTCTGTTAACCTCTGTGCGCATGTCTATCTCTCTGTGCTTGTTACACGTGTTCCTGCATTAGTGTGTGGATCTCTGTCTCTGCATCTCTGTGCAATGGGAACTCTTCTTGTTTTTGGTGTGAATCACTGAAACTGGGTCAAAACCGCTCTCCCTTCCTCTCCATTTCCCTCTTTTCTTTAAAGTGATACAAACCCACACTCTGCTGGTCTGGTTTAGGTCTTTTCAATCCTTTCTCACATGTAAGGTTACTTGTAAGAGTAAAACATTAAAAATTCCAAGATACAGGAAGTGCATTAAAATTAATCCCATCGCCTTGGAAAGTGGCTCACTCGGAATTGCTTGGATATATTTGCAATGGAAATAAGCTTTCATGTGTGTACACTGTGTGTTGGAAATATTACCCAGTGACAAACCATTTCCACATTGCAGAAGGAGCGCAGACATTTCTCCACACGAACATATTCCAATCTGCGGGCCCAAGTACAATGACAATCCTCTCCGAACCAACCTCGTGTGTGCATGTGCGTGAGTGTAAGTGTGTGTTTGGTGCAATCAACATTCAGGTTGTATTGTGCTGCGAGCTGCTGCCCTCCCTATCTCCCTCTCAGATTGAATCCCTGATCGTTTACACACCTTAGCACCAGGATTACAGTGGCGTAGGGGGTGGGGAATCGGGGTGGGGGTGCAACAGAGATTGCCAACAACAGAAATCTCAGCAGCTCTGGAAGCATCTTTGGACAAAAATGAAAGTTGACGTTTTGGATCGAGTGATCCTTACTCAGAACTCATATCGGGGCATATTACATCACTTTAAACATCACAGTGACTGCCAGACCCGCCCCACACAGATACACACACGAATACAGACACATAGAATCACTCACTATACATTGACAGTAATACAGACCTGGAGAGTGTGTCAATATTTCACTCGCTCTGTTTGGTGTGTGTCAGTATTTTTGAGTGGAGTGTGACTGTAGGACAATTTCAATAGTTGCAGATACCAAACCTGAAAGAATTGTAAAGTTTGTTGAGGACGGTGTGGAACTCCAACAGGAAAGTTATGTGTTGATGTAGTGTTCAGGTGTATGGCAGATGACGATCAATGCAGCGCAGTGTGAGATGATGCTCTTTAGTAGGAAGGACATTGAAAGACAATATAAAACAGGTTGTACCGTTATAAAGGAGGCGCAGGAACAAAGGGCAAGGGTGTATATGAGAACAGGTTATTGAAGATGTCAGGACAAGTGGGGAAAGCTATAAATCTCACAGAATAGTTTCAGAATCTGAGCTGTTAACAGGGGGAGGTGTAGAAGGGAGTCTCCGTGCTCCTTTCCTGGGATGTGAAGGAGACGATGTGTTGCGAGCCCACCCTCCTGCCGACCGAGACCGTGGGGATTCCATTTGTACCAGCTCAACACAAAAGGGAGATGGCATCAGGGCCACGTCTTCTAAGTTGTGCCGGGGGGAAACGGAGGTGCCAGTAAGTTAAAAGTCAAAATTGCCCTTCACTGAACATTGCTCCTTACTCGGTTGCTAGGACGTTTCAGAATCTCCACTCGAGGCGTTCCAGTCCTCTCCGACTCGTACCAGGGTCCTCCCAACATGGCGGGGGGAGGGGGGACGTGAGGGAACGGATATCGGGCACTCCACCACTCGGCTTGGCACTTACTGTCCTATTCCAGGCTGTTTCTCCTGGAATGGGAGAAAGGGAGGGACGGAGGGAGGGAGGGTGGGAGTGGGTGCCTCTGCTTTTCGTGCTGGTGTAGGTGGGGGGAGATATGGTGAGGTATCTGGAGGGAGTCAGTCCACAGTGTTGTATCCATGCTATGTTATTAGTGTGTGTGTGTGGGGGGGGGGGGGGGGGGCGGATATAATGGGGGGAGAGAGAGAGAGAAGGAAGGTACTGCAAGCAGCAGTGAGAATGGTGGAGCATGAACGTTGTTCTGGGTAGCTGCTGCAACAGATACACAGTGAGTGTGAAGGACCAGAGAGAATACGGTGACCCTAATCCTGACAGAGCGGGGAAGGTTATTGATGCTTGTCCTGTATTGCTAGACATTTCTTCAGACTGCAGATACTGCACTGAGCTGGGTGGGGAGCTCAGACCATGCCAGGTGTGTCTGATAGTGTGAGCACCCTCTGGAAAGAGATTGGTCCCCCTCTGTACTACCCCATCCACCAGGACCTCCGTGCCCCTGTTAGGGTGAAGGGTAAGGCTGATAGATTTAAGGAATGGTGAAGGACTGGAGAAATTGAATGTCTGGTAATGGATAAGAGGGAATTATATGTCAGGTAGAGAGTGCAGGAGTCAAGGTTTTTTCAGTACTCATTCATGGGTTGAGGGTATCACTGGTTGGGCCTGCATTCATTACCCATTACTAATTGCCCAGCGGGCAGTTCCGAGTCACATTTCAACTCTCCCTCCCACTCTGCCGAGGACATGGAGGTCCTGGGCCCCCTTCATCGCCGCTCCCTCACCACCAGACGCCTGGAGGAAGAACGCTTCATCTTCCGTCTCGGAACACTTCAACCCCAGGGCATCAATGTGGACTTCAACTGTTTCCTCATTTCCCCTTCCCGCACCTTATCCCAGTTCCAAACTTCCAGCTCAGCACGGTCCCCGTGACTTGTCCGGACTTGTCCTGCCTGCCTATCTTCTTTTCCACCTATCCACTCCACCCTTCCCCCCGTCCCCGACCTATCACCTTCATCCCCTCCCCCACTCACCTATTGTACTCTATGCTACTTTCTCCCCACCCCCAACCTCCTCTAGCTTATCTCCCCACGGTTCAGGCTCTCTGCCTTTATTCCTGATGAAGGGCCTTTCCCCCAAACGTCGATTTTACTGCCTCTCGGATGCTGCCTGAACTGCTGTGCTCTTCCAGCACCAATAATCCAGTTACGAATCACACACATTGTTGTCGGTCTGGAGTCACATGTAACCCATGCCAGGTAAGGATGGTAGTTTGCTTCCTTCAAGGCCATCAGCGAACCTGATGGGTTTGTCAAAATCGAAAACTGATTCATCATCGTCATTTGACTCTTAATTCCAGATTTAAAGTCACTGTCGAGAAGGGTCTAAAGCCAGTAGGAGTATACATAAGAGGGAAATCCGGAGGCCATAAAGGGGACATGAGATAGTCCTGGTAAATACGGTTAAGGAGAATCCAAAGGGACTCTACACATACATTAAGGACAAAAGAATAACTCAGGAGAGTTTTGGGCCACTTAAAGATCAGCAAGGTTGCCGATGTGCAAGACCGCCGGAGATGGAGGCGATACCAAATAAGCATCGTGCGTCAGTATTGACTGTGCAGAAGGATATGCAAGCTAAAGAACTTTGGAAATAAACCGTGACATGTTGAAAAGTGCCTGTATTACAGCGAAGGAGATGCTGGAGTTCGGAAACCCGTAAAGGTGGAAAAATCTCCATGACCTGATCAGATGTACCCCAGAACTCTGTGGGAAGCGAGTGAAGTGATTGCTGGGACACTTGCTGAGATATTTGTATCGTCAATTGTTACAGATGAGGTAGCAGAAGATAGGAGGCTTGCGAACTTGGTGCGATTACTGACAACACTTAAGAAGGATGGTAAGGAAAAGCTAGTGAGCCAGACTTCAGTGGAAGGAAAGCTGTTGATAAGGATTATGAGGCACAAGGTTTGCATGGATTTTGAAAAGCAAGGACTGATAAGTGATAGGCCACATGGGTCGAAGCATGGAAAGTTGTGTCTCACTAAATTGACTGAGTATGTTTGAAGAAGTGACTCAGAGGATTCATTGAGGCAGAGGTGTATATTGTTGGTATGGACTTCAGTCAGGCATTTGCCAACTTCCTGCATGGTAGATTGGTTAACAAGTTTAGTTCATACGGAATACAGGGAGAAATAGCCATGTGTCGACACAATTAGCCCGAAGGCAGGAGACAGAAGGTGGTGGCGAAGGATTGCTTTTCGAAAAGGAGGGTTGTGACCATTGGTGTGCTACAAGGGTTAGTGCTGGCTCCACTGCATTTCACTATTCACATAAATCATTTGGATGTGATCATTGCAGCAATAGTTGCTACGTTTGCAGATGAAACCAAAAATGATGTTGTAGTGTAGAAAAAAGAAGGTTTACCTCAGAGTACAATGGAATCTTGATCAGATGGGCAGATGGACTGACAATTGGCAGATGGTTTTTAATGTAAATCAATGGGAGGTGCTGCATTTTGGAAATGCAAATCAGGGCAGGACATGTCCACTTCATGCTAACGTCCTGGGGGTTGTTGCTGAACAAAGCGACCTTGGAATGCAGGTTCATAGTTTCTTGAAAGAAGAATCGCAGGTAGATAGGATTGTGAAGAAGGCATTTGGTATGCTTGCCTTTATTGGCCAGTGCTTTGACTATATGAATTGGGTGGTCATGTTGCTGCTGTACAGCACATTACTTTGGCCACTTTTGGAGTCCTGAATTCAATTCTGGTCTGCCTCCTTTTGGAAATATATTGTGAAAATTGAAGAGAGTCAGTTAAGATTTACAAGGATGTTGCCAGGATTGGAGCTATTAGGAGAGTGTGAGTAGATTGGGTTCTCACAAACTTTGATGATTGGGTTATTTTATTCCTGCAGCGTGAGGAGCATGTATAGGGTGTATAGCCAAGGTCTCTTTCCCCAAAACTAGAGGGCATGGATTTCCGATGAGAGGGAAAAGATTTTAAAATGATCTAATGAGCACATCTTTCCCACAGAGGGTGGTGCATGTGTGGAATGAGCTGCCAGAGGAGGTGCTGGAGGCTTTTACAATTATAACGTCTAATGATATTGGGATGGGTACATGAAGAGGAAGGGTTTACATCGACATTGGCCAAATGCGATTAGTTTATTTTGGGATATCCCATCAGCATGGACGAGTTAGACTGAAGCGTCTTATTCTGTGTTGTACATCTCCGAGACTCTGACTCTATCTGACCTTGCACCAATATCGTATTAATTCATCATTCCCGGACATACTAACCTATGTTGCTAGATATGATCGAAATGTCTTCATTTCAGCATTCTGAAACCTGCAAACTCATCCTTCCGTAACACTGACTCAGAGTCTCTCTCCCTCTGGCTATTTCCCAAATCCCTGTGGATGTTTAAACTGCTTCCCAGCCATCCAGTTTTAATTGTCCAGTTTTAATGTGAATAACTGTCCTATATCTTTTCCTGCCCTTGAATGTTGCTCACCCAAGAGCATCAGCTTCCAACACTAAGAAGTTTAGAAACAGTGGTCAAAAAGCATTGCTTGCGTTTTCTTTGACTTCCCAGTATCCTGCCCTGTGCTCCACGTTGGAGAGTGGGGTTTTAGCAGTTTCGAGGCACACCTTTGTAACTTGTTCTGTGCCTATTCATTTTACGCCTGTGTTAATCACTCTCTGCTGCTCATGTGCTCAGTAACATGAGAAATCCTCACAACTATTAGTGATTCAGACCAGGCTTCTCATTTGCCTTTGACTGACATCTGACTTAACTCTAGTTTTTGTACATTCGTGGAAATGCTGGGGATGGTTTTCTGGAGGCTGTGTTTTAAGCTGCTGTGGAAATTCAGGAAGACCAGAGGCTTTGGTGACCCAACTCTGGATGAAACAATGGTGACTGTAGTTACAGCATCTGGATCTGCAACATGACCAACAAATGGAGCAGAGGCTGCAGAGAGGAGAGTCTCCGTAAAATGGAATGAGGGTCTTACAATCAGATCAGTCATGGTTTTGAAGAATGTTGGAGCAGGATTGAATGACTCGTTCATGCAACTTATTCAGATATTTCTGTTAGTACCAAGACAAATACTCTTCTCTCCCAGTGTCTTACAGTGGTGTGTAGAGAGTCACCTCCTCCTGTTCCTGGGGAATAGACATCTGGGCCTCACTAGCCTCCAGATTTCCCTGTATGGTAGTCTCGAGCAGTTGAGTGACTCCTCCTGTGCCTGTGTCCCAGTATCGAATAGTTGAAAGACTGCCTCCTGTTCCTCTGTCCCTGTCTCGAGCAGTTGAGTGACTACCTCCTGTTTCTCCCTGTTCCTGAGCAGCAGTTTCAATGCTCTGAATGATGTCACAAAGTGAAGAAAGGACTTGATAACAGGGAATTTCAAACTTGGAGCAGCATTACACAAAGGTATCGAGAAACGCCTCCACCAAACATTTTATGCAGCTCGTCTGTTATTTTATTCCTGTCTCCTTTCATTTACAGGGTGAATCATATACAACAGTGCAGTGTTCCGACAATACTCCCATATATAGGGAAGACAGATTAAAAAGATTGAAAGATTTATGATCTATCCCTTAGCAACTCTCATTCTTTCCATCCAAACCTAGTAAATGTACCCGTTTATTGTGTTATGTAAAATGATGTAAGGAACTGGTTAACTGAACCTATTTGTTTGGTGACTGTGACTAATGTCAGTCTCCATGGAATCTAATTATCCCAGTGGAGAGTTTCCATCTTGTAACGATAAAAGAGCTCGATTCAATATGTTATCCCATAGTATGGGCGGGAGCATCACCGATAGCACTAACAGGGGTCGGCTGCTCCAGAGAGAGGGAGAGATCAGAAACTGAGAACATTAGACTGGAAAGTTCCAACAGTGGATCAGAATCTGAGAACAATAGACTGGAATGTTACAACAATGGATCAGAATCTGAGAGCAATGGACAGAAATGTTCCAACAATGGATAGGGGTTTATCCCATTATGTTTGGATTTTTTCTACATATTATTGGTGGCCGTTATCATCGCGGATCAGATATGCACTTTACATTATTCAATGTTTTTATTATCCTATCCTGGCTATTGTTGGTGCCCCTGGTAAGTTTCACTGTCGATATATTATTTGCATTAACCATGTGCGACCGTATTACTGTTCTTTTCATTTACTCTACTCTGTAAGTATTCACACTCCAAACCACAACAACAACAGTGAACCTGTTCATTCTTTCTCTCCTTCTTTTGTTCTGGCACTGGGCCTTGTTGGTTGACCTACTCACTTTCAGGTATGAACCAGGATGCATTGCATCACTGCCCTTGCTATTTAAATATTGAGAGCTTGGAGGTCACTGTCTTCTGTTCTGGATGCAAACTCCATTTCCTTCCTCTGACTCCATCTCATATCTGGCCAATAACTGAGGCTGAAACAGACGAGTCACAACTACGGTGATCCCTTTGGCCACAAGCTGATCACTGACACTATATCCTGACCATTCCTAATTTTAACTATTGACAGCTGCAGAATATACTTCACTGGTTCATCCCATCTGCTGTTTGAACCTTCAGCTATGAAACACAATCTTAATAAAGCCAATAATCTGCTGTTGCTTGTATCTAAAGGCAGACCAAAATCTCATCATTCCTGTACGGATTGCTTTATATTGTTGTTGGGTCTGGCAATGCCTTTACTTTAATATTCACAAGGACATCGTCACCTCTGTCTATAACACGGTCCTCAATCTCCCTCGGTTAATGACACAAAACCCTGTCAGTTGTTCACATTTAAACTGATTTCCTCTATGTCTATTCTCTCTCAAATAATAATTTTCATATCTATTGCCACCAACACACACACACACACACACACACACACACACACACACACACACACACACACACACACACACACACACACACACACACACACACACACACACACACACACACACACACACACACACACACAATCTCTTATCTTATACTTCAGCAGTGGAGATACAGAGCCATACATTTGTGGGAGTCCATTTACTGTCACTGCATGGGTTACTCATCTTCCCGTGCAAGACATTTCTGTAGTGCAAGTATAGGAGCAATATACTGGCAAAGGTTTGCAATGGTTCCCATGCTGGGCAGGTAGTCCAGTTTATAGAGTAGTCCACTAGCATGGTCTGCACAGCTCTCCATTCTGGCTAGTCCCTTGTCCTAGTTTATGGTGTTTTGGATGGTTCTGTGAGGCAGATTCACAATTTGATGTAACTAACCATTTCAACTGATTTGGCAGTAATTTTATTGAATGGTCCCATTCTTGTGATTGGACCCACCATTGTCTCACTTCTCCAGTTACTCTCACTCCCCTGTCTCCTTATCCATATTTTCACAACATGTTATCAGTTAATTAATTGTTTGTTTTTCTGTACCTTTCCCTGGTGTTGTTTTTTCACTCCCGAGTGTATCGAGTGCTAGCATTGTGAAGCTCAGAAAAAATGAAATGGTATGTGGCGGGCTGTTGCTCCAAGTTGGAAAGGGGGTTCCAGCAGCTTTGAGACACGTCTTTGAAATTTGGTCTGTGCCTGACCTCTGAAGGCCCGTGTTTGTCCCTCTCAGTTGATTGTGTAGACCATAACATGAGGAAACCCCTCGAGTATGATTGTGAAGGAACAGGAGCCGAGGGGCATCCTGCTGCCTCCTGTCATGGAAAGGTTAGTGGAGGTGATGGAGATGGTTTGCTGGAGGTTGTGCTGTGAGCTGCCTTAGACATTCAGGGAAACCTAAGGATTTGATGAACCAACTCTGGATGGAGCATGTGGACTGTAGTTCCAGCATCTGGGTCTGCAACATGAACAACAAATGGAGCAGAGGCTGCAGAGAGGGGGAGCTCTGAAACCACAGAGTGTTTATGGGGAAAGGGATCTGCCAAACCTGCCTGTGTTTTAACGAGGAGACACACATCCTTTCGCTCTCCCCTTTAAGTACACCCATGCAAATTCACCCTATACTTCTCGCACACAAACACATTCCCCCTCTCTCACATGCATACACACTCTCCCCTCTCTCACACGCACGCATACCCTCTCTCTCCCTCCCAAAGACACACATACTCCCCCTCACTCTCTCACAAACGCACACACTCTCTCTCCTTCCCACAGACACTCCACCTTATTTTTAATCACACACAAGCACATGCGTGCAAACACACACACACACATACACACACATACACACACACATACACACACACACACGCACACACACATACACACACACACACACACATCTAATCTGTAAGATGAATTTTCATTTGCCGATTTGTATTTCCAGATGCATTATATTTTCTCAAAAAAATACAATTTGTAGACAGTCTGTCAATACGATATTTTATTAACTCCTACTTTGGAAATAAACCTAGTCTGATTCCAGGTGAAGACACATACAGACTCCAAACATGCCTAAAATACGATGTCTGACTGGAGGGGTCACCTCCTTTACATCGATAATACCTGAAGGTATCTCCAGGCAGGACTTGAAAGGAACTCTTGGATTTGCATATTCATCAGTCAATATCTGCGTCTCCATTCTAACCGATTAAAGATTTAGCAACCATCTTCGATATGTTCAATTCATATGCATGTGTTGTACAAGCCTTTCATCTTTTCCTTATAAATTTTGTGCCTAAGGTCTTTTCTCTCTAACTTCTGACAAAGTAGCAAGGACAATGAAAGTTTGTGTTTTCAAATTAACCCGTCAGACTATAACCTGATGCCATATGATTATTGACCTTACTCAACCCAGTCCAAAGCTAGCACCTCCATATCATGTTTTTTTTTATTGGTTAGGCAATTTTCTCTCCAACAAATAAATTGTCCTAACTCATGTGCTCTTGACTTGCATACTAATCTTTCGTCAAGCATTGCCTTCTTGAAGTCTAGATATAATACATCTTTCAGATCCCCGTTATTCAACTTGTTTGTCACACGTTTTAATTTAAAAAAAAATCGGAAAATAATTCAACAATGATTTATCCTTAATACAATCATGTCGACTTTGATGGGTTGTGGTTTGACTTTCCAAGTCTCCTGTTGTTAATTCCTTAATAACCGATTCAAACAATTTGTCTTCAATCGTTTGCTCATAACTTTTCATTCCCGATTGAAGTTGGTTATTCTAAGTTCTTCCCTTTCCATAACCTCGACAGTCCGTTTCAATTCCTGTGAAATAGGCACAACGCTATAAAAGATCGGCTCCAATTGCTGTGTAAGATGCATGGGTGGCTGATTGGACTCATTGTGTTCCTGCTTTACAGACACGATGGGCTGAATGTCCTCCTGGTGATCCTACATTATAGCTTCGATGCCTTGCATGTCCCGCGCCTGTTCCTGACCAAGCCACTCAAGATATCATTGTCCTCATCCTGTTGCACACTGACAAGTTTGGGGACTTATGGAATCTCCCTGCTGTTATGCTACATTTCGAGTGTTGAATTGTGCAGGCAGGTTGCGTTGCCCACAGTGGGTAGCTCAGTGGTTAGCACTGCTGCCTCCCAGCACCAGAGAACTGGGTTCAATTTCAGTCTCGCGTCACTTTTGTGTGGAGTTTGCGCATTTTCCTTGTGCTTGCAAGGGTGTCTGTCGTGTACTGCAGTTTCCTCCCACAGTCCCCAGATGTGCCAGTTAGGTGCATTAGCCATGGAAAATGCTAGGTTGCAGAGATTGGGTTGGGAAGGGGGTTGGAGAATGGGGTTTGTATGGGATGGCCTTCGGAGGATCAGCGTGGAGTCGATGGGTCAAATGGTCTGCTACCACACTGTAGGGATTCTATGATTAACACCTTCATTGCAGAAATCAGTTGAGGGAATAATATCTGAGTTAATACTAATACCCTTTCTTAGTGAGGAGATTAAATCTGTGCACATTACTCCAGACGTGATCTCACTAAGACCCTGTACAGCAGCAGCCACACTTTACCAGCTTGTTGTAAGGTTCCCACTCAGGTTAGAGCAGGCTCAGCTGTCACGGGAATGCACAATTTTGTTGAAAATGAATGGTGTGCTGACCTTCATTTCAGGATGATTTTAGTCCAGGAGTAAGGGCGTCTTACTGCAGCTGTACAGGCCCTTGGTGAGACCCCATCTTGAACATTGTGCAGTATTGTGTGCAGTTTTGGTCTCCTTACCTAATAAAGGACAAACGTGACATTGAGGGAGAGCAGCGAAGGATGACCAGACTGATCTCTGGGATGACAGGCTTGTTGTGGCAGAGTTTGGGGCGACTGAGCCTGTATTCCATGAGGTTTAGGAAAATGGGTGAACTATATAAAACTCTGACATGGCGAGACAGGTTGGAAGCAGGGATGATAATTCCCCTGAGTGGGATGTCCAAAACACGGGCTCACAGTGTTGGGTACAGCCAGGCCAAAGTGCGTTGAGACGAAACTAAATGTCTGCACTCAGAGACTGGTGAACTTGGGGAATTATTTCCCTGATCAGGCTGTGAAAGCTAAGGTACTGAATATAAATAAGGATTTCAAGACACAGAAGGGATGGGGAGAGTGCAGGGATTTGGTGTGGAGATATAGAATCAGCAATAATTACAGGTAGTTATCCAATACTGTGGCAGCTGTGTTCCTGTGGAATACCGTATTATAGAAAACGGTGCAATATAAATAATGGGGCTAATGGAAAAAAAAAGGCTTCGGTGCAAACCCCCAAATTACAAGTAAAAATCAAAACAAAAATAATAGTCGGCCTAACGCAAACAATAGCACAGGCTACATAAATCTTTAAACCGTATATTGTCATGAGTTAGTGCAGTAAATGCCACACTTTAACACTACAGTCACTGACTACAGCCCTGTACCTTTCACCAAGGTCTTCACCAGAAATCGCGCGGGTTGACTGACCACGTGATGCGGAATTACAGTTCTCTCCAAAATATTCCACTCCCGGTTTGAAATAAAGTCTACAAATCCCGCATTCAGGCTCAGTTTCAAGGCTTGCAGAGCAGATTACATTCCTGCTTTATCTGAACACACTGAGGGTGCATTTGGCAGACAGAGGGCTCCTGAGGTTGGGATTTGCTGTTCAGCTGGTGCCAGAGACGGACTCCCATAACAGTGAACGGGAGCTCGTTTTATAAAGAAAGGGGCACAATTCACTAATTGTGTTGCAGCGAAATTGCGTTTAATAAACACACCTTATTGGATAACTGCCTGTATATTGAATGGAGGATAAAAATGTATGGACCAAAGCGAATACAGTATATAGAACATAGAACATAGAAGAATACAGCACAGTACAGGCCCTTCGGCCCTCGATGTTGCGCCGATCCAAGCCCACCTAACCTACACGAGACCACTATCCTCCATATGCCTATCCAATGCCCGCTTAAATGCCCATAATGAGGGAGAGTCCACCACTGCTACTGGCAGGGCATTCCATTAACTCACGACTCGCTGAGTAAAGAACCTACCCCTAACATCTGTCCTATACCTACCCCCCTTAATTTAAAGCTATGCCCCCTTGTAATAGCTGACTCCATACGTGGAAAAAGATTCTCACTATCGACCCTATCTAAACCCCTAATCATCTTATACACCTCTATCAAGTCACCCCAAACCTTCTTTTCTCCCCAAGTGCCTCAGCCTTTCCTCATACGATCTTTCTACCATACCAGGCAACATCCTGGTAAAAAGTAGTTCATATTTTATGTGTTCCGATGATTAAACATGCTAAAGGATATGTGTGTTGAAAACTGAATTGAGGAGATTTTCACCATGAACTAGAATGGGGGATGCTCAGTGTGTTGAATGACCTACTCCTTTCCCGAAGTTTCTGTGCAGTATGTGGGAAAACTCTGTAAATATTGCCACCAGCTCTCAGATGTTAGGAAGGAGCTCTCTGCAGGGTCAATAGGATAGTGTTTCCCGTTCCACTACTGAGGCTGGTGTCGGGTGATCTGTACAGCTTTATCCTTTAAGGCTTCGGAGCAGTTCGATACAATAGAGAGTCTTGCTTGGCCGTTTCTGAGACCATTGAAGAGTTTTCCACATATCTGTGTATCTGGATTCACTTTTCGGCCAGACCAGGAAAGCACCCGAGATTCAATTCCTGAAAGTATATTGAGGAAGGAAATTAGTGTTTATAATCGACATTGGCTTCAAGGTCACTGTTAATGACTCCAGGTTTTACGTCTTGATATTTTATTAATTATAACTTCCACCGCCTGCCAGAGAATTAGCTTGGTCTGGATTAGTAATCCAGTGATATTTCCACAACAGCACCATCTCCACATGGGGACCTATCTGAAACACACGGAGCAGGTTATTTCTGTGCTGCTTGACAGATCAGCCAGAAAGAACTCCCACCAATGCGACCATTGCAATGGGACTCAAGGCGTTGTAAATGGTCAGACTGCGGTTATTCCCTTGTTATGGGATTGGACATAGCTGAATTGTTTTCCACATTGCCAGGGAGATGTCAGAGTTGGAGCTGGAATCAAACAGCTTCCCCAGAGACACGGCTTGTTGTGCAGCACAAGTCTTCAGTCCTATTGCAGTAATGGTGTCGGGGCCCATTGCCTTTGTCGTATCTACTGTGTTCAGCTGTTTCTTCATGTCACAAACAGTGAATCAGATCTATTAAAGACTGGCATCTGTGATTCTGCGGGCAGCACGGCGAGGGTGAGGTGGATCATCAACTCAACACTTCTGCTAAGGACGTTGCAAATAGTACAACCATGTCTTTTACACTAATGTACAGGGCTGTCCCCTTATTTAGGATGGCGATATTTATGGAGTCCTCTCCTCCAGTGAGTTGTTTAATAGTCCATCGACATTTATGTCTCGATGTGGCAGCACTGCACAACTTCGATATGATCTGTTAGTCTTGGGATCATTTCGTCCTCTGTATCAGATGTTAGTCCTGCTGTTGCGAATGCAACCAGTCAAGTGCGGTAGCTTAAATGGGTTGTCATCAGGTTTAGGTACACATGGTTTCGAACCCTATCATGTTCACCCGCACTCGTCGCTGACCCATAGATCAGCTTGATGGTAATGGTAGGATGAGGGATTATCCTGGGGAAAATGTTACAGATTGTAGTTGAATACAATTCTGCTGCTGCTGTGATTCTACCGCACCACATAAATGCCCACTTTGAGCTCCAATATGTTCAATTCAATTCTACTGACTATCTCCCAGTTCACACCAAGACCCATTCACACATCAGCCCTGTCCTCATTGTCTTAGCTTGGTTTCTGATGTGGTAACACTTCCATGTTCCTATTCTGATTCTGCTGAGGGTCTCTGCCTGATGTCGCGCCTCCAATTTGTTACTTTACTTAAACCCCTTAACATATGCATCTGAATCTTTTCCATTCCCCCAATGCCATGTTCTGTGTTTGATGTGAATGTGTTCCCCTCTTTTTCTCTCCCCGAGCATGATTAAGAGCTCTGCAGTGTCCGAGATGCCAGCCTTATGCAGTTTCAGATCAAGGAATTTGTGCACCTTGCATTATCGGTCACTTCCCAGTGCACTCCATGTGAGACAGAGCGTTTGAGCAGCTTTAAAACACGTCTATGGAACTTGTTCAAAAACAGAAATTTCTGACGAAACTCAGCAGGTCTGGCAGCATTTTGTGGAGTGAAAGCAGAGTTAATCTTTCTGGACCAGTGACCTTTCTACAAAGCTCCCATTTTCTCCAGCAATTTTCGCATTTTCATTTCCAGTATCCATAGTTATTTGTTTAATTGAAAAGTTGTTGTGAGCCTATTCATTTCTAGAGAAACTCAACAGGTCTGGCATCATCTGCAGAGACAGAGTAATAGAGTTAGCCTTTCAAGTCCAGTATGACACTTCTTCAGAAAGGATTGGAAAATGAGCTTTATAATCCCTTGACAGATGTGAGGAGTGGGTTGACGGATAAAAGAGGGTATGGCAAAATATAAACATGCTTTTAGTAGTGGTGAACGAGAAGATCATGTTAAATATCTTTAAATTAAGATGTGAATGGGGAAAAGGGGTTCTCTCTATTCAGTGAAAGATAAAGAAGATACAACCACACAAGGTCATCGGGAGGCCAGGAGGGAGATTGTACGGAAATTGGAGAACAGTTATAATGGGGTCAGACTATGAAATTATGAAATTGTACATTAACTCCTAAAGGCTGTAACGTAGGAAAATGTAAAATAAGTTGTTACTCGAGATTCGGTTGTGCTGCCTTGGAACATTGCAGCAGCCCAGGGCTGAAATGTTAGCATGAGAGCAAGGTAAATTATTGAAATGGGAAGCAATGAGAAGGTTAGAGTTATTTCTACAGACAGAGTGGGTGTGTTCCTCAAAGCAATCTCAATTTGGTCCCGCCAATATAAAGAGACTGCATTATGAGCAGCAATGACAGGAGATCAGATTGAAAGTTTACAAGTGAAATGCTGCTTCTCCTGGAAGCTATGTTTGGGGCCTTGGACAGTGAGGAGGGATGAGATTATTGGACAAGTGTTGCAGCTTCTGTAATTGCCCGGGATGGTGCGATGGGGAGTGGGGAAACGTTCGGGGTGATGGACGGTGACATAGAGGGAACGGTCGCTGTGAAATACTGACAGTGGGTGGGAGGGGAAGATGTGTTTGATGATGCTGTCCTGCTGGAGATGGTGGAAATGGCGTAAGATGATTATGTGAATGTGGATTCTCGTGCAGGCGGAAGTGTGGACAAGGAAGGATCTATCATTGTTCTGGGATGGAGGGGACGGATTGAGGGCAACACCGTGGGAGATGGGACAGTCATAGCTGAAGGCCCTGTCCACCAGAGTTCGGGGATTTCTGGTTTGAAGGAAAATGAGGTCACGTTAGAAGCAGTTCACAGGAATGTGGCATCATCAAACAGAAGCAACAGAGATGCAGAAACTTGGAGAGTGGAGTCAGCCTCCGCTGATTATGTGTTCAGCCACAGGCAAAAGTTCCCCCTGAATGATTGAAAAGAACCAGGCATCTAATTTGAGGATTTCTGCCTCACATCTGGTCTAAAGCGGAATGTGAAAATAGACCCAGAGGAAGGACAGTGAGTACACGTGAGCAGACATTCAAACAGATGTCCCAAACCGCTCAGTAATTATTGTTTCTGTTCAAAAAGATGAACTCGATAAGAAGATGAAGCACCCATGGTTGACAAAGGCTCTCAAGGATACCATTGATGAGCATTAGTGGAGGTCCAGATTTAGGAAGTTTATTTCAGGGACCAGAAGCAGATGTTAGGCATGAATTTCAGCTGTGCTTCCTGAATTCCCCCCAGAAACTGCTGCCATTGCTGCTCCATCCTCTTCCCTGCTTGTGTCCCTTTCGTGATTCCACGTTCTCCCTCTCAAATTATAGAGTACATTCTCTTACATTATGGTCCCTCATCACTTCACCTGAATCTCCTTGATCAAGTCTACCTACTCTTCAGTAACATCAAGCTAGGTTTAGTGTTGCCACTTAGTCTTTGGTCTCAGTGTGGCTCGGCCTCTCCATTCATCCTGTTTTACACCTCCCACACATCTCACTCCGGAAAGTTTCCTTCTTTGAGTAAACCTTATTGAAAACACCTCTCCCACTTTGCACTGAATTCACACTGTGATCCAAATTTCAAAAGGTGTACTCAGCCTTCATCTCACTCTGCTAAAGGCAACTGCACGCTGACCGTGTGGTACAAGAATTCCCCTTCTTACATGGTTCAGGCCAGTGATGCGCTTTCACTGTAGAGATCATCACCCCATTTGGACAAAGCAATTCAGGTGTATGACTTCTTATTGGTGCTCGTCACAGTTTCCTGCTGCCTTCGTATTATAACATGGAGAAAAAAAACAAATCACAGTATGAAGCTTGGGCTGAGTGTCATTTACCTGCCATTTGAATACTGTTTCAAATTTGCAGTGCTTATCTTTAAATGCTTGTTCATAAAGTTAGTGACAGATAGGGCGTAGGAGGTTGAGGGATGATATTGTAGAAGTTTATAAGATCATGAGATGTATGAATAGAGTGACCAGCCAAGGCCTTTCCCACGGGATGGGGGAGTTCAATCATAGAAGGCATAGGTTTAAGGTGAAAGAGGGAAGATTTGAAATGGACGAAGGGTCAATGTTTTCACGCAGAGGGTGATGTGTGTATGTGGAATGAATTGTCAGAGGAAGAGTGGGAGATGCAAGTACAGCTACAACATTTACAACTCATTCGGACAAACATATGAATGCGAAAAGTTAAGAGGCATATGGACAAAATGCAATCAGATGGGACTAGTTTAGTTTGGAAAACCTGGTCAGCATGGATAAGTTGGACCAAAGGGTCTGTTTGTGCGCTATATGACTGTATGAGTCTAGAAACCGAGGAAAAGGGGAGAAAAGACATGATGCGGTAAATTGGCAAGAAATACAAAAACAAGCAGCACGAGCTTTTCCGAGCATATAAAAAAAGTTCAAGATGAGTGTGTGATCTTAGGTGAAATTAATTAGGAAAGTATACTGAGGATAATTGGCGGGTGTGACTGAAGAATTGGCTACAGGGAGCCGACAGATAATTTACACCCATGTTTTGCATCATTCCTCACAGGGGAAGGGACAGTAAGTATTTCAATGATGCAAACAAAATGTTAATAGGAGGGAAGTTCTTGAACCGTCTCTAACAAAAGGAACAAGGATTTTTCGAACAGGTAAGAGTAAGAGTAGACAGGTCAGCAGTAATTCATAGCTGGTTTTAAAAGAAGTGGTCACAGCCTTGGGGTCATGGCGCCCTCTCTATCATATGTTAGTTCTGCTGTTTGTTAATGTAAGCAGTAAGTGCGGTAGCTTGAATGGGTTGTCATCAGGTTTATGTACACACGGTTCTGACCATCGCATGTTCACCCACACTCATCACTGAAGCGAAGATCGGCTTCATGGCAATGGTAGACTGAGAGATTATATTGTGGTTGAATATAATTCAACTGCTGCTGCTGATACTACAGCTGCTATGATTTACAGCATCACATGAATGCCCAGTTTGAGCTGCAATATCTGCAATACAATTCTGCTGCCTGTCCTCATTCTCATGGGGACCCAGTCACCCTTCTCCCCTGTACGCAGTGCCCTATCTAGGTTTCTGATGTGGGAACGTTTCCTTTTTTAAAAAAATTCTCATCCTATTTGGGTATCTTCATGATGCCATGACTCCAATTTGTCGCATTCTTCAAAAGCATTTAACGTTTTCACCAGAATCTCTTCCCCTCTGTTGAAAGCGACTGTGTTTCCCTGTTTCTCTCCATGACCATGATTAAGAGCTCTGTAGTGTAGGTGATAACAGCCTTATGTAGTTTCAGAGCAAATGAATTTGTATACCTTGCATTATCATTCAATTCCCGGTGTATGGCGCTCCATGTTGGACAGGGCGTGTGTGCAGCTTTGACATACATGTTTGGAACTTGTTCAAAACCAGAAATTGCTGAAGACACTGACAAGTCTGACAGCATCTGTGGAGTGAAAGCAGAGTTAATCTTTCGGATTCTATGACTGTTCCTGAAAGCACCTAGTAAGTCCAACAATTTTTGTTATTGTTTCAGATTTCCTGTATCCAATGATCTTTGCTATATTGAAAATGTATTCTGTAACTTTTCATTTTTGAAGGAACTCAGGTGTCTGGCAACATCTGCAGAGACAGCGAAACAATGTTAATGTTTCAAGTCCAGTGCAAATCTTCTTCAGACGTGTAAAGGATTGAAAAGTGAACGCTTTAGTATCTTGGCAGAGGTGGGAAAGAGTATTTGGAAGCCTAGTGTGAAAGACAAATGGGCTTGAAATTGTGGTGAAAGAGACACAGATATATAATGGGTGTAAATTAATGTGTAAATGTTAGAAATTGATTTTCTCTGTTGAATGGAACAAAATAAGACACGAACTTAGGGAGCCCAGGAGGTAGAGTGTACAGAAAATGGAGAACAGCCATAGTGGGTTCAGGCTGTGAATTTATGGAATTGAATATTAACTCCTACAGACTGTAACGTACCAAAGTGTAAAGTGAGGTGTTACTCGAGCTTGGGTTGTACTTCATTGGAACATTGCAGCAACCTGCATTTTCTTATAATGCCTACAGTGTGTAAACAGGCCCTTCAGACCAACAGGTTTATATTGACCCTCCAAAGAGTATGCAAACCAATCCCATTCTCTACCCTAATACTATATATAGACCCTTGATTATTGCACCTAATATCAACATCCCTGAACACAATCGGCAATTCAGCATGGCCAGTTCACCTAACCTGCACAACCTTGAACTGTGACAGGAAATTAGTACACCCAGAGGAAATCGAACCCAGTTCCCTGATGCAAACCACTGAGACACCGTGCCATCCAGGACCGAAATATTATAAGGCCACAACGCTATACGAGCAGAAATGAAGCCATTCGGACCATCAAGTCTGCTCCGCCATTCGATCACGAATGATAGATTTTCAACCCCATTTCCCTGCTTCCTCTCAGTTATTTTTGATCCCTTTGTTAATCAAGAACTTATCTGAGTCTGTTTTAAGTACACTAAATAGAACATAGGACATAGAACAGTACAGCACAGAACAGGCCCTTTGGGCCACGATGTAGTCCTGAGATTTAATCCTAATGTAAAATGTAGTAATTTAACCTACGCACCCCTCAACTCATTGCTATCCATGTGCATGTCCAGCAGTCGCTTAAATGTCCCCAATGACTCTGCTTCCACCAACAGAGCTGGCAATGCATTCCATGCATTCACAACTCTCTGCGTAAAGAACCTACCTCTGACGTCTCCCTTTTACCTTCCTCCTAATATTTTCAAACTATGATTTCTCGTACTAGTCCATCCTACCCTGGGGAAAGGTCTCTGGGTATTGACTCTCTCTATTCCTCTCATTATTTTGTACACCTCGACCAGATCTCTTCTCTCCTCCTTGTCTCCAGAGAGAAAGGTCCAAGCTTGTTCAACCTTTCTTCATAAAGCAAGCCCTCCAGTCCAGGCAGCATCCTGGCCAACTTTATTTGCACCCTCTCCAAAGCCTCTGTATCTTTCCTATAATATGGGGTCCACAAGTGGACATAATATTCCAAGTGTGACCTCACCAGGAACTTGTAGAGCTGCAGCAACACCTCACTGCTCTTAAACTCTATCCTCCTGTTAATGAAAGACAAAACACCATATGCTTTCTTGACACCCTATCCACTTGGGTGGCAACCTTGAGGGATCTATGCACTTGCACACCCAGATCCCTCTGTTCCACCACACTACCAAGAATCCTGTATTTAATGCTATAGTCAGGATTCGAATTTGACCTTCCAAAATGCATCACTTCTCATTGACCCATGTTGAACTCCATCTGCCATTTCTCAGCCCAGCTCTGCATCCTGTCTGTGTCGCGCTGCAGCCTACACAAGTCCTCTATACTATCGACGACACCTCCAACCTTTGTGTCATCAGCAAATTTACTAACCCACCCCATAACCTCCTCATCCAAGTCATTTATAAAAACTACAAAGAGCAGAGGCCCAAGGACATAGCCCTGTGTGATCCCTCTCAACACTGTCCTCCAAGCAGAATACTTTCCATCTACAACCACTCTCTGCCTTCTGCCAGCCAGCCAATTCTGAATCCAGATAGCCAAATCTCCCTGTATCCCATACTTCCTGACTTTATGAATGAGCCTTCCATGGGGAACCCTATCAAATGCCTTGCTGAAGTTCACATGCACCACGTCCACTGCTCGACCGTCGTCGACCTGTCTTGACACCTCCTCAAAGAAATCAATAAGATTTGTGAGGTTTGACCTGCCCCTCACAAAGTCATGCTGACTGCTTTAATCACACAATGCTTTGCCAAATAGTCATAAATCCAATGCCTCAGATTTTTTTTCCAAACGTTGCTGACCACAGACGTAAGACTGACAGGTCTCTAATTGCCAGGGATTTCTCTATTACCCTTCTTGAAATAAGGAATAACATTCGCTTCCTCCAATCCTCCGGTACGACTCCTGTGGAGAATGAGGAGGCAAATATCCTCACCAGTGGCTTAGCAAACGCCTTTCTCGCTTCCCGGAGCAGTCCAGGATAAATCTGGTCTGGCCCTGGGGACGTATCCATCTTAATGTTTTCCAAACTTTCTAGCACATCAACTTCATCAATCTTGACCTGGTCAAGACTGATCTGGCCCAGCTCCTCTAAGTTTTCATTTACAACAAGTTCCCTTTGCTTGGTGAAAATCGAAGCAAAATACTCATTTAGTGCTTCCCCGATCTGCTCAGTCTCCACGCATACATTCCCTACGCTATCCCTGATCGGCCCGACCTCCTCGCTGATTATTCTCTTATTCCTCACGTATGAGAAAAATGCCTTTGAATTTCCCTCATCCTTCTTGCCAAGCCTTTTTCGTGCCCCACCGTGGCTCGCCTTCGTCCATTTCTGAGCTCCTTTCTAGCAAGCCTGTAATCCTCTAAAGCTGTACTAGATCCTTGCTTCCCCCATCTTACGTAAGCTGCCTGCTTCCTTTTGACGAGACGTTCCTCTGTTCTCGTCATCCAAGGTTCCTTAATCTTACCCCTTCTTACATGTCTCAGAGGAACAAATTTGTGTATCACTCGCAACAACTGCTCCTTAAATAGCCTCCACATGTCTGCTGTGCCCTTTCTGTGGAACAATTGATCCCAGTCTATACTTCCCAACTCCTGTCTGACAGCATCATAATTTATTTTTCCCTAAGTAAATATCTTCCCTCTGAAACTGCTCCTTTTACTCTCCCAGACTATGCTAAATGTGAGGCATTTGTGATCACTTTCACCAAAGTGGTCTCCCATCGTGAGTTCTGACACCTGTCCTGGCTCGTTGTCGAGCACCAAATCCAAAATGGCCTCTCCCCACCTCGGTCTGTCTACATACTGAGCAAGGAAACCCTCTTGAACACTCCTGACAAAAACGGCTTCATCCATACCATCTGCACCTTAGGAGGTTCCAGTCGATGTTGGAAAAGTTGAAATCACCCATAACAATAATCCTGTTACTTTTGCATTTTCCCAGAATCTGCCCGCCTATGAAATCTTCAATCTCTCTACTGCTATTAGGTGGTCTGTAGAAAATCTCCAAATGCGGTGCCTGTTCCCTTGCTGTTCCTAACTTCCACCTATATTGACTCAGTAGACAAATCTTCCTCAACAACCTTCATTTCTGTAGCTGTGATGCACGCTCTGATAAGCAATGCTCCACCGTCTCCTCATTTTACACCACCCTTTTCTTTTTTAGATTAGATTACTCACAGTGTGGAAACCGGCCCTTCAGCTGAACAAGTCCACACCAACCCTCTATTTCGCAAACCACCCAGAACCATTCCCTGCATTTACCGCTACATCTAACAGGACATCTTCACATTTTTGGATTATGGGAAGAAACAGGAGCGCCCAGAGGAAATCCACGGAGAAAGTGGCAAACTCCACACAGACAGTTCCCTGAGGTGGGAATTGAAGCCGGTTTTCTTGCGCTGTGAGGCAGCAGTGCTAACCACTGCGCCACCGTGCCGCCCCTAACGATTTTTAAACGTTCTAAACACTGGAACATCAAGCAACCACCTTGCCCCTGTGAAACCTACGTCTCCATTATGGCCATGACATCGTAGCCCCAAGTACTGATCCATGCTCTAAGTTTGTCACTCTTATTTCGAAAATTCCTTGCATTAATCCAGACGCACTTTAAAGAACCCCTTTGTTTGATCGAGTGAGAAACCTTCCTGATAGGTTCAATATATACTGTCACTGTCCCGTCTGCAACTAACCCCCTCTCAGACGTGTGGTCTGATTCCAAACCCCCTGCCAAACTAGTTTAAACCCGCCAGAATCGCACAAGCAAACCTCCCAAACAGGCCATTTGTGACCCTCCAGTTCAGGTGCAACCTGTCCTTCATGTACAGGTCCCACTTTACCCAGAAGGTATCCCGATGCTCTAGGTATCTGAAGGCCTCCCTCCTGCACCAGCCTCGCAGCCACGTGTAAAGCTGCATTTGCTGACTGTTCCTCATCTCACTAGCTCGTAGCGCTGGTAGCAAACCTGAGATCACTGCTCTACTCGTCCCGCTCTTCAGCTTCCAAACTAACTCTCTGTCGTCACTTTTCAGATCCTCAGTCCCTTTCCTGGCTATATCGTTGGTGCCAAATGATCTGGTTTCCACAGCATTCTGTGGCAAGGAATTCCACAATTTCACCACTCTCTGGCTAAAGACGTTTCATCTTATCTTCATTCTAATGGATTTTCCCTTTGCTCTAAGCCTGCGCCCTCCTGCCAGTGCAAACGTCCTCCCAATTTTGTCTGTATCCAGGTCATTCAGTATTCTGTAAGTTTCAATTGGATCCCCCCATATCCTTCTAATCTCCATCGAGTATAAACCCAGAGTTCTCCAATGTTCCTGATGTGTTAAGCTTTTCATTTCTGGTGAACCTTCTCTTGACACACACCAAGGCTAATGCATCCTTCCTGATGTATGAGGCACAAAATACTGGAAATGTGGTCTGATCAGAGCCTTAGAAAGCCTCAGAATCCTCACCATTATATCCTACTCCTCTCGAAATGAATGACAACATTGTATCTGCCTTCTTAACTGACTCAACCTGCAAGTTTATCTAAGGTGAATCCTGGGCTTGGAATCCAAGTCCCTTTAATACTCAGATTTCTGATTTTGTTCCCCATTTAGTAAATAGTCCATGCCTGTGTTCTTCATTACCAAAGTGCATTACCTCACACTTTCCAACATTGTGTTCCATCTGCTACTCCTTTTCCCACTCTCGTAAACTGTCGAAATCTTTCTGCAGGCTCCCTGCCTCCTCAAAACTGCATGCCCCTCCACCTATCTTTGCATCATCTGCAAACGTAGCCAGAATGACTTCTGCCCCGCCACACAGATCATTAACCTATAAAGTGAAATGTTGTGGTCACAACGTTGGTTCTTGTGGAAAACTTCGAGGAGAAATTTAGGACAGCAGATGCTGGAATGCAGAGCTGAAAATGTGTTGCTGGAAAGCACAGCAGGTCAGGCAGCATCCTAGGAGCAGGAGAATTGACGTTTCGGGCATTATCCCTTCTTCAGGAATCCTGAAGAAGGGCTTATGCCCGTTACGTCCATTCGCCTGCTCCTGGGATGCTGCCTGACCTGCTGTGCTTTCCCGCAACACATTTTCAGCTCTTGTGGAACACTGGTAGTCACCGGCTGCCGTCCTGAGAGGGACAATTTTATCCTCACTCTGCATCCTGCCATTGAGCCAACCTTTTATCCGTCCTGGTACCTGGCCTCTGACGCCATGGGTCCTTATCTTCCTCTGCAGCCTCCTGTGCGGTACCATATCACAGGCCTTCTGGAAGTTCAGAGAAGTAACTCTCTCTGATCCAACCCATCATTAACTCCTCAAAGAATTCTCATAATCATGAGAGCAATGTAGGTTATTGAAATGGGGAGCAATCAGAAGGCCAGGGTCATTTCTACAGCCAGAGTGGAGATGTTCCTCAAAACAGTTTTTCTTTGGCTCACTAGTGTAAAGAAGACTGCATTGTGAGCAGCAATGACAGGAGACCGGATTGAAAGTGTACAAGTGAAATGCTGCTATATCTGGAAGGTGTGTTTAGGGCCTTGGAGAGTGAGGAGAGAAGTGGTGAATGGGCAAATGTTGCAGCTTCTGAATTTACATAGGAAGGTGCAATGGGGATGTGGGGAAGTGTTCGGGATAATGGAGGGTGCCACAGAAGGAGTGGCCCCTGTGAAATACTGACAGTGGACGGGAAGGGATGGTGCTGTCCTGCTGGAGGTGGTGGAAGCGGCGGAGAATGATTCAGTGAATGTACATTCTAGTGCAGTAGGAAGTGAGGACAAGGGAGATCTATCATTGTTCTGCGAAGGAGGGGACGGAGTGAGGACAGAAGTGAGGGAGACGGGACAGACACAGTTGAAAGCTCAGTCCATCAGAGTGAAAGGATTTCTCGTTTGAGTGAAAAGGAAGACATGTGAAGCTTCCCAAAGGAATGTGGCATCATCGAGCAGAAATGACAGAGGCAGGGAAACTGGGAGAATGGAGGCACCCTCAGCTGATCATGTATTCAGCCACATACGTAGGTTCCCCCTCAAAGATTGAAAAGAGCCAGGCATTTCAAATGCAGATTTATGTCATATATCTGGTCAAACACGGAGTGTGAAAACAGACATAGGTGAAGGTCAGCAGATGTGTTTGTGTGTGTGTGTGTGTGTGTAGGGAGGGTATATTTAAGCAGGTACTGCTTAATAACGCTCAGTAATGATTGGCCCTGGTCAAAACGAAGATGATATGAAGATGTGAAGATGAACCACCCATGATGCACAAAGACTGTGAAGTATGCTAATCAATCACAAACTGAAGAATTCAGATTGGGGCGCTCTGGCGTCGGCCACATTTGGGAAGTTTACTTTTGAAACCAGATGCAGATTGTATAAAACAAAATACAAAGAAAAATATTCCAAAACTGGCAAGAAATATGAAAAGAAACTAACCGCAAGAGTTTTCGCATATCAAATAAAAAAAACGTTCATGATGTATGTGTGACCCTTGGAAGAAAGGCAGGAAAGAAAATGTGGGACTCGGGAACTGACTGGGGAATGTGACTGGGGAACTGGTTTCAGGGAACAGGCAGAGAATTTAAAACAGTATTTTACATCGTTCCTCACAGGGGAAGGCACAAAGTGTTTCAACATTATAAACAAAATTGTAGTCAGATGAAAGTTTTGCATAGTCTCTAACAAAACGAACAAGGCCTTTCTCAAACAGAAAAGACCAAGGGGAAACAACTCATCAGCCATTCATAGCTTGCTTTTATAGAAGTGGTTACAGAGTGACTGATGGCACTGTGTCAAATATTCCATAACTCTCGAGAATACAGGCGTGTTCCAGTGAAACTGGCGAAACTCCACTGTGGCGCCTGTCTTCGCGAAGAGAGTGAGTCTTCAAGTTTTTAGGTGCTCCCTTTGTCTGAATTATGGAGCATATTTGAGAGGCTTAATGGCCTCATGAGGCACTTTCATCCTGAGTGATTTTGAAAAATGTAAAACTCTGCTCCTTCCTCTGATGCGTTACATATTGGGGGATGAACACTTTGCTAAAGTTGAATGATTTTGAAAATTATCTGGAACATTGTACAAACGACATCATCCAGAGAATTCTAAAAACAGCACTCATAAGAACATTTTATAAGCATGTGGGGGTATTGCGTAGGTGAGAAAGAGAGAGAGAGAGAAGGTGCTGCATTGCATTGGTGAGAGTGATGGAGCCTTATTCTGGGGAAGGCGCTAACAGATATACAGTGAGTGTGAGAGAGTAGAGAGAATATGGTGACCCTTATCCTGACAGAGCGGGGAAGGTTATTGATGCTTTTCCTGTATTGCTGGACTTTTCTTCGGACCGCAGATACTGCACTGAGCTGGGTGGTGTGCTCAGACCATGCTCGATGAGTGTGGTGGTGCGGCTCCCTCTGGGAAGAGAATCGTCCTGCTCTATACTAGACCATTCACCAGGACTTCCATGCCCCTGTCGACAAGCTGTGGTGTAATTTCCCTAATCTGCCATGCTTGGTGTAAACTGTGCAGGGCAGCTCCAAACTGAGAAAGCTTAACCGTGTGCCCATTGGCCTTTTAACGCTGGCAGCAGTGCCAGGGGTTCACTGAATATCCAGGGATACCCGGGCGATGGTGTGTAACTCCAACCATGATGGGTGGGAAAGTCGGGCTGGTATTGAATGGGAGGGACATCATGGGGTGGGGTGGGTAGCGAATGAGGTGAGTTCGATAAGATAACACAAGGAAATTAGCTCTGCCTCGTGCAGACATTCCTTCTGTCGCACTCAATGAAAATGGCACTGAAACAAATTATTGTTCGATTTCGCCCAATGAGTCGAAGACTCTGCTCATCCTACTCCTAGTTGCAAAGCTGCAGGACAAATGCTTATCCAAAACTCTCCATCATCTTAACTTACACCAATATCCTGATCACCCATCATTCCTGGAAACAGTGACCTATATTGCAAGATGCTATCGAAATGTTTTCATTTCACAATTTTTAAACCTACCATCAGATCCTTTTGTGAAATTCTCTCTCAATCTCCCCCTCGCTTTTAACCAAGCTCCTCCCATTTGTTGGTATTAAAACTAATTTCCCCGCCATCTCTCTCTGGCAGAGAGTTTCACATCCAAAGCCGCCCTGTGTCATGCCACAATGTTGATATGGAGCTGTAAATGGAGGAGCTGCACATCCTGTCACTTGTAGCATGAGCTGCAAGTTTCCCCACGCTGGGCAGTGATCTAACACAGTGTTACTCAGCAATGCAGTGATTGGTGTACACAGCTGTGTATGGTGGGAAGGTAACTGCTCCAGATTAATAGATAAATTCACTGCTATTCACTGCACAGCTCCGCATGTTGCACGGATATCCAGTCCGTGTGTACAGAACAATGCCTTTGTGTGTTCTGCACAGCGCCCTGTGCTGAAAAGATTATCTAGTCCAAGTTTATAGATCGGTGCACTGTTGGACCGATAAGTAGTGAACTGGTGAGTTCCAAACAGTGTTCGATCCTGGACGGATTGCTGAGCAGTACACCAGCCTGGTCTACGCAGTGCTTCATGCTGAAGGAGCTAATACGTCTCCAGGCTGGATCTGAGAGGTGGATTCAGTATCCGATATAATTCCTGACATGATTATCACTCCTCCAGCTCGGCCCATTCCGCTGGTAAATGTGAGGTGATATGTTTCAGATAGAATTTACTTGGTCAAAATATTCGACATTAAGCAAAACACAATTTATTCGAATACTGTCGATAAAAGACATCAAAAGGAAGAGGAATTTGCAATAACTTAATTCTGTTGGAAAACTTAGCAGAATAATAGTTTACTTAATAGCTGTACAGTAACTGCTCCAACTACCGAAAGGGAAAACTAAGAATCCTGGTTCTGTGAGAGTTTGACTATCACTTCACCGGACCAGGCCGCGGCTGCAAGAACACAAGGAATGGACGGTATCTACATCGTCTATGGCTCTGTAGGTGTCTCTCAAAAATTCCTAAACCACCTTAGCCGTTAAATGCTGGACAGACAAAAGTCAAAGATAAGCATAAATCAATAAAATTAAAAGATGCAGCAGGCCTGGTGATCAGACACAGACGGCCTCGGAAGCCCAGCAATTCCTACGCTGCCAAAACACAGCAGAATCATCGAGCTTGTGAAGAGAAAGAATTATCTCGCTCCCTCACCTGTATGTTTACAACTGGAGATATGCCATTAGACCAATAATCAGTGATATCAAAATCCCACCCACACCAAGTATTATTGTGATATATCAGAGTTGCCGTGAAATGGGTTAACTGGAGCTGTTTGTTCAGTGACTGTGATTAATATCAGTCTTCCTGGACCTAATTGGTTTACTGGAGTATTTCCCTCTTCCATAATTAGGGACTTCTTTCAACTTGTTATGCCATAGTATTTAGCGCAGAGTCAACCTCAACAAGATTGGGATCAGCAGCTACAGAGAAACAGAGAGAGATCGGAATCTGAGAACATTAGAATGTTCCAACAATGGATTTGAATTTGAGAATATTAGACTGGAACCTTCCAACAATGGATCAGAATCTGAGAACATTAGACTGGAATGTTCTAACAATGGACAGGAGTTTATCCTGGGTACTTTACTGGCTTTCTCAGGATTGGCCACGATTACAGTTGCGGATACGAGCTGTACTGATGATTATTCAAGCTGGGTACTATCCCACCCTCGCTATTATTGGTGTTCCGGGTAAGCCTATCTCTGTCGATTCTATAAATGATGCTGCATGTTACTGATATTCTGGTTGATTATATTTAACAAATACATAAACGTTCAGTCACAAACGCCACTTCCTTCTCATGAATTTCCAAACTACTTACTCATAAACATCAGAGAAGGAACAAGACTGTTCGGAACGTTGAGTCTCTTTTTACTGTGAACTGTTTTTTGTCTCCATATTCTCTCTGTCATCAGACCTGCTGACACCCCCTTCATAATATCCACAATTTCCAGCTCTGCCTGAGTTCTGTTGCTGACTTCGCCATCACCTACCCCTTCGTTAACAACAGATTTTATGACTCCAGTCTCTTCTGACCTCTCTTCCAGTTACAAATAGTTTGACCACAAGCTTGTTCTTGTCTCTACAGTTACTTCACAAGAGGGACTCTTAAACAGAATAATAATGTCACTGGCTGTGTAACTCAGAGGCACGGGTTATGACTCTAAAAGCATTGTCTGAAATCCTACCACAGTCGATGACTACATTTAAATTCCAATGACAAAAATTGGAATGAAACCTAATTTCACTCATGGCAACCATAAACCATCAAGATTTATTTTCTTATTTTATTAATAAACTTTGATAAAGAAACCTAACAAGTTTGCCCTGTCTGAACTAAGTGTCACCTCAGATCCACAACAATATGATTGCCTCCATATTGCCTTGACAACTGGCCGTGTAGTCAAGGGCAGGTCGGATGGACAACAAATGCTGCCCTTGCCAGTGCTGCTGGCATCCCGCGAAACAACAACATTAAAGGTGAAATAACCAAGGAAATGTGGATGCTGGCGATCTGAAATAAAATTCTCCACCGTCTGAAAGAATGTTGGAGAATCTCAGCAGGTATAGCAGTCTGTTGGAAGAAACACAAATAGCGTTTCGAGTTCGGTGGACCTATCAAAACTGAATGCAACTGACAAATAATATTATTATATCAAGGATGGCTGGAAGGGTGAGCGGGAGTTTTGTGTTGAGTGGATGATGTCCAGCAAGAGAGAGAGAGAGAGAGAGAGAGAGGAAAAGCAAGCAAAATGATTGCTGATGATGGACTGGAAGGAAAACAGAATGGGAATTATTCTAACAATACCCCTTTTCACATATTCCTGAATATCATATTTATTATGGGATGTCCCTGCTTACTGTGAGTTATGTTCCTCTATCTCTCGTCTCGGAGTATGGTGATCAACTCCATCAGCAATACTTATAGTCGCTGAGATAGAGAGAAACGTAATGTTCCATTGTCAACTGTTTCTCGAGAGAGAGGAACTGTTACTGTGCGACTGTGTGGAGATGTAACAGCTTTCTCAGCCAGGAAGGGAAACCGAGGAGACCGAGGCATTTTCAACATTTAATGGATGCACTATGGTTGTGGGGAATTGACTTGCTGCTGTCATCTAGAAAGTCAGTGGAGGCTCTGTGGATGGTGTTCTCAGGATTGTGATGTCAGCTACTGGGTTCATTCAGGGAGCCCCGAGGGTCTGGAGACTCCACTCTGAACACTGCATTTACAGTGTGGCTGGGGCCATAGTAAACAAATGGAGCTGAGACCAAAGAAGGGAAGCTGTGTAAACTGGGAGGAGCAGAGCACTGTACTATACTCTCTGGGATTTCCAGGAAGTTTTGTCTAAACTGCACCCATACTGGTGTAAAAATTAAAACCAGCTTGTCTCAAAATTGAGGTGGCCATTGAGCTGTATCCCGTCCTTCAGTATAACCTATCGTCTCACACCAGGGACAGGACTGAGCTGACACTCACGATGAATTAAATTGGATTTATTCTGGAACTTTGCAGGCATCAGTGGGTAAGATATCCACCATCTCTGAAGTGCAGTCCTCCAACGTATTCACAAGCGATCATAAACCAGCTGCCTGCTGAGAGGAATGCGTTGGTTCCATCTCCACAGGGGAAGGTACAGAAACTAACTTCCAGATATATTAGGGAACAGAGTGATTGGTAAAAATGGAAACTGCAGGAAATCAGAATTACTAAAACGTATGTTATTGGAAATCTATTTGAATTGAAGCGTATGTTATTGGAAATCTATTTGAATTGAAGTTTCATAAGTTGCTGCATCTGATGAGCTACATCCCAGAGTGATTCAGATGAGAACAGAGCTAATGAAAGAATTCCTGATTATTCTTCAAAGCTAGTTAGATTCTGGAAAAAAATCTGCAGATTGGAAAACAACTATTGTAAACTTAAATATTTAAAATAGGATGGAGAGGGAAAACAGAAAACTAAACAGCTTGATGTCAGCTGTGAGAAAAAATATTGGAACGTTATATAAGGAACGTGACAACTAGATACTTGGAGAATAACGATATGATTCGTATATTCGGCCTAGATTCAGGAAAGTGAAATGGACTTTGACAAACCTGTTTGTGGATACTATCCGTTGTGACATCGACAGTTGAGAACCAATGGGAATGGAGTATTTGTATCTTTCGAAGACGCTTGACATGTTTGAATACAGGTGATTGGGGAACGTTCGAGTCCATAGGTAGGTAGGGGTGGAATATATACCACATGGATTAAAAATTGGGCAATGGAGATACGAGAAGAATACTGTTTTTCACTGTACTGAAGGATTGATGGGTGGCAACAGGATCAGTGTTTGGACAATAGCTGTTCAATGGGTATAAAAATGATTTAGATGTGAACAACAAATATCATCATGTACATTTATATTTATTAAATGGTACATAGGTTGGCGAGTGCTTTTGTTGAAAAGGACCTGGATGTCCTTGGTCATACGTCACTGACAGAATTCATACGGGGACAGGAAGTAAATGATATGTGGCTCTTCATGCAAAATGATTGAAGTACAAACGTTGGAATATCGTTCCCACTGATCGTGTTTTGTTGAGAGAGTATTTGGTGCATTGTGTAAAGATTTGGTATGCTTTATAAACAATTATCCCTTTGTCACTGAGAGAGTGCAAAGTAGTTTGACCAGAGTAAACACTGGCATGATGTTACCATGAGGTGAGACTGCAGTAACTATGCGTTTAATCTGAAGCGCTGTGCGAGAATAAGAAGCTGAAGCTTGATGGGTATGGACAGAAACTGAATAGGGTGAAAAGTTCATACTTTTCATGAAGTGTTTGATTCACGACAGTTTACATGCATCTGCAGCGCCCCCATGTCGATTGTCAGAGAGGTACAGACTCTGAATGAACTCTGAACACTTGAAAGCGCAGTTACTGTGTGACACTGCATTGAATGTCACTTTGTACACAACCCTGTCAGCAGCCAAAATGCCTTCATTCTGAAACAGTTAGTTATTCCCCACCGGTTTCTGACATCCACGGAGACCATGGGTCTGCCTTCTTGGAGATGCAAGATAACTTGGAGAATGGCTAAAAAATGTTGGCTTCATTCCGACTGCCAGAAAACCATGTTAAAGTAACACATCTGGACCATGAGTAATTAAGCCATGTGGATCAATTTGGAGCAGTCTGTCTATGTAGCCCTTGCTCCATTTGTTTGTGATGTTGGAGCATCTCTGACATTTTCCTGTTCCTGCGTTAGTGTCTTGACAAGCTGAATTACCTCTTCCTCCTCCTTTGTAAGTGACTCCGGGTGTGAAATGGTTCTTTCTGTTCCGATGTCCGTTACAGGCAGGAGGGACTGAATGGTCTATCCCTCTTTTTGCCCAGTAGTTTTGATGGGATGAATAGCTTCACCACATTCTTGTGAAACCAGATTGAGGTGCTGAATGAACTCGTCCTTTCACTGTTGAAATGTACTGTGCTGTTACATACACGTTACCCAGACTTTAACAGCACGATCTTGAATGTTGTCCAGGTCTTGCTGCACATGGTCACAGACTGTTTCAAGAGCTGAAGAGGGACAACTTGTCCTGAAAAGTTTGTAAACTTCAGTGAATGCCCAATCTTCTGCTGGTACGATGGCTCAGTAGCTAACACTGCTGCCTCACAGCACCAGGGTCCCAGGTTCGAGTCGAGCCTTGGGCAACTATCTGTGTGGAGTTTGCACAGTCCCCACTTGTCTGCATGAGTTTCCTCCGGGTGGTCCGGTTTCCTCCCACAGGCCCAAGATGTGCACGCCAGAGGAATTGGCCATACTAAATTGTCCAGAATGTTAGGTGCATTAGTCAGACGGAAATGTGTTTGAGTGGGTTACTCTTCGGAGGGTCGGTGTGGGCCGAAGTGCCTGTTTCCACATTGTAGGGAATCTTCTCTGCTCAGTTTGGATTCAATGGGCTGAATAGCCTCCTTCCACACTGTAGGGATTCTATGATGACAAACTGGAGATGCCTGGGCTGAGGAAGCTACGCTGAGGATCTCCTGCAGATGTGCCCCACGGCTAAGATGATTGATGCCCATCAATGATAATCATCTTCCCTTGTGCCATGAATGACTCCAAACAGTGTAGAAGTCATAATTAATTCTCATTAAGTGTGATTTTGTTCAGGCTCCTTGATGTCATCCTGAGTCAAATGCTGCCTTGAGTTCAGGGTCAGTCTCTCTTACCTGAGCCCCTGTGTTACCTCTTTTGTTCATATCAATAGGTCATGGTGCAGAAGCAGAGAACGTTTTCTTCAATCAGAGGGTAGTGAATGTCAGGAATTCTCTTGTGCAGAGAGGTAGGAGTGCTAGATCACTGAAAAGGACCAGTGGTGTCCCGCTGGTATCAGTTCAGTGACCTCTGCTCTTAAGTTATTTTCAAAAATGACTTGGATATTGGTATTGAAGAGTGGGCTAGTAAGTTTGCCGATGACACAAAGGTTGTTGGAATGGTACAGAATGTGGAGGGCTATTGCAGGTTGCAATGGGACATCGACAGGATGCAGCGCTGGGCTGAGAAGTGGCACATGGAGTTCAAACTTGCAAGCTCGAATGTGAATGCAGAATACATAGTTAAAGGCAGGTTTCTTGGCAGTGTGGAGAAACAGAGGGATCCATGGTGTCCGTGTCCACAGATCCCTCAAAGTTGCCTCCCAAGTTGATCGGGTTGTTAAGAAGGTGTCTGTTGTGTTGGCTTTCAGTTGCAGGAGGATTGAGTTTAAGAGCCGCGAGGTTATGCTGCAGCTCGATAGAGCCCTACTCAGACCGCACAGGGAATATTGTGCTCAGTTCTGGTCTCCTCATTATAGGAAGGATAATAAGCTTTCGACAGTGTGAAGAGGAGATGTACCAGGATGCTGCCTGGACTGGAGGGCAGGTCTGACGAAGAAATCGTGAGGGTGCGAGGGCTGTTCTCATTGGAGGAAAAATAGATGAGTGGTGACTTGATGGAGGTGTACACGATGATGACAGGCAGAGAGAGAGTGAACAGCCAGAGACATTTTCCCATGGCAGAAATGTCTATCATTAGGTGGCATAATATTAAGGTAATTGGTGGAAGTTTTAGGGGAGATATCAGAGGTAGATTCTTTACACAGAGAGTGGTGGTTGTGTCGAATGCACTGCCAGCGGTGGTAGTAGCATCAAATCCGTGAGAGAAACTTGAGACTCTTGGATAGGCACATGGAACAAAGAGAATGGAAGCATGTAGGTTAGTCTTATCTTAGAGTAGGATAAAGGGTGCAATGTCGAGGGCTGAAGGTCCTAACTGCATGCATTCTTGTAGAACTCTGAGCTCAAAAACTGCATGAATTCATGTAAAACTCCGTTATCCCACTTTTTAGCTTAGAATCAATCTAAATATCATGGCATAGTCAGAGAACACAGGGAGCTAACACCTTCAACATTTTGTCTAGCTATCACCATTGTTCACAGCTCACCTGAGAATGCAACTTTTTTTTAAGAAAAGGTTTTGTGATTTACACATGAAAGAAGTAAAACTATCATGGTATTCTAACAGATGAAAGGCTTAACAGACAATCAATTTTTCCGTATATAATTTCAGTTACATCACACTGTAAATTTTTGTTATAACTTCTGTGTTACGATCGAGCCCTCCACTATCACCTGATGAAGGAGCGATGTTACAAAAGCAAGTGTGCTTCCAATTAAACCTGTTGGACTATAACCTGGTGATATGTGATTTCTAACTTTGTACACCCCAGTCGAACACCGGCATCTCCAAATCAGTCCTATTCTTTGTTTTGTGTTCTATGGAAGTGCTCAAGAAGACTTGGACATTGAGGAAGATTTGAGACTTGGAGCAGGTCAGCCTTGATCTTAAGAATGGCAAGGCAGGCTTGGGATGGGAATGACCTGCCCCTGTTTCTGATGTTCTCCCATTCTGTTATTGGAAACTTTGTTGGTGTTACTTTCCTGGAAGGTCTTTTATGGAATGTTGCAATCAGGGAGACCCGTGGATTTTGTGAGTCATCACTGGGTGAGATTTGGGGGCTGTATTCACAGTGAATCTGGCTCTACAACATGATCAACAAATGAAGCACAAGATATGGAGAGGGGAACCCCTGTAAAGAGAAATGAGCAACCTCTTCCATATCCAGCCTGGGTCTTCCAATTACATTTTCCAAATCTCCCAAACCGACTGGGACAATCTTGAGGGGCCGATTGTTTCCTCTATTTCTGTGCACCTTGCTATAACAATAAGTGGACTCTAACTGCTCCTGTCTAGCAGGTTAGAGGGGTTGAATGGGACACAGAAACATGGGATTGAGGAGCAGTAGTGCGTCATTAGAGAATTTGAGCCTTCTCCACCAGGCATTAAGATTGTGGCTGATCAGATTGTGGTCTCAGCCTCATCGTCCTGTCTGTGTCCCATTTTCCGTGACACACCTGTCTGTCTAATCTTTAACTAACTCAGCTGTGAATACTTATAATCAGGGAGGCACCACAAACTTCCGGGGAAGAGAATTCGAATGGCCCTTTTAGAATTCTTCCTCATCCCGCTGTGAAAATAAGACAATCATACAGCGTGGAAACAAATCCTTTTTGTCCAATTTGTCCATGCCAATCTGGCATCTGAATCAGATCTCGTCCCACTTGTCAGCATTTAGCCCACATCCCATGATCTATTCCTATTTATGTACCTATCCAGTTACATTTTAAACGTGTAGTTGTACCCGCTTTCACCACTTCCTCTGACAGTAAACGCACCAGCCTCTGTATGGAAAGGTTTCCCCTCAGGTCCCTTCTAAGTCTTTGCCCTGTCACCTTCACCCTATGCCGTCTAGTTCTGGACGTCCCTACACTGGGAAAAAGATCTTGCCCATTCAGACTATCCATGCTCCTCAGGACTTTATTAATCCTCTGTCATGTCACCATTCAGCCTCTGGCAGTCCAGGGGAAAAAGCCTCAACCTGTTCATCATCTCCATGTAGCTCAAACCCTCAGGTTCCAGAAAATCCTTGTAAATCTTTTCTGCACCCGTTCAAGCTTAACAACATCCATCCTTTAGCAGAGTCAACTGATATGTATACAGTTTTCTTAAAGTGGCCTCACCTACGTCCTGTACAAGCGCAACATGCTACTCCAAGTCCTATTCTCAATGTTCTGACCGATTAAGGCAAGCATGTCAACCACGTTCCTCACTACGCTACCGACCTAAACTCCACTTATGAGGAACTATGAATCTTCACCCGTAGTTCTCTTTGTTAAGCAACATTCCCCAGGGCACTACCCCGCTTTAACTTACCAAAATGTAAAACCTCACAAATATCAAAACTAAACTCCATCTGCCAGTCCTTGGCTCATTGATGGTCAAGGATCCCGTTATATTCTGAGATAATCTTCTTCACTGTCCACTGAACCAATTTGGTGATGTTATCTGTAAACTTACTAACCATGCCTCCGATAATCACATCAAAGTTGTTATGTTCGTGACGAAAAGCAGTGAGCTCAGCATTGATTTTTTTCAGAACACCGCTGGCCACAGGTCTTCAGTCTGGAAAACAATCCATTACCTTCAATCCAATTTTGTATCCAATTGTTTAGCTTTTCCTCGATTACATATAACCTAATTTTAGTAATCGGTCTACGATGGGGAACCTTATTAAATGCCTTGCTGAAGTCTCTGTAAAAATTGTACACCACAGTGTCTTCTTCAATCTCGTCACCTCTTCATAATACTCAATCACATTAATTCGACATGATTTCCATCACACAAATCGATATTGACTATCCCTAATCATTCCTTGTCCTTCTAAATAAATGCAAATTCTATCCCTCAGAATCCCCTCCAAGGAACTCCTCGTCTCTGACGTTGGCTGATTGAGTCGATAATTCCCTGTGTTGTTTTGGCTCACTGCTCCCTTTTCTCGCCCCACTCCTCCACTGCCCACAAAAGAACAATTATAACTATGTTGGTGCTATGGCCAATGATATAGTTCTCAGAGTGTGTCAGGGTCAGTGTTAGGAACAAGTCAGGCAGATTTCTTTAATCTACTAAAACAACGTGTCTATGACGAAAACAAACTATGATGGAAAGAGGAATGACGAGTGGATATTGCAAACATGTACAGTGATATTTCCCTTTGAAAAATACTGAGAAACGCACACACACACAGACAGACACACACACAGACACACACACACACGCGCACACATACGTATTGTCGATAACAAACTAAAAAGCAAAATATCTGCAAAGTTAACTTGAAAGAACATTGTCCAAATATGATTCGAACTTCTGACCTAAGGAAAAATGAGAGTTTGACCCAAATGCTGTTCAACTTGTAGAGTCATCAAGTCCTACAGCATGGAGAGAGGCAAATAGGCCCTTTGGCCCAAACTCGTCCATGCTGACCCAAATATCAAACCACACTAAACTCATTTCCCAGCACTTGGCCCATAGCATTCTCGACCTTTTCTGTCCATGTACTTGCCCAAATGCCATTTAAATATCGTTAATATAAATGCTTCAACCATTTCCGTTGGCAGCTCATTCCCTTTGTTAACCACTCTCTGTGTAAAACAGTTTCCATCAGTTTCCCTTTTATTCTTTCCCCTCTGACCTTAAACTGATACTCTCCCCTCCTTGATTCCCCAACTCTCGGAAAAAAAGGTTGGGTCCATTCACCCTATCCATGTAAACTTCTATAAGACCCCACTCCTGTGCTCTAAAGAAAAAAGCCCTCGCTTGTCCAACCTCTCCCTATAATTCATACTGTTGGGTCCTGGCAACATTTTTGCAAATTCCGTCTGACACATTCCAAATTAAAAACATCCTTCCGATTGCAATGTGACTAAAACTGAACACAACACTACAAGTGCAGACTCATCAACATCCAGTATAACTGCAACATAACTTCCCAACTGCTCTCCTCCATGTCCTGACCGATGCTTGCTAGTGTGGCAAAAGCCTTCTTCACTGCCATGTCTAACTATGACCCCAATTTATGAGAACGGTGGACCTAAACTCCATGGTCCCTCTGCTCAACTACACTCCTTAAGGTCCTACCAATCACCATGAAACTCCTACCTTGATCTAACGTTGCCAAAATATTCCTCAGTCCACTTCTCCAGTTTGATCAAGGTCCTGCTGCAATTTCTGATATACTTCCTCACTGTCCATGATACCAGCTATTTTAGTGTCATCTTCAAGTTTCCTAACCATGCCTTGTACATTCGCAAGGATATCATTGATACAGATAACAAACAGCAACGGGCCCAGCAGCGACCCCTGAGGCACTTCATGTGTCACAGGCCTCCAGTGCAAGCAGTACCCTCTGCTTACTACCATCAAGCCAATTGTGTGTCCAATTTGCCAGCTCCCTCTGGATTCCATGCGATTCATACCTTCCGGACCAGCCTATCAATGGCAACCTTATCAAAGGCCTTACTGAAAACCACACAGTCTACCGCCCTACCCTTATCAACATTCCTGGTCACTTCATCAATGACCTCAAACAAATTTGAGTGGCATGATTTCCCACTCACAAAGCCATGCAATCGTTCCAGTCTAAAAACAACTATTAATAATAATTATTAAAATTAATAATATCAAACTAATAAATAATAATAAGATGACACTTACAGTGGAGAATAAATTATCCATGGTATGTGATATTGGAACGTGCATCATGGGTGAAGGGCAGAATAGATTTTGTACCTGTGTCATTGAACTGTGATGAAAAAAAGGAAGGGTGGCATGGTGGTTCAGTGGCTAGTACTGCTGTCTCATAATGCCATGGATCCGGGTTTGGTTCCAGCCTCGGGTGACTCTCTGTGTGGAGTTTGTAAATTCTCACTGTGTTTGTGTGTGTTTCCTCTGGGTGCTCCATTTTCCTTCCACAATTCAAAGATGGAAAGGTCAGGTGAATTGGCCATGCTAAGTTACCCATAGTGTTGTGTGCATTCGTCAGGGGTAAATATAGGGTAGGGGAATGGGACTGGGTGGGTTACTGTTTGGAGGGTCGTGTGGTCTTGTTGTGCCAGACGGCCTGTTTCCATACTGTAGGGAATCTGTCAAAAAAACTATTTCTAAACAAATTTCCAAATGCTTGAATATCGCATCCCTCAGAGTCTTCTCAAGTAACCTACGTACCACCGATGTTAGACTTCCTGGTCTATCGATCCCAGATTTTTCTTTGCTTCCCTTCTTGAATAATGGCACAACAATTGCTAATCTCCAATATTCTGGAACCTAAACTGTAGCTAACGATGATGCAAAAACATCAACCAGGGTCCCCGTAGTTTCTTCTGTAGCCTCTTGCATGTATCCGTTCTTGGATGTATCCGTTTAGGACCAGGAGATTTATCCACCTTCATACATTCTAATGCATCCAACACGGCCTCTCCCGTGATATTGACTCATCCCAAGATAACACTACGACTTTTGTTAACCTCCCAATTTTCATGTATTTCTCCACGGTAAAGACAGACGAGAAATATTCATTGAGAATCTCGCAAATCTCCTATGGTTCTAGACATGCATGTCCATTTTGGACTTTGAGGGGACATATTCTCATTTAGCTGTTCTTTTTACTTTAATATACTTAATGAACCTCTTTGGATTCACCCTAATCTTCTCAGCCAAAGCTATCTTGTGCCCCCTTTTCGCCCTCCTGATTTCGTTCTTCAGTAAACTACTGTATCTGCTGTACACCTGCAGGTATTCCCTCGGTCCCAGCTGCCTGGACCTGAGCCACGCCTCCTTTTGGTTGGTCAAAGCCTCAATATCTCCTGACATCCGAGGTTCCCTCTTCCTACCAACCTTGCCTTTTACCCTCACAGGAACATATAGACCTTGAACTGTAGACATTTCACTTTTAAAGTCCTCCCACTTGCAGGAGGTCCCTTCGCCTACAAACAAACTCCTCCAACCAACCCCTACAAGCTCCTGTCTCATTCCATCAAAATTCGCCTTGCCCCAATTTTGAACTTGAACATGTGGAGCAGTTTTGTCCTTCTCCGTAACTATTTAAAAAATAATAGAACTATGTTCACGGGTCCCAGAAGGCTCCCCCACTGTCACCTCAGTCACCTGCCCTGCCCTAGATCTTAGAGTAGGTCAAGTTTCGTCCCTTCCCGAGTTGCACCCTCTACTTACTGCTTGAGGAAACTATTCTGAACACACTTAATAAATACACCGCATCCCAGTCCTTAATTCTCTGTCATTCCCAGTCTATGTTAGGAAAATTAAAATCTCCTACTAATGCAATCCTATTGGCCCTGCAAGTCTCCCCAGTCTGTCTGCATATTTTTGTTCCCCTAATTCCTCGTTTACTGTTTTGTGGCCTATAGTACAATCCAAATTTATCAACATTCCCTTCTTAATTATTAGCTCCCCAGATTAATTCTCTCAGGATTATCCAAGTGTTATTTTATCACTGATTACTGCTGTGATACTCGCCTTAATCAAAAATGAAACTCCCCGTCCCCTCCTTCCACCGTCTCTGTCCCGCATAAAGCACCTGTACCCTGGTACATTAAGCTGCCGGTGCTATCCCTCCCTTACTCATGTTTCAGTAATGGCTATAATATCCCAGTCCCACGCACCGATCCATGCCCTGAGTTCATCGGCCTTGCCTGTCAGCCATCTTGCATTGAAACAGTTGCAATTTAATCCAACAGGCATTCCTTGCTCCCTGTCGTTGTCTAGCCTTACCTGTCTCTTCATTTTACTGTTTCTGATTACTGTATCTCTTTCCAGCCTCGCACATGCCTCCCTACTGTTGAGGATTCCACCAGTCCCCAACCCCAGCCAATCTAGTTGAAACCCTCCCTTGCAGCAGTTGTAAACTGGCCTGCCAGCATATTGGTCCCCTTCCACCTCAGGTACAACCCGTCCTTCCTGAACACGTCACCTTCCCCCTCAAACGATCCCAGTATTCCAAAACTCTCTGCCCCCTGCACCAATTCATTAGCCACCCCTTCATCTGCCCTATAATCCTATTCTTACCCTCACTAGCACAGAGAACTGGAAGTAAACTGGATATTACCTCTGTCTTTTATCCTTTTCCCGAGCTCTCGACAAGCACTCTGCAGGATGTCATCACTATTTCTACCTGCGTCACTCTGTCCTTTGTACCAATGTGCACAATGACTTCTGTCTGCTTCCCGCCCACTCCCACCCCCCACCCCCAACAACCCCCGGTGAGAACGTTCTGCAGCCGCTCTGAGACATTTTGGACCCTGGGCATGTGGGAGGCTACACACCATCCCGGATTCCCATTTCCAGCCACAGAATCTCCTGTCCGTTCCCCTCACTATCGAGTCGGATAATTACTTCTGTTGTTATTCTGCTTGCACAGCCTTCTGACAATGGGATTTCTTCATAAAACAGTTGAATTTGGCTGAATTGTTTTGCTTCAGATAATGGGGAGATTCCAATGAATCCTCATCAGGAATCCTCCATTAGTGAGAAAGACGAATGGGCTTTTTTTCACTCCCACACATTGCTGTGATGAGCGATCGTGAAACAGAAAGGGAGCAATAGAATGTTTCTCCACAGATAGGCTACATTTTCCATCTGTAAGTTAAATCAGTCACGTTATCAGTCCCACACTGGACTCTGTGAGCTCTTCTTGAACATTGTCCGAACTATATGACTCCATCACATTCTCGACTCCAGGTCAGTGCATTATTGCAGAATCAATTCATTAACAATAAATGGCCCTACTTGTTTTGAAGATGTGTTAATATGTGCTTGCATAATGTAAAAGTAAGCGTTTCATGTCTTCACAATATCTGTGTTAAAATGAATATTCTTAAACATATACAGTAATTGCTGGAAAAGCTCAGCATGTCTGTCAGCATGTAGGAACAGAATTCAGAGTTCGATTTTTCGGTCCAATGACCTTTCCTTTGAACCTGACTTATTCTTAAAGTATTTCCCCAGTTTTATTCTCCCACACAAGAAGAAATATCCATCCGGTATTCACCAACTACACTCTTCTCAAGATCTTATATGGTCAATAAAACATCCCTCATTCTCAGGCCGAACTGTTAATTCTTCACAACGTAATGCCTTCATCCCAAGAATGAGTAAAGAGAAACATATTTGAAACGTTTTGAAAGCAATTTTGTTTTTTTTTTCAGTTTAGGCAGTTATAACTACACATAAAACAACAGATGTAATCTCAACAATGCCCTGTACTGATGCAGAAAACATCGCTAAGATCATACCCAACACCCCTTGCACGAAACAGGATCATGACATTTACCTTCCAAATCACTTGCTACATCTTCAGGTTAATTTGATGTGATTCATGTACTAAGACACACAAATCCCTCTGTAACACTGAGTTCTGCATTCTCCTTGCATTTAAATAAATTTCTGCTGTTTCGTCTTTTCCACAAAAAAGAAAGTTTCCATCACATATATATTGTACTGTTTATTTTTACTGAAGCTTTGCTCACAGCCATCCTCTGTCTGTATGCCATTGCTTGTTGCTGTGCCCTCCCCCAGTCTGTGTCCCATTGCAGACGTGCTGCACTCCCACTGTGTCCCATTGCAGAAGCACTGCCCTCCTCCGTCTGTGTCCCATTGCTGATGCTCTGCCCTCCCCGTCTGGATCCAATAGCAGACCCTCTTCCCTCACCCATCAGTATCCCATTGCTGACGCTCTTCCCTCCCCCTATCTGTATCCCATTGCAGATACTCTGCCGTCCCCCTGTCTATATCCCATAGCAGATGCTCTGCCTCCCCTGTCTGTGTCTCATTGCAGACGCTCTTCCCTCCCCCTGTCTGCATCACGTTGCAGACGCTCTGCCCTTTCTCTGTCTGTATCCCATTGCCGAGGTGCATCCCTCCCCAGTCTGTCTCCCATCGCAGACGTTCTTCACTCCCCCTGTCTGTGTCCCATTGCAGACACACTGCCCTTCCCCTGTCTGTATCCCATTGTAGACGCACTGCCCTCGCTCTGCCCTCCGCTGTCTGTATCCCATTGCAGACGCTTTTCCCTCCTCCTGTCTGTATCCCTTTGCAGACGCTCTGACCTCCCTTGTCTGTATTCCATTGCATACGCTCTGCACTCCCCCGACTGTATCCCACTACAGACAGTCTTTCCTCCACTGTCTATATCCCATTGCAGACATCTGCCCTCCCCTTGTCTGTATCCCATTGCAGACGTTCTGCCCTCCCCAGGTCTGTATCCAATTGCAGGTGATCAGTCCTTCACCTGTCTATATCCCATTGCAGGCGCTCTGCCCTCCCCTTGTCTGTATCCCATTGCAGACGTTCTGCCCTCCCCCTGTCTGCATCCCATTGCAGACGCTCTGCAATCCCCTGTCTGTATCCCATTGCAGACGCCCTGCCCTCCCCCTGTCTGTATCCCATTGCAGACGCTCTGCCGTCCCCTGCCTGTATCCCATCGCAGACGCTCTGTCTCCATTTGACATCTTATTGAATGACTATCCTAGGGCATGAGCAAACTGAGCTCCATCTCCTTCATCCGGTTCATTAGAATAGATTGCAATTTGTTGAGGACCTCATACAGATCCCTGAAGAATTCCACTCGTTCCAGCTTTCCAAACACAAAATGAGTAATGATCTCTACTCTGTATTTCCTGACAGCTACCCAGGGCGCCCCTGCTTCTGCATAACAGCCTGGGATGGTTATATGGCGTTTCCCTGTGCTGTGTAATTTACTGAATGCTTCATTCTGTTTGATGCGGCCTGTTTGGTGCAGCCCATTTTGCCGAAGACCCATTTAGGTGCAGAACCATTTCAGCGCAGTTCATATTTATTCCTTTTCAGGCTTCGATAAAAGCATTAATCAAAGCAATAAAAATAAAAATAATGTTTATTCCCTTTAGTAAAAATATTAAAAAGACACTTGAGTAAGTAGAACATTGACTCAGAGTTTTATTTCAGAGCTAAAATGATAATTGGCCTTGTATTTATTCCGACTGAAAAAATTCATGCAGCTATTCAACATTTGTCTGATGCGCTTCCAGATTAATTGCAACCGCTGCTGGACTGGTTCGAGGATAACAATGCAGGTAGAAGATTACACAGAGGAAATGGTCGGCGTTCACTGCTTTTAACATTTGGAATGTGGAATTTATATGAAAGAACTTTAAACAATGAGGACAAAATAAACAATAATGCAGAAGCTGCCCACAGGGGCTGACAATGCGAAGTTGATGTGGAACATCCAGTTATTTGGAAATATATTGACAGTTTACGAAAAGTTCAGACAGGAGGGGACATTTACTATGAGCATTTGATAGCAGGGCACGATATTCCGTTGAAATTAAAGAAGCAGATGCTAGAATACAAACACTCGTAAGAAGATTTAGTGAGAGAAATGATGTCGAGTATTTACTAGGGATTGCCCATAATTTTGAATGAACGTCATGGTTTAGATTTTTCGTAATGAACTTATATCGTTTATTGTTTTATTTTTAACATTTTTACTGAAGATAATAAACATTATTTTTATTTTTAGTCTTTCATTAGTGCTTTTAACTAAGCCTGAAAAGTGAGAGAGATGAGATTGGAAATGCAAGCGAGTTTAAATTGAGAATTGCTCTTTACTGAACATTGCTGCTTACTTGGTTGGTGGGACGTCGATGTTTCAGAATCTCCACACAAGGTGCCCTGGTCCTCTCTGGCTCTTTCCAGGATCCTCCCCACATCTCGAGTTAGAGGGTGAGGGAACGGATATCGGACACTCTAAAACCCGGCTTGGCCCTTTATGTCATATTCCAGGATGTTTCTCCTGGAATGGGAGAACAGAAGGGACGAAGTGAGGGTGGGAGTGGGTGTCACTGCTGTCAATGCTGGTATAGGGGAAGGGGCAAGGGTGAGATGTCCGGAGGGAGTCTGACCACAGTCTTGTATCCATGCAGTGGTATTAGTGTGCGGCGCTATTGCGTCAGTGACAGAAAAAGTGGGGGAAGGAAGGTGCTGAAGTCAACAGTGAGTGTGATCGTGCTTGAGCCTTATTTGAAGATAGAGTGTGAGCCTTGTTCGGAGGTATGTGTTAAAACAGATATACAGCGAGTGCGAGGGAGCAGAAGAATATGGTGACACTTATCCTGGCAAAGTTGGTGGAAAGAATATTGATGCTTGTCCTGTATTGCTGACCAATTCTTCAGATCGTCTCAGCGTTGAGGTGAGTCTCCCGGAAAGTCTTGTCCAAGTCTATCGCTAATAACGCCACAGACCCTTTCCCTCACTTCCCACAGAATCATTTTGGGTGGATCTTACAAATAACAAGATGAAGCAAACATTAGTGTGTTATATATCAAAACTAAATCTGTCACGTAAATACTTTACAACATATGCTATGGAAATTAGGTATGCAAGTATATGCAAGGGGGATCAATGACACAGTGATATTATCGCTGGGCTCTTAACCCAGAGACCCAGGTAATATTCTGGGGACATGAATTCAAATCCTGCCATGGCAGATTGTGGAATTTGAATTCAATATGTATCTGGAATCAAGCGTTTATGATGACCAGGAATCCATTGTCGATTGTTGGAAAAACTCTGGTTCACTGCTGTTCTTGAGTGCAGGTTACTGCTGTCCTTACCTGGTGTGACCTGCATGTGACTCCAGACTCAAGACAACGCTGCTGACTCTTAACTGCCCTCTAGCATGGGCAATAAATGCTGGTAATCCAGCGACGCCCTCATCCTGTGAATGAGGAACAAATAATCGTGGTGCTGCAGTAATAATAGATGGTCTCAAATTGCACCGAAACTGCAGTGACTACTAATACTGTGAAGAAAAACTTCCGTAACTGTGTATGAGGTAGGTTGAACAGTACGTTGTGAACCAAACCGGAGAGCAGGGTATTTCAGATTTGGTGTTGCTTTGTCAGGAGGAAAAAACTAATAACCTTGCTCTGAGGAATAGTGACATCAATACGTTGCATTTTTACACGGCGTCTGAATACAATATCGAATGTTTGAACATTCTGGTCAAACATCATGGAAGCCCGGAGGCTAGAGGGTCAAGAATGCTCCACTGAATTGGGGAAGTATAATATAACATTCAATGGGAGAAGCAATGATTGTAAGAGTCAAAGAGTCCGACAGCACGGAGAAAGGCCCTTCAGCCCAAACTGTTCCATTCCAAACATAATGTCCATTCACGTTAACCCCATTTCCCTGCCCTTGCCCCATGTCCTTCTTTTTCTTTCCTATCCGTGTATTTGTCCAAATGCATTTTAAATTTGTGAATTTAACCGCTTCTGCTGGCATCTCATTCCATGTGCATACCACTCTGTGTGTAAAAGAAGTTGCCCCTCAGGTCCCCTATAACTCTTTCCCCTCGGATCTTAAATTGAAGCCCTCTCGTCGGTTGGCTGCTCAATCCTGTGGAAAAAAGGACCGAGTGCATTCACTCTATCCATGCTTCCCATGATCTTATACACTGCTATCAGATCCCCCTTAGTCTCATACACTCTAAAGTAAAAACTCCTATCTTGCCCAACCCCTCACTGTATCTCAGACCATTGAGTCCGGGCAACATCCTTCTATATTTGTTCTGCACTATTTCCAGTTTAATAACATCCTTCCTATCGCAAAGTGAACAACACTGAACATAACACTACCAGTATTGCCTCACCAGCATCCTGTATAACTGCAACATAACTGCCTAATTTCGATACTCATTACTCTGACTGATGAAGGCCAGCGTGCCAAATGCCCTTTTTCACTGCCCTATCTCCCTGCGACTCCACTTTCAGAGAACCTTGAACCAGAATTCCAAGGTCACTTTGTCTCAATGCACTCCTTAAGACCCTGCCATTCACCAGGAAACTCCTACCTTGATTTGACTTTCTAAGATGCAAGAACTGACACCTATCTGTATTAAACTCCACTCGCTATTTCTCGGCAAACTTCCTCACCTGATTAAGGCACTGCTGTAATTTCTGAAATTTCTGATAATCTTCCTCACTGTCCACGATACCGCCTATTTTAGTGCCACCTTGAAACTTATAATTCATGTCTGTACATTCTCATCTAAATCATAGGTGTGTGTAATATGTAAATATATATACAATATACATGTATAAAACAAACAGTAATCGTCCCAGAACCGATCCCTGAGGCATTCCACTCATCACAGGCCATCAGTCCAACAAGTATCCCTCCACTATTACTCTATGTTTCCTACCATCAAGCAAATTTTGGATCTGATTTGCAAGCTCCCCCTCAATTCCATATGATCTAAGCTTCCAGAGCAGCCTACCATGTGGAACCTTACGAATCAGCTGTGGGTCACTGTGAACTTTATAAACGCACAAAACATACGGCAAGTTGGAAATTAACAGGACATTTATCAGGCTGTCGAATCCACATTCAAGGCAAATAATGGCAGGATAAGGGACAGACCATTTAAGACTGCAATAAGGAGGAAATTCTGCGTGTGGAGGGGACTGACTAACACAGGGGCAAGGCAGGGAAAGATTTCGGAGAATCCCCAGATAACCTACAAGTGTGTCAAGCGGAACAGAATAACCAGTGAACAGGTAGGACTCATTAGTGACTGGCTAAGTTGCATCTAAATCAACTTTAGTAGTAGGAGAAAGAGGGGAGTGGTTGGAGGCTGTTTGTGTGACTGGAGGCCAGTGTCCGATGGTGTATCACGGGCATCAGTGCTGGGTCCCTTATTATTTGTGATTCGGAGGTGCTGGTGATAGGCTGGGGTGGACAAATCTAAAAGTAGCATAACACCAGACAATAGTCTAACAGGTTTATTCGGCAGCACTAGCTTTCGAAACGCTGCTTCTTCATCAAAGTGCACAACCACGTGATGTATTTGATGTTGAGAGATTTTTATCCTTATTATTTGTGGTATTCATGAACGAGGGGTGGGGTGTGTAATAAATAAGTTTGTATTTGATTACAAAGATTGGCCGGGTGTTTGGCAGTGAGGAGGAAGGCCTTATTTTACAGGTGGATACTGAAGGAATGATCATATGGGTGGATCAATGGCAAATGGAATGTAACCATGATAACTATGAGGTGATTTACTTTGGAAGAAGAAACCAGACAGGGGAGTACTCAATGAATGGCAGCACACTAGAAAGCTCAGAGGGTGCTTCTCCAGACATCGCTGAATGTGACTGCACAGGTTAATACACAATTTGGGAAATGATAGGGGAATGTAAACATAGCCTTTATTCATCGAGGCATAGATTACAAGAACTATGCGGAACTCTGGTGAGGGCAAGATGGAATACTGTGTGTAGTTCTGGGAACAACATTACAGGAAGGATGTGATTGTAGTAGAGGGGGTGCAAAGCAGATTCACCAGGATGTTCCCCGTGATGGAGCATATCGGCCATGGAGAGAGGCTGGATAAGCTCAGGTTTTGACTTTGGAGGGGAGAGAGCTGAGAGCCCGTGATTCAGAAGGATAGGATTACGAGGTACATGGACAGGGTGAATAAACAGCAGCTGTTGATTTTACTCAAAGAGCCACACTTTTAACGTGAAGGCTTTGCGGTTTATTGAGGATTTGATAATTGTTTTTCAACCAGAGGGTGTTGGGGTCTAGAATGCAACTCTTGAGAGTGGAGTTGTCATGGTAACCTCAAACCATTAGAAACGACACGGTTGTGAACTTCAAATGCTTTAAGGTTCACGGCTACGGTCTTGTGTAGGAAAGTGGGCCTAATGTAGACCTTGCTGTATTTCTGGTAGTACAGAGTCTGTGCTTCTGTGATTCTATGGCTGTGGAAGGTCAATCATTGAATAGCTTAAGGTAGGGATTGATGGGTTTCTGAAGAATATCTAAACAAAGTTGTTAAGAGAGAACTCGTAGTATTTTCTGGAAATATGTCAATGGCAAAATTAAGAGAAAAAAGTTGCAGATTTCTTACAGTCTGATACCAGATAATTGAGGACCGGGAAATAGCAGAACTATGGAGCAAATACTTTAGTTATGCCTTCACAGAAGAAAACAAAACAAAAAGGAAAACTTCCCAGCAATACTAGGGAATTTTAGTCTTGTGGGAAAAAGGGAATGGAATGAAAATAGCAACTAAACAGTTTAGAGAAAGCATTGGACTGAAATTAATGGGCATAGACAAAGTCAACAGAGATTTATGAAATGGGAATCATATTTAAGAAAGTGGCTTTTAGTAAAATTATGTAGGAGGTATCAATACCATACGAGTGGAATCTCAGAAAGATTTTTGATAAAGCCCCAAGCCTATTGTGCAAATTCGAATCCTATGGGACTGGGGCTAATATATGATCATAGATTTAGAATGAGAAAGCTGGCAGGAAACAGTGAGTAGGAATAAAACAATGTTTTATTTTTAAATGGAAGGCTTGGAGGATATTGTAAGGATCGTGTCTTGGGCTCCAGCTATTCCCAATACACATCATATCTTTGGGTGAGGGGCGCAAATGCATTATTCCCAAGTCTGCTGACAGCACTAAACGATGTCAGCTTGTGAGTGGATGAGAAGGATGTTAAAAAGTTCCAAGGTGATTGAGACAACTGCAGTGACTGGGCAAATATCTGGCAGATGGAGAGTAATGGGGGAGATGAGATGTTGTGCACTTTGATGGGAACAATAGAATGGCAGCCTCTCATTTGAATAAGGAGGTGGTTGAAAAATGTTGCACTATAAATGAACTTAAGCTACATTTTTGTTTATTTCTGCGTATAACCTCCGAGTCCATGTAGGGCAGTGAGTTCTGAAACCAGAAGTCAATACTGGGAATGGCATTGGCACGCAGACCATTGTATATAGGCCCAGCAAGTGGGGTACTTTGAAAGGAATTTGGATCTCCCTGTACACCAGTAACTGAAAGCAATATTGCAGGAGCAGAAAGCAGGAAGGAAGATAAGTGCAGTATTCACCTTCATTTCAGGTAGATTTGAGTACAGGAGTAAATGTATCTTATTGCAGCTGTACAGGGCCTTGGTGAGACCCCATCTCGAACATTGTGCAGTATTGTGTGCAGTTTTGGTCTCTTTTCCTAACAGACGACAAACCTGACATTGAGGGAGAGTAGCAAAGGATGAGCAGACTGATCTCTGGGATGACAGACTTGTTGTGGGACCAGCGTTTGGGGCAACTGGACCTGTATTCAATAGGGTTTAGGAAAATGAGTGGAAACTCAGTGAAATATATAACACTCTGACAGGGCGAGACAGATTAGAAGCAGGGATGGCAATTCCTCTGGCTGAGATGTCCAAAACAAGAGGCCACAATATTAGGTACAGTCAGGCCACTTTGCATTGCGATGAGAATAAATGCCTGCAATCAGAGACTGGCGAACCAGGGGTACTCTCTCCAAGATCAGGCTGTGGAAGTCAAGGGGCTGAATATAAGTAAGGATTTATGGAAACTAAAGGGATAGGGAGAGAGCAGGAGTATGGTGTGAAGATAGAAGTTCTGCTATCAGTCCAGGTTATTTTCCAATAACGCAGTAGCTGTGTCCCTATGCAACACTGTGTTATAGAAAATCGTGCAATGTTAATAATGGGGTCTATGGAAAAAAGAGGGTAAGGGACAAACCCCCCAAAATATCAGTAAAAAACAAAAAATAAATTTGGTCTAACACACAAAAGGACAGTCTAAATAAATCTATAAATTACATGTTGTAATGGAACAGTGGTGTAAAGGTAACACTTTCACACTACAGTCACTCACTGGTGCACTGTACCTTTCACCACAATCTTCACCAGAAAGGGCGCGGGGGCTGACTGACCATGTGATGCCGATGCCAAATTCCAGTTCTCCCCAAGGTTTTTCCCAACAATTTGAAATAAAGTTCTTTCTACATATTGACTACAATTCAGGCTCAGTTTCAAGTCCTGCAGAGCCGATTGCATTCCTGTTTTTGCTGAACACATTGATTGTACCTTTTGTAGACAGAGGGTTTCTGAGGCAGGATTTGCTGTTCAACTGGTGCCCGCCAAGGAATCGCGTCACAGTGAACGCCCATTCACTTTATAGAAAAAGGTTCGTGAATTGCAGTGCAGCCGAATTGTATTTAATCAACACGCATTATCAGTGAACTGCCTATACATAGAATGGGGGCGCAAAACTGATGGGCTGAGTGGACTACAGCAGTTCTCATTTTATGTTTCACAATGTTGAAACATATTAAGGGATATGAATATTGTATGGGGAAAACTGCGTTGAGGAGATGTTCGGCCATTAACTAGAACAGAGAAAGCTCAATGAGTTGCATGACTATTCCTTTCCCGATGCTTCTGTGCAGTGTGTGGGAAAGCTCTGTAAATGTTGTCACAGGCTCTCAGCTGTTAGGAAGGAGGTTTCTGCAGGTTCCACAGGATTGTGTTTCCCGTTCCTTTTTCTGATAATGAGGCTGGTGCCGGGTGTTTTCTCCGGGTATATCCTTTCAGACCTCGGAGCAGTTTGATACAATTGAGTGTCTTGCTTGGCCGTTTCAGAGACCATTGAAGAGTGTATCACATGTCTGTGTGTCTGGAGTCACTTTTAGGCCAGACCAGGAAAGCATGATTCACTTCCTGAAAGTACACCTTGGGAAGTAGATCGATGTCTATAATCGAGACTGAACATATTTTCACTATTACTGACACCAGATATTAGATCTCGATATTCTATTAATTGTTTTTAACTTGCACCAGTTGCCAGAGAATTACCCTGGTATGGATTAGCAATCCAATGACAATTCCAGAACAGCACCATCTCCACATGGGGGCCTATCGGAAACCACACTGAGCTGGTTATTTCTGTGCTGTTTGACAGCTCTATCAAAAATAACCCGAACCAATTTGACTATCGTGATGGGACGGAGGGCGTGGTAATTGGTCAGATTGTAATTATTCCCTTCATAGGGGATGGGACATAGTTGAGTAATTACCCACATTGCCAGGGAGATGTCAGATTTGGAGCTGGAATAAAACAGCTTCCTCAGGTACTCGACTTGTTGTGAAGCAAAAGTCTTTCATCCTATTGCAGAAATGGTGTCAGGGCCAATTGCCTTTGTCGTATGTACAGTGTCCAGCTGTTGCTTCATGTCATGTGCAGTGAATTGAATTGGTTGAAGACGGGCATCTGTTATTCTGTGGGTATCGTAGTGAGGGCGAGGCGGGTAATCGACTCAACACTTCTGGCTGAGGAGGGTGCAGATACTGCATCTTTTACATGGATGTATAGGGCTGTTCCATTATTTAGGATGGGGATATTTGTGGAGTCCTCTTCTCCAATAAGTCGTATAATGGTCCATCGACTTTTATGCATGGATTTGACAGGACGACTGAGCTTAGATCTGATTTGTCAATCTTGGGATCATCTCTCTCTCTGTATCAGATATTAGTCCTGCTGTTTGTAGTGTAACCAGTCATGTGTGGTAGCTTTAATGGGTTGTCATCAGGTTTAGGTGCACGTGGTTCGAACTGGACCATGTTCACCCACACTCGTCACTGACTCATGGATCGGCTTGATGGAAATGGTAGACGGATGGACTATCCTGGAGGAAAAGTTACAGGTTGTCATTGAAATCTACAGCATCAGATGATAACCCAGTTTTAGCTGCAATATCTACAATTCACAATTCAATTCTACTGACTGCCCCCCAGTTCACACCGAGACCCATTCGCCCATCAGCCCTGTACTCAGTGACCTACTCTAGTTTCTGATGCGGAAATACTTCCATTTTCATATTCTCATTCTGCTGGAAGTCTTTCCTTGGCGTCACGCCTCCAATTTGTTACATAAACAATATCCATTTAAGGTACTAATCTGAATCTTTTCCTTTCAGTAATGCCATCTTCTGTATTTGAAGTGAATGTGTTTCCTTCTGATTTTCTCCCTGACCATGATTCAGAGCTCTGCAGTATCAGTGGTGCCAGCCTTATGCAGTTTCAGAGTCAAGGAACTTGCCACCATGCGTTACTGTTCAGTTCCCAGTGAACGGCACTCCATGTTAGACAGGATGTTTGGGCATCTTTGACAATATGTCGTTGGAAATTGTTCAAAACCAGAAATTGCTGAAGAAATTGCGAAAGATGTTGCAGAAATTTCTGGACTGAATGCAGAGTTAAACTTTCAGGTCCAGTGATCCTTCTACAAAGGTTTTTGTATTTTTATTTCCAGTATCCATAATTATTGGTTTAATTTAAAAATCGTTCTGTGCCTATTCATTTCTGGAGAAACTCAGCAGGCCTGTCAACATCTGCAGGGAAAGAGAAACAGAGTTAGCATTTCCAGTCCAGTATGACAATTCTTCAAAACTGAATACAATTGCAAAATGGTCTTTTAGTCCCTTGCCAGATGTGGAGGATGGGTGACAGAGAAAAGAGGGTGTGGCAAAAGAAAAACGCGCTTTTAGCAGTGGTGAAAGAAAAGATTCTGTATAATGGGTCGAATTTGAGGTGTGACTGGGGGAAAGGGGTTCTTCTCTATTGAATGCAAGATAAAGAAGACACAAACACACAAAGTCATACGGAGGCCAGGAGGGAGAATGTTGATCATGTGGTATTATATAAATCTGACCACAGATACGTTTTCACTGTCGTGATCATTACCCCCTTTAGATAAAGGAATTCAGGTGCTTGACTTCTTATTGGCACTAGTGAGCGTTTCATGCTGCCTTAGTATTGTAATATGGAGAGAAACAAATCACAGTATGACGTTTGGGCTGAGTATTGGTTACCTGTCATTTTTAATATTGCTTCAATTTTGCAGTGCTTATCTTTAAACGCTTGTTCTTGAAGTTAGCATCAAATGGAGTGTAGGATATTGAGGAGTGACATTGAAACTTAGAAAATCATGAGAGATATGGATAGGGTGAATAGCCAAGGTCTTTTTCACAGGATAGGGGAATCCAAACATCGAGGGAATAGGTTTAAGGTGAAAGAGGGTAGATTTAAAAGGGACTAAAGGGCAGCGTTTTTACACGGAGTGTGGTGGGGGAATGGAATGAGCTTCCAGAGGAAGAGTGGGAGATGCAAGGACAGCTACAACATTTAAAACTCATTTTAGCAAACATATGGGCATGTAGAAAAGCTTCACGCAGAGACAGTGTGGTTTTGTGAAAGGGAAATGATATTTTGCCCTGTAAAATCATGCAAGGTTTTTCTGGAGATGCCTGTTAATGTAACAAGCGGACTTGATAAAGGGGATCTGGTAGACACCAGGCTTTCCAGAGATTTTCCACAAGGTATTACAAAACAAAGGTTTTACACAAAACAGAAGCTCCAGGACATCGGATACTGTATTAACATGGGATGATGATTGGTTAACACAGAAATCAGAGCGTCAGGATTAATAGATCTTTATGGTAAAGGTGTATCTGCTGGAGTACCACAAATATCAGTCTGCTGGCATCAGTTATTTGCAATCTAAGCTGACAGCCTGAAGGAGGGAGCTGAGTGCAATATACATCTGAGTTTGAGGATAACACTGAGAATCAAAAGGCAGGTTGTTATTTAATGGGGAGGACTTCCAGAAAAGGAACAGTAAAGGTATTGGAGTCTTCCTGTGTATGAAACATAAAGTCAGCATGCTGATGCAGCAGGTTGGTACATTAGGCAGTTTCCTGGGATGAAAGGGTTGAGTTATTTAGAATCTCTAAAACAGTGAGGCGATAACTCATTGGGTTTTAAATGAATGAGGAGTGATCCTGCTGAAACCTGCAAGACACAGAAGGGGTTGGAGAAGGTAGATGTTGAGAAGTGTTTCCATTCTTGAGCAAACTGTCGAACTCGATTATACAGATACCGAATAAGGAACGTCGATTTTAATCTGAGATGAAGAGTCATGGCTTCTCTCCGAAGATAGTGAATGTCTGGAATTCCCTAACCAGAGAGGTATGGAGGGATACAAGGAGTCAGCAAGATAGTGGAGTTGAGGCCTGGGGTAGATCAGCCAAGTTCTATCAATTGACAGAGTTAGCTTGAGGGACCGATTGACCTACTCCTGTTCCTATTTATTAATTTCACATGTCATGCTTTTGGACAGTAACGGGTTATTTTGCTGGAAATCGTGTTGTACAATGTTGCATTCAGGGAGAGCAGGGGATTTGTTGTTTTAACCCTGGGTGGGGTATGTGGCTGTATTCCCAGCGTGTCTAGATCTGCAACATGACCTACATCTGGAGCAGACGTTACAGAGAGGAGAAGCCTGGAAACAGAGACTGGGGGTTGGCGTGGTGGTCACTTCCTGATCCAGCCTGGATTTTCCAAGTACATTTCAAAAACTACACCTAACCATCGGAGTGGCCTCGATATGCCCCTGTTCCGCAGGTCCGAGGGCTGAATGGAACATCAGAACATAGGGCTGAGGGACACAAGTGGGGCATTCGGCCCTTTCACACTACTCCACCAGTATGTAAGGTCATGGCTCATCTCATTGTGGTCCCAGCTGTATGTTTGTTTCCATGCACCATTATCCCTGATTCACCTGTCCATGGAAAATCAGACAAAGCCAGCTTCGATATAATATAAAGATCCAGCCATCCCAAACTTCTGGGAAAAAAAAATCCCACTTGACTGAAATCCCACTTTGTGCAGTTCTCCTAATTCCTGCTCTGACGGAGGTTGGAGGATGTCGTTGTTTCCTTTTCTCGTCCCACTCTTCAATTGCTCACACCAAATTTTAAATGTAACCAGGTTGGTGATATGGCCAATGATAAAGGTCTCAGACTGGGTGAGGTTCAGTGACAGGAACAAGTCAGGCAGATTTCTTTAGTCAGCCACAAGTAACTAACAGAACTAATAGATGCGCATGGTGGATCTGTGGTTAGCACTGCTACCTCCCATCACCAAGTAGCTGCGTTCAATTCCAACCTCGGGCAAACCTCTATGTGGATTTTGAACATTCTTCCCATCTCTGTGTGGGTTTCCTCCCAGTGTTCCAGTTTCCCCCCACAGTCCAAAGATATGCAGCTTAGAGCGGATTGGTCATGGTAAATTGCCCATAGTGCCCAGAGATGTGTAGGTTGGATATTTTAGCCATGGGAAATGCATGGTTACATGGATAGAGTAGGGGGGCAGGTGCAGGAGGGGATACTGTTCCGAGGGTTAGTGTGGACTTGATGGGCGGAATGTCCTGCTTCCACACTGTAGAGATTCTATAAAAACAACAAGAAGTTTGGACGATACAAACACCCAGTGGGTATCTATCTGATCCACTCTCCTCCAGGTTTTGTATGTTTCAATAAGATCACCTCTCATTCCAAGAGTAACCTGTTAAAGCCTTCATAATATAAGACCATCATTCCTGGAATACATTAAGTGAAACATCTCCGAACTGCTTCCAATTTAATTATATCCTTTCTCAGGTAAGGAGACAAAAATAATCTCTCGCACAGATGAAGTTATTTTTTGTTTTCTCAGTGGTGAGAGTGTTTGGAATTCTATTCCCCGCAGATTATTGGAGGCAGAGATATTGAATATGTTTGAGGCATGGACAGAAGGTTCATAAATAATAAGGAGTCAAGGATTATTGGGAAATGGCAGGAATGTGCAGTGTTGGGGAAATGCTGACAGTTGTACAAAATCACACTGTTCTAGAACATCCAGGAATATAGTGCAAAATGAAATGATAATATCGATAAAATGTTAAGGGGAAATCCAAGATGGTGGCGATGTGGAAGGCCTGCTTTGTTGGGCTCTGCATCACAGCACGGGCAAAGTGGTTCCCTAACCCACTCCATCCCAGCCATTTACTTAAAATGCTTAGTTTGGAAAATTTTGAGAGTCGGCAGTTGCAGTAGTCTTAGTTTGTGTAGTTTTTAAGATTTATGAGACTTTGTTTATTAATGATCAGTAATTCGAGTACTTCCTCTCTCGAGTTCAAATGTTGCTACAGTGTGATCTGGGTAATGATGTGCTTAAATGGTCTACCTGGAGCATTAAGGGGAACCATTGGCCAGAAAAGAGGAAAAATGTACTTTCTAGTCGTAAAAAGAGAGGGTGGATGTTGTCCTATTGCAGGAGATGCACCTTTATGACAAGGAACACTTGACATTACAGCAGGGCGGCCTTGATCGGGATTATTTCTCCTCTTTTAATATTACGAGGAAGGGAGAAGCCATAATGGATAAAAAGAATCTTCCATTTAAACAACTAGTTCGTATTTGACTCTCACGGGAGGCTCATGATCCCCAAAGCCTTGAACTATGGTAAATAATACAGTATTTTAAATGTTTACTGACCCCCCCCCCCCCCCCCCCCCCCCCCCCCCCCCGTCCCACGGCGCACCCTCTTAAAATCCTGGTAGATGCATTTTCCAAACTCAGATATCTTGCATCGTGGCACATAATTGTAGAAGATTTCAACTGTTTTATGGACCCCACCGTGGACAGAATGTCCAAAGGTGCTCCAATACCCTCGTTATAATGTAAGCAATTAGTGGATTTGTGTGCAGAACTCGAGCTGGTGGATGTCTGGAGGCTGATCTACATCACAAGTAGAGATTTTATTTTCTTCTTTAACCCGCAGAAATACCACACGATATATTCCCCATCCCTGCAAAAATCTTAGATTTGGTGGCATCCTATACAATTGGGAATATTACCATTTCTGACTATGCAGCAGTATGCTTATTGATTAAGAGCAATATAGCCGTTTGGATACATTGGCGAATGTACCCCTTTATTGTCAAGACTAGTTAGTTCATTGAGTATTTAGATTAGATTACTTACAGTGTAGAAACATGCCATTTGGCCCAACAAGTCCACACTGACCCGCCGAAGCGCAACCCACCAGACCCATTTCCCGACATTTACCCCTTCACCTAACACTATGGGCAATTTAGCATGGCCAATTCACCTTACCTGCACATTTTTGGACTGTGGGAGGAAACCGGAGCACCCGGAGGAAACCCACGCAGACACGGGGAGAATGTGTAACCTCGACACAGTCAGTCAACTGAGGCGGGAATTGAACCCGGGTTTCTAGCACTATGAAGCAGCAGTGCTAACCATTGTGCCACTGTGCCACCGGGCCGCCCACTGCAATGATTTCAGATCTTTCTCAGCCATTAATTCAGATACAACCAGTAACTCATCCACTCTATGAGAAATTGCTAATGCTTATGCCAAGGCAATAATTATTCCTTAGCGTGTAGCAGAAGGGGGAGCAGGAACGCTGGTTTGAGGCACAGCTGAGGGTAGCCGAGAGTGCATACTGTGATTGACCCTCAGTGGCTAACCTGCAGAGGATCACAACGCTTCGATCTACAGTGAATTCCACGCTCACACAGACAGCCAAGAAGGAACTTTTGCAAAACAAAGGCGGTCTGAACATGGTGATAAGCCAGGCAGGTATTTAGTCTATCTTGCCAGGAAAACGAGCGCCCCTCTCAAGCCATTACCTCAATTAGGGAAGGTACTAGGATCCTTACTTTCAATTCCAAAATATTAATACCTCCTGTCCGAGATTTTTCTCCGAATTGTTTCAGACTGAACATTTTGAGGATAGATGGATTAAGATTGAGTCATTTTTCAAGAACCTGGGTTTTGCAGGAGTAACCCCTGAAGAACTGCTGTGCCTTAATGCACCATTGTCAGCGCAGGAGGGTGTGAAGCAGCTTCAGAATGTAAAGGTGCACGTTCCTGACGGATGTCCTAGTGAAATTTATAAATAATTTATAAACCTATTGTCAGGGCTGATGCTTAACATGTTCCGTCATTCTTACAGTCACGAACCCCTCCCTCCATCCTTAAGAGAGGCTCATATCTCTCTGATGCTGAAGAAATGAAGACCCTGGAAGATTGAGCTTCTTACCCTCCAATCTCACTTTTACATGTTAGTTTCAAAATACTATCTGAGACCCGTACCATCAGGCTGGAAACTTTGCTGCCTTCCGTTGCCAAAAAGGACCAAACGGGCTTTATAAAGGGCCGCAGATCTTCCTACAATGTTAAGAATTTCCTCAATATGATCCAAGAGTGTCACCAACAATCTGTCCAGGGATCCCTTTGGATGAGAGAAGGCATTTGATTGGGTTGAGTGGCCGAATCTCTTCTGTACATTAGAACGGTTTGGTCTACACAAAGTTGTTCTCAAGTGGGTGAGGGTCATTTACCGTGATCCTCTGGCTGCGGTTCTCACTAATGGTGTGGCCACCAGTAATATTAATATTTCTCCAGGCAGCCGACCAGGTTGACACCTTTCACCATTGTTGTTTACGTTGGGGACTGAGCCACTGGTGGAGGCCTACCGTAGGGATGCTAACACATCTGACCCAGAAGTGGGATAGAAGTCACGTAAGATTACATTGTATGCAGATGAGGGTCTTATGTTTTTGTCAAATCCCGCAATTTCGGTAGTTCACGTGAGAGAATGCATTAATTCGCTTGTTGCCTTTCCGGGCAATAAGATTAATTTTACAAAGTTGGAGGCCAGGCCTATGGGAGGTCTTAGGGAAATACCTGATACTGAGGCCAAATCCAGGATTCCTTTTAAATGGTCACGGGGGGTGGTTTCCCTATTTCAGTATATTCATTACATCTGTCTTTGATCATTTATTTAACGTGAACTATGCCCATTTGTTTGACAAAATTAAACAAGACCTTCAAATATGGGAGGCATTTCCAATATCCTGGCTAGGTCGGATAGCTGTTATTAAAATGAATGTCCTTCCTCATTTGCTATACCCTGTATAAATGCTTCCTTTGATGTTTCCCAGACAGATATGTTTGAAACATAATGGCTGGTTTAACTCTTTTATTTGGCCCCATAAGCGATTCTATATCAAGCTAACAAAATTGGTACTGCCCCACAGATTGTGGGGGCTCGATCTCCCCGATTAAAAGCAATCAATTAAGCTCTTTTCATCGTACGTGAGTGCCTGGGCGGCTGAGGTCTCAGCATCAATTTGACAAAGTGAACCCTTATTAGTCTGTTGTTCTTAGATAAAATGACAACATTTATGAAGTATTGTCATAAACTAATTATCATCAATACTGTTAAAACTTGAAGGACAATGCGTCAGATCGAGGGCAATACAGCCCTCATGTTTCTTACCCCTATAATTGATATACCGGGCTGTCAGCCGGGGATAATGGATTCCAGGTTTAGTCTATGGGCAGCCAGGGGTGCGCCTTGCTTGAGTGATTTAGAATTAGTAGAATCCCTACAGTATGGATACAAGTCCTTGGGCCCAGCAAGTCCACTTCGACTCTCTGAAGACCCACCCAGGCCCATTCCCCTACCATCCTATATTTACACTGACTAATGCCCAAATCTATACATCCCTGAACACTATGAATGATTTATCAATGGCCAATTTATCTAACCTGAACATCTTTAGACTGGGGGAGGAAGCCCACACAGACACAGTTAAGAATATACTAACTGCACACAGCCAATTACCCAGGGCTGGAACCAAACCCACCACACTGGTGCAGTGAGTCAGCAGTGCAAACCAATGAGCCACCACGTGTTACTTGAGGGAGAAACAAAGATATCATTTGATCAAATAACTCATAAGTATGTACTACTTAATAGAGACCTCTTCTGTTTTTGTTCCAGATTAGCGATTTGATTAAAAAAACACAATTTTAACAGACACTTATGGATCCGATGCAGAGAAGCTGGTGATCATTGTAAAGAATACCCTCTCTGTCAGTTCCCTGTGACATTTGTTGGGGAGTGTCCCCTCAGACAAGACTGTGCAGCTTCGTGACGTCTGTACGAGGACGTTGGGGGTTTAGATTTTTCGGAGACATGGGAGGATATTTGTGAAAATGCTCAAAGGATTTTGATCTATAATAGGACCCATTCCATGCAGTTGAAAATTCTTCATAGGTTCTATCTTACCTAAGATTTTCTCTCAAAATTCAAAGTGGGATTATCCTACAGCATATCTTAAATGCAGAATGACTACAGGCACTCTTACTCATTGCATGTGGTCCTGCTGCAGGCTTTGTACATATTGGAGCACTGTGTTAGGTGTGATAGAGTGGTCTTGGCGACCGAATTGGAAATCGACCCGGTTTCTCTTTTCCTGGGCTTGCCCAGAGTATCTTACGCAGATACACATGGGAAAAAAAAAATAAGTCCTTACTTGCAGTGCTAGGAAAAAATATTCTGTGGTGTTGAATGTTTGAAAACTCCGCGAGCCTGTTGGGTCTTTGTAAGTTCCTCATAGAGAATATCCCTTTGGACTTTATCACCAGCATGGTGCACCAAAAAACAGAGATTAATCTAAGTCATAGAGTCATAGAGATGTACAGCATTGAAACAGACCCTTCGGTCCAACCCGTCTATGCCGAACACATATCCCAAACCAATCTAGTACCACCTGCCAGCACCTGGCCCATAACCCTTCAAACCCTTCTTATTCATATACCCATCCAAATGTCTCTTAAATGTTGCACTTGTATCAGCCTCCCCGACATCACCTGGCAGCTCATTCCATACACGTACCACCCTTTGTGTGAAATAGTTGCTCCATAGTTCTCTATTGTATCTTTCCCCTCTCACCCTAAACCTATACCCTCTCGTTCTGACTCCCCGACCCCAGGGAAGAGACCTAACCTATTTACCCTATCCATGTCCTTCCTAATTTTGTAAATATCTACAATGTCAGCCCTCAGGCTCTGTCACTCCAGGGAAAACAGCCCCAGTCTGTTCAGCCGCTCAAACCTCTAACGCTGGCAACATCCTTGAAATATTATCTGAACCCATTCAAGTTTTGCAATATCTTTCCGATAGGAAGGAGACCAGAATTGGACGCAATATTCCAACAGTGGCCTAACCAGTGTCCTGTACAGCCGCAACATGATCTTCCAACTCCTGTACTCAATACTCTGCCCAATAAAGGAAGCCATACAAAAAGCCTTCTTCACTATCCCATCTACCTGCGACATCACTTTCATGGAGCTATGAATCTGCACTCCAAGCTCTCTTTGTTCAGCAACACTCCCTGTGACCTTACCATTAAGTGTATAAGTCCTGCTAACATATTCTTTCCCAAAATGCAGCAACTTGCATTTATCTGAATTAAACTCCATCTGCCACTTCTCAGCCTTTTGGCCATTTAGACAATCTGAGGCGACCATCTTCGCTCTCCACTACCACTGCAATTTTGGTGTCATCTGCAAACTTACTATCTGTACCTCTTATGCTCGCATCCAAATCATTTATGTCAATGACAAAAAGTAATGAATCCAACACCGATCCTGGTGGTAGTGCACTGGTCACAGGCCCCCAGTCTGAAAATAATCCTCCACCATCACCCTCTGTCTTCTACCTTTGAGCCAGTTCTGTATCCAAATGGCTAATTCTCCCTGTATTCCATGAGATCTAACCATGGGAACCTTAGCAAAACCCTTGCCGAAGTCCATAAAGATCACATCTACGCCTCTGCCCTCATCAATCCTCTTTGTTGCTTCCTCAAAAAGCTCAATCAAGTTTGTGAGACACGATATCTCATGCACAAATCCATGTTGACTATCCCTAATCAGTCCTTGCCTTTCCAAATATATGCACATGCTGTACCTCAAAATTCCCTCCAACAACTTGCCCACCACCAACGTTAGGCTCACTGGTCTATAATTCCCTGGCTTGTCCTTAACACCCTTCTTAAACATTGGCACAATGTTAGCCAACCTCCAGTCTTCCGGCACCTCACCTCTGACTATCCATATTGCAAATATCTCAAAGAGAGGCCCAGCAATCACTTCTCGAGCTTCCCACAGAGTTCCTGGGTACACCTGATCAGGTGTTGGCGATTTATCCACCTTTACCCGTTTCAAGACATCCAGCACTTCCTCCTCTGTAATATGGACATTTTGTAAGGTATCACCATCTATTTCCCTACATTTTATATCTTCCATATCCTCTTCTACAGTAAATACTGATGCACAATACTCGTTTAATATCTCCCCCATACTTCCTGTGCGAGGAAGAATGTTCTGTTGTGTTGGATGTCTGAAAAACCTACTGGTCTGTTGGGTGATTGTAAGCTCGTCATGGAGAATATCCCTTTGGAATTTCTCACCAGTATGGTGCACCGAAAATCAGAGATTTATATAAGATATGGCAACCCTTTTTGGATTACTGCGATACAGGCTTATCTGCCACTCTAAAAAGGGCTTTCATATAGCCATGACGATATTGTCTAATGAATCACATATTATGAATTATGAACGTATGAATGTGTATCACTTAATGCTCTCGAAGAACGAGAGCTATCACTTTGTTATACTGAGCCATATTATTTATTTATTATTTATTGTTTATTTTTATTTTTCTTCTGTCTGTTTAGTGACTTTAACTTATTTTTATGTACATGCACATGGGTGTAATTTTGTTCAGTTATTAGAGTTGTTTTGTTATTGGTTTAATATAATAATAAAAATATATTTTTCAATAAAAAAATGTTAAAAAATTAAAATGCTAACATTGATAGATTAATCAGTTTGTAGTTACCCTGCACAGTTTACCCCGAGCATGGCAGCTAAGGGGAAATTACACCACGGGTTATCGACAGCAGCATGGAGGTCCTGGTGGATGGACTAGTACAAAAGGGGACCATTCTCTTCCCAGAGGGATCACACTACCAGACCCACCGAGCCTGGTCTGCGCTCGCCAACCACCTCAGTTCAGTATCTGCGGTCTGAAGAAATGTCCAGCAAAACAGGACAAGCATCCATGACCTTCCCCACTCTGTAGGGATAAGGGTCACCATATCTTCTCTGCTCCCTCACACTCACTGTATGTCTGTTATAGCACCGACCCCCGAACTCTCATTAGAGAGACCACTCATGGTGGTTTATGTTGAAAGTCCCCACACGGGTGATGGGGTGAGATTGAGAGAGCATCCCCTTCATGGTAACCTCAGTCAGTGTGGGGAATTGAACCTGTGCTGGTGGCCTCCCTCTACATCATAAACCAACTAAACAGGCAACTGAATGGGAGACTGTGTAACACAGAATCAGTCACAGACAAAGGGCAAGAAAAATTTTCATGACAAGGAAAAAGGTATATTTGAGATAAAAATGTTCTCTGCTAGAAATTGTATTTTTGTAATGAGACAAGTGTTTGGAAGCTGTCTTTGCCTGAATACAATAAGGTGAGACAAGTGAAATAACCAGAATGACGAATTGTGATTGAATATCAATAACTATAACAGCCAGAAACCCTAACCACCTAACCATACATCAAATAAGTTTCAGAAATGACAGCCAGATTACTGAGACCCCTCGGATTCCTAGTAGCACACAAACCCACCAATACTCTCAGACAAAAACTAGCATACTTAAAAGACCCAGTACAACCCATGGAAAAAACCAACGTCATCTACAAAATTCCATGCAAAGACTGCCACAAACTCTACGAAGGACAAACAGGAAGAAAGTTAGCCACCAGGATACACGAACACTAGCTAGCCACAAAAAGACACGACCCTCTCTCCCTCGTAGCCCTACACACTGGGACAACACATCTATCCTGGGACAGGCGAAACAAAGACATGCCAGAAAATTCCTAGAGCCCTGGCACTCCAACCACAACGCTATAAACAAGCACTTAGATCTAGATGCCTTCTATCAACCCGTCAGAAAACGAACAGAAATTACATCACCACAAACCCCAGGAACCCCATCCAGGAGAAAGATATAAATAGAAAGCAGGAGACAACAGTTTCGCTTCACTTGAAGGTCGCCACTGATGATGTTACCTAGCCAGGTAATGAAACGTCTGGATATCAAACCTACAGCTCAGCGAGCAAACCGACACCCTAAACCTCAACCTGAGCTACAAACCTTCACAAACCTTTCATAACCATAAAATAAGTGCATGTTTTTGATTGGTCTGTGGCAAGCATGCTGACTGTTGCAAGAAATTATAAATCAGATGAAATATATAGTAAGGAGAGTCCGTCCCCATGGGAAATGCCTTCTGAACACGTGCTAGAAGAAACCCGGAGTAAAAAGTGTCTGAGAACCATCTGCTCAGTAACAGGAACCTGGTGGTTGAATGACTGAAAGTTCCTGGAACATGGAGCTGAGAAAACCATCTGATCACCCCCGAACGCATTGAATATTGGAGCATATTTGAAGTACTGAATCCTAATGATGGATTTTAATTGTGTGTGATTTGAAAAACGTACATCTCTACTCTATCCTCTTACTTGTTAAACACTGCGGCACAGCCGTTATCCTGAATTGGGAATAAGTTGAAACATTATTTGGAACAATCCATAATTGGCATTCTCCAGAATATTCTATAACTATGTGGGGGTGGGGGGGAGGGATTAGAAAGGCAAGAGAGGAAGAGAGGGAAGGTGCTGCATGCAATAGTGAGAGTGGTGGAGCATGAGCCTTGTTCGGGGTCGATGCTACAACAGATATACAGTGAGTGTGAGGGAGCAGAGAAGATATGGTGACCCTTATCCCTACAGAGTGGGGAAGGTCATGGATGCTTGTCCTGTTTTGCTGGACATTTCTTCAGACCGCAGATACTGCACTGAGGTGGGTGGCGAGCGCAGACCAGGCTCGGTGGGTCTGGTAGTGTGATCCCTCTGGGAAGAGAATGGTCCCCTTTTGTACTAGTCCATCCACCAGGACCTCCATGCTGCTGTCGACAACCCGTGGTGTAATTTCCCCTTAGCTGCCATGCTCGGGGTAAACTGTGCAGGGCAGCTACAAACTGAGAAAGCTCAACCGTGTGCCCATTGGCCTTTTACGATGGCCCCAGGGTCAGGAATCACGGAATATCCAGGGGCATCCGGGCGACGGTGAGTACTTCCAGTCATGATGGGTGGGAGAATCGGGCTGGCAATGTATGAGAGGGACACTGTGGAGTGGGCTGGGTAGTTAATGAGATGAGTTTGATTAGATAGCACCATGAAACTAGCTCGGCCACTTGCAGGCAACCCCTCTGTCACAATTAATGAAAATGTCACTGAGACAGATTTTTGTTAGATTCAGCCCAGTGAGGTGAAGACTCTGCTGTCCTCACTCCCAGTTACAAAGCTGCAGAACAAATGCTCATCCAAAACTCTCCATCGCCTGAACTCACAGCAATACTCCTTTCACTAATTCTTCATAATACTGACCCGTGTTGCATGATACTATCGAAAAGTCTTCATTTCAGCATTCTGAAACCTGTGAACTTCTCCTTCAATGACATTTTTTTTCAGTCTCACCCACTCTGCCTCCACTCCAAAACACACTCATTTACAGTCATACTGCACGAGACTGCCAGTATGGCTGGCCATTTGGCCCAGCTGGTCCATGCCAACCAAAATGTCCATCCACACTCACCCCATTTCCCTGCCCTTGCTCTGTATCCCTCTAATCCTTACCTATCTGTGTATTTGTCCAAATGCCTTTTCAATGTTGTTATTGTACCCACCTCAATAACTTCCCTTGGCAGCTCAGTCCATATGCGTACCAAGCTCTGTGTAAAAACGTTGCCCTTCGGGTTCCTTTTAACATATTTTGTTTCTTTCCAAACGTTAATGGATGTCCTCTAATCCTCGATTAGGAAACAAAATTGAAGTATTCACCCCATGCACGCCTCTCATGATTTTATAAGAGTTACACTTCTATAAGAACCCCTTCAGTTTCCTACGCTGCAAAGAAATAAGTTCTAACTTGTCCAACCTCTGCCTATAACTCAGAGACTTCAGGCCAGGATACATCTTTGTAAATTTTTTCTACACTCTTTCTAGTTCAATAATATCCTTTCTAGAGCAAGGTGAACAAAACTGAACACAATACTTCAACTGCAGCCTTACCAACATCCTGTACAACTGCAACATAACGTCGCAACGTCTATACTCAATGTGCTGATGAAGGCCAATGTGCCAATAGCCTTCTTCACGGTCCTGTCTATCTGTGACACAAATTTCAGATAACCGTGCACCTGATCTCAAAAGTAGTTTTGTTCCACTGCACGCCTTAAGACCCTTTCATTCATTATGAAACTCCTGCCTGGATTTGACTTTTCAAATTGCCAAACATCACACGTATCTATATTAAACTCCATTTGCTATTTCTCAGCCCACTTCCTCAGCTGACCAAGGTACTGCTGCAATTTCTGATAATGTTCCTCATTTAATTGATGCCTCCTAATTTCGTGTCATCTGCAAACGTACTAACCTTGCATTGTGCACTCTGGTCCAAATCATTGATATAGATAACAAACAGCAATGAGCCCAGGCCCGACCACTGAGGAACTCCACTATTGACAGGCCTCCAGTCCGACAAGCATCCTTCCACCAGAGCCATTTGCTTGATAACGTCAAGCCAATTGCGTCGACAATTTGCCAATTTACATTGGAGTCCATGCGATCTAACTTTCCAGAGCGGCCTACCATGTGGAACCTTATCAAAGGCCTTACTGAAATCCATATAGACTCTGTCCACCACCCTGCCCTTGTCAACCTTCCTGGTCACTTCCTCAAAAACTCCAACAAAATTTGTAAGGCATGATCTGCCACGCACAAAGCTATGCTGACTGCTCCAAGTCAAACTCTGTTTTTCCAAATGCATGCATATCTTATATCTCCGAACCTTCTCAAGCGGCTTACCGAAACCAGATATGAAGCTTACTGGTCTATCTTTCCCAGGCTTTTCTTTGCAGCCCTTCTTGAATAAGAGCACGTTTGTTATCGCCCAGTCTTCCGGGACGTTGGCCCCTGACCTGTCTTCTCTCGCCTCTTGCAGTGCTCTTGGATATATCTGGTCAGGACCAAGAGATTTATCTGACTTTATGCATTCTAATACGTCCATCAGCACCTCTACTGTGATATTGACTGTACCAGGATATGACAATTAACCTCCCAAAGGTCACAGGTCTTCATATCTTTCTTTATGGTAAACACAGAGGGGGAATTGAGGACCTCACCCATCTCTTGAGGTTTTACACATGCGTGCCTATTTTGGATTTTAAGACGTCCTATTCTCTCTCTGCTTATTCGTTTTCTTTACTATACTGAATTTGGATTCACCCGAATCTGCTCAGCCAAGGCTATCTCATATCCCCTTTTCGCCTTGCTGAGTTCCTTTTTCAGTAAACTCCTGTATCCCCTGTGTACCTCCAGAGATTCCCTTGGTCCCAGCTGCCTGGACGTGAGCCACGTCTCCTTTTCTTACTGGTCAGAGCCTCAATATCTCTTGTCATCCAGGGTTCTCTCTTCCAGCCTCACTTTCCCTGCATCCTCACAGGAACATATAGACCTTGACCTCGAGCTATCTCACTTTTGATGCACTCCCACCTGCCCGGGATCATGTTACCTCGAAACAAACTACTCCAAACATCCCCTGCAATCCCCTGTCCAATTCCAACAAAATACGCCTTGCCCCAATTTAGAACTTCATTCTGTGGACCAATTTTGTCCCTACCATTACTATTTTAAAACTAATACAGCTCTAGTCACTATTCCCAAAATGCTCGCCCACTTTACCTCCGTCACCTATCCGACCTTAATTCCCAACAGTAGGTCGTGTTTGTCCCTTCCCCAATAGGAACCTCTTTATATTGCTTGTGGAAGCCTTCCTGAACACACTTAACAAATTATGTTCCATCTAAGTTCTTAACCATCTGGAAGTAGCAGTCTATGTTAGGAAAATTAAAATCGACTATTATGTCAACCCTATTGCTCCTGCAAGTCTCGCCAGTCCCATTAATTATTTGGAGGCTTATAGTGCAACCATTATAACATCACGATCCCTCTCTTACTTCTTTGCACCGTTCACAAAACCTCATTGGATATTATCTCAGTTATTTCAACTTTAAATGTTAGAGTGATATGCGCCTTAATCAGAACTATTAAACTATTTAAACTGTTTCCATTTATATCTCTTCCTCACATTGATTTTCACATTCGCAGCACCCCTTGTCAAGGTACAGTGCAGATATGGAGCTGTAAATGGATGGGAACTGCACATCCTGTCACTTCCAGCATTGGTTACATTTTTCCCCACACTGGGCAGTGATCTAACAGTCTTACCGCACAATGCAACAGCCTGGGTTTATATATGAATGAACCAGTGCGGAGTGCACAGCTCCCCACGCTGGACATTTAGCCCAGGATTATTGATCAAGCATTGGTGTGGGCTGCACAGAGTTTCACTCTGGACATTGCTGGGTTGCATACAGCTGTACACTAGCCGGATCTACACAGTTCTTCATCCTGAATATGTAATGGATGGGCTTGTTATGCGAGTTGGATTGCGAATGTGAGAGTACAAAACATCTGACCATACCTTTATTTTGTGTTTTCATTCTTGTCATTGGACCCCTCAAATCCTGACTTATCCTGTTAGACCCATCCTTTTGGATGAGTGATGGTGAATGTTGTTGCAGCATCTGAGTCTGCAACATGACCAAGAAACGGAGCAGAGGCTGCAGAGAGGGGAGTCTCCGTAAAATGGAATGGGGGAAACACAATCAGATCAGCCGTGGTCTTAGTGAATGTTGGGGCAGGATTGAATAGGCCACGAATGCAACCTATTCATATATTTCTGTTTGTTCCAAGCAAACTCCCCTTCTTTCCCAGTGTCCCATACTGGAGGGGAGTGAGTCACCTCCTGCTATCCTTGCATAGCAGGATGCTGGGCCTCACTAACCTCCAGATTTCCCTGTGCCCCAGTTTCGAGCTCTGAGTGACTCCCTCCTGTCCCTTGTCACAGTCTCAAGCAGTTGAATGACTGCGTCCTGTTATGTGTCCCAATCTTGAGCAGCTGTGTGACTGCCTCCTGATCCATGGTTTGCGAAAGTAGATGTCCTCCTCCTGCTACTGACTAACAGGCTCCAATAGCTCTGTGCTCACCTACTGCTCCTGTGGAATGGACTCGAGGGCCTGAATGGCCTCTTCACATTCCTTACAGCTTCTCTAGACTAAAAGCCTTTCTCCCGTTTTTGTAAAACACCATCAAAATCTGAATGATATATTTTTGTATTTTACTTTCAGCAATTGAACAAACAAGTTGCCTGACAGAATTCAGAAGCTGAATAGTCTCCTCCTGTTCCTGTGTTATACACTCAAGAGGTAATAGAGTTTCAGAGATGTACAGCACGGAAAAATACCTTTCGGTCTGATCGCCCATACCGACCAAATATCCTAAATAAATCTCGTTCCCCTTGCCAGCACTTGGCCCATCTCCCTCTAAACACTTCCCATGCATGTATCCATCCAAATGCCTTTTTATATGTTGTTAACTCTACCTGCCTCCAACACCTCTTTTGGCTGTTCAATCCATACACACAGCAGTTTCTGTGTGAAAATGTTGTCCCTCATGTTCCTTTTTAAATCTTTCCACTCTCACCTTAAACCTTTGACTTCTAATTTTGGACTCGCCTTTCCTGGGTAAAAGACGTTGACTGTTTACCTTATGTATACCCCTCATAATTTTATAAAACTCTTTAACGTCACCCCTCAGCCTTAACACTTGAAAATAGTTCCAGCCTATTCAAACTCTCCCTGTAACTCTAACCCTCCAACACCTGCAACATTATTTTAAGTCTCTTTTGCACCCTTTCAAGTTTGACAACATCTTTCCGACAGCAGGGAGACCAGAATTAAAGGCAATATTACAAAAGTGGCCAAACCAATGTCCTGTACAGATGCAACACGTCATGGAAATGTTTAACTCAAAGCACGCACCAATAAAGGGAAGATCACCAAGTGCCTTCTTCACTGCGCTGTGTACCTGTGATGGCACTTTCAAGGAACGGAGAACTTACACCACAAGGTGACACAGTCGCTCAGTGACTCGCATTGCTGCTTCAGAGCGCAGAGATCTGGGTTTAATTCCATCCTTGAATGACTGCCTGTGTGGAGTTTGCATATTCTCCCTGTGTCTGTATGAATTTACCTCGATGATATGTTTTCCTCCGAGTGTATAAAGATATACAGGTAAGGGTAGATTGGCCATGCTAAATTGCGTAAAGTACCCAAGGATGTGTAGGTGAGGTGGATTAGCCAGGGGAAATGCAGGCTCAGAGTGATAGAGTAGGGGTTTGTCCAATGGGATACTTGTTAGAGTGTCGGTGTGGCCTTCATGGGGAGAATAGGCTGTTTCCTCACTGTAGGGATTCGATAACTTCTATGGAGTTCTCCTTGATTGGAAGCTTTCGACAGGAGCATACCTATACGTCTTGCATTGATTTGTCTTGCCAAAATTCAACACCTCACATTTAACTAAATAAACTCCATCTGCCACTCCTCGGTTCACCTAAGCAAAGTCCCATTATAGTCTGAGAGATAATTCTTCACTGTCGACGACACCACCAAATTTGGTATTATCTACAAACTTACTGACCATACTTCATATACTCAAATGCAAATGATTTGTATAAGTGACAAAAGGCAGTGGACCCACTGTTGATCTTTGCGGCACGCCACTGGTCACAGGTCTCCAATTTTAAAGAACAAATGTCCACTGTCACTCCCTGTTTCCAATAGTTAAGAAAATTTTGCATCTAACAGGCGAGCTCTCCCTGGATCCCAGGCAGTCTAACCTTGTTAACCAGTCTATAATGTAGAACATTTTGGTTTTCTTACTGAATTCCATAAAGACAACATCCACTGTCCTGCCGTCATCAATCATCTTCATCACTTCCTCAAAAAGTTCCACCCAGTCAGTGGGATGTGATCTCCAATGGACAAAGCCCTCTTCAGACCTTGTCTTTCCAAATGCATATCGATCTTTTTCCTCGAAATCCCCTCCAACAATTTAGTCACCATTGACGTCAGGCTCACCCGATCTATGGTTACCTGTTTTTTCCTTAATTTCTTAAATAATGACACGAAGTTAGCAGCCCTCCAGTCTTTTGACACCTCACCTGTGGAAATCAATGTTACAAATATATCATCAAAATGCTGAGCAATCTCTTTCTTAGCTTCCCACAAACATCTGGGATACAACTGATCAGGTCCCAGGGATGTGTTCACCTTTATGTGTTTTAAAATGTCCAACATCTCCTTGTAATATAGACACTTTCAAGGTATCACTATATATTTCTTCATTCTCTCGCTCTTGTAAACTCCTCCACATTTACAACTGAGAAGAAATACTTGTTTTGTATCTCTCCAATCTCCTGTGGTTCCATACATAGGTAGCCTTACTGATCTTTAAGGGGCCCTATTCTCTCCCTAGTTAATCATTTGACATTAAAGCATTTGTATAATTTCTTCAAAGCCTCGTTAACCATAGTCTAAAGCCATCTCTTGTCCATATTTTTCTGGCCCGGTTTCCCCATTGACTGTACACTTGCTGTCATGACACACCTCTCGGGAGTCACTTGATTCTCAACTCTGTTTGTCTGACATATGCCTCCTTCCTTACCTTGACCAGAGCATCAATATATCTAGCCTTCCAGCACTCCCTGCACCCACCAGCGTTACCCCTCTCACTAATGGGAACACGTTGGCTTTGGACTCTCTGAAACCAAGTTTTGATGGCCTTGCGTTTTCCAACCATCCCTTTACCTGTGAATAGGGTATCCCAATCTGCCTTTCACAGGGCTCGCCTAACCCTTTCAAAGTTGGCCTTATTCAACGTTAGAACCTTAATGTTTACATCAGGTCTTTCCTATTCCAAAACAAATTTAAAACTAATATTTATACTTAACAGAATTGAAAGTTACATAAACACTTCCTGCCCCTCCGTAACAGGCTCGAGATGAATGGGTTCCTCGTGGCCCTCTGAAATAGACCGGAAAGGCTGAATGGCCTCTTCCTGTCCCTGTGTAACAGACCCGAGACATTAAATAACTCAGCCACCCGTGGATTACGAGGAGCCATTAAACTGTATCTGATGTCGGTCTAACCCTTCTCAGTTCCAGAAGCACAACCAACACAATATACATACTCCAGGTGCCCTCTCAGTAGCACTTCATACAGCTGCAGCGACATATCTCTTCGTTTTGAATGATTCTGTTGGCAAAATGTGCAAATACTTTAGATTTCCACCTTTTCAAGTAGCAACAGGCTAATATGGGCTGAATGGTCTTCTCTTATCCCTTTGCAAGAGGGCCATAGGGACAGAATTGCTTCGGCCTGTTGCTGAGCGTCTATCTCAATGCTCTGTCTCAAGGTTATGAAAGGATTTGATAACAGGCCACTTAAGACCAGGAGTAGCCTCACACTAGTCAATAAGTATTATACTTTGGGGTAAGGTATCTAGAAACTTGCCCACCCGACTTTTTTATGCAACCGATCTGTTATTTTATAACTGCCTCCATTCATAAACAGAGTGGAACACATATAGACCACTGCAGTGCCTTTTAATACTCTCATATACAAGTTTAAAAAAAAGATTCAAAAGATTTAAAGATTTATGGTCCACCCCTCAGCAACCCTCAGCCATTCCTTTCCAACCCAGTAAATGTTCCCTTTTATAGTGATATGAAAAGTGATGTGTTGAACTGGTTAACTGAGCCTGTTTATTTAATCATGATTTGGAGATGACGGTGTTGGACTAGGGTGTACAAAGTTAAAAATCACACAACACCAGGTTTTCGTCCAACAGGTTTAATTGGAAGCACACTAGCATTCAGAGCGCTGCTCCTTCATTAGGTGATAGTGGAGGACACACATCCAAAGCACAGAATTTATCCAAAAATTCACAGTATGATGTAACTGAAATTATACATTGAAAAAAAAAACGTGATTATCTGTTGAGTCTTTCATCTGTTCGAATATCATGGTAGTTTCATTTCTTTCATGTGTAAATTACAAAACCTTTTTCTTTTAATGTTGCATTCTCAGGCTAGCAGTAACAACGAGTGTTAGTTAGACAATATTTTGAAGGTGTTGGCCCCTGTGTTCTCTGTCTATACCATAATGTTTAGATTGATTCTAATCTGAAAAGTGAGATAACAAGAGTTTTACATGAATTCATGCAGTTTTTGAGCTCAGAGTTCGACATGAATGCATGCAGTTTTTGAGCAAAGTACAATGTAACTCTGCAAGTACAAATTTGTCCCACAAAATATAAGTGTGCATGTGGGTCTTTGTCTGTTTGTATGTGTGTGTTTGTCTTGATTGAGGGTTGTGAGTGTGAGAGGTAGTGTATATGTGTGTGTAGTGATGTGGAGTGTCTTAAGTCTGTGAGGAGGTGCATGTGTGAGTGTGGGAGTGTGTGTGTGTCTGGGGTGGGGGTTTGACTATCAGTGAGAGAGAATGTATATGTGTATGCATGAGTGTAGAGTGGTCGAAGTCTCTGAGCGGATGCCTGTGAGAGTGTGTGTGTCTGTAAGGGTGTGTGTGTGTCTGTGTGCGTGTCTGTGTACATATGTGTCCCTATGTATGTGTGTGTATAGGAGTGCCTGTGTGTGTGTGTGTGTGTGAGAGAGAGAGAGAGAGTAGTGCAATGGTGGTCACCTACAATGTGACATCAACCCAAGGCCCCAGTTGAAGCCCTCCCTATGGGTACCGAAATTTGTAATCAGCCTCTGCTCGGCCACTTTTCGCTGCTGCCTGTCCTGAAGTCCGCCTTGAAGGATGGTCACCAGAAGGTCCGAGGTTGAATGTCCGGGAACACTGAAGTGTTCACCAACTGGGAGGGAACCCTCGTGTCTGTTGGTTGTTGTGCAGAGCCCATTCATCCGTTGTCGTAGCCTTTGCTAATTTTCCCAGTGTTTGTTCAGTGACTGTGCTTAATGCCAATCTCCATGGATTCTAATTATCCCAGTGGAGAGTTTCCATCTTTTAATGATAAATGGGCGCCGCTCAATGTGTTATCCCATAACATTAATGGGAGCATAACCGACAGCACTGAGAGGGAACAGCAGACCCAGAGAAAGGGGGAGGAGAGATCAGAATCTGAGAACAGTAGACTGGAATGTTCCAAAAATGGATCAGAATCTGAGAACATTAGACTGGAATGTTCCAAAAATGGATCAGAATCTGAGAACATTAGACTGGAATGTTCCAAAAATGGATCAGAATCTGAGAACATTAGACTGGAATGTTCCAAAAATGTATCAGAATCTGGGAACATTAGACTGGCATATTCCAACAATGGACAGGAGTTTATACATTTATGTTTGGCGTCTTTCTGCACTTTATTGGTTGTCATTATCATCGCGGATCTATTACGCTCTTCTCATTATTCAATATTTTTATTATCCTTTCCTGGCTATCGTTGGTGTTCCTGGTAAGTGTCACTGTCCAGATTTTTTTGTTCTATAAACCGGTTATGACTGTATTACTGTTCTTTTATATAGTCTACACTTCTTTTCACTATTATTTTTCTGTTGAAACTCTGACTCCAGATATTCACTCTACAGAACACAACTAACTACATCAATGCATGTGTTCAATGCCTGTCTCCCTCTCTGAGCTGGCATTGTTATTCTCTATGTTGACCTACTCAGTTAGAGCGGAGAACTACAATTTACTGTATCGTTGCCTTTGTTATTTAAATATTAAGAGCAGAGAGGTCACTCTCTACTGTTCTGGTTACAAACTCCACTTCCTTCCACTGTTTCCATCCCATCCCTGGCCAATATCTGCGACTGAAGCAGACAAGTCACAACTGTGGGAGATCCCTTTGACCATGAGTTGAGTCATGACACCATATCCTGACCATTTCTAACTTGAAATGATCACCAGTCCAGAATATATCTCACTGGTTTATTCTATCTGCTGTTTGAACCTTGCCCTATGAAGTACAGTCTTAATGAAGTCAATAATCTGCTGCTGACACTCCCGGCTTCAAACCTGCCGAAGCAAATCTGATTCGACCTCACACCAAACTCACACCCATCTGTCATTCATGTGCACGCCGATGTATATTGCTATTGTGTCTGGTAATGCCTTTATTTTAACATTCTCAAATACTTTACGACATCTCTCCATGAAACTTCTCTCGTTCTCTCTCTGTCGATTAACAAAAAGCCTGCCAGCTGTTTGTATTTAAAATAGTTTCCTCCATGTGCGTTCCTTCTCCAACAATGAGTTTCACATTCAACCACGCCAATCGCGCGTACAAACGGACTCTCTTTCAGTCTTTGATGAACACACACACAGCAAATCTTCTCATTGTAAACATTATAGTAATCTGATGCGAGTGTAGTTAGCATATGATAGTAAAGTTTGCAATACTCTCTCTGCTGGTCAGATAGTGCAGTTTACTGAGCAACACACGAGCATGCTCTGCACAGCTCTCCATGCTGGGTTGTCATCTTGTCCCAGTTTATGTTGTTTACGTTTTTTGTTTCTTTCAAGCAGATTCAGAATTTGATGTAACAAACAATTTCATTCGATCTGACAATGCCTTTATTCAATGTTCTCATTCTTGTAATTTTACTCTTGAAGACCTCACTTCTCCAGTTAGTCTCACTGCCCTGTCTTTTTCCAAATATTTCCACAACATCTTTTCAGTTAATTAACTGTCTCTTTCTTTCTTTAATGTGACTCTTTCTGTCCCTCTGTATCTTTCCCTGGCATTTCTTTTTGGTTCCCTAGTGTATCGAGTGCTGGCATTGTGAAGCTCAAAAACAGTGAAATGTTGTGTGTCAGGCTGTTGTTCACTTCCCGGTATGTCCCATGTGATGTTCCATGGACAGGCGTGTTTCAGAAGTTATGAGATACATCCTTGTAACTTGGTCTGTACCTGTATTTGTTACTCTCAAGTGATCTTGCGATCGAGGAAGCCCCTTAAGTAAAGGACCAGGCATCTAAAGTGTGTGACAATGCTGTCACTTTTTTAAAAAAAAGATTAATTTCTCTTTTTTTCATATAAGAGATCTTAAAGGCCAAACTGCCTAATGAAAACGGCTCAAGTAAATAACTTACGACGTTTTTACAGTTTTTCATAAATAGTAGTAACAACGGCCGAAAACTTATCCATAGCTGCTACTCTCTATGAAACCTGACTTGATGCTGTTTCCTCCTGAATTGGAGAAGTGTATGCAAGAATCTATGTCTCAATGTTCCATTTTGCCAAGGGGTGTGTTTATGGGATGCTGGTGTATTGGAACAATACATTTGTAGAAGGTACTGTATCCATTAGTCGGTCATGGTTTCCAATAGTTAAATTATTCTAAATTCCTCTTCATTTTGTATGGATATTCATTAGAGTGTTTGAGTATGTTGTGTTTTGCTAATGGTGAGTGGTTTGAATAGTTTGACATCTGGAACATCCAACTCACATCTACCTTTAAAATAAGAAAAGGTTGGCATCCAAGCTACCCTCTTAAAATAGTTTGAGGCAGTCCAGTTGGTCTATAGCAAACTGGGGACTCTTGTCTAATTTTAAATCGATAATACCAAATTGTGTTCAGAATTACAATCCCTAAAGTGTGCAAACAGGCCATTCGACCCAACAAGTCCACATCGACCCTCCGAGGAGTAAAGTACCCAGACACATGCCTCTACCCTATTATTACACATTTACCCTAACAAAGGCTCCTAACCCACACATCCCTGAAAACTGCAAACAATTTAGCATGGCCAGTTCACCTGACATGCATATCTTTCGGTTGTGGGAGGAAACCAGATAATCCAGAATAAGCCCATGCAGACACTGGAGAGTATGCAACGTGAGGCTATTGGATTCAAAGGTCGCGTATGGTAGCTGTTGGCGTCTTTTGTTCCAGATGTTGAATTCGGTTGGTTAAAACAGTGTTTTGTGTATAAAGATTCTTTCAGTCACTAAGAGTTCTCTGGGTGTGGAAGAAGTGAAGTGGGGTGTTTTACAAAAGGTAATGAAGGCAAAGCTGTAGGATTTGGCAGACAAGCTGGAGTTGGGGTTGTGTTTGTCTGTGAGAAAATGAAGATAATTACAGCTACAGCTCGGCAATTACATTTGGTGGAAACGCCATCAGACTCTTTGGAAATGGCGAGAATTCAATTTCAAATGAGGCACTTTGAACATGAGAAGGAATTGAAACAGTTTGAATTATGATGAAAAGCAGAAATAAAAGAAAAGGAAATGAAGAAGAAAGAGAGAAAGGGAGAGAAGAAAAGCAGAGAGTTTCAACTTAAACAGTTAGTAATTAGAGAGGAAAGTTGACATAGAAGGTGGAGATGAAGGTAGACGGTGGGCGGGATGAGGAGGATAGTGCGGTTGAACAACGCTGTAGTAGCCAAAGGCCTAATGAGGTTCTGTTTAAATACACCCAGGCATTATCTAAATTTGATGAGAAGGATGGGGAAGCCTTTTGAATTTCATTTGAGAAAGTGGCTAAACCAATGCAGTGGCCAGTGACCATGGGGATTTAGTTGATCCAAACAAAACTGATAGGTATTTGCATCCCTATCAGAGACGGTACCTGGCTAGTATGGGGTGGTGAAGAAAGCCATCTGAAGTGCATATGAGCTTGGGCCAGAAGTTGACAGACAGCGTTTCAGGAATCTAAAAAAGGGTCCCTGGTTAAACGCACATTGAGTTGGAAAGGATCAAACAAAGTAATTTTGAAAGGTGGGTAAGGGTATTAAAACAGAGCAAACCTATGACACTGTTAGAGAGATTCTTATTTTGGAGAAGTTCAACAATTCACTTCCTGCAGTCGTGAGAACTCATGTAGAAGAGCAGAGAGTAACAATGGCAATATTAGAAGCTGAAATGGCTGATGATGATGATTGAGTTCAGAAATCAAAGTTTGGTTGCTGTGAGAGATTGAGAAGAATGTGCGAGATCTTCTTAAAACATTTAGCTGCGAGAGTAAGGTTTACTGGCATAGGCCAGGAGTAGCAGGTAAAGGGGTTACAGCATTAAGAGGTACATAAGCATGTACTTCTTTTATGCTGAGACATAAGGAGCTATGTCATTCAGAGGAAGTATTGGAAAGATGAGGAGTGCTCCGTTATGTAACGTGTGTTTGGAGTGTCCAGTGGAAACATCAACAGATCTATTCCACAATGGGGAAGGAGGCCTTGAGCTTAGTGTTGGTGTTACAACATTTCAGCATTTAAATTGCGAATAACATACACGAGACAAATCTTTATCATTGATGGTGACTTAAAGTTTTTGGAGAAGTTTAGGGAGAAAAATACCAGTCTGTTTCGATTGAGCTTATTATTGCTGCCATTCAGTTTGAAACTATACAGGTGACAGGGCGAGAAAGCCTAGGTTTTTACACGTTGTGGAGACTTGGATGAAGAAAGACAAAGGCATTATGTGGCAGGAGTAAAACGCCTGAAATCGAAACTAGTTGTGAACATTTGTATGCTCACAGTCAATGTAATGTATATGCATTTCAGTCTACTAATAGAGGAAGATTAGGAGGTCTAAAATGAATCCACCTTTGTGTATTGATGGATTATTTTATTGAAGATGGAATTGTGAGAATGCTATCATTGTAAAAGGTTATTTTCTCTTGGGTTTTTTTTTTGAAGAGTGGTTTTAAAGGCAGAGGTGCAGAACTGCTGTCTGAAAACAGTTTAAGTAAATAACTGAGAAAGCCTTTAGGTTTTATTAAAACGGTGGTAACAATGGAAGGGCAGTGGCCAGCTCTCCCAGACCAGGTTTCCTCGTTTTGTTTTTAGCTGCAGCATTCAGAAGCTGCTGGGGATCCCAGAAAGGTTGGAAGTTTCAATACATGATCCCCAGCTGCTTTTCTCTGAGATCTCTGTTGATGTTGTTTCCCCCTGGATTGGAAAACTGCTGTCAGGATCTGTATTTGAATATATCTTTGTGCCAAGCGGTGTAAACCAAGAAGGTACGGGTATCTATTGTTTGTGTAAGTGTTCCAACATATAAGCTATCCCGAAATGTTCTTTTCTTTGATTGTATTTTAACTAAAGCATTTTAATAGATTATATTTTGCTCAATGCCGAGCGGTTTGACCAGTAACAACATATCTGGAACGCACACTTCACATCTATATTCAAAATAAGGAAAGGTTTGGGTCTAAGCGGCCTTCTTAAAACATTCTGTGGTGATCTGGTCTGGTTCACAAGACTTGTACCGAGGGGTTTCTGACTGACTCCTGTAATTCAAAATTTAGTAGAGAGGCTGGGGATGGTTTTCTGGAGGTTGTGCTGTGAGCTGCCTCAGACATTCAGGGAGACCTGAGGATTTGGTGACACAACTCTGGATGGAGCATGGGGACTGTAGTTACAGCATCTGGGTGCATAACATGAACAACAAATGGAGCAGAGGCTGCAGAGAGGGGAAGCTCTGACACCACGCAGTGAGTGCGTGTGGTGAAAGGGATCTGCTGTATCCATATCGGGTTTTCCAGGAACAGCTTCCCAAGCTTCACTTGACCCAGGAGCAGAGTGTGAGGGGACCCTGACGGAACAAGGAGCTGGTCACAGTGCGGTGTCACCTCCTTCAACACGACCTGCAGCTTCACACCAGTGGGAGGATGGTGCTGCCAGTGGCTGTTCGGGTCACTGGTTCATTCAACTTCTATGAACCAGACCTTTCCAGGCAGGACTAGGAGACATATCCATCATTTCCCAGTATCTCAACATCAATGTCACCATTCAGTGATGGAGGATATATATGGTGGATGAGGTAAATAGATTGTTTCTCCCTCAGCAGGAAGCTGCCGGGTGTAGCCAGTATAGTGGGACTCCTGATGGTGTACATGGCATCTGCAGAGTCCCCACGTCAATGGGGAGAGGTAGAGGAACTGAAGGAGCTCTCTCTTTCTCTATTAATGTTACAGTGTGTCCATGCACAGTACATCATGTTGGTGAATATCCCTGTCCTGACAGCAGCCACTGCCTCTTCATTCAGAAGTAGTCAGCCATTCCCATCCTCTTCGGGTCTCCACGTAGAAAGAAATGAATATATCTTGGATAAAGGCCGTCCCCTTGATGCATGTGTCAAAACACCATCTCCACCGCCAATCAACCACATCAAAGTATTCCATGTGTGCGGAGAGAAATAGGGTCACTTGGAGTGTCTGGGAGCTGACGATCAGGGATGGAGCAAAACCTCCCATGTCTGAACGGGGCTGAGTGAACCCCCCAGTACACAGTATCATTAAGTCCTGTAATCCCTCTCCATTTCAGTACGATACTGCCTTCCATTATTCCTGTAAATGAAATGATAGGTTATATCATGTTAAATTCCACCTACCAAACTATTATCTATTGTCTTTACCTCTCTATTTGCAGACTCTCCACCCTCTCTTGATAATTTAATCTCTTGATTATCACAACGACATAACAATTATTTGAAGAGGTGACAAGTAGGTTAGACCAGGGAAACCCAGTGGATGTGGTCGATCTAGACTTCCGAAAGGCCTTTGATAAGGTGAGGGGTCATGGTGTTCGAGGTGAGCTACTGGCATGGATTGAGGATTGGCTGTCTGACAGAAGGCACAGAGTTGGGATAAAAGGTTCTTTTTCGGAAGGGCAGCCGGTGACAAGCAGTGTCCTGCAGGGTTCAGTGTTGGGGCCGCAGCTGTTCACGTTATATATTAATTATCTGGATGAAGGGACTGGGGGCATTCTAGCGAAGTTTGCCGATGATACGAAGTTAGGTGGACAGGCAGGTAGTACTGAGGTGGGAAGCTGTAGAAGGATCTAGACAGTTTGGGAGAGTGGTCCAGGAAATGGCTGATGGAATTCAATGTGAGCAAATGCAAGGTCTTGCACATTGGAAAAACGAATACAAGCATGGACTACTTTCAAAACGGTGAGACAATTCATAAAGCCAAAGTACAAAGCGGTCTGAAAGTGCTAGTCGAGAATTCTCTAAAGGTAAACATGCAGGTTGAGTCCGTGATTAAGAAAGCGAATGCAATGTTGTCATTTATCTCAAAAGAGTTGGAATATAAATGAAGCGATGTGCTACTGAGACTTTATAAAGTTCTGGTTCGGCCCCATTTGGAGTACTGTGTCCAGTTTTGGGCCCCACACTTCAGGAGGGACATACAGGCACTGGAGCGTGTCCAGCGGAGATTCACACGGATGATCCCTGGAATGGTAGGTCTAACATACGAGGAACGGCTGAGGATCCTGGGATTGTATTCGTTCGAGTTTAGAAGGTTAAGGGGAGATCTAATAGAAACTTACAAGATAATACATGGCTTGGAAAGGGTGGACGCTTGGAAGTTGTTTCCGTTAGGCGAGGAGACTAGGACCCGTGGGCACAGACTTAGAATTAGAGGGGGTAAATTCAGAACAGAAATGCAGAGACATTTCTTCAGCCAGAGCGTGGTGGGCCTGTGGAATTAATTGCCACGGAGTGCAGTGGAGGCTGGAACGCTAAATGTCTTCAAGGCAGAGATTGATAAATGCTTGATGTCACAAGGAATAAAGGGCTACGGGGAGAATGCGGGTAAGTGGAGTTGAAATGCCCATCAGCCATGATTAAATAGCGGAGTGGACTCGATGGGCCGAATGGCCTTACTTCCACCCCTATGTCTTATGGTCTTATGGACATCACCAATCTCAGCATCTGTATATCTGTTCCATCCACCTGATCATTAATATAGACTGTAAATATTTCAGAACCCAGCGCTGGTCACTGTGTGACCCTACTAGTTACGTTCTCTCTAAATGATTTATCCTGAGTGCCTGCTTCCTGTATGATACCCAGTCCTCCCCATTCCTGAGGAACACAGTCGAAGAGTTGAATAAGAACAAGGAGCATCTGTGAGGAACCTAACCCCTTGATGAGGCTGATGTCAACGCGGCCTCTGTTCCACTTTCCTGCCATCTCTCCATCCTTAACCCTAGTGTCTTGTTGTAGATTGTACCACATGAAAAAATCCACTTCACATCTGCACTTTCAATTACTTTTAGCATTTTACAGACTTCAATGGGATCTCCTTTCATTCTTATAAAGTCGAGAGTATAGAACTAAACTGCTCAATTACTCTTCATAAGACAAACACTTCAAATATGGAATCAATCTAATGAAGCTCTTCTGAATTGCCTCCAATGGAAATACCTCATTCTGCAGGACACCCAAACTGTACTCCAGTTGCAGCCTCACTCATGCCTTGCATAGCTACAGCAACACTCCCTACCTTTCTACTCTATCCTTTTATAAATAAACACTGAAATTATGCCTGCATTTCTCATTACTTGCAGTACCCACAGGAAGGTTTTCTGTGATATGCAAGCAGGCACCCAGATCCCACTGCACCTAAGCACTTTGATCTTTCTCTCCATTTAGATAATAATTTGTCTTTCTTTTATACTGGTCAACTTGAATAGCCCCATATTTATTCATTTTAATTTTCCTTGCTAAATGTTGGCCCATTCATCCAACCTATCCATGTGTTTTAAAATCTCTTGCATCATCATTCCGAAGTAGTTTCCCACCAATGCTAGTGTCATCTGAAAAGGTGGCGTTGTATTTTCTCTCCCGTCAACCGAGTACAGTAATACCATCGATTGCAAATGGTTCATGCATGAGTACTGAAATCAATGGCACAAACTGCATTTGCCAAAAGAAAATGACACATTTATTCCACCTGACTATATTTTGTTGGTTAACCAATCCTCCATCCAAGCTAATAAATTACTCCTAAACACATGTTGTCTGATCTTGCCATTTAGTCTTTGGAGAAGCAACATATCCGATGCTTTCAGGAAGACCAGATATGTTCCATCTCCAGGATTCCCATTAACCACCTTGTTTGTGACATCTTCAAACAACTCAAGCAAACAATTCAAATACGATTTAGCCTTCGTAAAACCATGTTGACTCTGACGAATTGAGGTTTAAGTTTGCAAATGTCCTGAACAATGGACTCTAAAAATTTGCCTTAAGTTACAATAATTTATAGTTGCACTTTAGTCCCTGATGTATAACATTATTACAAGTTATTCCCTTTCGAAAACCTTCACGTTTTCTTTGAATTCCTGTTTAATGGGCACAAGTCTTTAAGAGGTCTGCTCCAATTGAGTCAGAGCCATGTGTGGCTGAATGGACTCATCATTCTGCTGGTGTACAAACTCGATAGGCTGACGTCTTTCTGGTGTTCCCATGTTGCCATCTCCAAGGCCAGAATGACGTCCTCCTGTTGATATTTGAGAGGATTGGGAGATTATGGGATCTTCCTGTTGCTGGGTAACATTGAGGGGCTGATGGGTCTTCACATACTTCTCCATAACAGGTGGATATACTGAACAGTCTCCTCGTGTATCCCGGAGATGGGACCGAGGGAGTGATTGGTCTTCTCTTCTTCCCATACAACAGACACGTGTCTAAATTACCTCTTCCATTCTCATGAAAGAAGTCTCAGATAGTTTTTATCCTTATCCAACCCCCTTGCAATAGGCTCGGTGGGTCTGAATGGCCTCCTGTTATCCCAGTGTAACAATCTCCAGTCACTGTGTGACCTCTTCCAGTTCCTATGTTACAGACTTGAGGAGGCTGAATGGACTGATCATGTTGCTGTTTAACAGGATACTGGTGCAGCATGACCTACTGTTATAGGCTCGAGTGGCTGATTGGCCTCCTTCTGTAAATGTATGTCCGGCTCCAGGGGCTGACTAGCCTCGTCCTGTTTTGGTGTAACAGGGTCGAAGGTCTGAATATCCTCCTGTTGTTCCTGTGTAACAGGCTGGAGAACGGAATGGATTCCTCCACTATCTGTGTAATTCACTTCACTTATTAACTCCTTCTGTCATCTATGTTCAAATAAGTTCATCTTTGATTTTTGTAAACTCCAATGGCTACTGGGTCAACCTGATCACCCTTTCGTTAAAGGCTAGCACCTTCATTGCAGGAATCAGTTGAGGAAACCATCTCTGAGCTGCTTCCAATATAACAACATCATTTCTTCATAGAAGAGGCTAACTCTGTACACACTACTCCAGATGTGATCTCTCTGTACATCAGCAGCAACACATTACCAGCCTGCTGTAAAGTTCCCACCCAGCTTAGAGCTGTCTCAGCTCTCTGGGGGAATACAGAGCATTGTTGGAAAATCATTGTCCTTCTCTACTCCATCGGTATAACGGGAGATATGGAGAAATTAAAGTTTGAGAAGATCATAAATGATGAATGAAATGGTCTCTGCAATTAATCTCCCCAGAGCCCACGTCACTCAGATTCCACAGAATCTAGTAAGGTGGAGCGCAAAAACAGCAAGGAGGAGCAAACATTGATGGGAGTTATATTTCAAAGTGAAAGCTGCAATACAAATGTTGGGCGTGTTATTAAACAGGAAATGAGATATACACATTGGTGGGTACTTCAGTAATAATGTACTGTTTAAATTCTATCTAAACTGTGTTAACCCAATTGAATGCTCATGCTGGGAAAAATGGATTTCATGACCACGTTTGAGATGGTTTACATGAACATTATGTCGAGCACTGAGCTCAAGATCAGGTTATTTAGGAATTGGCGTTGAGTGATCAGAAGAGCTAATTGAAACTTTTGCTGTAAAGGACCTTTTGGGAACAGTGACCACAATGTATTGGTTTTCTTTTATGCTGTTTGAGTACACGGCAGTTTTTGTTTTATTTGAAGTAACCGTGAAAAATCTGAGTCATGCAAGCTCTGAAGGTGTGAGGCGAAAGTGGGGACTACAGATGCTGGAGATCAGAGTCGAAGAGTGTGGTGCTGGAAAATCACAGTCAGGCAGCATACTAACAGCAGGTAAATCGATGTTTCGGGCATATGCCCTTTATCAGGATTGAAGCTTCTGGGCCAATGGGGCTGAGAGATAAATGAGAAGGGAGTGCGGCAGGGGGGAGGTAGCTGGGATTGCGGTAGGTAGATGAAGGTGGGGTTGAAAGTGATAGGTGACGAAGGGAGACAGAACGCCTCATCTACTGCATCCATTAAACCCAATGTGGTCTTCTCTACATTGGCGAGGCAGGAGGTCAACTTGTAGATCATTTCAGAGAACATCTCTGGGACAGCCACATTGAACAACTCCATCGCCTTGTGGCTGAGCACTTTAACTCCCCTTCCCACTCTGCCAAGGACATGAGGGTCCTGGACCTGCTCCATCACCAAACCCGAGCCACCAGAAGCCTGGAGGAAGAAAGCCTCCTCTTCTGTCTTGGGACCCTCCAACCACAGGGGGTGATAGTGGATTCCACCATTTCCCCTAATCCCACCTTATCCCACTCCAACCTTCAAAGTCAGCACAGCCCTTTTGAATGATCCTGTGTCCACCTTCCTCCCTATCAATCTGCTCCACCCTCCTCTCCGACTATCACTTTCAACCCCACCTTCATCGACCTATTAGACGAAAGGAGGTAGCTTAGAAAAATGCCAAGTGTTGCAGTAAGCCTGTGGATTCAGAGAAATGTAGGACCCAGCAAAGGATGACCAAGAAACTGAGAAGAAAATCAAAAAGAGAAAAAGCGTGCAAACGAAAGAAAAATATAAAGACTGCTAAAAAGCGTCTATCAATGTACGACAAAAAAATAAAAACAAGGTCAAATGTGGAGCAGTTGGTGTGCGTTCAGGATAATTTATTGCAGAGAACAGATAAATCGCAAGGAAAAGAAACAGTTTCTTTGTGTCTATCTTCATGGAAGAATGTCCAGAAATTCTCCCAGAAATACCAAGTGACAATGGGACTTGTGTAAGTAAAGTCGAAGATCATTCTTATCAGTGTTGAGGTCATCTTTGAAAAGAAAGCTGGATTGAGTATTTATAAATCTGACAGACTAGATGCACATCATACAAGAATTTTAGAAGAAGCAGCAATAGACATGTTGATTGCATCGTGGATTGTCACTTTATTTTCAGACACATTCCCGAAAGGCATTTAGCCAATCTGGACAAGGCAAAGGTTATAAATATTATTCAACAGTTTAAGAAAGGATGAAGATGGAGAGTGGTGAACTACAGACCAGTTATCTTGTCATCCGCAGTCAGGTATCTGTTGGACTCGATAACAAAGAACATGCTACTAGATATTTAGAAGGTAATAACATAACTGGGGAGTGTGAGAATGTACCGATGAAAGGAAAACCAGAAGTGACAAACATTGTTTTGGAATGGTTTAAAGATAGTTCTTGTGGACATAGGCAATGATGAACCATTGGATAACATATAGTTGAATATTCATGAGCTTTTTCTAAAGAACTCACACGTAAGTTCATAAGAAAAGTTAAACCGAGAGATATTGGGAATAACATATGCAAATGGGAAAGTAAAAATTCGGTTTACATTCATGTGAATGTAATTGGAAGATAGAGGATGTCGTGCACCAGTTGCATCGAGCGTTGGTGAGACTAAACGTAGAATATTGTGTATCGTTCGGAGTCCCAATCTCAAAAAGAATATATTGACTACAGAGGAACTGCAAAAGGTATTATCCAGATTAATCCGTAAAATGGCAAGATTGTCTGCTGGGGAACCTCAGCCTGTGATCTCGAGTTTCAAAACATGAGAGTTGATTGTAGTGAATCTTAGAAACATCGAAAGGACTGAATAACAGAGGGACATGGAGAAGTACAAGTAGGCGAGAAAAGGGAGAATCCCACGATATTCTACACGGACAAGTAGAACAGAATAATCAGCAAACAGTTAGTGTCCATTAGAAACCAAAGGGGCAATCTGTGTGTCAAGCTGGAGAACATTGATGGATTGTTACATGAGACCTTCACATCTATTTTACTTGGGAGAAGGAGGAGGCAGATACAGAATTCACGAAGGTGGACTGGGAAGCTCTTGAACAGATTGATTTAAAATACGAGATTGGATTTGAGGTTTTGTTCTGTACAAATTTGGACCAATCTCCATGTCTGAATGAGTTGTATTACAGGCGGCTGTTGGGGTCAAAGGAGGAAAGATCCTGACTGAATATTTTAATTAGAATCTGACCATAGGGGAGATGCCAGAGAACTGGAGAACTGCTAATACAATTCCACTTCACAGTAAGGGTGGGAGAGATGGACCAGGGAACTATAGACGAGCGAGTATTAGATCACTGTTAAGGAAACTACTGGATAAAATAGGGAGGGAGAAAATCGAACTCCAATCAGAGTTGCAAGGTTTGATCAGGGATAATAATCATGACTTTATCAGGAGGAAGTCACATCCAATGGATTTGATTGAATTAGTTTGAGGAGGTAGATTATTTAGTTTTGTAGGAAGGCCTTTGGCAAATTTCCACCTGGGAAACTGAAAAATAAAGTAAAATCTCACAATATGATGGATAACTTGGCAAGTTACAACGAAAATTGTCTTAGTAGCAGGAGACAGCGGGTGGTGGGAGAAGGCTGTTTGTGTGACTGGAGACCAGTGTCACGTGGTGTACCACAGAGATCAGTGCTGTATCCCTTATTGTTTGTGTTATTCATAACAAAATATAGATCTGAATGTGGAGGGGGGCTAGGTGGAGAGTGGGGAAGGTGTAATAAGTAAGTGTATGTTTGACATAAAGATTGGCTGGGTGATTCGCAGTGAGGAGGAAGGTCTTAAGTTTACAGGAAGATGCAGATGGAATGGTCAGATGGGCAGATCAATGGCAGATGGAATGTAACCCTGATAAATATGAGGTGATGCACTTTGGGAGATGGAACCAGGCAGTGGAGGACTCAATGAATGGCAGCACACTGGGAAGCTCAGATTGTGCTTCTCCACACATTCCTGAATTTGACTGGACAGGTTAATGCTTAAAACTTTGTTGCTGGAAAAGCGCAGCAGGTCAGGCAGCATCAAAGAAACAGGAAAATCGATGTTTTGGGCAGATTCCTGTAGAAGGCTTATGCCTGAAACGTTGATTCTGCTGCTCCTTTGATGCTGCGCTTTTCCAGCAACACATTTTTTAAGCTCTGATCTCCAGCATCTGCATTCCTCACTTTCTCCTGGACAGGTTAATGGACTAGTTAAGACGAGTTAACGCTACCTTGGGTGTAGCGTTTCCTAATCAGGGTGTAGATTATAAGAGCAATACAGGGCTTTGGTTCGGCCAAAATGGAGTACTGTATGTAGCTCCGGGAACCACATTCCAGGAAGGATGTGATTGTACTGGAGAGGGTGCAATGGTGATTCACCAGGATGTTCCGTGGGATAGAGCATATCAGCTATGGAGAGAGGCTGGATAAGCTCGGGTTGTTTACTTTGGAGCAGAGAAGGCTGAGGGGTCAGTGATTCAGAAGGATAAGATTATAAGCGACACGGACAGGGTGGATAGACAGCAGCTGTTCCTTTTAGTGAGAGGGTCAAGAACAAAGGAGAACACTGTTAAAGTGAAGAGTTTGAGGTTCAGAGATGATTTAAACATTTTTTCACCTCGAGGTGTGGGGTTCTGTGATTACTTCCTGAGAGGGGAATGATCAACTCACAATCGTTAAAAAGTACTTGGACGAGCAATTGGAAGTGTAATAACATTCCAGGCTATGGGCCTGGTGTAGGAAAGTGGGACTAATATAGATCGTGCTGTATTTCTGTTGGCACAGAGTCTATGCCCCTGTGAGTGTATGGTGTGGAAGGTCAATTATTGAACAGTTTAAGGCAGGAATTGATGGATTTCTGAAGAGTTATATTCATAAGGGTTATCAGAGTGAACTTTATTAGCTTGTTAAATTATGTAAATGTGAGAAATATGAGAAAGCAAGTGCAGTTTCCTTACATTTTGAAACCAGAGAATGGAGAATGGGGAACAGGGAAATGGCAGAACTATGAAGCCACTACTTCAGTTCTGTCTTCACAAAACTTTCTAATAATATAAGGAAAACCGAGTGTGGTGTAGGAAAATGATAGAGTACATGGAACAATAAACATAGTAAGTAAATGGTTTAGCAGAAATTATTGTGGCTGAAAGTAATGGTAATAGACAACGCTAACATAGATTTATGAATTGGGAATTATGTTTGAGAAACAGGCTGGGAGACAAATGAAAGAGAAGCAATGGATGTAAAACATGTTGATTTTTAGAAAAATGTTGGTAATGCTCCAATCCCAATTTGCAAAATCAAATCTGAGTGGATTGGGGCTAATATATGGACATGTTTCTAGCATGGGACAGCTGGCAGGAAACAGTGAATCGAAATAAACAGACTCAACAAGTAATAGCCTAACATTGTCTGAAAGGTATGATTCTGTGAGTATGACTATGTCCCAGACTCCCCATTACCTTCCCCAGATAGCTCCTGTCTCATCAGCAGGGCGCACACAGCAGAAATGGCAGTACAGTGGGATACAGTTGGAAGGGAATTGCTCTTGGAGTCCTCAACAGTGACTCCGTATCCCATGAAGTCTCATGGCATCAGTTTGTACATGGGAAAGGAAACGTCCTGCTGATTTCCATGTCCCAGCCTCTCTCAACTGATGAATCAGTACTCCTCCATGCTGACCAGCACTTGGAGGAAGCACTGAGGGTAGCACGTACGCAAGATGTACTCTGGGTGGGGGATTTCAATGTTCACCACCAACAGTATCTCAGCTTCAGCATTACTGATCGAGCTAGCCGGTTCCTAAAGGATATAACTGGCTGCAGGTGGTGAAGGAACAAACAAGAGGAAAATACATACTTGACCACAGCCTTACTAATCTGCCAGTTGCAGAAGTATCTGTCCATGACAGTATCGGTAAGAGTGACCACCGCATAGTCATTGTGGAGACAAAGTCACACCTGCACATTGAGAATAACCTCCATCATTTTGGGTGGTACTATCACGGTGCTTAATAGGGCAGACTTCGATCAGATCTAGCAGCTCAAATCTGGATGTCCGTAAGGTGTTGTGGGTCATCAATAGCAGCGGAATTGTACTCCCGCATAACCTCATGGCCTGGCATATCGCCCTCGCAACAATTACCATCAATCCAGAGGATCAACATTGGTTCAATGGAGTGTGCAGGATGGCAGGAGCAGCACCAGGCATACCTGACAATGAGGTGTCAGCCTGGTGAAGCCACCAAACAGGACTACTTGTGCGCCAAACAACATAAGCAAGAAGTGATAGACAGAGCTAAGCGATCCCACAAGCAACGGTTCAGATCTAAGCTCTGCAGTCCTTCCACATCTAGTCGAGAAACGTTGGGGACAATTAAACAATTCACTGGAGGAAGAGATTCCACAAATAACCCCTTCCTCCATGATGGAAGAGCCCAGCACTTCAATGTATAAGATAAGGTTGATGCATTCGCAACAACCTTCAGTCAGAAGTGCTGAGTGGATGATCCATTTCAGCCTCCTCCAGTCGTCCTCAGCAATTCAGTTACCAGTCATCAACCAATTTGATTCAATCCACGTGATATCAAGAAACGGTTGGAGATACTGGATACTCCATAGGGTCCATAATCTGACAACATTCTGGCAATAGTACTGAAAACTTGTGCTCCATAACTTGCCACTCCCCTCGCCAAATTGTTTCAATCCAGTTACAACAATGGCTTTCCCCGATTATGTGGAAAATTACCCCAAGTATCTCCTGTATATAAAAAGCAGTACAAATCCAATCCGGCCAATTACCACTTCATCAGTCTATTCTCGATCATCAGTAAAGTGCTGGAAGGTCTCAGTGCTTTTAAGCAGCAACTTGCTCAGCAATACCCTTGTCAATGACGCCCAGTTTGGGCTCCACCAGGGCCACTCAGCTCCTGACCTCAGTACCGTGGTTAAAACATGGACAAAGGAGCTGAATCCAGAGGTAGGGTGAGAGTGACAGCCCTTTAATTCAAGACTGCACTCAACCAAGTGTGGTATCAAAGGGCGTTAGCAACCCTGGAATCAATGGGTATCAGTGGCAAACTCCCTGCTGGTTAGATTCATGCTTGACGCGTAGGAAGGTGGTCATGTTTGATGATGGTCAGTCAACTCAGCTCCAAATCTGTAGGGGTCCCTCGAGCAGTGACCGAAAACTTCTTCAGGACTGCTTCATCAATGACCTTCCCTCCATTTTAAGGTCAGAATGTTGTACATTCGCCAATGATGTTCGCCAATGATTGTACAATGTTCTGCAACATTTGTGGCTCCTCAGATACTGAAGCAGTCCATGTTCAAATGCGACAAGATCTGGAGAGTATCCAATCTAACAAGTGGCAAGTAATATTCAGCCCACACGAATACCAGACCAGGACCATCACCAATAAAATACAATCAAACCTGCCCCTTGGCATTCAATGGCTTTACTATCACTGAATCCCCCAGTATCAGATTCCTGGTGGGTAATCATTGCTCAAAAACTCACTGGTCTCGCCACATGAACACAGTAACTATAAGAGCAGGTCCGAAGCTAGGAAAACTGCGGCGAGTAACTCACATCTTGACTTCCAAAAGTCTGTCCATCGTCTACAATGCATAAGTCAGAAGTATAATAGGAGACTCCCAATTTGCCTGGATGAGTGCAGCCCCAACAACACTCAAGAAGCTTTATACCATCTAGGACAAAGCAGCCAGTTTGGCTGTCTCTTCATCCACAATGCTCCACCATCAACGCTCAGCAGCAGCAGCAGTGTTTTACTACCTACATGCTGCAATGAAAAGATTCACCAAAGATCCTCAGATACCATCTTCCCAACTCACGACCATGTCTATCTAGAAGGACAAGGACTACAGATGTATGGGAATACCATCATCTTTAGGTTCGCCTCCAAGCTATTCACCATCCTGACTTGGAAATATATCACCGCTCCTTCACAGTCACTGGGTCAGAATCCTGGGATTCCCTTCCTAATGGCATTGGAGGTCAACCACAGCAGGTGAACTGCAGCGCTCAACAAGGCAGCTCACCACCACCTTCTCAAGGGCAACTAGGGACAAGCAATAAATGCTGGCCCAGCCAGTGACACCCAGATTCACGAAATAAATAAATAGAAATTAACAGAAGACGGTTGCTGAGGTGTCGTAGGGATCGGTGCTTGGGGCCCAGCTGCTCACAATGCCCTTTAAACATTTGGTTGCTGGAATCAGATACAATATATCCCAGCCTGCTGACAGCACTAACTGATGTGGGATTGTGAGTGGGTGAGGAGGATGTAATAAAGCACCGAGAAGACTAAGACAAGTGGAGTGAATGGGTAAATACGTGACAGATGGAGAACAATGTAGATCCAGGCGACTGTGTGCCCTTTGTTGGAAACGATAAATTGGCAGCCTACCATTTGAAAGGGATTGGTTGAAACATGTTGATCTACAAAGGGACGTATGCTCCTTTTTGTTCTTTCCTTCTGCATAAACCTCTGAGGCCCCTGCAGCGCAGTGTGTTCTGTAACCAGAAGTCAATACTAGGAATGACATTGCCACGCTGACCAGTGTACACAGACCCACCAAGTGGGGATCTGCAATACTGAAAAGGATCTGCATCTCCTTGTACACCAGTCACTGAAAGCAATATTGCAGAAACAGAAAGCAGTGAGGAAGATAAACGGTGTGTTGACCTTCATTTCAGGGGGATGTGAGTCCAGGAGAAAATGTATCTTACTGCAGCTGTACAGGGCCTAGTGAGATATCATCTTGAACATTGTGCAGTATTGTGGGCAGTTTTGGTCTCCTTACCTGATAAAGGACAAACCTGACATTGACAGAGAGCAGTGAAGGATGACCAGACTGATCTCTGGGATGACGGGCTTGTTGTGGGAGCAGAGTTTGGGGAGACTGGGCCTGTATTCCATGGGGTTTAGGAAAATGAGTGGAGATCTCAATGAAACATACAAAACTCTGACAGGGTGAGACAGATTGGAATCAGGGATGATAATTCCCCTAGGACTTCTAAAACAAGGCCACAATATTCGGTCCAGGCAGGTCACTCTGCATTGAGATGAGAATAAATGTCTGCTCTCACTGACTGGTGAACATGGGGAATTCGCTCGCACTACGAAAACTAGACACTGATTATAAATAAGGATTTAGAGACAGTAAAGGGATGGTGGGAGAGCAGGAGTACGGTGTGGAAATGAAGGGCCAACCATCATTATTTTGAATTGGTTAGCAAACTCGATGGACCAAACGGACCACTGCACCGCCTATTTTATAGCTTCCCAAGGTTACTCACATTAACGGATATGTATATCTATGGGGTAAGTGTATTGAGAAGATTTTTTCCATGAACTAGAATGGGGAGGCTAAATGTGTTTTCCATTCCCGATGTTTCTGTGCAGTCTGTGGGAAAGCTCTGTAAATGTTGTCACAAGCTCTCAAATGTTAGGAATGAGGTTCCTGCAGGGTCGACAGGACTCTGTTCCAATTCCCTTTTCCGACATTGATTCTTGAGGCCGGGTGTTCTGTCCAGTTTCATCCTTTCAGACCTCGGAGTAGTTTGATACAAATGAGTGCCCTTGCTTGGCAATTTCAGAGACCATTGAAATGTTTATCACATGTCAGGGTCTTTGGAGTCACTATTAGGCCAGCCCAGGAAATCACGGGAGATTCACTTCCTAAAAGTACATTGGAGAAGGAAATTCTGTTTATAATCCATATTGGCTTCAAGGTCTCTGTTACTGACCCCAGATTTTAGATCTCGATATTTTATTAATTGTCTTTAACTTCCACCCGCTGCCAGAGCATTAGCCTGGTCTGGATTAATAATCCAGTGACATTTCCACAGCACCATCTCCACATGGGGACCTGTCAAAAATCACACTGAGCAGGTTATTTCTGTGCTGCTTGACTGCTCTGTCAAAAAGAACTCCCACCAATTTGACTGTCATGATGGGAATGAGGAGGTGGTAATTGGTCAGATTGTAATTATTCCCGTCTTAAGGAACGGGACATAGCTGAGTAATTTTCCACATTGCCAGGGAGATGTCAGAGTTGGAGCTGGAATAGAAAAGCTTCCCTAGGGACACGGCTTGTTGTGCAGCACAAGTCTGCAGTCCTATTGCAGGAATGGAGTCAGGACCCATTGAATGTGTCGTATCTACTGTGTTCAGCTGTTTCTTCATGTCACGGGCAGCGAATCAAATTGGTTGAAGACTGGCATCTGTGATTTTGTGGGCATCATGATGAGGGTGAGGTGTATCATCGACTCAACACTTCTGGCAGAAGATGGTGCAGATAAAGCATCCTTCTCTTTTACACTGATGTGCAGGTCTGTTCCATTATTTAGGATGGGGATGTTTGTGGAGCCCTCTCCTCCAGTCATTTGTTTAATCGTCCATCACCATTTATGACTGAATGTGGCAGAACTGCAGGGCTTCGATCAGATCTGTTGGTCATGTCTGGTAGCTTTAATGAGTTAGCATCAGTTGTTGTGGTTCTGTTCGCCGAGCAGGAAGTTTTTGTTGCAAACGTTTCGTCCCCTGTCTTGGTGACAACTCAGCGCTTGGGAGCCTCCTGTGAACCGCTTCTGTGGTGTTTCCTCCGGCATTTATAGTGGCCTGTCCCTGCCGCTTCTGGATGTCAGTTTCAGCTGTCCGCTGTAGTGGCCGGTATATTGGGTCCAGGTCTATGTGTTTGTTGATGGAGTTTGTGGATGAGTGCCATGCTTCTAGGAATTCCCTGGCTGTTCTTTGTTTGGCTTGCCCTATAATGGTAGTGTTGTCCCAGTCGAATTCATGTTGCTTGTCGTCTGCGTGTGTGGCTACTAAGGATAGCTGGTCGTGTCGTTTCATGGCTAGTTGATGTTCATGGATGCGGATCATTAGCTGTCTTCCTGATTGTCCTAAAGAGTGTTTTGTGCAGTCCTTGCATGGGATTTTGTACAAATCTTCACCCAAGCATTGAGTTTGCATCAAATTAAGGTTCATGTGATTCTGACTCTGACATGTTCACCCACACTCGTCACTGAGCCATAGATGGTGTTGATGGTCATGACAGACTGAGGTGTTATCCTGGGCAAAACGTCACAGGTTGTGGTTGAATGCAGGTCTGCCTCTCCTGCTGCTGTGGTCTACAGCACTACATGAATACGCAGTTTCGAGCTGCAATACCTGCAATGCAATTCTGCTGTCTGTTCCCCAATTCTCACTGACACCCATTCACCCATCAGCCCTGCAGTCAGTGACCTAACCTGGTTTCTGATTTGGAAATACTTCCATTTTCATACTCTCATTCTGCTGAGGGTCTGTCTCCCCGGGTCATGCTTCCAAGCTGACACAATCCGCAAAAGCATTTAACTGATCTTAATTCAAATGGTTAATTCACCTGAATCTTTTTCCTTGAGAAATACCATCTGCTGTGTTTAAAGTCAATGTGTTTCCTCTGTTTCTTTCCCTGACCATGATTAAGAGCTTTGTAGTGTCAGTGATGCCAGCATTATTTAGTTGCAGAGCCAATAAATTCTCTGGATTCCCAATCATCTTCACCACATTGTATATTTTCTCGTTTGGTTTGATGCCTTATCACTCATGGCTGCCTTGTTCTCCCATGAGTATGTTTCAATTTCTTGGGGTTGTATTTCTTGTATTATCTTCCGAATTATCCCCCGAACCTCCTCTCATTGCTGCTCCATGGTCTTACCTGCTCAGCTCCCCTTCCAATTAACTCTGGCCAGCTCCACCCGCATGTCCTTGTAGTCACATTGCTTAATTATAGCCACATTACATCTTGAAGAGAGCATTAGATATAAACTGAAAGAAGGAGTTTTTGGAGATGGGACACGAAGAATAATTCGTGGATTTCTTAACTAGATACAAAGGGACAATGAGAGAAAGGACATAGATATGGAAATGTGGAATATGAGAAAACTACATTATCGAAAGAAGTAGATGAACATCCCCCAATGTTTTGGCAATGCCTGTGTGCTGTGGTTCTTTGTACAGTGCATGTACAACAGAGTAATATGTTCAAATGCTGGGTCTGATGCCAGATTATTTATCTTCAATAATATGACAGACACTAGCTTTGGAAAGAACACAGCAGGGCAACATATTGAAATCCCGGAAGAAAGGGGATTAACTGAAATAAGTTGGGACACCAGAATCAAGAATTTGGAGCACACTTCCTGGTAAGAATGAGAGACTAGAATTGGGAATCCCAGAAAAGGAGGGAACGTTGAGAGGATCAAATCATGTTTTAATATTTTATCAATTTTATACATCATATGCATCATTTTTCGTTAACTGTGTCTCTGTTGTTCTTTGACAATGTGTTGTGCACATATGAAAAATGCGACTTATCTGCACACACACATTGATTAAACAGTGTATATAAAATCATTTTTCCACCATTGAAACTGTCCTGTTGTCGTGTTACGAGGATACATGAACACCAACTAGCCACCAAAAGACATGACGCACTATCACTATGTTCCATAAATACAGACAAAGAAGGGCACCACTTTGACTGAGACAAAGCACACACACATACTAAGACACGCAAGGACCTTCGTAAAGGAATGGTATTCTAACCAGAGGTCCATCAATAAACGCATCAATTTAGATCCTGTCTGAATTCTCTTGTTAAAGTAACCGGAAATGACATCACCCACTTTAAGAAACCAAGACCTATAAATAGAGAGGCGGCACATACCACCAGAGCTTCAGCAGATACTCTCAGTGATGATGTCACCTAGTCATGGGTACGAAACTTCAGAAAACAAACCTTGAAGCTCAGCGAGCTAACTTGCACACATATAAATTGTTATTTTTTGTTTATTAGTGGAATTTATGAGTTCTCTGTCTCTCACGTTTTGACAGATTATGATGTGAGGTGAGCTTTTCTGGGTGTGTGGTTTTAATTTACAGAGGGGCTCAACATTGATGTCATAACAGTTTGGGGCCTTGCCGTGTGGCACTTGGACCAACGTGAACAGATTTGAGATACAACAGGCCCCAGAAAATTCCAACTCATTGCAATTAGTGACTTTGATATTCAAATAAAACCAGTGGGAAAATTGGTTTTATTTTGTTACTTGTGGTTGGTTAAATGAAAAGTGAGGGAAATGGCTTTAAACATTACTAGAGAGGTTCCCAAATTTTCCAAGGAAGTTTAGAAAGACAGAAGGAGGACATTTTTTAGAATTAGCAAATAGGTTGGAATTGTGTTTAACCAGGGATAAAAGAGAAGTTGAAATTGTAATGGAGTTGGTCAAGCACTTTGATGTATCAGAGAAACAGGCAACTGCAGTAGAGTTATAAAAACTTAAATTGCAAATGTGGCAACTGGAGTTAGAAGATAAATGAAGGGACGGAAACAGAGAGAGAGAGACGAAAGTGAAAGAGAGAAAAAAGAAAGAGAGAGGGGATTTGAAATTCAGAAGTTGGGAATTAGACAAGAAAGTTAAATTAACAGGATGGAGATAAAGGGAGAACGTAGGGATGAATACAACTAGGTTAGTAGCTTGCCATATTTCGGTGAGAAAAATGTCAAAATCTTTTTTATTTCATTTGAAAAAATGGCTAGGCAGATGACGTGTATAGTGAACTTGTGGGTAATGCTAGTTCAGACTAAGCTGGTGGGAACAGCTGGTGAGATATGTGCAGCACTGTCAGATGAGGGATCAAGAGATTATCAAGATGTCAAACTGGCTATTTTGATTGGTTATGATTTGGTACTAGAAGCATATAGACAGAAGTTCAGAAAGATAGAGAAGGAACCAGGTCAGACTTATATTGAGTTTGAAAGAAATAACCAGTCATTTTGACAGGTAGGTACTGGCCTTAAAAATGGATAACACCTGTGAGGCTTGTGGGGAGAGTATTCTGCTGGAGAAGTTAAAAGACTCACTTCTAGAGATAGTAAGAATTCATGTGAATGAATAGAAAGTTCAAGAAGTGAGAAGCACGGCAGAAATGGCAGGTAAATATGCATTGTGACATGTGATGAAATTTAGCTTCTGGCAGGAATTTCATCCTGTGAGGGATAGACATTTGGAGAATGGACGATCACACATTACAAAGCGAACAGTAGCTCACAATAGTTTACCACAGGTGAAGAAAGAAGCCCAAGAGGGTTGGAAGATGGTGAAAGGCCTTCGGTGCTCTCACTACAACGGAGTGGAACACATAAACTTACAGTGCTGGTGGTTTAAAAAGGGCACAGGAAAAAAGTTGTTTTCACTGCAGTAAGCTGGGACACACCGTGCTGGGCGTTAAAGGAAAACACTTTGGGGAAAGATGCGGTAGAAGAGGCTCAGCCCAGTGGCATTAGTGAAACTGGTAAAGGAGACGCCAAGTGGAGCCGAGGAGCTGCAGGAAATTGCACAGCCTAGGCAAGGGCTGGGTATGGAGGCAGTGCCTGATCTCTCTAAAGAATTCACCTCTGTAGATAAAGTTTAATCAGAAAGAACGGGGGAGTTGGACAAGAAGTTAGAATATTGTGAGATACGGGATCTACTCAGTCTCTAATAGTTGAGAAGTGAGGCGCCGGAAAAGCACAACAGATCAGGCAGCATCCAAACAGCAGGACAATCGAATATCAGGCAGAAACCCATCGTCAGGAACATGAGGCGGGGACAAGGGGGCTGAAAGATAAATACAAGGGTAGTAGCTGAGCTGGTGGGAGGGTCACTGGGAAGGCAATAAGAAGATGTAGGTGGGAGTGATAGTGACATGTCGGAGGGTAGGGTGGAGTCGATAGATGGAAACGAAGATGGCTAGTTAGTGTAGTCCGAGAGGGCAGTGCTAGTTTGAACAGTTGGATCGGGGAAAGGTTGGTGGAGGGGAGATTTGGAATTTGGTGAAGTCAACGTTGATGCTGTACAGTTTGAATATTCCAGCTGTCCTACCACCGATAGGAGTCCTATCACCCTCCTGTCCGACCTACCACCATCATACCCCGCTTGCATCTACCTATCGCCTTCCAAGCTCCCTTCCACCTATCTCCACCCCCACCCTCCCATTTATTTATCAAACTCCTTCCCCCTCCCTTACCCCCCACTTTCCTGATGAAAAGCATTTATGCCTGAAACGTCAACGCCCCTGCATCTCGGATGCTGCCGACGTGCTGTGCTTTCCCAGCCCTACACTTTTCAACTCTCATCTCCAGCATCTGCAGCCCTCACTTTCTCTCACCCTCTAATAGTAAGAAATGAAAGTTTTTTTCACTCTTTCTGGCATGTTAATCAAGAGCATGTTAATTTGTGGAATGGGGACAGAAATTAAGCATTCCCTTGTGTAACATCAGAATGGGATGCCAAATCAAGATAAGGGAAGTAACAGTAACAGTGAGTAACAGAGTGTCAGTTCCAGGAATACAGTTTATTCTTGGGAACGATTTAGCAGGATTAGAGGTGCGATAGGCACCCCTTGTGGTGGAGCAGCCAAAGGAAGACTAGGGAATTGGTGAGTTAAAAGAAAGTTAACCAGGAAGTTTTCCAGACTGTGTAGTAACATGATCCCACTGTCATAAGTTACAGCAGGAAGGAAAAACGAACGAAAAAGACAAATGGGTTGATGCTCAATGAACTGACCCCCGTTTGATGTAACGGTGCAGGAAAAACCTGAACAGGCACAGAAAAGGAATCAGAATATATTGTTGAACGTTATTAACTTAAAGATAGAATCATAAAATTAAAATGCAGACCCCGATAGGTTACTGCAGAAGGGAAATGGGCCGATGTGCACCAGATTGTGTTAGCAGTAATTTACAGTGTTACAGGTAGCTCATAAACTAACTGCAGGCGGTCATTTAGGTGTACAGAAGACTCAGGCTAAGGTACAGAAGCATTTCTAGTGGCCTGGAATGCGCAAGGACGCTGTTAATTTTTGTTGTACGTGACATACATACCAAATGGTAGGTAAGTAACAGGCAGTAATAAAACCAGCACCTTTCTTGCCAATTCCTGCATTCGAAGAACCTTGCACGTGGGTTATGATTAATTGTGTAGCTCCCCTTTCTAAAGTAAAAGTGGAAAACAATATTTGCTGACCATAGTGGATGCGTCTACCAGATTTCCAGAGGCAATTCCATTATTGGAGTGTCAAGGCAAAAAGGGAGGTGGAGGAGTTGGTACCTTTCTTTACTCATTGTGGACTGCCCAGAGAGATTCAGTCAGACCAAGGGTCTCATTTTACCACTCAACTGTTTAAGGAAGTCATGGATGGCTTAGGAATACAACACTTCAAATCATGGGCGTCCCATCCTGAATCCCAGGGAGCCTTGGAAATTTAGCATCAGACGCTGAAGACTATGTTAACAGCGTACTGTCAGGGTTGGCCAAATGATTGGGATAAAGGTGCCCCATTAAATTGTTTGCAATTAGAGATGCCCCAAATAAATCTATTCACTTTACTTCCTTTGAGTTAATATTCGTACATGAAGTGAGAGCTCCTTTGAAATTAATTAAATAAAAATTGACAGGACCGAAGTCGGAAATCTCACACTTGGATTATGTGTATGAGGTGAAGGAGAGAGTAGATGGAGTAGGTGAGTTTGCTAAACAGTATCTGAAGAGCACAACATAGAGTGAAGCAGGTGGCAGATATAAACACTGAAACTTTGAAGATTTCCCGTGGGGATGACGTATTAGTATTGCCACCAGTGGTAAGAAATCTCTTCAAAGCCAGGTTTAGTGGCCCCTTTCAAATTAAAAAAAAATGTGGAGTCAGTTAAACTATCTAGTAAAAATACCAGAGATGACAAAAAAACTTTACCGAGTATTTCATATGAATGAATAATGCACCACCACATTTAAGACTCAGGAACAGAGCTGTGGCCAGATGAACAAATTGTGCAGGTTATCTGTATGATGTAGTGATCTTTAGCAAGTGATTGAAAGCTCCCATGTTACAGTTGACAGAGCATGTTGAACGATTACAAAAAGCAAACTTGGGAATAAACTTAAAGAAAACAGAATTCTTGAAAGCAGAGGGGACGTTCCTGGGACATTACATTGGCCATGGAAGGTTGCCTCCATGGAACACAAAGACGAAGGGCTTTGAGGAATTTCCACGACCATCCTCGAAGAAAGAGGTGCTTCGATGTTTGGAACTGAGTGGATTCTATCATAAGTTTGTTCCAAACTTCAGCAGTGTATGGGCACCACTGATGGATTTATTAAAGAAGAACACAGTATTGTGTTGGACAGAACAATGCCAGGAGGCATTTGAGAATTTTAAAGCAGGATTAATCACCGCACCAGTTTTAGCTGCACCAAATATTCTGAAACCCTATGAAAATACTGTTTGATTTTCGGGATATAGGGCTCGGAGATGTATTGATACAGAAAGATGATGATGGAACTGAATGGCTAATTGGCTACTTGTCGAAAAAACTCAATATCCACCAGAAACAAAATACAAAATCTCCATTATTGAACAAGAATGATTAAGTTTCACACTGGCCTGACAATATTTTAATGTGTATGTGACAAACAAATTGTCGGAGATGGTTGTGGACAATGACAAATCTCTTGCATTTTTTGGAATAGGTAAAGAGCAGAATATGAGACTATTTCATTGGAGTCTTACCTTACCGACTTTAAACTCACAAAATGTACATGCTGCGGATCCTACAATGTGATAGCAGATGTGTTTTCACGGATTTAAAGGAAAAAGTATCGGTAAGATTTGCCTTATTCCAGTGTTATAATGGTGTGCAGAATTGATATGAATGATATAACTGAGATCAATACTTTTGTATTTCATAAAATTGGGATTAAGAATTGGAGGAAAAGAAATGTAGCCATCTTTTCATTCTGCTGTTTCATTTTATTTCCTGAAGTGGGGAGATGTTACGAAGCCAAAAACATGTAGGGTACTTTAAAACAGAACGGGTTTTGCCGAATAGAAATTAAAGCCACAGATGCCAGCTAAATGTCACACTGTTCCACATGTCACCACTAGCTGAGAAATAGATACCTGAGTTTTGGTTGCTGTTTTGAAAGCCATTCAAATGAAACCAAAGAGTTTAAATAGCGCTCAGGAAACCAGAAGCCAACAGAATTGAATATTATTATTTGGATAGCTGGACAGCAACCAAATTATGAGAATTACTATATCATGGGGAGTATACAAACCCAGCATTTTGAACACTGGTGGGAGAGCTACTGCCATCCAACAGCAGAGCCACTGCTGGAGAGCAGGAGTGCTAACTGGCCATCTCAAACACTCTCTATCAAAGATACATGTTCATGCAAACGTACTTGCAATAAAAAAAATGACCAGGGAGATCAGCAGCTGAAAGAGTGAACACAGTGGGGAAGATAGAGACTGTGTGGTCTTGAGATTGTAATGTTTAATATGTGGGCTGTTGGAACAGCATATTTTTACAGAGTTGGAGTCAGGTAGTAAATAGCTTGTATCTGTGAATAGTTGATGTTTAGTGTTCACTATTAAAGTTAAGAAACAAACTTGTTAATTTTTGTTTAAATAGTCGAATATAGGAGATCTGTGTCACTCATATTTTAATAGATTACGAGGTGAGGCGAGCTTTTCTGGGTGTTTGGTTTTAATTAACAGAGGGTTTCATCTCCACCTTGTAAATGTCCATCCACGTTAGCCCCATTTCCCTGCAGTTGGCCCATATCCTTCCAATCCTTTCCTATCGAATATTTATCCAAATGCATTGAAATGTTGTTAATGTTCACCCCCCAACCACATCTTCTGGCAGCTCATCCATGTACCAGCCTCTGTGTAAAGAAGTGACCCCTCAGGTTCCCTTTTATTCCTTCCCCTCGAACCTTACACTGATCCCCTCTAATCCTCAATTCTGTACACCTGGGAAAAAGACTGAGATCATTAACCCTATTCATACCCCTCGTGATTTTATACAGCACTATAAGGACTCCCTCAGTCTCCTACACTTTAACGAAAAGGTCCTAGCTTGTCTAACCTCTCCCTGTAACTCAGATCATTGGGTCCTGGCAACGTCTTTGTAAATTTCTTCTGCACTCTTTCTAATTTAATAACATCTTCCCTATAACAAGGTTACAAAAACTGAACACAATACTCCAAGTGCGGCCGTACCAAAGTCCTGTGTAACTGTAGCTTAAGTTCCCAAATTCTATACTTAATATCCTGCCTGATGAAGGCCAATGTGCTAAAAGCCTTCTTCACTGCCCTCTCTACCTGTGACTCTACTCTTAGAGAACCGTGCCCGTGAAAACCAAGGTCTCTCTGCCCAATGCACCCCTTAAGACCCTCCCATTCACCGTGAAACTCCTACCTTGATTTGAGTTTCCAAAATGCAAGACGTCACACATCTATATTAAATTTCATTTGCCATATCTCGGCCCACTTCCCCACCTGATTAAAGTCCTGCTGCAATTTCTGATAAACTTCCTCACTGATCACGCTACCACTTATTTTAGTGTCATCTACAAACGTACTAATCATGCCTTGCACATTCTCAACCAAATCATAGATAACAAACAGCAATGGACACAGTCTCCAGTCTGACTATCATCCTTCCACTAAACCCTCTGCTTCCGATCATCAACCCAACTGTGTATCCGACTGGCCAGTTCCCCCAGCATTCCACGTGATGGAACTTTCCAGAGCAGCCTGTCATGTGGAAACTTATCAAAGGCCCTACTGAAATCCATAGAGACTAAATTTACAGCTTTGTCCTCGCAAACCTTCCTGGTCACTTTATCAAAGAACGCTAACAAATTTGGGAAGCATGATCGCCCACTCACAAGTCTACTGTGACTGCTCTGAATCAAACCCTGTGTAAGTAACGGGTGCAGTCAATGGTATGCTGTCCTTCATTGTAAGATGATTCGAGTACATCAGCAAAGCCATCTTCCTGCTGTTGTAGAGCCTTGCGGAGAGAGCTTTTGGGACACTCTCTACGGATTTGATCTCCTTTGTAAGGAATGCTATCCTTCCCACAGATACAGATGGCGGTATCATGAGGGTAGAGTGAAGAACCTGAGAGTTTAATCTGCAAAGCAGTGAAATACGAAGAAATGGTGATGCTGAAACGAGGTGTAGCAGGTGTATTTCCAAATGACACATTGATAGGGTGAGAAATTCCATACTTTACCCAGGACTGATTGGTGTGATTTATTGTCACGTGTACCTCAGTCCAAGGAAACACTTTCTTTCTGAGCAGTGGAGGCAGATCATAGTAAGCATGGCCAGACAGATCATAGTGTGGAAATAGACTTCGACAGAGTAAGGCATACAGGTTACACTGCACAAGACAAGCACTCGACAAGATCAACATGAGCAAGATCAGCATTATTTGAACATAGAGAGTCGATTAATCAGTCTAACGTGACTTTCCTAATAGTTTATATGCCTAAATTAACTATCCCCATGTTATTGTGCAGTCGGCATGTGAGCCCGTACTGAACGTCAGGTTGCATATAATCCCCAACAGCAGCCACAGTACCTTCGATCTGAAACAGGTAGCCATTCCCACCAACTTCCGCCCTACATAGAGAACACCAGGCTGGCTTCTTGGAGATGGAAGGTGCCTTCTTGAGACTTCACACAAGACATATAGCTTCCCTCCTCAACACTAGAAAACCACGTGAAAGTCCCACGTGTGTATCATGAGCAACGGAGCCAGGAGGAACAACGTGGAGCAGTCTGTCTGTGCAGCCTCTGATCCACTTGTTCATCATGTTGGAGCATCAATCTGGAGATAGTGAGGACTGCCGATCTGGAGATTGTAGTAGAGAGTAGATTGCTGGAAAAGCACAGCAGGTCAGGCAGCTCCGAGGAGCAGGGGAATCCACGTTTTGGGCATAAGCCATTCATCAGGAATCAGCATCAATTACCTCATTCTGTCCCTTTGCAAGTGCGTTGAGGGGAAATGGCCTCGTATTGTTCCTGTGTAAGTGACTTAAGGGCTGAATGGCCTCCTCCCTGTTCCTGTGTAAGTGACTTTAGGTGCTGAATGGCCTCCTTCTGTTCCTGTGTAAGAGACTGAAGGAGCTGAATGGCCTCATCGTGTTGCTGTGGAAGTGGCTTTAGGGGCCGAATGGCCTTCCCCTGTTCCCGTGTAAGAGACTCCAGGGGCTGAATGGCCTCCTCCTATTCCTGTGTAAGTGACGCAAGGGACTGAATGGCTTCTTTCTCTTCCGATTGGACAGGACCAAGGGCCTGATTGGGTTACCCCTAAATCCTGTTTGACAGCTCGATGTGCTGACAAGTGTGATGATGCCGCAGTCTTTGAGAGGTTATTTTGTCCTGGTTTCTTTTCAGAGAGAGATTGAATGATCGTTACCAAACTGGTTCGTTAAGGCCGAGATGGAAATGTGTTGCTGGAAAAGCACAGCAGGTCAGGCAGCATCTAGGGAACAGGAGAATCGACGTTTCGGGCATTAGCCCTTCTTCAGGGCTAATGCCCGAAACGTCGATTCTCCTGTTCCCGAGATGCTGCCTGACCTGCTGTGCTTTTCCAGCAACACATTTCCATCTCTGATCTCCAGCATCTGCAGACCTCACTTTCTCCTGGTTAGTTAAGGCCACTGAGTAAACAGCTAGGGAGGTTTTGGGTTAATTTTAATGCAGACTGAATGGGTGTGGCCAGCTCTCACAAATTACGATCTCTGGGTTTTGGTTTCTAAGTACCATCAGAAACTATTGGAGTCTCCATAGAGTTGGAAGCTTCAGTGACTATCTCCTGGCTGCTACTCTCTCTGAATTTTCTCTTGGTGCTGTTTTTAATTCCTGGATTAGAGAAATGTTTGTGACAATCTGTGTCTGAATTTTCCTTTTTGCCAGGGGCTGTGTTTATGGGATTTTCCTATATTGGTTCAGTTAATTAGTAATAGTTCCTAGATTTGTTATTCTGTTAACTTGTCCAATAGAACTACATTTTTCTAAATTCCTCTTTCTTTGCTTTCATTTTATCTTTCGTATTTCAATAAATAGTGTTTAGCTTCACACCGAGTAGTTTGACCTGTCACATTGCATCTGGAACAATCACTTTATATTCCGTTTAAAATAAAAAAAAGTCTAGGTTACCGCCTTCCAATATTTTCGAGGGGCTCTGGTGTGGTCCATCACACTAGACTCCTTCTCTTCCTGAGTAATATGCTGGAGGCACTGAATGGGCTGTCCCTGTTCTTCTCCAATAGTGTCAATGGGCTGAATGGCTTCCCCATATTCCGTGAGATGCTGAATGAACTCTTATTTTACTGTGGTAATGTGCAGTGTCAGGCAGTGCTGGTAGATGAATGTTACGGACCATTTAACAGCACATGTCTCAATGGAGTCTGGGTCTTGCTGCACATTGACACAGATTAGTTCAGGAGCTGAAGGGGGTACAAAATGTTCTGAACATTGTGGAATCTTCAGTGACCATCCCCACATTCTGATCTTATGTTGGTGAGGGTGGGGACGGGAGACATTGATGAAGCAGCTGAAGCTGTTTGTGAAGAGGACGCTACCCTGAGGATCTCGCACAGAGGTGACCCAGGACTGAGATGATGAACATCTTCCTTTGTGCCATGTTTGACTCCAAACACTGGAGAGTTTACTCTGATTCCCATTAAGTCCAGTTTTGTTTAGCTTCTTGATGTCAGCAGACGTCAACCACTGCCTTGATATCAGGGCCAGTCATTTGTACTTGAACCCTTGTCTCAACCTCTTTTGTTCATATCAATAAACCATGATATAGGAGCAGCAAGTGTTTTCTTCAAACAGGTGGGAATGAATGTCAGGATTTCTCGTCTCAAGAGTGTTGGGGAGAAAAAATGACTGAAAGTATTTGAAGAGGAGGTAGATAGAAATTGACCTGTCAGAGAGTTGTGGGCAATGATAAATTGGGTGTGAAAGAAGATTTGAGACAGAGAGCAGATCAGTCATGACCTTAGTGAAGGGCAAGGCAGGCTTGGGGAGTGAACGACCGGTTCCTGTTTCTGATGTTCTCACATTCTGTTATTGGAACGTTCGTGGGTGTTATTTTCATGAATGTCTGTTATGGAATGTTGCACGCAAGGGGACCAGAGGATTTTGTGAGCCAGCGCTGTGTGAGGTATGGCGGCTGTATTCTCAGTGAATCTGAGTCTAAACATGACCAACAAATGAAGCATAAGTTGCAGAGAGGGGAAGCTCTGTAAAGAGAGATGAGGGGCGTCTTTCATACCCGTGCCTGGATTTTCCAATTGCATTTCCCAAATCACGTCAACGCGTGTGTGACAGTCTTGAGAGGCTGACTAGTCTCCTCTGTTTCTGTGCAACAGGTTATAGGAGTAAGTGGCCTCCAACTGTTCCTGTCCAGCAGGTATGCGGGGCTGGATGGAATGCAGAAACATGGGACTGAGGAGCAGGAGTGGGACATTAGATACTTTGAGCCTTCTCCACCAGGTACTAAGATTGTGGACTCAGCCCCACTTTCCTGTTTGTACACTATTACCCGTGTCTCACTTCCCTGTCAAATATTTAACTAAACAGCTTTCAATCCATGTGAACATAGAGGCACAATAAACTTCCAGTGAAGAAAATTCACACTTGAAAGGTCCTTTCAGAATCCTTCGCCATCCCTCTTATAGAATCTGACAGTCATGCAGAACGGAAACAGACCCGTTAGTCCAATCTATTCACTCCGATCAGACATCAACTCTGACCTAGTCCTATTTGCCAGCATTTGGCCAATATCCCTCCTCTTTCAGATACATTTTAAATGTGCAATTGTAGCCGCCTTCACCACTTCCTCTGGCAGCACTTTCTGCACACACACCACTCTCTGTGTGAAACATTTACCTTCAGGTCCATTCTAAATAATTCGCCCTCTCATTTTCAAACTATGCCCTCTTGTTCGGGACTCCCCTATCTTGGGGAGCAGAACATGGCTGTTCAGAATATCCATGCCTCTGATGATTCTACAAACCTCTATAATGTCACCCTTCAGCCTCTGACACTCGAGGGGGAAACACCTCAACCTAATCAACCTTTCCCTGAAGCTCAAATCTCCAGTTCTACAACCGAATTGTACGCAGTATTCTTAAAGTGGTCTCACCAACATCCTGTACAGAGGAAACATGCCACCACAACTCCTATACTCAATGCTCAGACTGATTAAGGCAAATGTGCCAAATGTGTTTTGCACTACTCTGTCTACCTGCGACTCCACTTCCAAGGAACTATGTACCTGCAGCCCTATGTCCCTTTGATCCACAACAGGACCTGACAATTAAGTGTATAATTTCTGCCCTGATTTGCCTTCCCAAAATGCAAAAGCCCGTAGTTATCTAAATTTAACTATATCCGTCACTCCTTGTCCCTTTGTCCCATCTAATTGTGGTCTCGTTGTACGCTGAGATAATGTAGCACACCACCTTTCTGATGTAATCTGTAACCTCACTAACTTTGGCCCCAATATTCACATCTAAATCTTTTACATAAATGATGAAATGCAGTGAAGTCAGTACCGATTCTTACAGCACACTGCTGCTCACAAGCCTCCAGTCTGAAAAATATCCTCTTCCTTCAAGCCAATTGTGACTAGCTTCCTCTGTATCTCGTGTGACCGAACATTACTCATCTGCCTACCAATTGGAATATTGTGAGCACCTTACTGAGGTCCATGTAGACAATGTCTACTAAACTGCCTTCACCAATCTTTTTTGTCACCTCTTCATAAAACTCAATCAAATTAAAGAGACATGATTACCCATGGAGAAAGCCACGTTGACTACCCCGATCAGCCCTTGCATTCCCAAATGTATGAGCTGAAAAATGTGTTGCTGGAAAAGCGCAGCAGGTCAGGCAGCATTCAAGGATCAGGAGAATCGACGTTTCGGGCATAAGTATGTATGTAAATCTCTTCCCTCAGAATCCCCTCCAAGAACTGACCCTCCACTGACATCAGGCTCACCGGTCTATAGTTCCCCGACTTTTCGCATCATGTTTCCTTTTCAATTCCCACTGCTCCACTGCTCACAACAAATGTCAAATGTAACCAGGTTTGTGATAAGGCCGATGATATCGATCTCAGACTGGGTCAGGGTCAGTTTTAGCAACAAGTCAGGCTAGTTTCTTTAATCTGCTAAAATAGCACGTTTATGATCCAGAGCAATGTCACTTAAACTATGGTGGCGAGATGACTGGCAAACTGTTTGGAAATTTCAAATAAAGAATCGATATTTCCCTTTTTAAGAACACTGACACACACACACACACACACACACACACACAGACACACACACACACACACACACACATACACACACACACACATACACACATAAACAAAATCTCTGCAATTTCAAGTTGAACGCGCTTAGTCCCTATATTATTGTAACTCATGACAAAAGGAAAAATTGAGAGATTGTTCAAAATGTTATTCTGCTTCTGAAGACATTCTACTCACACAAACTGCTAGCAATGGGATTTCATCTTGGAACAGTTGGATTTGGCTTAATTCCCTTTACATTAGGCAGTGGAGAGATTCCAAAAAATTCTGGCCAGGGATCGCCCAAGGATATCACAGTGGCTCAGTGGTTAGCACTGCTGCCTCACAGCACGAGGAACTTGCGTTCAATTCCAGACTCGGGTGACTATTTGTGTAGAGGTTGCACATTCTCCCATTCTAATGGTTGCTCCAGTTTCCTTCCACAGTCCAAATCTGTGCTGGTTAGATGGATTGGTCATGATAATTTGTCCGAAGTGTTCAGGGGTTTCTAGGTTAGGTGCATCGGTTGGAGTAAATGTCAGGGAGCGGGCCTGGAAAGGTTGGTATGGACGTTTTGTGCCGAAGAGCATGTTTGTACACTGTAGGGATTCTATAAAAAATAAGAATGGTAACGATGACTGTAGATTTTTTGTTTTAGCTCGCACACATTGCTGTCATGAGGAACAATGAGGGAGAGAGAGTGTAATCGGCCATTCCTTCTCGGGCAGATTACATTTTCTCTCTATCTGAGCGGAATCACACAATAATGTCATCCTCTCCCAAACTGGACCATGTGAGGTCTCCTTGTACGTTGTCCAAACTATGTCTCCATCACATTCCCTGTTCCATGTTGATGCATCATTGCTACTGTCATACACAGAGCCATACCCTTAGCAGAAAATGGTCTCAGTCTATTTGAAGATATGTTTATATGTCGCTGCGTCATTAAAAAAATAAAATGTTTAATGTATTCCGAATATTGTGTTAAAATGAATGCATTTTGCAACAAATACAGTCATTGCTGGAAAAGCTCGGCAGGTCTGTCAGCATCCAGATGTCTTTTACATGCTGTATTTGTACCAGCCTCCACCACTTCCTCTGGCAGCTCATTCCACATGCACACCCTCTCTGTGAAATGGTGCTCGTGGGCTCGTCAAAAACTTTCCCCTCTCAATTTCAACCAATGCCCTCTAGTTTTGTATGCCCCAATCTGGGGAAAAAACCATGACTACTCACCCTATCCATGACCATTTTGATTTTATAAACCTTTATTGCTGCAAAATGTGACTCCAATCAACACGAATGGCTGTACTTTCAGCCATCCTAGGCCTAAATTCTGAAATGCAATACTGACACCTCTTCCTTCTCCATCAGGCCACAATTCTAAATCCGTTTTAATCAGTTAGTTCAGGTGTGTTATGAAACACTTCTGTGGTATTTGCACCTGGACCTTTGTGCCCGGAGGTAGGGACACTAGCATCACTCGGCAATATCCATAAAGCTGTACCATTATTCTCCTGTGTGTTTGCTCATCAGCCTCTTCTGACATGCTGTGACATACCTCTGCAACAGGCAGGACTTGAATCCAGAACTTCTAGTCCAGAGCTTGGAACACCAGCACGCACGTTCAGGAATCAAATCCAGACCTCTGGCTCAGAGGCAGGGACATTACCCACGATACTACCATATCCAGATTTTGGGTCATATTTTAAGCGTCAGCTTTCAGCTCGGTGTGGATTTATTATAATCAGGCTACCAATACTGAACTACACAAAACACTTTGTATTAAACAAGTGCAAAATATTTGTCTTAACTGTAGGATGTTGAGTGTACGGGATTAGTGGTGCTGGAAGAGCACAGCAGTTCAGGCAGCATCCGAGGTGCAGTAAAATCGACGTTTCGGGCAAAAGCACTTCCTGATGATTTTACTGCTCCTCGGATGCTGCCTGAACTGCTGTGCTCCTCCAGCACCACTAATCCAGAATCTGATTTCCAGCATCTGAAGTCATTGCTTTTACCTTGTTGGGTGTACGTGCTGTGCCATCGAAGTTAACTATGAACAGCTTTAATCGCTATTATCTGTAGTCTGCAATATTAGGGAAAGAAATCCTGCAGACACACTCTGCACAATGAAGGGTCTCGAATAGATTTTCATTACTGAACACCAGAGACGGAAAAAGACCATAATATCTGGCCCCAAAAAACCGATCAGTATTATCCAACTCTCACGTGTGACTGCCTTCTTCCTAAAACCATGAAGTGATACCAGGCCGCTGATTACTGTTCAGCCTCTCCTCCCCACTGACTGTGTCTGCAATCTGTCCCTCCTCCCCCTAACCACAGAAGGCAAACCAAGCTCAGGGTCTTTGTGAAAATCAAGGCCGGAGTGTGCAGGCCTCCTGGAGAGGGGAAGGTGAGGTGGCAGTAATATCACTCACTGGGCTGAGGAGTGGCAGATGGAGTTTAGATTGGATTAATGCGAGGTATTGGATTTGGTAAATCAAACAAGAGCAGGACCTATACAATTAAAAGCAGGGCCTTTGGCAGTGTTGTAGAACAGAGACCTATGCCGTCAGCGTCCCCATTGGGCGGTGGGGGGTAAAAACCCTATCAAGTGTCATTGGTACTTTGGATTTTGTTTCGTTCTTTTTTAATGGTTTTAGCTTTGGAAAGTTTTGAGAGCTTGTGAGTTGCAGTAGTTTTAGTTTGTACAGATTTAAGGCTCGATGAGTCTTTTGTCATTAATGCTCATTCGATATGAAATTCTCTGGAGTTCAAGTGTTGCTGCAGTGTGTTATGGATAATGATGTGCTTAAATGGTGTACCTGGAACATTAAGGGGAGCCATCTGCCAGTCAAGAGGAAAAATATACTTTCTCATCTTAAAAAAGAGAGAGTTGTCCTATTGCAGGAGATGCACCTTGATGACACAAACATTTGACGTTACAGCAGGGCGGGTTCGATCGGGTTTATTTCTCGTCTTTTAATACTAAGAGTGGGGGGAAAGTCATCATGGATAGGAAGAATCTTCCATTTAAATTACTAGATTGTATGAAACATCCATGGAAGGATCATAATCGCAAAGTCTTGAACTACGGGAATTAATACAGTATTTTAAATGTTTATTGCCACCCGGTGCACCCTTTTCAAATCCTGGTAGATGCATTTTCTAAATTCACTTATCTTGCTTCATGGCACATGATTGCAGAAGGAAATTTCGACTGTCTTATGGCCCCACGATGGACAGATTGTCCAAAGTTCCCCCAATGCCCTCGTTATAATGTAAGCAATTAATGGATTTGTGTCTAGAACTAGAGCTGGTGGATGTCTGGAGGCAGATCTACCTCACAAGTAGGGATTTTATTTTCTTCTTTAACCCGCAGAAATGGCACACGAGGGTTGATCTCTTCCCCATCCCTGCAACAATCTTAGATTCGGTGGCATCCTGCACAATTGGGAATATTACCCTAACATGCCTGCCCCAGAAGTGGGATAAAAGTCACATAAAATTATGTTGTATGCAGATTGTCTTATGTTTTTGTCAAATCCCGCAATTTCGGCAGCTCACGTGATGCAAAGCAATAATTCGCTTGCTGCCTTTTCGGGCTCTATGATTAATTTTACAACATTGGAGGCCATGCCTGTGGGAGGTCTTGGGGAAATTCCTGATGAGGGCAAATCCTGGTTTCCTTTTAAATGGTCACGAGGGTGTAGGGGGGCGAGGTTCTCTATTTCAGTATATTCATTACATCCGTCTTTGATCATTTATTTAACGTGAACTATGTCCATTTGTTTGACAAAATTAAACAAAACCTTCAAAGATGGGAGGCACTTCCAATATCCTGGCGTGTTCGGATAGCTCTTATTAAAGAATGTCCTTCCTCATTTACTACACCCCGTGCGAATGCTTCCTTTGAAGTTTCCCACATAGGTATTTAGGAGACATAATGGCTGGTTTAGCTCTTTTATTTGGCAGCATGAGCGACTCTTTATCAGGCTAACCAAATTACAACTACCCCACAGATTGTGGGGAGTAGATCGCCCAGAAAAAAACTATCAATTAAGCTCTTTTTATCCTATGTTAGTGCCTTGGCTGCTGAGGACTCGGCTTCAATACTGTGAGATATTGAACCCTATTAGATAAAGTGAACCCTTATTAGTCTGTTTTTCTCAACTAAATTGACAACATTTATGAAGTATTGTCATAACCCAATAATTATCAATATTGTGAAAGCATGAATGACAATGCGTCAGATCGACGACTATACAGCCATGTTTCTTACCCCTGTAATTGGTACACCGGGTTGTCATCTGGGAATAATGGATTCCAGGTTTCAACTGTCGACAGCAAGGGGTGTACCTTGCTTGAGTGATTTAGAATTAGTAGAATCCCTACAGTGTGGATACAAGCCCTTGGGCCTAACAAGTCCACTTCGACCTTCTGAAGAGTAACCCACCCAGACGCATTCCCCTAACATCCCATATTTACCCTGACTAATGCCCAAACCTACACATCCCTGAACACTATGGGTGATTTATCAATCACCAATTCACCTAACATGAGCATCTTTGTACTGTGGGAGGAAACCCACACAGACACGGCGAGAATGTTAACTCCACACAGCCAGTCACCCAAGGCCAGAACCAAAGCCGAGACCTTGGTGCTGTGAGGCAACAATGCTCACAACTGAGCCACCACGTATTATTTGATGGGGAAACAATGATATCATTTGATCAAATAACTCGTACGTATGGACTACCTAGTAGAGATCTCTTCTGTTTTTTTTCCAGATCAGAGATTTGATTTTAAAAAAAAACACACTTTTACCACACTCTTACAGATCCGATAAAGGGAAGAGGGCGCTTATTGCTTAGAATGCACTCTGTGTCAATACCCTTTATCATTAGTTGGAGAGTGTCCCCTCAGATGAGACTGTGCAGCGTTGTGATATCTCCGAGAGAAAGTTGGGGTTCAGAACACCTCGGAGACATGGGAGGATATTTGTGAAAATGCTCGAAGGATTTTGATCTGTAATAGGACCCATTCCATGCAGTTGACAATTCTTCGTAGCGTCTATCTGACCCCAAATCGTCTCTCAAAATGCAAAGTGGGATTATCTTCAGCATGTCCTAAATGCAGAATGTCTACAGGCACTCTTACTCATTGCTTGTGGTCCTGCTGCAGACTTCATCTATATTGGAGCACTGTGTCAGATGTGATAGAGTGTGTATTGGGGACTGAATTGGAGATGGACTTGGTTTCTGTTTTCCTGGGCCTGCCCAGGGTACTTTCCAAAGATAAATATGGGAAAAAAGTTTTATACTATCATTCTGTACTTTCCGTGCTAGGAAAAATATTCTGTTGCGTTGGATGTCTGAACTCCCCCACCCCCGGAGAGGAAGAACTATGAACATAAAAATGTGTATCAGTTAATGCTCTTGATGAACAAGAGCTGTCCTTTTGTTATGATGAGCTGTATTATTTATTCATTATTTTTTTGTTTAGTTTTGTTTTTTCTTCTGTCTGTGTAGTGTTTTAATTTGTTTTGTATGTACATGAAATTGGATGTAATTTTTTCAGTTATTTGAGTTGTGTTGTTATTGGTTTATTATAATACTAAAAATCTCTTCTTAAATATTTGTTTTAAATTAAAATGCTAACATTGATAGAATACAGTCCCAAAAAAACTCTCATTAGAAAGACCACTCATGGTGGTTTATCCTGAGGATCACCACATCTCGGGTGATGGGGTGAGGCTGAGAGAGTGTCCCCTTCATGGTAATCTCTGTCAGTGTGAGGGACTGAACCTGCGCTGTTGCTCTGCCTCTACATCACAAACCTGCCGTCCTGATAACTGTGTAGGAGACTGTGTCACTGTTACAGACAGAAACAGTCACAGACAAAGTTTAAGAGAAACATGCATAATAAGGAAAGTGGTACAGTTCAGAAAACGGTCAAGATAACGCCTGAGGGTAAAAATGTTTTTTTGCTCGAAATTGTATTTATAACGAGACGTGTTTAGAAGTTGTTTTTGTTTTGATATCATTACGGTGAGTCAAGTAACTCTTATGTGTTACACACTGGCACACTACCATTTTCCTGAAACTGGGAAATATTTGGAACATTATCTGGAACATTCTATAATCGGCATTCTCCAGAATATTCTATGACTGTGTGGGAGGTATTGCAAAGGAGAGAGAGAGAGAAGGTGTTGTATGCAGTAGTGAGAGTGGGGGACCATGAGCCTTGTTCGGGGGTAGTTGCAATCACAGATATACAGTGATTGTGAGGGAGCAGACAGAATACGGTGACCCTTATCCTGACAGAGCGGGGAAGGTTATTGATTCTTGTCCTGTATTGCTGGACATTTCTTCAGACCTCAAATACTGCACTGAACTCGGTAGTGAGCACAGACCATGCTCGGTGGGTCTGGTGTGGCACCTTCTGGGATGGGAATGTTCACCCTCTGTACTCGCCCATCCAATACGCCCACCGTGCTCTGTTAAAAAACCATGGTATAATTGCACCTCATTTACCAATCTGCCATTTCCCTGCCTTTGCTCTGTATCCATCTAATCCTTTCCTATCTGTGTATTTGTCCAAATGCCTTTTCAGTGTTGTTATTGTACCCACTTCAACCACTTCCACTGGCAGCTCAGTCTAATTTGTCAGTTCACCTTGGATTCCATGCGATCGAGCCTTCTAGAGCGGCCTACTATGTGAAACCTTATCAAAGGCTTGACTGAAATCCATATATAATATGTCTACAACCCTGCTCTCATCAACCTTCCTGGTCACTTCCTCAAAAATCTCTAACAAAATTTGTAAGGCATGATCCGCCACACACAATGCCATGCTGACCGCTCCAAGTCAAACTCTGTCTTTACAAATGCATGCACATCTTATTTCTCAGAACCTTCTCAAGTGGTTCAGCGAAAACAGGTGTGAAGCTTACTGGTCTATATTTCCCAGGCTTTTCTTCGCAGCCTTTCTTGAATAAGGGCACAACATTTACTACCGCCCAGTCTTCCGGGATCTTGGTCCCTAAGCTTTTTCTCTCGCCTCTTACAGTGCTCTTAGATATATCTGGTCAGGACCAAGAGATCTGTCTGACTTTGTGCGTTCTAATATGTCCAACAGCACCTCTACTGTGATATGGACGGTACAAAGATATGACAACTAACCTCCTAAAGGTCACAGATCTTCACGTCTTTCTTCATAATAAACACAGAGGGGAAATTGAGGACTTCACCCATCTCTTGAGGTTTTACGCATGCATATCGGTTTTGGATTTTGAAGCATCCTATTCTCTCTCTAGTTGCTCTTTATCTTTCCTATACTGAATTTGGATTCACTCTAATCTTCTCAGCCATGACTACCTCATACCCTGTTATGGTCTCGCTGATTTCCTTCTTCAGTAATCTCCTCTATCCCCTGTAATACTCCAGGGATTCCCTTGATACGAGCTGCCTGAACATGAGCCACGCCTCCTTTTTTCTGGTCAAAGCCTCAGTATCTCTTGACATCCAGGGATCTCTCTTCCAGTCTCACATAACCTTCATCCTCATAGGAAAATGGAAACCGTGAACTCGAGCTATCTCACTTTTAAAGCCCTCCCACTTGCCCGAGATCCTTTTACCTGGAAACAAACAACTCCAATCATCCCCTGCAATCCCCTCTCTAACTCCAACAACATACGCCTTGCCCCAATTTAGAACTTGAATCTGTGGACCAATTTTGTCCCTACCATACCTATTTTAAAATTAATACAACTCTGATCACTTTTAACAAAATGCTCCCCCACTTTATCTCCTTCACCTATCCTGCCCTATTTCCCAACAGTAGTGGAAGTTTGTCCCTTCCCGAGTACGATACTCTATATATTGATTGTGGAAACCTTGCTGAACACACTTAACAAATTACGTTCCATCTAAGTTCTTAACCATCTGGAAGCCCCTGTCTATGTTAGGAAAATTGAAATCACTATTCTAACAACCCTATTGTGCCTGCAAGTCTACCCAGTCCCCCTGCATATTTGTTCCTCTAATTCACATTATTGATTATAGTGCAACCACTATAACATTACCATCCCCCTTTATTTACTTTGCACCATTCAAGAAACCTCATTGGATATTATCTCAGGTATTACAACTTTAAATATTGGTGTAATACTCGCCTTAATCAGAACTATTGGTATTTAAACTGTTTCCATTTACGTCTCTACATCGCAGTGATTTTCACATTCATGGCACCCCTTGACAAGACACAGTGGAGATATGGAGCTGTAAGTGGTTAGTTGTCATATCTTGGTACCGTCCATATCACAGTAGAGTTGCTGTTGGACATATTAGAACGCACAAAGTCAGACAAATCTCTTGGTCCTGACCAGATATATCTAAGAGCACTGTAAGAGACGAGAGAAAAAGCTTAGGGACCAAGATCCCGGAAGACTGGGCGGTAGTAAATGTTGTGCCCTTATTCAAGAAAGGCTGCGAAGAAAAGCCTGGGAAATATAGACCAGTAAGCTTCACACCTGTTTTCGCTGAACCACTTGAGAAGGTTCTGAGAAATAAGATGTGCATGCATTTGGAAAGACAGAGTTTGACTTGGAGCAGTCAGCATGGCATTGTGCGTGGCGGATCATGCCTTACAAATTTTGTTAGAGAGTTTTGAGGAAGTGACCAGGAAGGTTGATGAGAGCAGGGTTGTAGACATATTATATATGGATTTCAGTCAGGCCTTTGATAAGGTTTCACATAGGAGGCCGCTCTAGGAGGCTCGATCGCATGGAATCCAAGGTGAACTGACAAATTAGACTGAGCTGCCAGTGGAAGTGGTTGAAGTGGGTATAATAACAACACTGAAAATGCATTTGGACAAATACACAGATAGGAAAGGATTAGATGGATACAGAGCAAAGGCAGGGAAATGGCAGATTGGTAAATAAGGTGCAATTACACCATGGTTTGTTTACAGAGCACGGTGGGCGTATTGGATGGGCGAGTACAGAGGGTGAACATTCCCATCCCAGAAGGTGCCACAACACCAGACCCACCGAGCATGGTCTGTGCTCACTACCGAGTTCAGTGCAGTATTTGAGGTCTGAAGAAATGTCCAGCAATACAGGACAAGAATCAATAACCTTCCCCGCTCTGTCAGGATAAGGGTCACCGTATTCTGTCTGCTCCCTCACAATCACTGTATATCTGTGATTGCAACTACCCCCGAACAAGGCTCATGGTCCCCCACTCTCACTACTGCATACAACACCTTCTCTCTCTCTCTCTCTCCTTTGCAATACCTCCCACACAGTCATAGAATATTCTGGAGAATGCCGATTATAGAATGTTCCAGATAATGTTCCAAATATTTCCCAGTTTCAGGAAAATGGTAGTGTGCCAGTGTGTAACACATAAGAGTTACTTGACTCACCTTAATGATATCAAAACAAAAACAACTTCTAAACACGTCTCGTTATAAATACAATTTCGAGCAAAAAAACATTTTTACCCTCAGGCGTTATCTTGACCGTTTTCTGAACTGTACCACTTTCCTTATTATGCATGTTTCTCTTAAACTTTGTCTGTGACTGTTTCTGTCTGTAACAGTGACACAGTCTCCTACACAGTTATCAGGACGGCAGGTTTGTGATGTAGAGGCAGAGCAACAGCGCAAGTTCAGTTCCTCACACTGACAGAGATTACCATGAAGGGGACACTCTCTCAGCCTCACCCCATCACCCGAGATGTGGTGATCCTCAGGATAAACCACCATGAGTGGTCTTTCTAATGAGAGTTTTTTTGGGACTGTATTCTATCAATGTTAGCATTTTAATTTAAAACAAATATTTAAGAAGAGATTTTTAGTATTATAATAAACCAATAACAACACAACTCAAATAACTGAAAAAATTACATCCAATTTCATGTACATACAAAACAAATTAAAACACTACACAGACAGAAGAAAAAACAAAACTAAACAAAAAATAATGAATAAATAATACAGCTCATCATAACAAAAGGACGGCACGATGGCACAGTGGTTAGCACTGCTGCCTCACAGCGCCTGAAACCCGGGTTCATTTCCTGCCTCAGGCGACTGACTGTGTGGAGTTTGCACATTCTCCCCGTGTCTGCGTGGGTTTCCTCCGGGTGCTCCGGTTTCCTCCCACGGTCCAAAGATGTGCAGGTCAGGTGAATTGGCCATGCTAAATTGCCCGTAGTGTTAGGTAAGGGGTAAATGTAGGGGCATGGGTGGGTTGCGCTTCGGCGGGTCGGTGTGGACTAGTTTGGCCGAAGGGCCTGTTTCCACGCTGTAATGTAATCTAAAACAAAATGGATGGGAGCTGCACATCCTGTCACTTCCAACATTGTCTGCAAGTTTCCCCACACTGGGCAGTGATCTAACACAGTGTTACTGAACAATGCAACAGCCTGGGTTTATATATGAATGAACCAGTGCAGTCTGCAGAGCTCCCCAAGCTGGACAATTAGCCCATGATTATAGATCAAGTATTGGTGTGGGCTGCACAGCGTTCCATTCTGGATATTGCTGGGTTGCATTCAGCAGTACGCTAGCCATATCGACACAGTGCTACAACCTGAAAGTATAATGGATGAGCTTGTTATGTGAGTTGGATTGCGAAATTGAGAGAACTAAACATCTGGCAATACCTTCATTTTGTGTTTTCATTCTTGTTATTGGACCCTTCAAATCCAGACTCATCCGGTTAGACCCGACCCTCTGGATGAGTCATGGTGACTGTTGTTGCAGCATCTGGGTCTGCAACATGACCAACAAATGGAGCAGAGGCTGCAGAGAGGACAGTCTCCATAAAATGGAATGAGGGAATCACTATCAGATCAGCCGTGGTCTTAGTGAATGTTGGGGCAGGATTGTGTGGACCACGAATGCAACTTATTCATATATTTGTGTTTGTTCCAAGCAAACTCCCCTTGTCTCCCAGTGTCCCATACTGGTGGGGAGTGAGTCCCCTCCTCCTGTTCCTGCATAACAGGATCCTCGGGCCTCACAAAGCCTCTAGATTTCCCGGTGTCCCAGTTTCGAGCAGTTGAGTGACTCCATCCTGTACCTATGTCCCAGTTTCGAGAAGTTGAATGACTGCCTCCTGTCCCTGTATTCCAGTCTAGTGCAGTTGAATGACTCTCTCCTGTTCCTGTGTCCCAGTATCGAGCTGTTGAATGACTGCCTCCTGTTCCTGTGTCCCAGTCTCGAGCAGTTGAATCACTCCCTCCTGTTCCTGTGTCCCAGTCTCGTGCAGTTGAGTGATTGCCTCCTGTCCCTGAGTCCCAGTCTCGAACAGTTGAATCACTCCCTCCTGTTCCTGTGTCCCAGTCTCGTGCAGTTGAGTGACTGCCTCCTGTCCCTGAGTCCCAGTCTCGAACAGTTGAATGACACCCTCCTGTTCCTATATCCCAGTCTCGAGCTGTTGAGTGACTGCCTCCTGTTCCTGTGTCCCATTCTTCAGCAGCTGAGTGACTGCCTCCTGTTCCTATGCCCCAGTCTCGAGCAGTTGAGTGACTGCGTCCTGTTCCTGTGACCCAGTCTCGAGCAATTGAGTGACTGCCTCCTGTCCCTGAGACCCAGTCTCGAGCAGTTGAGTGACTGCTTCCTGTTCCTGTGTCCCAGTCTCGAGCAGTTGAATGACGGCCTCGTGTCCCTGAGTCCCAGTCTCGAGCAGTTGAATGACACCCTTCTGTTCCTGTGTCCCAGTCTCGAGCAGTTGAATGACTGCCTCCTGTTCCTGTGACCTAGTCTCGTGCAGTTGAGTGACTGCCTCCTGCTCCTATGTCCAAGTTTCAAGCAGTTGAATGATTCCCTCCTGATCCCAAGTTTGTGAAAATAGATATCCTCCAACTGCTCCATAGTAACAGGCTCCAATAGCTCTGTGCTCAACTGATGCTCCTGTGGAATGGATTGAGGGACTGAATGGCCTGTTCACATTCTTTACAGCTTTTCTTGACTAAAAGCCTTTCTCCTGTTTCTGTAAAACACCATCAAAATGTGAATGATGTATTTTTGTATTTGACTGTCAGTAATTGAGCAAACACGCTAACTGATAAACTTCAGAAGCTGCATAGCCTCCACCTGCTCCCATGTTAAACACTCAAGTGTCAATCGACTCTCAGAGATGTATAACATGAAAGAAGATCCTTCGGGTCTGGTCATCTATACCAACCAAATATCCTAAATTAATCTCGTCCCCCTTGCCAGCAGTTGGCCCATCTCCCTCTAAACACTTCCCGTGCACATACCCATCCAAATGGTGTAACTGTACCTGCCTCCACCACCTCTTTGGGTGTTCAATCCATACACGCAGCAGTTCTGTGTGAAAATGTTGTCCCTCACGTCCCTTTTTAAATCTTTCTCCTCTCACCTTAAGCCTTTATATTCTATATTTGGAATCGTCTATCCTGGGAAAATACATTGACTGTTTACTTTTTCTATGCCCCTCATTATTTTATGTACCTCTTTAAGGTCCATCCTCAGCCTCAACACTTGAACATACTCCCAGCCTATTCAAACTCTCCCTGTAACTCTAACCCTACAACACCTGCAACATTCTTTTAAATCTCTTCTGCACCCTTGCAAGTTTGACAACATCTTTCCGACAGCAGGTTGACCAGAATTAAAGGCAATATTACAAAAGTGGCCAAACCAATGTCCTGTACAGATGCAACGTTTCATGCAATTGCTTAGACTCAAAGCACGCACCAATAAAGGAAAGATCACCAAGTGTCTTCTTCACTGCACTGTCTGCCTGTGACGGCACTTTCAAGGAACTGAGAAACTGCACCACAAGGTGACACAGTAGCTCAGTGGCTAGCATTGCTGCTTCAGAGCGCAGCGATCTTGGTTCAATTCCATCCTTGAATGAGTGGCTGTGTGGAGTTTGTACATTCTCCCCATGTCTGTGTGAGCTTCCTCGGGTGCTATGTTTCCCTCCGACAGTATAACGATATACGGTAAGGGTAGATTGGCCATCCTAAATTGTGCATAGTACCTGAGGGCGACGGGAATTAGCCATGGGGAATGCACGCTGAGAGGGATAGGGTAGGGGTTTGTCCAGTGGGATACTGTTTAGAGGGACGGTGTGGCCTCGATGGGCCGAAAATCCTGTCCCCTAACTGTAGGGATTCTATAATTTCTATGGAGTTCTCCTTGATTGGCAACTTTCGACAGGACCCTACCTATATGTCTGGCCCTGACTTTTCCTGCCAAAATGCAACACCTCACATTTATCTAAAATAAAATCCATCTGCCACTCCTCAGCTCACCTAACTAAGTTCCCATTATATTCTGAGAGATCATTCTTCATGTCGACTACACCACCAAATTTGGAATTATCTACAAACTTACTGACAATACGTCATATACTCAAGTGCAAATGATTTGTTTCAGTAATAAAAGGCAGTGGACCCACTATTGATCTTTGCGAGCAGCGCCACTGGTCACAGGTCTCCAAGTTAATGAACAACTGCCAACTGTCAAACCCTGTCTCCGATATTCAAGAAAAGTTTGGATCTAAATTGCACGCTCTCCCTGGATTCCAGGCAGTCTAACCTAGTTAACCAGTCTACCATGTAGAACATTTTGGTTTTCTTACTGAATTCCATAAAGACAACATTCACTGTCCTGCCGTCATCAATCATCTTCATCACTTCCTCAAAAAATTCCACCGAGTCAGTGAGACGTGATCTCCAATGTACAAAGCCCTCTTCAGTCCTTGTCTTTCCAAATGCATATACATCGTTTCCCTCAAAATCCCCTCCAACAATTTAGTCACCATTGACGTCAGGCTCACCAATCTATAATTACCTGGGTTTTCCTTAATTTCTGAAATAATGACACTATGTTAGCAACTCTCCAGTCTCTTGCCACCTCATCTGTGGAAATCAATATTACAGATATATCAGCAAAAGGCTGAGCAATTTCTTTCCTAGCTTCCCACAATATTCTGGGATACAACTGATCAGGTCCCTGGGCTTTGTTCACCTTTATATGTTTTTAAATGTCCAACATCTCCTTGTAATATAGATACTTTTCAAGATATCACTATATATTTCTTCATTCTCTCGCTCTTGTAACCTCTTCTACATTAAATACGAGGCAAAATACTTGTTTAGTATCCCTTCCATCTCCTATGGTTCCACACATAGGTAGCCTGACTGACCTTTAATGTGCCCTATTGTCTCCCTAGTTAATATTTTGCCATTAAAGGATTTGTAGAATTTCTTCAATGGCTCATTAACACTATTTCTGAAGCCATCTCATGTCCACATTTTTCTGGCCCAATTTCCCCATTGATAATACACTTATTGCCCTTATACTCCCCTCGGGATTCACTTAATCTCAGCTCTGTTTTCCTGACATATGCCTCCTTCCTTACCTTGACCATAACATCAATATATCTAGCCATCCAGCACTCCCTGCACCCACCAGCCTTGCCCATCTCACTAATAGGAACATGTTGGCTCTGGACTCTCTGAAACCACGTTTGATGGCCTTGTATTTTCCAACCATCCCTTTACCTGTGAATAGGGTATTCCAATCTGCCTTTCACAGGACTCGCCTAACACTTTCAAAATTGGCCTTATTCAAAGTTAGAACTTTAATGTTTACATCAAGTCTTTCCTATTCCACAACTAGTTTGAAACTAACATTTATGCGTAACAGACTTGAATGTTAAATAAACATTTCCTGCCCCTCTGCAACAGGCTCGAGAGGCTGAGTGGGCTCCTTGTGTCCCTCTGTAATAGACTGGAAAGGCTAAATGACCTCCTCTTGTCCCTCTGAAATAGACTCAAGAGGCTTCATGGCCTCCTCCTGACCCTGTGTAACAGATCCGAGACATTAAATGAGATAGCAACCCGTGGATTACGAGCAGCCATTAAACTGTATCTGGTGGAGTTACAGAAACACAAACAACACAATGTACTCCAGGTGCCCTCTCAGTAACACTTTATACAGATGCAGCGACACATCTCTTTGTTTTGAATGAATCTTTCGGCAAAATGTGCCAATATTCCAGCTTTCCACCTTTTCAAGTAGCACTAGGCTAATATGGGCTGAATGGCCTTCTCTTATCCCTCTGTAAGAGGCCCATAGGGACAGAATTGCTTCGGTCTGTTCCTGAGCAGCAGTCTCAATGCTCTGTCTCAAGGTTATGAAAGGATTTGACAACAGGGCATTAACACCAGGAGTAGCCTCGCACTGGTCAATAAGTACCGTACTTTTTGTTCAGGTATCGAGAAACTTGCCCACCCGACTTTTTTTTGATGCGGCTGATCTGTTATTTTATAACTGCCTCCTTTCATAAACAGAGTGGAACATATATACACCCCTGCAGTGTCCTGTTAATACTCTCACATACAAGTTAATAAAAAGAGTTAAAAGATTGAAAGGTTTATGATCCATCCCTCAACAACCCTCATCCATTCCATCCAAACCCAATAAATGAAAAGTGATGTTTTGAACAGGTTAACTGAGCCTATTTGTTCAGTGACTGCGATTAATGCCAATCTCCATGGATTCTAATTATGCCAGTGGAGGATTTCCATCTTTTAATGATAAATGGGCTCCGTTCAATGTATTATTCCATAACATGAGCGGGAGCATCACAGACAGCACTGACAGGGATCACAGATCCAGAGAGAGGGGAAGGAGAGATCAGAATCTGAGAACATTAGACTGGAATGTGCCAACAATGGATCAGAATCTGAGAACATTAGACTGGAATATTCAAACAATGGATCAGAATCTGAGAACATTGGACTGGCATGTTCCAACAATAGACAGGCGCTTATCCAATTATGTTTGGTATCTTTCTGTATTTGATTGGCTCTCATTATCATCGCGGATCTATTACGCTCTTCTCATTATTCAATATTTTTATTATCCCTTCCTGGCTATCGTTGGTGTTCCTGGTGAGTGTCACTGTCCAGATTTTGTTTCTATAAATCGGTTATGACTGTATTACTGTTATTTCATGTAGTCTACACTTCCTGCTACTATTATTGTTCCTATTGAATCTCTCAATCCAGATATTCACTCTACAGACCACTACTAACTACATCAATGAATGGGCTCAATTACTGTCTCGCTCTCTGCTCTGGCAGTGTTACTACGGGTCTCTATGTTGATCTATTCAGTTTCAGGGGAGAACCACAATGCATTGTATCACTGCCTTTGCTGTTAAGAGTATAGAAGTCACCGTCTACTGCTCTGGTTACAAACTCCACTTCCTTCCACTGTTTCCATCCCATCCCTGGCCAGTATCTACAGCTGAAGCAGACAAGTCACAACTCTGGGTGATCCCTTTGATCATGAGCTTAATATTGACACCACATCCTGACCATTTCTAACTTGAAATACTCACCACTCCAGAATATATCTCACTGCTTATTCCATCTGCTGTTTGAACCTTGAGCTATGAAATACAGGCTTAATGAAGCAAATAATCTGCTGCTGACGCTCCCGGCTTCAAACCTGCCGAAGCAAATCTGATTCGAATTCACACCAAACCCCCATCCATCTGTCATTCATGTGCACGCCGATGTATATTGCTGTTGTGTCTGGCAATGACAAAATTTTAATATTCTCAAACACTTTATCTCATCTGTCCATGAAACTTCCCTCATTCTCTCTGTTGATTAATAAAAAGCCTGCCAGTTGTTTCTTATTTAAAAATTTCCTCCATGTGCGTTCCTTCTCAAACAGTGAGTTTCGCATTCAACCACGCCAATCGCGCGCACACACACAGAGAGCAAACCTTCCCATTGCAAGCAGTAATCTGATGCGAGGAAAGTTAGCATATGATAGTAACGTTTGCAATACTCTCTATGCTGGGCCGATAGTGCAGTTCACTGAACAACACACTAGCATGGTCTGCACAGCTCTCCATGCTGGGCTGTCATCTTGTCCCAGTTTATGTTGTTTGTGCTGTTCTGTCAAGCAGATTCAGAATTTGATGTAACAAACCATTCCAGCTGATCTGACAATGCCTTTATTCAATGTTCTAATTCTTGTAAATTTACTCACGAAGATCTCACTTCTCCAGTTAGTCCCACTGCCCTGTCTTTTTCCCCTTATTTCCACAACATCTTTTAAGTTAATTAATTGTCTGTTTCTGTCTTTAATGTGAATCTCTCTGTCCCTGGCCTTGGGTTTTGGCTCCCTGGTGTATCGAGTGCTGGCATTGTGTAGCTCAGAAGTACTGAAATGGTGCGTGTCAAACTTTTGTTCACTTCCTGGTATGTTCCATGTTATGGTCCATGGGCAGGTGTGTTTCAGAAGTTATGAGACAAATCCTTGTAACTTGGTCTGTACCTGTGGTTGTCCCTCTCAGGTGACCTTGCGATCAGTAACACGAGCAAGCCCACTGAGTAAAGGACCAGGCATCTAAATTGCCTGACAATGCTGTTATTTTTTAAATAAAACGTTAGCTTCTCAATTTTTTTAGTAAGAGGTCTTAAAAGCCAAAGTGCCTACTGAAAACGGCTCAAGTAAATAACTCACGGGGCTTTTAGGGTTTTTAATAAATAGTAGTAACAATGGCCAGCTCACACAGACCAGGCTTTCTAGTTTGTTTTTTCTTGCAGCTGTAACAATCACGGGGTGCTTGGGGTCCCAGAGGGGTTGGAAGTTTTAGTAAATTATCCCTAGCTGTTACTCTCTCTAAAGCCTCACTTGATGGTGTTTCCTCCTGGACTGGAGAACCGTATGCAAGAATGCATGTCTGAATGTTCCTTTTTGCCAAGGGGTGTGTTTAGGTGATGTTAATAGATTGAACAGTTCATTTGCAGAACGTACTGTATCCATTATTCGGTTAAGGTTTACAATAGTTAAGCTATTCTAAATTCCTCTTCATTTTGTATGGATTTTCATTAGAGGATAGTGAGGTTGAGCAACCCTATAGTAGCCAAAGGCCTGATCAGGATCTGTTTAAATACATCCAGGCATTATCTAAATTTGATGAGAATGATGGGGGATCCTTTTTAATTTCATTTCAGAAAGTGGCTAAACAAGTGCAGTGGCCAGAGAACATGTGGATTTAGTTTATCCAAACAAAGCTGATAGGTATTTGCATCCCTATCGGAGGAGGTGAAGAAAGCCATCTGAAGTGCATATGAGCTTGTGCCAAAAGCCGACAGTGTTTCGGGAATCTAAAATAGCATCCCTGGTTAAACGCACGTTGTGTTTGAAAGAATCAAACAAAGTAATTTTGAAAGGTGGGGAAGGGCATTAAAACAGAGCAAAGTTATGGCACTCTGAGAGAGACTCTAATTTTGGAGAAGTTAACAATTCACTTCCTGCAGTCGTGAGAACTCGTGTGGAAGAGCAGAGAGTTACTATGGCAAGATTAGAAGCTGAATGGCTGATAATGATGATTGGGTTCAGAAATCAAAGTTTGGTTTCTGTGAGTGATTGAGAAGAATGTGCGAGATCTTCTTAAAACATATCCCTGTGAGAGTAAGGTTTACTGGCGTAGGCCAGCATTAGCCGGTGAAGCGGTTACATCACGAAGTGGTACAGAAGGATGTAATATTTTTATGCTGAGACATGAGGAGCTATGTCATTCAGAGGGAGTGTTGGAGAGATGAGAAGTGCTCCATTATGTAACGTGTGGTTGGAGTGTCCAGTAGAAACATCAACAGATTTATTCCACAATGGGGAAGGAGGCCTTGAGCTTGGCGTTGGCGTTACAACATTTCAGCATTTAAATTGCCAATAACATACCTGAGACAAATCTTTGTCACTGATCGTGACCCTTAAAGATTTTGGAGAAGTTTAGGGAGAAAAATACCAGTCCGTTTTTATTGAGCTTATTGAAATTATAAAGTTGACAGGGCGAGAAAACCTAAGTTTTGACATGTTGTGGAGACTTGGATGAAGAAAGACAAAAGGCATTCTGTGGCAGGAGTGAAATGACTGAAATCGAATCGAGTTGTGAACATTTGTATGCTCAGAGTCAATGTAATATATGTTCATTCCAGTCTAATAATAGTGGAAGATTAGGCGGTCTAAAATGAATCCATTTGTGTATATTGATGGATCATTTTATTAAAAGTGGAGTTGTGAGAATACTATCACAGTAAAAAGGTTATTTTCTCTTCGGGTTTTTTTTTTGATGAGAGCTTTTAAAGGCAGAGGTGCAGAACTGCTGTCTGAAAACAGTTTAAGTAAATAACTGAGAAAGCCTTTAGGTTTTATTAAAACGGTCAAAACAACGGAAGGGCAGTGGCCAGCTCTCCCAGACCAGGTTTCCTCGTTTTGTTTTTAGCTGCAGCATTCAGAAGCTGCTCGGGTCCCAGAATGGTTGGAAGTGTCAAAACTTGATCCCCAGCTGCCTTTCTCTCTGCGATCTCTATTTATGTTGATTTCTCCTGGATCAGAAAACTACAATGTAAGAATCTGTATTTGAATATATCTTTGTGCCAAGCGGTGTATACCAATAAGGTATGGTATCTATTGCATGTGTAATTGTTCCAACATATAAGTCATCCCGAAATGTTCTTTTCTTTGATTGTATTTTAACTAAAGCATTTAAATAGATTATATTTTGCCTAATGTCGAGTGGTTTGACCAATCACAACATATCTGTAAGGCACACTTCCCATCTATATTCAAAATAAGGAAAGGTTTGAGTCTAAGCGGCCTTCTTAAAATATTTTGCGGGAATCTGGTCTGGTCCACAACACTTGTAGCCGAGGGGTTTCTAACTGACTCCTGTTATTGAAAAGTTAGTGCAGCAGCTGGGGATGGTTTGCTGGAGGCTGTGCTGTGAGCTGCCTCAGACATGCAGGCAGACCTGAGGATTTGGTGACCCAACTTTGGATGGAGCCTGGGGACTGGAGTTACAACATCTGGGTCTGCAACATGAACAACAAATGGAACAGAGGTTGCAGAGAGGGGAGGCTCTGAAACCACGCAGTGAGTGTGTGTGGGGAAAGAGAACTGCTGCGTCCACCCCAGATTTTTCCGGAACAGCTTCCCAAGCTCCACTTAACCCAGGAGCAGAGTGTGCGGGGACACTAATTGAACAAGGAGCTAGTCACAGAGCGGTGTCAACTCCTTTAACACGTCCTGAAGCTTCACACCAGGGGGAAGGACGGTGCTGCCAGTGGCTGTTCGGGTCACAGTTTCATTCAGCTTCTATGTTCTGGGTGACATATCCGTCATCTCCCAGCATGTTGCCATCAATGTAACCATTCAGTGACGGAGGATATATTAGGTGAGGTAAATACATTGTTTCTCCCTCAGCAGGGAGCTGCCGGATGTATCCAGTGTAGTGTGATTCCCGATGGTGTACATGGCATCTGCGGAGTAGCCGTGTCAATGGGGAGAGGTAGAGGAACTGAAGGCGCACTCTCTGTATTAATCTTGCAGCGTGCCCATCACAGTACATCATGTTGGTGAATACCTCTGTCCTGACAGCAGCCACAGCCTCTTCATTCACAAGCAGGCAGACATTCCCATCGTCTTCAGATCTCCATGTAGAAAGGAATGAATGTATCTTGAATAAAGGCCATCCCCTTGATACACGTTTGATAACAGCATCCCCCATCACCAACCAAACACTTCAAAGTATTCCATGTGCACGGAGAGCAATGGGGTCACTTGGAGCGTCAAGGAGCAGACAATCAGGGATTGAGTAAAACCTCCCCTGTCTGAACGGGTCAGAGTGAACCCCCCAATACACAGTATTATTAATCCCTGTGATCCCTCTCCATTTCAGTAACATACTGCCTTCCGTTATTCCTGTAAATGAAATGACAGATTATATCATGTTATATTGCAGCTGCCAAATTATTATCCATTGCATTTACCTCTCTGTATCTATCTGTAGACCCTCCACCCTCTCTTGATAATTTAATCTCTTGCTTATCACAGCAACATGACCAAACTCATTATCTCTATATCTGTTCCATCCTCCTGATCATTGATATAGATTGTAAATAGTTGAGGACCCAGCACTGGTCACTGTGTGACTCCTCTGGTGACGTTCTGTCAAACTGATTTAGACTGATTTATCCGGAGTGCCTGCTTCCTGTTTGATACATCATCCTCCCCCATTACTGTGTAACACAGCCGTAAAGCTGAATATGAACAAGGAGCATCAGTCAGGAATCCAACCCTTCGAACTTGCTCCGCCATGGAATACAATCATGGCTGATGTCATCGCGGCCTCTGTTCCACTTTCCTGCCATCTCTCGATCCTCAAACTCTAGTCTCTTATTGTCGATTGCGCCACATGAAAAAATATACACTCCACATCGACACTTTCAATTACGTTTAGCATTTTACAGACCTCAATGAGATCTCATTTCATTCTTATAAACTCGACAGTATAGGCCTGAACTGCTCAATTTCTCTTCATAAGACAAACACTTCAAATATGGAATCAGTATGATGAAGCTCTTCTGAATTGCCTCCAATGGAAATACCTCATTCTGCAGGACACCCAAACTGTACTCCAGTTGCAGCCTCACTAACGCCTTGCATAGCTACAGCAACCTTTCTACTCTATCCTTTTACAAATAAACGCTCAAGTTATGCTTGCATTCCTCATTACTTCAAGTACCCGCAAGTGGTTTTCTGTGATATGCAAGCAGGCACCCAAATCCCTCTGCACTTAAGCACGTTGAAGTTTCTCTCCATTTAGATAATAATTTGCCTTTTTATTAGGCTGGCCAACTTGAATAACCCCATATTTATCCACTTTAATTTTCATTGCCAAATGTTTGCCCATTCACCCAATCTATACATATAGTTTTTAAATCTCTTGCATCATCATTCCGAAGTAATTTCCCACCAATGTTAGTGTCACCTGAAAATGTAGCTATAATATTTTCTATCCCGTCAACCGAGTAATAATGTCGATCACAAATGGTAGAAGCATGAGAACTGAAATCTATGGCACCCAACAAATTGCATTTTCCAATAGAAAATGACACAATTAATTCATCTGACTGCATTTTGTTGGTTAACCAATCCTCCATCCAAGCCAATAAATTACTCCTAAACCGATGCTGTCTGATCTTACCACGCACTCTTTGGAGAAGCGACGTATCTGAATCCTTCACGAAGACCAGATATATTCCATTTCCAGGATTCCCACTATCCACCTTGTTTGTCACATCTTTAAATAACTCAAGAAAACACTTCAATCATGGTTTATCCTTTGTAAAACCACGTTGACTCCGATGAATTGTGGTTTACGTTTGCAAATGTCCACAACAATGGATTCTAATAATTTGCCTGAAATTACAATACTTTATTGTTACATTTTACTCCCTAATGTATGCAGTTATTATAAGTTCTTCCCTTTCTAAAACCTTTACGTTTTCTTTGAATTCCTGTTTGATGGGCAAAAGGGTTTGAAGAGATGTGCTCCACTTGCTGCATGAGTGGTATGTGTGGCTGACTGGACCCATCCTCCTGCTGGTGTACAAAATCGATGGGATGAAGTCTTTCTGGCGTTCCCATGTTATCATCTCCAAGGCCAGAATGACCACCCCCTGTTGATGCGTTAGAGGAGTGGGGGATTATGGAAACTTCCCGTTGTTGTGCAACATTTTGAGGGGCTGATGGGTCTTCTCATATTTCTCCATAATCGGTGGAGGTACTGAACGGTCTCCTCATGTATCCCAGAGATGGGACTAAGATGGCGATTGGTCTTCTCTTGTTCCCATACAACAGACACGTGTCTGAATTACCTCCTCCTTTCTCATGAAATAAGTCTCAAATAGTTTTTATCCTGATCCAATTCTCTTGCAACAGACTCGGTGGGTATGAATGGCTTCCTGCTATCCCAGTGTAACAAATCTCCAGTCACTGTGTGACCGCTTTCAGTTCCTATGTTACAGACTTGAGGAGGCTGAATGGACTGATCCTGCTGCTGTGTAATAGGATACTGGTGCAGCATGGCCTACTCTGGGGCCAGTGTTGTAGATTCGAGGGGCTGATTGGCCTCCTCCTGTAAATATACATCAGGCTCCAGGGGGTGAACAGCCTCGCCCTATTCTGGTGTAACAGGGTCAAAGGCCTGAATATCCTTCTGTTGTTCGTGTGTAAGAGGCTGAAGAACGGAATGGATTCCTCCATTATCTGTGTAATTCGCTTCAGTTGTTGACTCCTTCCTGTCATCTATGTTGAAATAAGATCTTCTTTCATTTTTGTAAACTCCAATGGCTATTGGATCAACCTGATCTTCCTTTCGTTATAAGTTAGTACCTTTATTGCAGGAATCAGTTGAGGGGACCATCTCTGAGCTGCTTCCAAGATAATAACATCCTTTCTTCATCCAAGAGACCAAATCTGTACACACTACTCCAGATGTGATCTCACTAAGATCCTGTACAGCAGCAGCAATGCTTTACCAGCCTGCTGTAAGGTTCCCACCCAGGTTAGAGCAGTCTCAGCTCTCTGGGGGAAATACAGAGCATTGTTGAACGATCATTGTCCTTCTCTACTCCACTAGCATAACGGGAGATCTGGAGAAAATGTCACGATGATGCTTAAGAAGATCATAAATGATGTGGCAAGATGATCTCTACCATTAATCTCCCCAAAGTCCACGTCACTCAGATTCTACAGAATCTTGTAAGGTGGAGCGTAAAAACAGCAAGGAGCAGGAAACAATGATGGGGGTTATATATCAAAGTGAAAGCTGCAATACAAATGTTGGGCACGTTATAAAACAGGAAAATGAGATATACACAATTGTGGCTACTGCAGTAATAATGTACTGTTTACATTATATCTAAACTGTGTTAACCAAACTGAATGCTAATGCTGGGAAAAATGGATTTCATGAGCATGTGTTAGATAACTGGCATTAACATTTTGTTGAGCACAGAGCTAGAGATCAGGTTATTTAGAAATTGATGTTGGATGATCAGAAAAGCTAATTGAAAACTTTAGTTTAAAAGGACCTTTTGGGAACAGTGACCACAATGCATTGGTTTTCTTTTATGCTGTTTGAGTACACGGTAGTTTTTGTTTTATTTGAAGTAACTGTTATAAATCTGAATCATGCAAGCCCTGAAGGTGTGAGGAGAAAGTGGGCACTGCAGCTGCTGGAGATCAGTGGCGCTGAAAAAGCACAGTCAGGCAGCGTACGAGGAGCAGGAGCATTGTCGTTTCGGGCACAACCCTTCATCAGGAATGAGGCTTCTGGGTCAAGGGAGCTGAGAGTTAAATGAGAAGGGGGTGTGGCAGGAGGCAGGTAGCTAGGAATGCGATAGGTAGATGAAGGTGGTGTTGAAAGTGATAGGTGATGAAGGGAGACAGAACGCCTCATCTACTGCATCCTTTAAACTCAGTGTGGTCTTCTCTACATTGGCGAGACACACGTGGATCATTTCAGAGAACATCGCTGGAACAGCCACATTGACCAACTCCACCACCTTGTGGTTAAACACTTTACCTCTCCTTTCCACTCTGCCAAGGACATGAGAGTCCTGGGCCTCCTCCATCGCCAAACCCTAACCACCCGAAGCATGGATGAAGAAAGGTTCCTCTTCTGCCTTGGGACCCTCCAACCACAGGGGATTAATGTAGATTTCACCAGTTTCCCCATTTCCCTTAACTCCACCTTATCCCAGTCCAATCTTCCAACTCAGCACACTCCCCCTTTTGAACGTTCCTATGTGTTCATCTTCCTTCCCATCAATCTGGTCCACCCTCCTCTCCGACCTAACACTTTTAGCCTCACCTTTAACTACCTATTAGGTCAATAGAAGCAGCTTAGAAAAATGCCAAGTGTTGTAGTAAGCCAGTGGATTCGGAGAAATGTAGGACCCAGCAACGGATGACCAAGAAACTGAGAAGGAAATCAAAAAGCGAAACAGCATGCAAACAAAAGAAAAACATACAAACTGCGAAAGAAAAACATAAAGACTGCTAAAGAAAACATAAAGACTGCTAAAAAAAAGTACATCAGTGTATGAAACTAATGTAAAAACAAGGTCAAATATGGAACACTATGCGTGCGGGCAGGGTAATTTATTGTAGAGAACAGAGAAATCACAGGAGAAAGAAACAGTTTCTTTGTGTCTATTTTCAAGGCAGAATATCCAGAAATTCTCCCAGAAATACCAAGTGACCATGGGACTTGTGTAAGTAAAGTTTAAGATCATTCTTATCAGTGTTGAGGTCATCTTTGAAAAGAAAACTGGATTGAGTATTTATATATCTGACAGATCAGATATACTTCATACAAGAATATCAGAGGAAGCAGCAATAGACGTATTGATTGCATTGCGAATTTTCATGTTATTTTCCAATATATTCCTGAACGACATTTAGCCACTCTGGATATGGCAAAAGTTATAAATATTATCCAACAGTTTAAGAACGGATGAAGATGGAGAGTGGTGAACTACAGATCAGTTAACTTGTAATCCGCGGTCGGGTGTCTCCTGGGCTGAATTACAAAGAACGTGTTACTGGATATACAGAAGGTAATGGGAAAACTGGGGAGGATGATCATGCATCGATGAAACAAAACCATACGTGGCAAACATTTTTTGGAACGGTTTGAAGATGATTCTTGTGGACGGAGGCAACAAGGAGCTAATGGATAACGTATGGTTGGATATTCAGGAGGATCTTTTTTAAGAACTCTCCCACTAACTTCATAAGAAAAGTTAAAGTGAAAGGAATTGGGAAGAACGCGTGCAAATAGGAAACGAAAAATTAGGTTAACATTCATGTGTATGTAATTGCAATATAGAAGATGTCATGCACCAGCTGCATAGAGTGTTGCTGAGACTGAAATTAGAGTATTGCGTTCCATTTGGAGTCCCAATCTAAGATAGAATGTACTGACTACAGAGGAACTGCAAAAGGTATTCTCCAGACTAATCCATAAAATGACAAGATTGTCTGATGGGGAAACTCAGTCTGTGATCTCGAGTTTCAAAAGATGAGAGGTGATTGTAGTGAAACTTAGAAGCTTAGGAACATAGAGGGGACTGAATTACAAAGGGACATGGAGAAGTGCAAGCAGGCGATATTAGGGAGAATCCCACGGTATTCTACACGGACAAGTAGAACAGAATAATCAGCAAACAGTTAGTGTCCATTAGAAACCAAAGGGGCAATCAGTGCGTCAACCCGGAGAACATTGATAGATTGGTACATGTAAACATCACAGCTGTTTTACTTGGAAGAAGCAGGATTCAGGCACAGAATTCGAGAAGATGGACCGGAAAGCTCTTGAAGAGATTGATGTAAAATACGAGCAGGGGTTTGAGGCTTTGTCTGGTATAAAATTGGACAAATCCGCAGGTCTGGACACTGTTGGAGTCAAGGGAAGAAATTTTACTTGGAATCTGACCACAGGGGAGGTGCCAGAGGACTGGAGAGCAGCTAATATGATTCCACTTCACAGTAAGGGTGGTAGATATTTGCCAAGGTAACTACGGATGAGCAAGTATTAGATCACTGTTCGGGAAACTACTGGAGAAAATAGAGAAGGAGAAAATCCAACTCCAATCAGAGTCGCAAGGTTTGAACAGGCATAATCATCATGACTTTATCAGAGTGAAGTCACACCTAATGAATTTGATTGAATTAGTTTGAGGAAGTCGCTTATTTAGTTTTGCAGCAAGATCTTTGACAAAGTTCCACATTGGAAATTGAAAAAAATAAAGTAAAATCTCACAGTATCAAAGATAACTTGACAAGTTACAACGAAAATTGTCTTAGTGTCAGGAGGCAGAGGGTGGTGGGAGAAGTCTGTTTGTGTGACTGGAGACCAGTGTCCCCTGGTGTACCACAGAGATCAGTGCTGTGTCCCTTATTGTTTGTAGCATTCATAAATGGTATAGATGTGAATCTGGAGGGGGAGGGGGGGTGTGTTGGTGGGTGGAGGGGTGGGAGTTGCGATAAGTAAGTTTGTGTTTGACATAAAGATTGGCCGTGTGGTTGGCAGTGAGGAGGAAGTTCCGATTTTACAGGAAGATTCGAGCGGAATGATCAGATGGGTAGATCAATGGAAGATGGAAGTGATCCTGATAAATATGAGGTGATGTACTTTGGAAGGAGGAACCAGACATGGGGTTTACACAATGATTGGCAGCACACTAGGGAGCTCAGAGGGTGTTTCTCCACACATCCCTGAATGTGACTGAGCAGGGTAATGGACAAGTTAAGAACTGAACCTTGGGTGTAGCTTTTATTAATCAGGGAGTAGATTATAAGTGCTATACAGGGCTTGGTTTAGTCCATGATGGAGTACTGTATGTCGTTCTGGGAGCCTCATTACAGGAAGGGTGTGATTGTACTGGAGGGGCTTGCAGAGGAGATTCACCAGGATGTTCCCTGGGAAGGAGCATATCAGCTATGGAGAGATGCTGGATAAGCTCGGGTTGTTTACTTTGGAGCAGAGGAGGCTGCGGGGGATGTGATTCAGAAGGATAAGTTAACAAGGGGCATGGACAGGGTGGATAGACAGTAGCTGTTCCTTTAAGACAGAGGGTCAAGAACAAGGGAGCACACCTTAAAGTGAAGGGTTTGACATTCAGAGAGGATTTAAAGATTACTTTTTTTTCACCCAGAGTGTGTTGAGGTCTGGAATGTACTTCCTGAGAGGGGAGTTATCGCGGCTAATCTCTCAACCGTTAAGTGTACTTGGAAGTGTCATAACATTCAAGGCTATGTGCCTGGTGTTGGAAAGTGGGACTAATATAGATCGTGCTGTATTTCTGTTGGTACAGAGACTATGTTCCTGTGAGTGTATGATGTGGAGCTGAGCAGCGTAAGACAGGAATTGATAGGTTTCTGAAGATAATGTTCACAAAGGTTATAAGGGTGAACTGTTATAGCTTGTCAAATTATGTCAATGTGAGATGTATGAAAAAATAGTGTGGGTTCCTTCTAGTTTGAAACTAGAGAATGGAGAATGGGAAACAGGGAAATGGCAGAACTATGAATCCACTACTTCACAGAACTTTCTGACAATACCAGGAAAACCAAGTCTGGTGTGGGAAAACGAAATAGTACATGGAACATAGAACATAGTAAGTAAATGGTTTGGGAGAAATTATTGGGACTGAAAGTAATGGTCATATACAACACTAACATAGATTTGTAAAATGGGAATTATGTTTGAGAAACTGATTGGGAGACAAATGAAAGAGAAGCAATGGAGATAAAACACGTGGATTTTCAGAAAAAGTTTGGTAAAGCTCCAAGCCCAGTTTGCAAAATCAAATCTTAGTGGATTGGGGCGAATATATGGACATGCTTCTAGAATGGGACAGCTGGCAGGAAACAGTGAATAGAAATAAACAGACTTGTGAAGCAACAGCCTGACATTGTCTTTAAGGTATGATTCTGTGAGTATGACCATGTCCCAGACACCCCATCACCTTCCCTGGATATCTCCTGTTTCACCAGCAGGACAGACACAGCAGAAGTGGTGGCACAGTGGGATACAGTTGGAAGGGAATTGCTCTGGGAGTCCTCAACAGTGTCTCTGTATCCCATGAAGTCTCATGGCGTTAATTTACACATGGGAAAAGAAACCTCCTGCTGTTTACCATGTACCAGCCTCTCTCAACTGATGAATCAGTACTCCTCCATGCTGACCAACACTTGAAGGAAGCACTGAGGGTGGCAAAGGCACAAAATGTACTCTGGGTGGGGGATGTCAATGTCCACAAAAAGAGTGGTTCAGCAGCAGCATTACTGATCGAGCTGGTTGGGTCCGAAAGGATATAACTTCTCGACTTGGTCTGCGGCAGGTGCTAAAGGAACCATCAATATGGATAAGCCATATTTGACCACAGCCTTATTAATCTGACAGTTGCAGAAGTATCTGTCCATGATGTATCGGGTAAGAGTGACCACCGCATAGTCGTTGTGGAGACAAAGTCACATCTTCACATTGAGAATAACCTCCACCATTTTCGGTGGTACTATCACGGTGCTAAATAGGACAGATTAGAACAGATCTAGCAGCTCAAGTCTGGGTTTCCATAAGGTGTTGTGGGTCATCAATAGCAGCAGAATTGTACTCCCGCAAAACCTCACGGCCTGGCATATCCCCCTCACAACAATTACCATCAAGTCAGAGGATCAACCTCAATTCAATGGATTGTGCAGGAGGGCAGGAGCAGCACCGGGCATACCTGAAAATGAGGTGTCAGCCTGGTGAAGCCACGAACCAGGACTACCTGTGCGCCAAACAGCATAATCAATAAGTGATAGACAGAGCTTAGTGATCTCACAAGCAACGGATCAGATCTAAGCTCTGCAGTCCTTCTACTTCTAGTTGAGAATAGTTATGGACAATTAAACAAGTCATTGGAGGAGGAGATCCCTATCCTGAATGATGGAAGAGCCCAGCACATCAGTACAAAAGATAACGTTCATGCATTCGCAACAATCTTCAGTCAGAAGTGCTGAGTGGATGATCCATCTCATCCTCCTCCAATGGTCCTCAGGAATTCAGTTACCAGTCATCAGCCAATTTGGTTCACTCCATGCGATATCCAGATTCAGTTGGAGACACTGGATACCCCAGAGGGTACATACCCTGACAACATTCTGGCAATAGTACTGAAAAGTTGTTCTCCAGCCCTTGTCACCGCCCTAGCTAAGCTGTTCCAATACTGTTACAACAACGACATTTCCCCAATTACATCGAAAATTACCCCAAATATCTCCCATGCATAAAAAGCAGAACAAATCCAATCCGGCCAGTTACCACCCCATCAGTCTACTCTCGATCATGAGTAAAGTGGTGGAAGGTCTCAGTGCTTTTTAGCAGCACCTGCTCAGCAATAACCTGGTCAATGACACCCAGTTTGGGCTCCAGCAGGGCCACTCAGCTCCTGATCTCAGTACCTTGATTCAAACATGGACAAAAGAGCTTAATTCCAGAGGTGGGGTGAGAGTGATAGCCCTTTAAATCAAGGTTTCCTTCGACCAAGTGTGGCATCAAGGGGCCTTAGCAAGATTAGAATCAATGGGAATCAGGGGCAAACTTCCCGTTGGTTAGAATCATACCTGACACGTAGGAAGATGGTTATGGTTGATAAAGGCCAGTCAACTCAGCTCCAGGACAAGTCTGTAGGAGTTGCTCGGGCAGTGACCTAGGCCCATACATCTTCAGGGCTTCTTCATCAATGGCCTTGCCTCTATTATAAGGTAAGAAGTGGGGATGTTCACTAATGATTGTACAATGTTCAGCAATGTTTGTGGCTCCTCAGATACTGAAGCAGGCCATGTCCAAATGCGACAAGATCTGGACAGTATCCAGGCTAACAAGTGGCAAGTAATATTCACGCCACACAAATGCCACACCGTGACCATCACCAATAAAATACAATCTAACCACTGCTGCTTAGCATTCATTGGTGTTACTGTCACTGAATCCACAGTGGGCTGCAGCGGTTCAACAAGGCAGCTCACCACCACCTTCTCAAGGGGCAACCAGGGACAGCCAATCACACCTAGATTGAGGAAATAAATATTATTTTAAAAAGTAACAGAAGAAGGTTGCTGGGATATCATAGAGATCGGTACTCAGGCCCCAACTGTTCACAGTACTCATCAAACATTTGGTTGTGGGAATCAAATGCAATATATCCCAACCTGCTGACAGAACTAAAGGATGTTGGATTGTGAGTGGGTGAGGAGGCTGTAAAAAAGCTTCAAGGCGACGAAGACAAGTGGAGTGAATGGGCAAATACGTGGCAGATGGAGAGCAATGTGGGTAGAGGTGACGGTGCCCTTTGTTGGGAACAATAGATTGGAAGCCTATCGTTTGTAAAGGGATTGTTTGAAACATGTTGATATACAAAGGGACATATGCTTATTTTTGTTGTTTCCTTCTTCGCAGCCCTCCGGGGTCCCTGCAGCACAGTGAGTTCTGAAGCCAGAAGTCAATACTGGGAATGGCATTGGCACGCTGACCAGGGTACAAAAACCCACAAAGTAGGGAGCTGTAAAATTGCAAAGGATCTGGATCTCCCTGTACACCAGTCACTGAAAGCAATATTGCAGGAAAGAAAGCAGTTAGGAAGATCAGTGGTGTGCTGACCTTAATTCCAAAGGGATTTGGGTCCAGGAGTAAGGGTGTCGTACTGCAGTTATACAGGGCCTTGGTGACTCCCCATCTAAAACACTGTGCAGTATTGTGTGCGGGTTTGGTCTCTGTACCTTCATAAAGGACAAACCTGACATTGAGGGAGAGCAGCGAAGGATAACCAGACTGATCTTTGTGATGACAGGCTTGTTGTGGGAGCAGAGTTTGGGGCGACTGGGCCTGCATTCCATGGGGTTTAGGAAAATGGATGGAGATCTCAGTGAGATATATAAAGCTCTGACAGGGTGAGACGGATTGGAAGCAGCGATGATAATTCCCCAGGCTATGGTGTCTAAAACAAGGGGCCACAGTATTCGGTACAGACAGGCCATTCTGCAATGAGATGAGAATAAATGTCTGCACTCAGCGACTGGTGAACCTGGGGAATGCACTCAAACCTGGAAGCCAGGACATTGAATATAAATAAGGATTTATAGACAGAAAAGGAATGATGGGCGAGCAGGAGAACGGTGTGGAAATAAAGGGCAAGCCATCATTATATTGAATTGGGTAGCAAACTCGATGGACCAAAGGGACTATTGCACTTCCTATTTTATAGCTTCCCAAGGTTAATCACATTAACGGATATATTCATTGTGTGGGATAAGTGCATTGTGGAGATGTTTGAACAGGAACGATGATGAGGAAGGCTCAATGTGTTGTATGGCCTACTCCATTCCTGATGTTTCTGTATAGTCTGTGGGAAAGCTCTGTAAATGTTGAGAGGGAGAGGGTACAGTCGGAAGTGACAGCATTTCTGTTGAATAAAGGGAATTATGGAGCTATGAGGGAGGAGCTGGCCAAAGTTCAATGGTGCAATACCTTAGCAGGGATGACCGTGGAGGAACAATGGCGGATATTTCCGTGTATAATGCAGAAGTTGCAGGATCAGTTCATTCCTAAAATGAAGAAAGATCCCCTTCATAAATCCATGCTGACTCTGACCTATCCTGTTACTACTATCCAGATGTGCCGTAATTTCATCCTTAATAATAGACTCCAGCATCTTTCCCAACACTGAGGTCAGACTAACCGGTCTATAATTTCCTGCTTTCTCTCTCCCACTTTTCTTAATAACATTGGCCACCCTCCAATCCGCAGGAACTGATGCCGAATCTATCGAACTCTAGAAAATAGTCACCAACGCATCCACGATTTCCCGAGCCACCTCCTTCAGTACCCTGGGATGTAGACCATGGGCGGCCGTGGTTGACGAGGGATGTTAAGAAACATATGAAGTTAAAAGAGAAAAAGTATAATATAGCAAAGATAAGTGGGAAAACGGAGGATTGGGAAGCTTTTAAAGAACAACAGAGGATTACTAAGAAGGAAATAAGCAGAGAAACAATGAGGTACGAAGGTAAACTGGCCAATAATATAAAGGAGGATAGTAAAAGCTTTTTTAGGTATGTGCAAGGCAAAAAAATGGTTAGGACAAAAATTGGTCCCTTGAAGACAGAAACAGGGGAATATATTACTTGGAACAAAGAAATGGCAGAAGAATTAAATGGGTACTTCAGATCTGTGTTCACTGGGGAAGACACAAGCAATCTCCCTGAGGTAACAGTGGCTGAAGGACCTGAACTTAAGGGAATTTATATTTGCCAGGATTTGGTGTTGGAGAAACTGTTAGGTCTGAAGGTTGATAAGTCTCCGGGGCCTGATGGTCTACATGCCGGGGTACTGAAGGAGGTGGCTCGGGAAATCGTGGATGTGTTGGTGATTATTTTCCAGAGTTCGATAGATTCGGCGTCAGTTCCTGCGGATTGGAGGGTGGCCAATGTTATACCACTTTTTAAGAAAAGTGGGAGAGAGAAAGCAGGAAATTATAGACCAGTTAGTCTGACCTCAGTGGTGGGAAAGATGCTGGAGTCTATTATTAAGGATGAAATTACGGTACATCTGGATAGTAGTAACAGGATAGGTCAGAGTCAGCATGGATTATGAAGGGGAAATCATGCTTGACTAATCTTCTGGAGGATGTAACTCTGCAGATGGATGAGGGAGATCCAGTAGATGTAGTGCACCTGGACTTTTTTTTTAGATTACGTTACAGTGTGGAAACAGGCCCTTCGGCCCAACAAGTCCACACCGACCCGCCGAAGCGAAACCCACCCATGCCCCTACATTTACCCCTTACCTAACACTACGGACAATTTGTCATGGCCAATTCACCTGACCGGCACATCTTTGGACTGTGGGAGGAAACCGGAGCACCCGGAGGAAACCCACGCAGACACGGGGAGAATGCGCAATCTCCACACAGACAGTCGCCTGAGGCGGGAATTGAACCCGGGTCTCAGGCGCTGTGAGGCAGCAGTGCTAACCACTGTACCACCGAGTCTTTCAGAAAGCTTTTGATATAGTCCCACATAGGAGGTAAGTGAGCAAAATTAGGGCGCATGGTATTGGGGGCAAATTAAAAATACGGGGTAGACCATTCAGGATAGAGATGAGGAAACACTTCTTCACCCAGTGAGTGGTGGCTGTGTGGAATGCTCTGCCCCAGAGGGCAGTGGAGGCCCAGTCTCTGGATTCATTTAAGAAAGAGTTGGAGAGAGCTCTCAAAGGTAATGGAATCAAGGGTTATGGAGATACGGCAGGAAGAGGATAATGATTAGGAATGATCAGCCATGATCATATTGTATGGCAGTGCAGGCTCGAAAGGCAGAATGGCCTACTCCTGCACCTTTTGTCTATTGTCTATCGTCTATTGTTGTCACAAGCTCTCAGATGTTAGGAAGGAGGTCTCTGCAGTGTCAACAGGACTGTTTCCCGTCCCCTTTTTCCGATACTGAGGCTGGGGTCAGGTTTTCTGTCCAGGTTAATCCTTTAAGACCTCAGAGCAATTTGACACAATAGAGTGTCTTGTTGGCTGATTCAGAGATCATTGAAAAGTTTTATCCCATGTCTATGTGTCTGCAGTCACAGATAATCATAGATAATCATAGATAATCATAGATAACAAACAGCTATAGACCCAGCCTCCAGTCTGACAAGCATCCTTCCACTGAATCCTCTGCTTCCTACCAACAACCCAACTGTGTATCCAATTGGCCAGTTCCCCCAGCATTCCACGCGATGTAACCTTCCTGAGCAGCCTGCCATGTGGAAGCTTTTCAAATGCGTTACTGAAATCCATAGAGACTACGTCTACCGCTCTGTCCTCGTCAACCTTCCTTGTCACTTCATCAAAGAACTCTAACAAATTTGGGAAGCATGATCTCCCACTCACAAGTCTACGCTGACTGTGCCAAATCAAACCCTGTGTAAGTAATGGGTGCAGTCAATGGTATGCTGTCCTTCATTGTAAGATTATTCGAGTAAATAAGTAAAGCCATTTTCCTGCAGTTGTAGAGCCTTGCTGAGAGAGTATTTGAGGCACTCTGTACAGATTTGATCTCCTTTGTAAGGAATGATCTCCTTACCACAGACACAGGTGATGGTAACATGAGGATAGAGTGAAGAAGCTGAGTGTTTAATCTGTAGAGCTGTGAGAGACGAAGAAATGGTGATGCTGAAACACGAGGAGTGGCAGCGATCACTTATTTCCAAAAGAGACATTGACAGGGAGAGAAATTCCATACTTTTCACAGGATTAATTGGTTTGATATATTGTCACGTGTATCTCAATACAGAGAAACACTTTATTTATGAGCAGTGGAGGCAGATCATAGTAAGCATAGCCAGACATATCAAAGGGTGGAAATAGACTTGGACAGAGTAAGGCATACAGGTTACACTGCACAGGACATGCACTAGACAAGGTCAACATGAACACGGTCAGCATTATTTGAACATAGAGAGTCCATTCAGCAGTCTAACGTGACTATCCTAAGTTTATATGCCTTAATTAACTCTCCCCACGTTATTGTGCAGTCGGCATGTGAGCCCGTACTGAACGCCATGTTGCTTACAATTCCCAACAGCAGCCACAATACCTTCGATCTGAAACAGGTAGCCATTCCCAACAGCTTCCGCCCTGCATAAAGAACACCAGGCTGTTTTCTCAGAGATGGAAGATGCCTTCTTCAGACTTCACACAAGACATGAAGCTTCTCTGCTCACTACTAGAAAACCACGTTTTAGTCCCACGTGTGTATCATAAGCAATGGAGCCATGAGGAACAACGTGGAACAGTCTGTATGTGAAGCCTCTGCTCCACTTGTTCATCATGTTGGAGCATCATTTAGGAGAAACTTAAGACTGCCGATGCTGGAGATCAGAGTTTCCAGCATCTGCAGTCATTGTTTTTACCTAGTTGATTTTAACCCGACTGCGAATCCTCTTGCAAGGATACCTGCCTTGAAGAAGTTTGCCTCCTCGAAGGGCTTTTGCCCGAAACGTCGATTTTACTGCGCCTCTGATGCTGCCTGAACTGCTATGCTCTTCCAGCACCACTAATCCAGGATCAGAGTAGAGCGTCGATTGCTGGAAAAGCACAGCAGGTCAGGCAGCATCCGAGAAGCAGGAGAATCGACGTTGCATGAATAAGACATTCATCAGGAATCAGCATCAATTACCTCATTCTGCCCCCGTGTAAGTGTATTGAGGTGGGAATGGCCTCCTACTGTTCATGTATAAGTAACTCAAGGGGTTGATTGACTTCTTCCTCGTCCGATTGGACAGGGCCAAGGGCCTGACTGGGTTACCCCTGGTTCCTGTTTGATAGCTCGATGTACTGACAAGTGTGATGATGCTGTAGCTTTACGAGGTTATTTTGTCCTGGTTTCTTTTAAGAGAGAGATTGAACGATCGTTACCAAGCTGGTTAGTTAAGACACTTGAGTAACAGCGAGGCATGCCTTAGGTTTATTTTAATGCAGACTGAATGGGTGTGGCCAGCTCTCACAGATTAGGATCTCTGGGTTTTGGTTTCTCAGTAACATCAAAAACTATAGCGGTCTCAACAGAGTTGGAAGCTTCAGGGAATGTCTCCTGTCTGCTACTCTCACTGAATTTTCTCTTGATGCTGTCACATTGCATCTGGAACAGACCCTTTATATTTCCTTTAAAATAATAAAACATTAGAAGCAAGGCTATTGCCTTCCAATATTTCGAGGGGCTCTGGTGTGGCCCATCACACTAGACTCCTTCTCTTCCTGAGTAATAGGCTGGAGGCACTGAATGGGTTGTCCCTGTTCTTCTCCAATAGTGTCAATGGGCTGAATGACTTCCTCATATTCCTGTGAAGTGCTGAATGAACTCTTATTTTACTGTGGCAATAGGCAGTGCAGTTACATGAATGTTACTGACACGTTAACAGCACAACTCTCAATGGAGTCTGGGTCTTGCTGCACATGGACACAGACCAGTTCAGGAGCTGAGGGGGGACAAAATGTTCTGAACATTGTGGAATCTTCAGTGACCATCCCCACTTCTGATCTTATTTTGGTGAGGGTGGGGTCGGGAGACATTGATGAAACAGCTGAAGATGTTTGTGAAGAGGAAGCTACCCTGAGGATCTCGCACAGAGGTGACCCAGGACTGAGATGATGAACATCTTCCTTTGTGCCATGTTTGACTCCAAACACTGGAGAGTTTAGTCTGATTCCCATTAAGTCCAGTTTTGTTAAGCTCCTTGATGTCAACAGAAGGCAACCACTGCCTTGATATCAGGGCGAGTCCACTTTACCTGAACCCTTGTCTCAACCTCTTTTGTTCATATCAATAAACCATGATATAGGAGCAGCAAGTGTTTTCATCAAACAGGTGGGATTCAATGTCAGGATTTCTGTTCTCAAGAGTGTTCGGGGAGTGAGATGACTGAAATTATTTGAAGAGGAGTTAGATGGATATTGATCTGTCAGAGAGGTGAGGGCTATGAGGAATTGGGTATTAAAGACAATTTCAGACCGAGAGCAGATCAGCCACAATCTTAGTGAAGGACAAGGCAGGCTTGGGAAGTGAACGACCTGCCCCTGTTTCTGATGCTCTCACATTCTGTTATTGGAAAGGTAGTGGGTGTTATTTTCATGAATGTTATGTTATTACATATTGCAGTCAGGGAGACCAGAGGATTTTGTGAGCTATCGCTGGGTGAGGTATGTGGGCTGTATTCACAGTGAATCTGGGTCTACAACATGACCAACAAATGGAGCACAAGTTGCAGAGAGGGGAAGCTCTGTAAAGAGAGATGAGGAGCCTCTTTCATAAACAGCCTGGGTTTTCCAATTACATTTCCCAAATCACCTCACATCGTGTGTGACAGTCTTGAAAGGCTGAATAGTCTCCTCTGTTTCTGTGCACCAGGTTATAGGAGTAAGTAGCCTCCAACTGCTCCTGTCTAGCAGGTTTGATGGGCTGAATGGAATACAGAAAAATGGGACTGAAGAGCAGGAGTGGGTCATTAGATACTTTGAGCCTTTTCCACCAGACACTAAGATTGTGGCTGATCAAGTTGGGGTCTCAGCTCCACTTTGCTCTCTATATCCCATTATCCGTGACTCACTTCTCTGTCAAATATTTACCTAATGCAGCTTTCAATCAATGTGAGCATGGAGGCACGATAAACTTCCAGTGAAGAGAATTCCCACTTGAAAGGTCCTTTCAGAATTATTCGTCATCCTTTTTATAGAATCAGAGCGTCATGCAGAACGGAAACAGACCCGTTAGTCCAACCTGTTCACTCCGATCAGATATCAAACCTGATCCAGTCCCATTTGCCAGCATTTGACCAATATCCCTCCTCTTTCAGATACTTTTTAAATGTGCGATTGTAACTGCCTTCACCACTTCCTCTGACAGCACTTTCCATATACACACCACTCTCTGTGTGTAACATTTACCTTCAGGTCCATTCTAAATCATTCGCCCTCTCCCCTTCAACCTATGCTCTCTTGCTCTGGACTCCCCTACACTGGGGAGCAGAACGTGGCTGTTCAGAATATCTATGCCCCTGATGATTTTATAAATCTCTATAATGTCACCCCTCAACCTCTGACACTCCAGGGAGAAACACCTCACCCTAATCAACCTCTCCCTACAGCTCAAACCTCCAGTTCTGGAACATCTGTGTCTAAATCATTTCTGCAGAAAACCGAGTTGCATGCAGTATTTTTAAAGTGGCCTCACCAACATCCTGTACAGATGCAACATACCATCACAACCCCTATACACAATGCTCTGACTGATTAAGGGAGATGTGCCAAATGTGTTCTGTCCCACTCTGTCTACCTGCGACTCCACGTTCAAGGAACAATGTACCTGCAGCCCTATCCCTTTGTTTCACAACACGCCCCAGGACCTTACCATCAAGTGTATAATTCCTGCCCTGGTTTGCATTCACAAAATTCAAAATCTCGTATTTATCTAAATTAAACTTAATCTGTCACTCTTTGCCCTTTTGTCCCATCTAATTGTGGTCTTGTTGTACTCTGAGATAATCTACTACACTGCCTTTCTGATGTAATCTGTAAACTTAGTAACAATGGCCCCAATATTCACATCTAAATCCTTTACATAAATGATGAAATGCAGTGAACTCAGTACTGATTCTTACTGCACACTGCTGCTCACAAGCCTCCAGTCTGAAAAATACCCCTCTTCCTTCAAGCCAATTGTGACTAGCTTCCTCTCTATCCCATGTGACCGAACCTTACTCATTTGTCTACCAATCAGAATGAAATACTTGCTATGAAGAGGGGCTGAGTAGGTTAGGTTTATTTTCACTGGAAAAAAAGAGATTGAGGGGGGACTTGATTGAGGTTTACAAAATCATGAAGGGTATAGACAGAGACAAGCTTTTTCCCAGGGTGAAGGATTCAATAACGAGAAGTCGTGCATTCAAGATGAGAGGTGGAAAGTTTAAAGGGGATACACACGGTAAGTACTTCACACAGAAGGTGGTGGGCATTTTGAACGTGTTGCTAGCAGAGGTGGTAGAGGCAGACACGGTCGATTCATTTAAGAAGAGTCTGGACAGATGCATGAGTAGGTGGGAGCAGAGGGGTACATATGCTTAGGAATTGACCGACAGATTTAGACAGTACATTTGGATCGGCTCAGGCTTGGAGGGCTGGAGGGCCTGTTCCTGGGCTGTAAATTTTCTTTGCTCTTTGTTCTTTAAATGAACACCTTGCTGAGGTCCATATAGACAATATCTACCAAACTGCCTTCATCAATCTTCTTTGTCACCTCTTCAAAAAACTCAACCGATTTAATGAGACATGATTTCCCATGCAGAAAGCCATGTTGTCTACCCCGATCAGCCCTTGCCTTCCCAAATGTATGTAAATGCTATCCCTCAGAATCCCCTCCAACAACTTACCCACCACTGACGTCAGGCTCACCCGTCTATAGTTCCCCGGCTTTTGGGTCACTGTTTCCTTTTCTAGTCCCACTCTTCCACTGCTCACAACAAATGTTAAATATAACCAGGTTGGTGAGATGGCCGATGATATCGGTCTCACACTGGGTCAGGGTCAGTTTTAGGAACAAGTCAGGCTAGTTACTTTAATCTGCTAAAACAACACGTTTATGATCCAGGGCAATGTTACTCAAACTATGATGGAAAGATGAATGGCAAACTGTTTGAGTATTGCAAATATATAATCAATAGCTTGGAGAGGGTGGACGCTAGGAAATTGTTTCCGCTAGGCGAGGAAACTAGGACCCGTGAACACAGCCTTAGAATTAGAGGGGGTCGATTCAGAACAGAAATGCGGAGACATTTCTTCAGCCAGAGAGTGGTGGGCCTGTGGAATTCATTGCCGCAGAGTGCAGTGGAGGCCGGGACACTAAATGTCTTCAAGGCAGAGATTGATAAATTATTGATGTCACAAGGAATTAAGGGCTACGGGGAGAATGCGGGTAAGTGGAGTTCAAATGCCCATCAGCCATGATTGAATGGCGGAGTGGAATCGATGGGCCGAATGGCCTTACTTCCGCTCCTATGTCTTATGGTCTTATGGTCTAATGGTCTAGTACTTCCCTTTCTAAACACACACACGCACACACAAACACACAAACACATGCATACACACACACAGACAGATTAACAAAATTTCTGCAATTTTAATTTGAAAGAACTTTGTCCAGATATTAATGGAACTCATGACAAAAGTAAAAATTGAGGTTGTCTAAAACATTTTTCTGCTTCTGAAGATATTGTACTCATATAGCTGCTAGCAATGGGATTCCATCCTGGGAGAGTTAGATTTGGCTGCATTCCCTTTGCTTTAGGCAGTGAGTAGATTCCAATGAATTATGGTCAGGGAGCACCCAATGGGTAGTACGGTGGTTAGCACTGCTGCCTCACAGCACCAGGGACTTGGGTTCGATTCCAGCCTTGGGTGACTGTCGGTGTGGAGCTTGCACATTCTCCACTTTCCTGTGTGAGCTTCTAATGGGTGATCCAGTTTCCTACCACAGCTCAAACTGTGTAGGTTTGGTGGATTGGTCATGCTAAATTGTCTGTAGTGTTCAGGGAATTCTAGGTTAGGCGCATTAGTCAGGGGCAAATATAGGGGAATGGGTTGGGAAGGTTGGTATGGATTTGTTGGGCCGAAGGGCCTGTTTCAACACTGCAGGGATTCTATAAAAATAAGAATGGTAATGATGACTGTAGAGTTTGTTTTAGCTTGCACACATTGCTGTGGTGAGGGACACTGAAGGAGGGAGAGTGCAATAGGCCGTTCCTTCTCAGGAGGATTGCATTTTCTCCCTCTCTGAGTTGAATCACATAAAAATATCATCCTTTCCCAAACTGGACCCCATGTGAGGTCTCCTTGTACATTGTCGAACTATGTCTCCATCACATTCCCTGTTCCATGTAGGTGCATCATTGCTACTGTCATACACAGAGCCATATCCTTAACAGAAAATGGTCTCGATCAATTTGAAATATGTTTACATTGCCCTGCGTCATGAAAAAAATAAAATATTTAATGTATTGAGAATACCTGTGTTAAAATGAATGCATTTTTTTAACAAATACAGAAATTGCTGGTAAAGCTCGGCAGGTCTGTCAGTACCCAGATGCCTTTTACATGCTGCATTTTGTGGGCGGCACGGTGGCACAGTGGTTAGCACTGCTGCCTCACAGCGCCAGAGACCTGGGTTCAATTCCCGCCTCAGGCGACTGTCAGTGTGGAGTTTGCACATTCTCCCCGTGTCTGCGTGGATTTCCTCCGGGTGCTCTGGTTTCCTCCCACAGTCCAAAAATGTGCAGGTTAGATGAATTGGCCGTGCTAAATTGCCTGTAGTGTTCGGTACAGGGGTAAATGTAGGGGAATGGGTATGGGTGGGTGCGCTTCGGCGGGGCGGTGTGGACTTGTTGGGCCGAAGGGCCTGTTTCCACACTGTAAGTAATCTGTAAAGTTGTACCAGCCTCCACCACTTCCTCTGGCAGCTCATTCCATACACACACCACTCTCTGTGTGAAAAGGTGCCCTTTAGGTCTCATCAAACTTTTCCCCTCTCACTTTCAAACAATGCCCTCTAGTTTTGGACGCCCCAAACTGGGGTAAAACCCTGACTACTCACCCTATCCAGGACCGTTCCGATTTTATAAATCTTTACTGCTGCGAAATGTGACTTCAATCAACACGAATAACTGGACTTTCAGTCATCCTGGGCCTAAATTCTGAAATTGCAATACTGACACCTCTTCCTTCTCCATCAAGTCACAATTTTAAATCCATTTTAATCAGTTTGTTCAGATGTATCATGAGACACATCTGTGGGCTTTACACCCAGACCTTTGTGGCCAGAGGTAGGGACACTAGCAATACCCATAAAGCTGTAACAGTATTCTCCTGTGTGTTTGCTCATCAGCCTGGTTTGACATGCTGTGTCATACCTCTGCAACAGGCAGGACTTAAATCCAGGCCTTCTAGTCTAGAGCTAGGAATGCTACCACACAAGTTCAGGAATTGGAATCAAATCCAGAGTTCTGGCTCAGAGGCAGGTACACTACCCACTACACTACCATACCCAGATTTTGGGTTATATGTTATGCCCACTTTCAGCTCGGTGTGGATTTATTACAATCAGTTTACCATTACTGAACTACACAAAACACTTTGTATTGTTAAGCAAATGCAAGATATTTGTCTCAACTGTAGGATGTTGAGTGTTTGTGCTGTGCCATCGAAATTAACTATGAACATCTTTAATCGCTATTATCTGTAGTCTGGAATATTAGGGAAAGAAATCCTGCAGCCACACTCAGCCCAATGAAGGGTCTCAAATGGATATTTATTACTGAACAGCAGAGACGAAGGAAGAGCTTAATTTCTGGTCCCACAACACCGATCACTCTTAACCAACTCTAACGTGCGACTCCCCTCTTCCTGGCCGGTGATTACTGTCCAGCCTCTCCTCTCCACTGACTGTGTCAGCAATCTGTCCCTCCTCCCTCTAACCACACAAGGCAAACCAAGCTCAGGGTCTTTGTGAAAATCAAGGCCGGAGTGTGCAAGCATCCTGGAGAGGGATGGGCATTTTAAAATTGAAGGGGGAGGGGGAGGTGGCAGTAATACCACACACTGGGCTGAGGGGTAGCAGATGGAGTTTTAATTGTATTTGGTAAATCAAAGAAGAGCAGGACCAATACAATTAAAAGTAGAGCCTTTGGCAATGTTGTAGAACAGAGACCTAGGCCCTCAGGTATAATTCTTTAAAATTTGCATCTCATATAGATAGCGTGTTTAAGAATGTGTTTAACACACTTGTCTTCATCGGTCAGACCTTTGAGTATCGGAATTGGGACGTCATGTTGAGGATGTACAGGACATTGGTGAGACCTCTTCTGGAATACTGTGTTCAGTCTGGTCATCCTGCCCGCTCATTCCATAGGCACACCACCCTCTGGGTGAAAAAGCTGCCCCTTATGTCACTTTAATATTTCCCCTCTCACTTTAAGCCCATATCCTCTAGTTTTGGTCTCCCCGTACCTTAGAAAACACATTGACTATTCACTTTGATATTACTGACCTTGATATTCTTAAGCTGGAGAGGGTTCAGAAGAGATTAACCTGGATGTTGCTGGGAAAGGAGGGAGTGAGCTATAAGGAGAGGCTGGATCTTTTTTCACTGAAGAATATGAGATTCTGCGGTAACTTTACACAGGTTTATAAAATCATGAGGGGTACAGATAAGCTGAAGGGCTGATGTCTTTTCCCTAGAGTTGGGGATTCAAAACTGAGGGATAATTAAGGTGCAAGGAAAAAGATTTACAAAAGTCATGAGAGGCAATTATGTTAGACAGAATCTGGCTTGGGTGTGGAATGAACTTCCAGAGTAAGTGGTGAAAGCGGGGACAGTTACAACATTTAAAGGACATGTAGATCAGTCCATGGATAAGACATCAGTTTGGATGGTGCTGTGAGCAGCTGCCCTCTCCCTCCCCATCTCTGAATGAATCCCTGTTGGTATTCACCCTCTGCCAATGTCTGTGCAGTGGCGTGGGGAAGCCAGCAGAGGGTGGCATTGCATCTCTTTAAGCACCACAGAGACTGCCAGACCTTCCCCACACAGAGACACACAGATACACACACAGCAATTGTTAGGACACAACATTGAGCTCATCTGGTAATTTAAACTAAACATAAAGAAATGCTCAATTTGCCTTGTAAACTGGTAAAATATGAGGGACAGAGAACTCCCAAATTCCACTGTTTAAATAAAAATACCAATTATTTTTTTTAACCCTGAAACTGAACATTTTACATCAACTATTCACAACTCGGAGACCTCATTTCTCTTAATTGCTTATTACCCTACTCCAACTCTACAGCAATATACTGTTTCAAAAAGACACTTATTAACATTACATAAACGTAATTTCAAAACCACACAGCAGCTGACCTCACACCAATATCACTTTTTCCCAACTTTCCTGGGAAGCCTGTCTCATGTTACAGGATGCTATCCAAGTGTTTACATTTCAGCATTCTGTAATCTGGGAACACATCATTCCATGACACTGTCTCTCAGTCTCCCCCTCTCTGTCTATACCCCAACCCCTCCCATGTGGTGATATTTAAACTGATTTCCCCGCCACCTCTCTGTGGCAGTGATGTTCACACCCACAGCACCCCCTTGTCAGGGCACAATGGAGATAGGGAGCTGTAAATGGGTGGGAGCTGCACATCCCGTCACTTCCAGCATGGGCTGCAAGTTTCCCCACGCTGGGCAGTGATTTATCACAGTGTTACTGAGCAATGCACTGGTGTGATGTACACAGCTCTACATGCTGGGAGGGTAACTGCTCCTGGGTTACAGATCAATTCACTGGTGTGATGTACACAGCTCTACATGCTGGGAGGGTAACTGCTCCTGGGTTACAGATCAATGTACTGGGGTGGGGTACACAGTCCTACATGTTGGGAGGGTAACTGCTCCAGGGTTACAGATCAATGTACTGGGGTGGGGTACACAGTCCTACATGCTGAGAGGGTCACTGCTCCTGGCTTATAGATTAATTCACGGGTGATCACTGCGCAGGTCGCTGTGGTGGTCAGACTATCTGGTTGAGTTTTATAGATAACGCACTGCTGTGATCTAAACAGCTCACTGCCCTGGACAGATATATGGTCTGGGTTCATAGACCAATGCCCTGATCTGATCTGCGCAGTGTTCCACTCTGGACAGATCGCTGGATTGTATTGACCAGTGCAATGGATGAATCTGGACAGATTGCTGGGTTGTACTGAGCAGGACACTGGCCTGGTCTGCACAGTGTTCCACAGTGAACAGATATCCCCTCTGGGTGTATGGTATCTGGGCTGGTTCTTCGAGGTGGATTGACAATGTGGTATATCTAACCCTTTCAGCTGATCTGGCAATGCCTTTAGTTCCCATTCCTGTGATTGGACCCTCCGTCTCGCACCCCATTAATGTTACAGTGTTCCCAGGGACAGTACATCATGTTGGTGGGGTGGGTAGGGGGGAAAGGTGATGGACAGGTCAAGGAGTTCCCCGGAACGTTCTGTCCCCAACATTCCATAACTGACATTTCCCGGAACGTTCTGTCCCCGACATTCTATAACTGACATTCCCCGGAACGTTCTGTCCCCAACATTCTATAACCGACATTCCCCGGAACGTTTTGTCCCCAACATTCTATAACTGACATTCCCCGGAACGTTCTGTCCCCGACATTCTATAACTGACATTCCCCGGAACGTTCTGTCCCTGACATTCTATAACTGCCATTCCCCGGAACGTTCTGTCCCCGACATTCTATAACTGACATTCCCCGGAACGTTCTGTCCCTGACATTGTTTGTGAATGGCCGGACGTCAGTGAATTGAACAAACGATAAGATCCCGAGGGAAGAGATCCCGTTCCAGGGAGAATGGGACACTGTTCCGAAGGCCCCTCGGGCAGTTAAAGGGGTGAATACGTTTTCCCTGCGTTTACATTTCTCCACGACACAGGATCGACCACAATTTAGACCAAAATACAGGAATTCCCAAACTCAGTTTGTCTTCAGGAAACTGGGAGAGAATCCTTCAGGACAGCAACATCCCCACCCTCCGTATTAGGAACTGGGAAGGAGTGACCTGCGTCTGCTCTCGAGTGATCGAGTGTGTGGGAATGTTCTAGAAACCATCTGTCCTTATGGATGTGTCTCTGTGTGATTGGGGAGGGAGGGTTTCTTGTGGTTTATGTCACTTTTTTGTCAGTAATTCAGATCTTCCCATTTGTTATTCCCGCTCCAATTATTTTAATAAATCCCTGAATACAGGGACACATTTGAAAATCTCACTGGGTCCCCGATCAAACGGGTCCCTTAGCCTCCAGGCTGATGGATAATGGGTTTGTTTTCCTTCCTCACAGTTAACGCAGTGACCATCTACGTCCTGCTTTATAAAGATTGTGGATTGTCTCCATGTGTCAGACGTTACCTGGGGGCCATGGCAGCGGCGGATCTCCTGGTCATTATCCTCGACCTGATCCTGAGACACATTCCCATTGTTTATTGGGAACAGTTTTATTTCCTGAGGGATTCCGTCCCGGTGTGTAATATCCACGCCGTCCTGCTTTCTGCAGCCACTGACTGCTCTGTCTGGTTCACCGTCACTTTCACCTTTGATCGGTTTGTGGCCATTTGTTGCCAGAAGCTGAACAGTAAATATTGCAGTGAGAAGACGGCGGCTGTGGTTCTGGGAGCAGTGACTGTGCTGAGCTGTTTAAAGAACATTTTCTGGTATTTTATTCTCACGGCTCGGTATCGGCTGGGGAACGCCCCCTGGTTTTGTGATGTAACAGGCGGTGTTCGATTCTCCAGTGTCTGGGTCACAATCGAGTTCCTCCACCACATTCTAACCCCGTGTGTCCCATTTCTCCTGGTTCTGCTGCTCAATGTTCTCACCGTCAGACACATTGTAGTGACCAGCAGAGCCCGCAGGAGACTCCGCGCTCACACCAATGGGGACGTTCAGTCTGACACTGAAATGAGAAACCGAAAAAAATCCATCATTTTACTGTTTGTGATCTCGGCCAATTTCATCCTGTTATGGTCAACGTTCATGCTGTATTCTATATGGTTCCGGATGTGGTATATTGGGTATCGGTCTGTGTATCTGCATGCCTTTGTGCAGGAATTGGGCTTCATGCTGCAGCTCCTCAGTTGCTGCACAAACACCGCGATTTATGCCGTGACCCAGACTAAGTTCAGGCAGCAGCTGAAGAATGTGCTGAAATATCCCTTCACCCATATACATCCATCCATCAAATTCCCTCATTAATCAATCCATCCGGGATTTTCTCATTTCAGTTCCGTGTTTCAGCGATGGGGCAGCCTGTCGCTATGGTAACAGACTGAGGGGAGCGCTGGTTTGTCCATCCTTATCCCACAGGGGGGTTACAGGGAAATATTTCAATGTTTCTCACAACTCAGGGGCCAGTGAGAAAAGGCACCATCCCACTGACTGTACCCATCACTTCCATTTGTAAACAATAAAAATGTTGATTAAAGCGTGCCGAGCAGCAGAGTGACCGATGTTGTTGTGTGCCTTTGTGTTGGAGAAGCTGAGCTGGAGAGAGACAGACTCAGCCCCAAGTCCTGGTCCTCAGGGAAGGGGAGGGCACCACTCCCTGAGCTCAGGAGCTGGGTTTAAATCCCTCTGTGCCCCCACTCTAACCTGGCCTCCCATTCCTTCTCCCCTCGTCTTTCTCCTCATTTCTCTCCCTCTCCCTCACTGCAAAAACTTCCTCTCTCACCACCTCAGGGGGAAGGGAAGAACCAGGGAGACAGAGTGCATCAGACAGAGAGGGAGGGATGGAGGTGGAAGAAAGATTCAGTCAAAGAGAAACGGAGGAAGGTGAGGAGAGAGAGCGAGAGGAGGGGTGGGCGGGCGAGAGAGGGAGAGAGTGCGAGCGATAGAAGGGGAGGGCGAGAGAGGGAGAGAGGGCGAGAGAGGCAGAGAGGGCGAGAGAGGGAGAGGGTGTGAGAGGGCAAGAGGCCGAGAGGGCGAAAGAGGGATAGAGGGTGAGAGAAAGGGAGAGGGGGAGAGAGGGAGAGGGAGGGAGAGAGGGAGAGAGAGGGAGATAGGGAGAGAGAGGGAGAGAGGCCGAGCGGGCGAAAGAGGGAGTGAGGGCGAGAGACAGAGTGCGAGAGGAGAGAGGGGGAAAGAGGGAGCGAGAGGGAGAGACGGCGAGAGAGGGAGAGAGGGAGAGGGGGACAGAAGAGAGGGAGAGAGAGGGAGAGAGGGCGAGAGAAAGAGAGAGAGAGAGAGGGAGAGAAAGGGGGCTAGAGGGCGAGAGAGGGGCTAGAGGGTGAGAGAGGGCGAGAGAGGGAGAGAGGGCGAGAGAGAGAGAGAGTGCGAGAGAAAGAGATGGCGAGAGAGGGAGAGAGGGCGAGAGAAGGAGAGGGCGAGAGAGGGAGAGAGGGCGAGAGAGAGAGAGGGAGAGAGGGCGAGAGAGGGAGAGAGGGCGAAAGAGAGGGAGAGTGGGTGAGAGACGGCGAGAGAGAGAGAGAGGGAAAGGGCGAGAGGGGGAGAGAGGGAGAGACAGGGAGAGAGGGAGAGAGGGCGAGAGAGGGAGAGAGGGTGTGATGGCGAGAGGACGAGAGGGGGAGAGAGGGTGAGAGGATGAGTGAGGGCGAGAGAGGGAGAGATGGCGAGAGAGAGAGGGAGCAAGGAAGGGAGAGGGAGAGTGAGGGCGAGAGAGGGAGAGAGGGCAATGGAGAGAGGGCAAAAGAGGGAGAGGGGCCGAGAAAGGGAGAGATGGTGAGAGAGGGTGACAGATGGAGAAAGGGAGAGAGAGGGGGTGGACGAAAGAGGGAGAGAGTGAGAACGAGAGAGGGCGGCAGGCGAGAGAGGGTGAGATAGCGAGAGAGGGTGAGATAGCGAGAGAGAGAGGACGAATTAGGGAGAGAGGGCGAGAGAGTGAGAGAGGGTGAGAGAGAGAGAGAGGGTGAGAGAGGGAGAGAGGGCGAGGGAGGGCAAGAGGACAAGAGGGAGAGTGGTCAAAAGAGAGGGCGAGAGGTAGAGAGATGGAGATTGGGCGAGAGAGGGAGAGAGGGCGAGAGTGGGAGTGAGGGCGAGATGGAGAGAGGGCAAAAGAGAGAGAGCGCGTGAGAGAGGAAGAGAAGGCGAGAGAGGGAGAGAGGGGGAAAGAGTGAGAGAGGGCGAGAGCGGTAGAGAGGGTGAGAGAGTGAATAAGGGCGAGAGAGGGAGAGAGGGAAGGAGAGGGAGAGAGGGCGAAAGAGGGAGAGAGGGCGAAAGAGGGAGAGAGGGCGAAAGAGGTAAAGAGAGTGAGAGAGGGTGAGAGGGCGAGAGAGGGAGAGAGCAATAGAGAGGGAGAGAGGGAGAGAGGGAGAGATGGCGAGAAAGGGAGAGAGGGCGAGAGAGGGAGAGAGGGAGAGAGAGGAAGAGAGGGCGAGAGAGGGAGAGAGGGTGAGAGAGGGAATAAGGGCGAGAGAGGGAGAGAGGGAAGGAGAGGGAGAGAGGGTGAAAGAGGGAGAGAGGGCGAAAGAGGCAAAGAGAGTGAGAGAGGGCGAGAGAGGGAGAGAGGGCAAGAGACGGAGAGAGGACGAAAGAGGGAGAGAGTGAGAGAGAGGGAGAAATGGCGTGAGAGGGAGAGAGGGCAAGAGAGCGCGAGAGGGAGGGATGGAGAGAGGGAGAGAGGGCAAGAGAGGGAGAGAGCAATAGAGAGGGAGAGAGGGAGAGAGAGGGAGAGATGGCGAGAAAGGGAGAGAGGGCGAGAGAGGGAGAGAGGGAGAGAGATGGAGAGAGGGTGAGAGAGGAATAGAGGGAGAGAGAGGGAGAGATGGAGAGAGAGGGAGAGAGGGCGAGAAAGGGAGAGAGGGCGAGAGAGGGAGAGAGGGCGAGAGGGAGAGAGGGAGCGAGAGGGAGAGAGGGCGAGAAAGGGAGAGAGGGCGACAGAGGAAGAGAGGGAGAGAGAGGGAGAGAGGGAGAGTGAGGGAGAGAGGCCGAGCGGGCGAAAGAGGGAGTGAGGGCGAGAGACAGAGGGCGTAAGAGGGAGAGAGAGGGAGAGAGAGCGAGAGAGGGAGAGAGGGAGAGAGGGAGAGAGAGGGAGAGAGGGCGAGAGAGAGAGAGAGACAAAGGGGGCTAGAGGGCGAGAGAGGGGATAGAGGGCGAGAGAGGGCGAGAGAGCCTGAGAGGGCAACAGGGCGAAAGAGGGAGAGAGGGTGAGAGAGGTCGAGAGAGGGAGAGAGGGCAAGAGAGAGAGAGAGGGCGAGAGAAGGAGAGAGGGCGAGAGAGGGAGAGAGGGCGAGAGGGGGAGTGAGAGCGAAAGAGGGGGAGAGTGGGTGAGAGAGGGCGAGAGGGCGAGAGACGGAGAGAGGGAAAGGGCGAGAGTGGGTGAGAGAGGGAGAGAGGGAGAGAGGGCGAGAGAGGGAGAGAAGGAGTGAGGAGCGAGGGCGAGAGAGGGAGAGAGGGCGTGATGGCGAGAGGACGAGAGGGGGAGGGAGGGGGAGTGGGCGAGTGAGGGCGAGATGGCGAGAGAGAGAGGGCGAGAGGGCGAGAGAGAGGGAGTAAGGAAGGGAGAGGGAGAGTGAGGGCGAGAGAGGGAGAGAGGGCGATGGAGAGAGGGCAAAAGAGGGAGAGGGACCGAGAAAGGGAGAGATGGCGAGAGAGGGTGACAAATGGAGAAAGGGCGAGAGAGGGGGTGGACGAAAGAGGGAGAGAGTGAGAGCGAGAGAGGGGGGCAGGCGAGAGAGGGAGAGAGGGTGATAGAGGGGGAGAGGATGAAAGAGGAGAGAGGGTGAGAGAGGGTGAGATAGCGAGAGGGAGAGATGGCGAGAGAGAGAGAGAGAGAGGACGAATTAGGGAGAGAGGGCGAGAGGTAGAGAGATGGAGATTGGGCGAGAGAGGGACAGAGGGCGAGAGTGGGAGCGAGGGCGAGATAGAGAGAGGGCAAAAGAGAGAGAGCGCGCGAGAGAGGAAGAGAAGGCGAGAGAGGGAGAGAGGGGGAAAGAGTGAGAGAGTGCGAGAGAGGTAGAGAGGGTGAGAGAGTGAATAAGGGCGAGAGAGGGAGAGAGGGAAGGAGAGGGAGAGAGGGCGAAAGAGGGAGAGAGGGCGAAAGAGGTAAAGAGAGTGAGAGGGCGAGAAGGCGAGAGAGGGAGAGAGCAATAGAGAGGGAGAGAGGGAGAGAGGGAGAGATGGCGAGAAAGGGAGAGAGGGCGAGAGAGGGAGAGAGGGAGAGAGAGGGAGAGAGGGCGAGAGAGGGAGAGAGGGTGAGAGAGGGAATAAGGGCGAGAGAGGGAGAGAGGGAGAGAGGGTGAAAGAGGGAGAGAGGGCGAAAGAGGCAAAGCGAGTGAGAGAGGGCGAGAGAGGGAGAGAGGGCAAGAGATGGAGAGAGGACGAAAGAGGGAGAGAGGGCGACAGAGGGAGAAATGGCGTGAGAGGGAGAGAGGGCAAGAGAGCGCGAGAGGGAGGGATGGAGAGAGGGAGAGAGGGCAAGAGAGGGAGAGAGCAATAGAGAGGGAGAGAGGGAGAGAGAAGGAGAGATGGCGAGAAAGGGAGAGAGGGCGAGAGAGGGAGAGAGGGAGAGAGATGGAGAGAGGGCGAGAGAGGAATAGAGGGAGAGAGAGGGAGAGATGGAGAGAGAGGGAGAGAGGGCGAGAAAGGGAGAGAGGGCGAGAGAGGGAGAGAGGTCGACAGAGGAAGAGAGGGAGAGTGAGGGAGAGAGGCCGAGCGGGCGAAAGAGGGAGTGAGGGCGAGAGACAGAGGGCGTAAGAGGGAGAGAGAGGGAGAGAGAGCGAGAGAGGGAGAGAGGGAGAGAGGGAGAGAGAGGGAGAGAGGGCGAGAGAGAGAGAGAGAGGGAGACAAAGGGGGCTAGAGGGCGAGAGAGGGGATAGAGGGCGAGAGAGGGCGAGAGAGCCTGAGAGGGCAACAGGGCGAAAGAGGGAGAGAGGGTGAGAGAGGTCGAGAGAGGGAGAGAGGGCAAGAGAGAGAGAGAGGGCAAGAGAAGGAGAGAGGGCGAGAGAGGGAGAGAGGGCGAGAGGGGGAGTGAGAGCGAAAGAGGGGGAGAGTGGGTGAGAGAGGGCGAGAGGGCGAGAGACGGAGAGAGGGAAAGGGCGAGAGAGGGTGAGAGAGGGAGAGAGGGAGAGAGGGCGAGAGAGGGAGAGAAGGAGTGAGGAGCGAGGGCGAGAGAGGGAGAGAGGGCGTGATGGCGAGAGGACGAGAGGGGGAGGGAGGGGGAGTGGGCGAGTGAGGGCGAGATGGCGAGAGAGAGAGGGCGAGAGGGCGAGAGAGAGAGGGAGTAAGGAAGGGAGAGGGAGAGTGAGGGCGAGAGAGGGAGAGAGGGCGATGGAGAGAGGGCAAAAGAGGGAGAAGGGCCGAGAAAGGGAGAGATGGCGAGAGAGGGTGACAAATGGAGAAAGGGCGAGAGAGGGGGTGGGCGAAAGAGGGAGAGAGTGAGAGCGAGAGAGGGGGCAGGCGAGAGAGGGAGAGAGGGTGATAGAGGGGAAGAGGATGAAAGAGGAGAGAGGGTGAGAGAGGGTGAGATAGCGAGAGGGAGAGATGGCGAAAGAGAGAGAGAGAGAGAGAGAGGACGAATTAGGGAGAGAGGGCGAGAGAGTGAGAGAGGGTGAGAGAGAGAGAGAGTGAGAGCGGGAGAGAGGGAGAGAGGGTGAGAGAGGGCGAGAGAGGGACAGAGGGTGAGAGAGGGCGACAGAGCCTGAGAGGGCAAGAGGGTGAAAGAGGCAGAGATTGGGCGAGAGAGGGAGAGAGGGCGAGAGGGCTAGAGATGGAGAGAGGGAGAGAAAGGGAGAGAGGGAGTGAGAGGGAGAGAGGGCAAGAGAGGGCGAGAGGGCGAGAGAAAGGGAGAGAGTGCGAGAGAGGGAGAAGCGACGAGAGAGGGAGAGAGGGAGAAAGAGGTAGAGATAGGGTGAGAGAGGGAGAGAGGGCGAGAGAGGGCAAGAGAACGAGAGGCAGAGAGGTCAAAAGAGGGCGAGAGAGGGCGAGAGGTAGAGAGATGGAGAGCGGGCGAGCAAGGGAGAGTGGGCAAGAGAGGGAGAGAGGTCGAGAGAGGGAGAGTGGGCGAACGAGCGAGAGAGGCAAGACTGGGAGCAAGGGTGAGATGGAGAGAGGGCAAAAGAGAGAGAGAGCGCGCGAGAGAGAAGAAGAAAGGGCGAGAGAGGGAGAGAGGGTGAAAGAGGGAGAGAGGGCGAGAGCGGGAGATAAGGTGAGAGAGGGAATAAGGGCGAGAGAGGGAGAGAGGGAAGGAGAGGGAGAGAGGGCGAAAGAGGGAAAGAGGGCGAAAGAGGCAAAGAGAGTGAGAGAGTGTGAGAGGGCGAGAGAGGGAGAGAGGGCAAGAGAGGGAAAGAGGACGAAAGAGGGAGAGAGGGCGAGAGAGGGAGAGAGGGCAAGAGAGCGAGAGAGGGAGAGATGGAGAGAGGGAGAGAGGGCAAGAGAGGGAGAGAGGGAGAGGGGGACAGAAGAGAGGGAGAGAGAGGGAGAGAGGGCGAGAGAAAGAGAGAGAGAGAGAGGGAGAGAAAGGGGGCTAGAGGGCGAGAGAGGGGCTAGAGGGTGAGAGAGGGCGAGAGAGGGAGAGAGGGCGAGAGAGAGAGAGGGAGAGAGGGCGAGAGAGGGAGAGAGGGCGAAAGAGAGGGAGAGTGGGTGAGAGACGGCGAGAGAGAGAGAGAGGGAAAGGGCGAGAGGGGGAGAGAGGGAGAGACAGGGAGAGAGGGAGAGAGGGCGAGAGAGGGAGAGAGGGTGTGATGGCGAGAGGACGAGAGGGGGAGAGAGGGTGAGAGGATGAGTGAGGGCGAGAGAGGGAGAGATGGCGAGAGAGAGAGGGAGCAAGGAAGGGAGAGGGAGAGTGAGGGCGAGAGAGGGAGAGAGGGCAATGGAGAGAGGGCAAAAGAGGGAGAGGGGCCGAGAAAGGGAGAGATGGTGAGAGAGGGTGACAGATGGAGAAAGGGAGAGAGAGGGGGTGGACGAAAGAGGGAGAGAGTGAGAACGAGAGAGGGCGGCAGGCGAGAGAGGGTGAGATAGCGAGAGAGGGTGAGATAGCGAGAGAGAGAGGACGAATTAGGGAGAGAGGGCGAGAGAGTGAGAGAGGGTGAGAGAGAGAGAGAGGGTGAGAGAGGGAGAGAGGGCGAGGGAGGGCAAGAGGACAAGAGGGAGAGTGGTCAAAAGAGAGGGCGAGAGGTAGAGAGATGGAGATTGGGCGAGAGAGGGAGAGAGGGCGAGAGTGGGAGTGAGGGCGAGATGGAGAGAGGGCAAAAGAGAGAGAGCGCGTGAGAGAGGAAGAGAAGGCGAGAGAGGGAGAGAGGGGGAAAGAGTGAGAGAGGGCGAGAGCGGTAGAGAGGGTGAGAGAGTGAATAAGGGCGAGAGAGGGAGAGAGGGAAGGAGAGGGAGAGAGGGCGAAAGAGGGAGAGAGGGCGAAAGAGGGAGAGAGGGCGAAAGAGGTAAAGAGAGTGAGAGAGGGTGAGAGGGCGAGAGAGGGAGAGAGCAATAGAGAGGGAGAGAGGGAGAGAGGGAGAGATGGCGAGAAAGGGAGAGAGGGCGAGAGAGGGAGAGAGGGAGAGAGAGGAAGAGAGGGCGAGAGAGGGAGAGAGGGTGAGAGAGGGAATAAGGGCGAGAGAGGGAGAGAGGGAGAGAGGGAAGGAGAGGGAGAGAGGGTGAAAGAGGGAGAGAGGGCGAAAGAGGCAAAGAGAGTGAGAGAGGGCGAGAGAGGGAGAGAGGGCAAGAGACGGAGAGAGGACGAAAGAGGGAGAGAGTGCGAGAGAGGGAGAAATGGCGTGAGAGGGAGAGAGGGCAAGAGAGCGCGAGAGGGAGGGATGGAGAGAGGGAGAGAGGGCAAGAGAGGGAGAGAGCAATAGAGAGGGAGAGAGGGAGAGAGAGGGAGAGATGGCGAGAAAGGGAGAGAGGGCGAGAGAGGGAGAGAGGGAGAGAGATGGAGAGAGGGTGAGAGAGGAATAGAGGGAGAGAGAGGGAGAGATGGAGAGAGAGGGAGAGAGGGCGAGAAAGGGAGAGAGGGCGAGAGAGGGAGAGAGGGCGAGAGGGAGAGAGGGAGCGAGAGGGAGAGAGGGCGAGAAAGGGAGAGAGGGCGACAGAGGAAGAGAGGGAGAGAGAGGGAGAGAGGGAGAGTGAGGGAGAGAGGCCGAGCGGGCGAAAGAGGGAGTGAGGGCGAGAGACAGAGGGCGTAAGAGGGAGAGAGAGGGAGAGAGAGCGAGAGAGGGAGAGAGGGAGAGAGGGCGAGAGAGAGAGAGAGACAAAAGGGGCTAGAGGGCGAGAGAGGGGATAGAGGGCGAGAGAGGGCGAGAGAGCCTGAGAGGGCAACAGGGCGAAAGAGGGAGAGAGGGTGAGAGAGGTCGAGAGAGGGAGAGAGGGCAAGAGAGAGAGAGAGGGCGAGAGAAGGAGAGAGGGCGAGAGAGGGAGAGAGGGCGAGAGGGGGAGTGAGAGCGAAAGAGGGGGAGAGTGGGTGAGAGAGGGCGAGAGGGCGAGAGACGGAGAGAGGGAAAGGGCGAGAGTGGGTGAGAGAGGGAGAGAGGGAGAGAGGGCGAGAGAGGGAGAGAAGGAGTGAGGAGCGAGGGCGAGAGAGGGAGAGAGGGCGTGATGGCGAGAGGACGAGAGGGGGAGGGAGGGGGAGTGGGCGAGTGAGGGCGAGATGGCGAGAGAGAGAGGGCGAGAGGGCGAGAGAGAGGGAGTAAGGAAGGGAGAGGGAGAGTGAGGGCGAGAGAGGGAGAGAGGGCGATGGAGAGAGGGCAAAAGAGGGAGAGGGACCGAGAAAGGGAGAGATGGCGAGAGAGGGTGACAAATGGAGAAAGGGCGAGAGAGGGGGTGGACGAAAGAGGGAGAGAGTGAGAGCGAGAGAGGGGGGCAGGCGAGAGAGGGAGAGAGGGTGATAGAGGGGGAGAGGATGAAAGAGGAGAGAGGGTGAGAGAGGGTGAGATAGCGAGAGGGAGAGATGGCGAGAGAGAGAGAGAGAGAGGACGAATTAGGGAGAGAGGGCGAGAGGTAGAGAGATGGAGATTGGGCGAGAGAGGGACAGAGGGCGAGAGTGGGAGCGAGGGCGAGATAGAGAGAGGGCAAAAGAGAGAGAGCGCGCGAGAGAGGAAGAGAAGGCGAGAGAGGGAGAGAGGGGGAAAGAGTGAGAGAGTGCGAGAGAGGTAGAGAGGGTGAGAGAGTGAATAAGGGCGAGAGAGGGAGAGAGGGAAGGAGAAGGAGAGAGGGCGAAAGAGGGAGAGAGGGCGAAAGAGGTAAAGAGAGTGAGAGGGCGAGAAGGCGAGAGAGGGAGAGAGCAATAGAGAGGGAGAGAGGGAGAGAGGGAGAGATGGCGAGAAAGGGAGAGAGGGCGAGAGAGGGAGAGAGGGAGAGAGAGGGAGAGAGGGCGAGAGAGGGAGAGAGGGTGAGAGAGGGAATAAGGGTGAGAGAGGGAGAGAGGGAGAGAGGGTGAAAGAGGGAGAGAGGGCGAAAGAGGCAAAGCGAGTGAGAGAGGGCGAGAGAGGGAGAGAGGGCAAGAGATGGAGAGAGGACGAAAGAGGGAGAGAGGGCGACAGAGGGAGAAATGGCGTGAGAGGGAGAGAGGGCAAGAGAGCGCGAGAGGGAGGGATGGAGAGAGGGAGAGAGGGCAAGAGAGGGAGAGAGCAATAGAGAGGGAGAGAGGGAGAGAGAGGGAGAGATGGCGAGAAAGGGAGAGAGGGCGAGAGAGGGAGAGAGGGAGAGAGATGGAGAGAGGGCGAGAGAGGAATAGAGGGAGAGAGAGGGAGAGATGGAGAGAGAGGGAGAGAGGGCGAGAAAGGGAGAGAGGGCGAGAGAGGGAGAGAGGTCGACAGAGGAAGAGAGGGAGAGTGAGGGAGAGAGGCCGAGCGGGCGAAAGAGGGAGTGAGGGCGAGAGACAGAGGGCGTAAGAGGGAGAGAGAGGGAGAGAGAGCGAGAGAGGGAGAGAGGGAGAGAGGGAGAGAGAGGGAGAGAGGGCGAGAGAGAGAGAGAGAGGGAGACAAAGGGGGCTAGAGGGCGAGAGAGGGGATAGAGGGCGAGAGAGGGCGAGAGAGCCTGAGAGGGCAACAGGGCGAAAGAGGGAGAGAGGGTGAGAGAGGTCGAGAGAGGGAGAGAGGGCAAGAGAGAGAGAGAGGGCGAGAGAAGGAGAGAGGGCGAGAGAGGGAGAGAGGGCGAGAGGGGGAGTGAGAGCGAAAGAGGGGGAGAGTGGGTGAGAGAGGGCGAGAGGGCGAGAGACGGAGAGAGGGAAAGGGCGAGAGAGGGTGAGAGAGGGAGAGAGGGAGAGAGGGCGAGAGAGGGAGAGAAGGAGTGAGGAGCGAGGGCGAGAGAGGGAGAGAGGGCGTGATGGCGAGAGGACGAGAGGGGGAGGGAGGGGGAGTGGGCGAGTGAGGGCGAGATGGCGAGAGAGAGAGGGCGAGAGGGCGAGAGAGAGAGGGAGTAAGGAAGGGAGAGGGAGAGTGAGGGCGAGAGAGGGAGAGAGGACGATGGAGAGAGGGCAAAAGAAGGAGAAGGGCCGAGAAAGGGAGAGATGGCGAGAGAGGGTGACAAATGGAGAAAGGGCGAGAGAGGGGGTGGGCGAAAGAGGGAGAGAGTGAGAGCGAGAGAGGGGGGCAGGCGAGAGAGGGAGAGAGGGTGATAGAGGGGAAGAGGATGAAAGAGGAGAGAGGGTGAGAGAGGGTGAGATAGCGAGAGGGAGAGATGGCGAAAGAGAGAGAGAGAGAGAGAGAGGACGAATTAGGGAGAGAGGGCGAGAGAGTGAGAGAGGGTGAGAGAGAGAGAAAGTGAGAGCGGGAGAGAGGGAGAGAGGGTGAGAGAGGGCGAGAGAGGGACAGAGGGTGAGAGAGGGCGACAGAGCCTGAGAGGGCAAGAGGGTGAAAGAGGCAGAGATTGGGCGAGAGAGGGAGAGAGGGCGAGAGGGCTAGAGATGGAGAGAGGGAGAGAAAGGGAGAGAGGGAGTGAGAGGGAGAGAGGGCAAGAGAGGGCGAGAGGGCGAGAGAAAGGGAGAGAGTGCGAGAGAGGGAGAAGCGACGAGAGAGGGAGAGAGGGAGAAAGAGGTAGAGATAGGGTGAGAGAGGGAGAGAGGGCGAGAGAGGGCAAGAGAACGAGAGGCAGAGAGGTCAAAAGAGGGCGAGAGAGGGCGAGAGGTAGAGAGATGGAGAGCGGGCGAGCAAGGGAGAGTGGGCAAGAGAGGGAGAGAGGTCGAGAGAGGGAGAGTGGGCGAACGAGCGAGAGAGGCAAGACTGGGAGCAAGGGTGAGATGGAGAGAGGGCAAAAGAGAGAGAGAGCGCGCGAGAGAGAAGAAGAAAGGGCGAGAGAGGGAGAGAGGGTGAAAGAGGGAGAGAGGGCGAGAGCGGGAGATAAGGTGAGAGAGGGAATAAGGGCGAGAGAGGGAGAGAGGGAAGGAGAGGGAGAGAGGGCGAAAGAGGGAAAGAGGGCGAAAGAGGCAAAGAGAGTGAGAGAGTGTGAGAGGGCGAGAGAGGGAGAGAGGGCAAGAGTGGGAAAGAGGACGAAAGAGGGAGAGAGGGCGAGAGAGGGAGAGAGGGCAAGAGAGCGAGAGAGGGAGAGATGGAGAGAGGGAGAGAGGGCAAGAGAGGGAGAGAGCAATAGAGAGGGAGAGAGGGAGAGAGGGCGAGAGAGGGAGAGACAGCGAGAGACGGGGAGACGGCGAGAAAGGTCGAGAGAGGGAGAGAGATGGAAAGAGGGCGAGACTGAGAGAGATGGATAGAGAGCTAGAGAGGGAGAATGGGCGAGAGAGTGAGAGAGGGCGAAAAAGGGAGAGAGGGCAAAAGTGGGAAAGAGGGAGAGAGGGCGAAAATGGGAGATAGGGCGAGAGAAAGACAGAAGGCAAGAGAGGGTGTGAGGGCGAGAGAGTGTGAGGGCGAGAGAGGGAGAGAGGGCAAAAGAGTTCGAGAGAGGGCGAGAGAGAAAGAGTGGGCGAGAGAGGGAGAGAGGATGAGAGCGCGAGAGAGGGAGAGGTGGAGAGGGAGAGAGGTAGAGAGAGGAAGAGAGTACGAAAGAGGGAGAGAGGACGAGAGAGGGAGAGAAGGTGAGAAAGAGGGAGAGAGGGTGAGAGAGGGAGAGAGGGCGAGAGAGGGCGAGAGGGCGAGAGAGAGGGAGAGAGTGCGAGAGAGGGAGAGATCATGAGCGAGGGCGAGAAAGGGCGAGGGAGGGAGTGTGGGTGAGAAAGTGCGAGAGTAGGAGAGAGGGCGAGAGAGGGTGAGAGGGCGAAAGAAGGCGAGTGAAAGACAGAGCGCGAGAGGGAGTGAGAGGGCGAGAGAGGGAGAGAGGGGGAAAGAGGTAGAGAGAAGGCAATATATGGAGAGAGGGCGAGAGAGGGAGAGAGGGAGCGAGGGCAAAAGCTGAAGAGAGGGAGAGAGGGCGAGAGAGGGCGAGAGAGGGCGAGACGGCGAGAGTGAGGGAGAAAGTGCGACAGAGGGAGAAGTGGCGAGAGAGGGAGAGAGGGCAAGAAAGTGTGAGAGATGGATAGTGGGAGAGAGGGCGAGAGAGGGAGAGAGGACAAAAGAGAGAGAGAGGGCGAGAGAGGGAGGGGGCTAGAGAGGCAGAGAGGGAGAGAGGGAGAGAGGAATACAGCAAGAGAGGGCAAAGAGGGAGAGAGGGCGAGAGATGGAGAGACGGTGAGAGAGGGAGAGAGGGCGAGAAAGTTCGAGTGAGGCAGAGAGAGGACGAGAGGGAGAGAGATGGAGAGAGGACGAGAGGGCGAGGGGGAGAAAGAAGGATAGAGAGCGAGAGAGGGAGAGTGGGCGAAAGAGAGAGAGAGGGCGAGAGGGGGAGAGAGGGCGAAAGTGGGAGAGAGGGCAAGAGAAAGACAGAGGGTGACAGAGGGTGAGAGGGCGAGAGATGGCGAAAGAGTTCGAGAGAGGGGAGAGAGGGAGAGAGGGCGAGAGAGGGAGAGAGGGCGAAGAGAGGGAGGGGGGCTAGAGAGGCAGTGAGAGCGAGGGAGGGAGAGAGGGCGAGAGCGAGACAGGGCAAAAGTGGGAGAGAGCGTGAATGAGGGAGAGATGGCGAGAGAGGGAGAGAGGGCGAGAATGTTTTTCGAGAGGCGATGAGAGGAAGTGAGGGAGAGAGATGGAGAGAGGGCAAGAGGGAGAAAGATGGATAGAGAGCGAGAGAGAGAGACTGGGCAAGAGACGGAGAGAGGGCGAAAGTGGGAGAGAGGGCAAGAGAAAGACAGAGGGTGACAGAGGGTGAGAGGGCGAGAGAGGGCGAAAGAGTTCGAGAGAGGGGAGAGAGGGAGAGAGGGCGAGAGAGGGAGAGAGGGCGAGAGAGGGAGGGGGGCTGGAGAGGCAGAGAGAGCGAAGGAGGGAGAGAGGGCGAGAGCGAGACAGGGCAAAAGTGGGAGAGAGGGTGAATGAGGGAGAGATGGCGAGAGAGGGAGAGAGGGCGAGAATGTTCGAGAGAGGGGTTGAGAGGAAGTGAGGGAGAGAGATGGAGAGAGGGCAAGAGGGAGAAAGATGGATAGAGAGCGAGAGAGAGAGACTGGGCAAGAGAGGGAGAGAGGGCGAAAGAGGGAGAGAGGGCAAAAGTGGGAAAGCGGGCGAAGGAGGGAGAGAGGGCGAGAGTGGGAGAGAGGGCGAGAGAAAGACAGAGGGCGAGAGAGGGTGAGAGGTCGAGAAAGGGAGAGAGGGCGAGAGAGGGTGAGAGGGCGAGAGAGGGAGAGAGGGTGAGAGAGGGGGAGAGGACGAGAGGGAGAGAGGTCAAAAGAGGGAGAATGGGAGAGAGATGGAGAGAGGGCGAGAGAGGGCGAGAGAGGGTGAGAGGGAGAGAGGGCGAGAGAGGAGAGAGGCCGAAAGAGGCAGAGCGGCCGAAAGAGGCAGAGAGAGAGTGAGAGAGGGCGAAACGGCAAAAGAGGGAGAGAGGGTGAGAGAGAGCGAGTGTGGGTGAGAGGGAGAGAGGGAAAGATGGAGAAAGGGAGAGAGGGAGAGAGTACAAAAGGGGGAGAGAGGGTGAAGGAGCGAGAAAGGGCAAGAGAGGAAGAGAGGAGAGAGAGGGAGAGAGGGCGAAAATGAGAGAGAGGGCAAAAGACAGAGGGCGAGAGAGGGAGAGAGGGAGAGAGAGGGCAAGAGGGTGAGAGTGGGAGAGAGGGCGAGAGAGGTAGAGAGGGCGTGGAAGTGCGAGAGAGAGATTAAGGGACAGAGAGAGAGAGAGGGCGAAAGAGAGGGAGAGAGGGCGAGAGAGAGAGAGAGGGCGAGAGAAGGCGAGAGAGGGAGAGAGGGTGGAAAAACAGAGAGGGAGAGAGTGCAAAAGAGAAAGAGTGAGGGCGAGAGAGGAAGAGAGGGAGAGGTCGAGAGAGAGGGCAAGAGAGGGAGAGAGGGCGCAAGTGAGAGAGAGGGAAAAATAGAGTGACAGAGGGTGAGAGAGGGAGAGAGGGAGAGAGAGGGCAAGAGGGCGAGAGTGGGAGAGAGTGCGAGAGAGGTAGAGAGGGCATGGAAGTGTGAGAGAGAGAGTGAGGGACAGAGAGGGAGAGAGGGCGAAAGAAAGGGAGAGAGGGCGAGAGAGAGAGTGGGCGAGAGAAGGTGAGAGAGGGAGAGAGGGTGAGAGAAAGAGAGAGGGCGAGAGAGGGAGAGAGTGCAAAAGAGGAAGAGAGAGGGCGAGAGAGGGAGAGAGGGCCAGAGAGGGCGATAGGGCGAGACAGGGAGAAAGGGAAAGAGAGGGTGAGAGGGAGAGAGAGGCAGAGAGGGAGAGAGAGAGGGCGAGAGATGGTGAGAGGGCGAGAGAACGAACGAGGGAGCGAGGTCGAGAGAGAGGGCAAGAGAGGGAGAGAGGGCGAAAGAGGGAGAGAGAGGGAGAGAGTGCGAGAGAGAGAGAGGGCGAGAGAGGGCAAGAGGGCGAGAAAGAGAAAGAGAGGGTCAGACAAGGAGAGAGGGCGAGAGAGGCAGAGAGGGCGAGAGGCGGAGAGAGGGCCTGAGAGAGAGAGGGAGAGAGGGCGAAAGAGGGAGAGAGGGCGAGAGAGGGAGAGAGTGCGAGAGAGGGAGGGAGGTCAAGAGAGGGCAAGGGGGCGAGAAAGAGAAAGAGAGGGTCAGGCAAGGAGAGAAGGCGAGAGAGGCAGAGAGGGCGAGAGGCGGAGAGAGGGCATGGGCGAGAGAGGGCGAGAGGGCGAGAGGGTGAGAGAGGCTGAGAGAGGGAGAGAGTGCGAGAGAGGGAGGGAGGTCAAGAGAGGGCAAGAGGGCGAGAAAGAGAAAGAGAGGGTCAGGCAAGGAGAGAAGGCGAGAGAGGCAGAGAGGGTGAGAGGCAGAGAGAGGGCGTGGGCGAGAGAGGGAGAGAGGGCGAGAGGGTGAGAGAGGGTGAGAGAGGGCGAGGAGGGAGAGATGGGGAGAGAGGGAGAGACGGCGAGAGAAAGGAGTTGAGCGAGAGAGGGAGAGAGTGAGAGCGAAAGAGTGAGGGTGGGCCAGAGAGGGAGAGAGGGTTTTAGTGGGAAAGAGGGCAAAAGAGGGAGAGAGGGTGGGAGAGAGTGCGAGAGAGGGTGAAACGGTGAGAGAGGTCGAGAAAGGGCGAGAAAGGGAGAGAGGGCGAGAGAAAGACAGAGGGCGAGAGAGGGTGAGAGGGCGAAGGGAGAGAGCCACAAAGAGGACGAGAGATGAAGAGAGAGAGAGAGAGAGAGATGGTGAGAGAGGGAGAGAAGGCGAAAAAGGGCGAGAGGACGAAAGTGGGAGAGAGGATGAGAGACAGGGAAAGAGTTCGAGAGAGGGAGAAACGGCGAGAGAGGTCGAGAAAGGGCGAGAAATTGAGAGAGGGCGAGAGAGTGCGAGAGAGGGAGAAGCGAGGAGAGAAGGAGAGAGGGCAAAAAAGCGCGAGAGAGGGAGAGAGGGAGAGCGGGCGAGAAAGGTCGAGAGAAATACAGAGAGGGAGAGTGGGAGAGAGATGGAGAGAGGGCGAGAGGGAGAGAGGGCGAAAGAGAGAGAGAGAGGGAGAAAGAGGGAGAGAGGGCGAGAGCAGGTGCGAGGGCGAGAGAGGGAGAGAGGGCGAGAGGGTGAGAGAGGGAGAGAGTGCGAGAGCGGGAGGGAGGTCAAGAGAGGGCAAGAGGGCGAGAAAGAGAAAGAGAGGGTCAGGCAAGGAGAGAAGGCGAGAGAGGCAGAGAGGGCGAGAGGCCGAGAGAGGGAGTTGGGCGAGAGAGGGAGAGAGGGCGAGAGCGTGAGAGAGGGTGAGAGAGGGCGATGAGGGAGAGATGGGGAGAGAGACGGCGAGAGAAAGGGGTTGAGCGAGAGAGGGAGAGAGTGAGAGCGAGAGAGTGGGGGTGGTCCAGAGAGGCAGAGAGTGTTTTAGTGGGATAGAGGGCAAAAGAGAGAGAGAGGGTGGGAGAGAGTGCGAGAGAGGGTGAAACGGTGAGAGAGGTCGAGAAAGGGCGAGAAAGGGAGAGAGGGCGAGAGAAAGACAGAGGGCGAGAGAGGGTGAGAGGGCGAGGGGGGAGAGCCACAAAGAGGACGAGAGATGAAGAGAGAGAGAGAGAGAGAGATGGCGAGAGAGGGAGAGAAGGCGAAAAAGGGCGAGAGGACGAAAGAGGGAGAGAGGATGAGAGAGAGGGAAAGAGTGCGAGAGAGGGAGAAACGGCGAGAGAGGTCGAGAAAGGGTGAGAAAGTGAGAGAGGGCGAGAGAGTGCGAGAGAGGGAGAAGCGAGGAGAGAAGGAGAGAGGGCAACAAAGCGCGAGAGAGGGAGAGAGGGACAGCGGGCGAGAAAGGTCGAGAGAGATACAGAGAGGGAGAGTGGGAGAGAGATGGAGAGAGGGCGAGAGGGAGAGAGGGCGAAAGAGAGAGAGAGAGTGAGAGAGGGCGAGGGCGAAAGGGGGTGGGAGGGCGAGAGAGGGAGTGTGGGCGAGAGAGGCAGAGAGGGCGAGAGAGGGCGAGAGAGGATTAGAGGGAGAGAGAGGGAGAGAGGGCGGTAGAGGGAGAGAGTGCGAGAGGATGAGATAGAGAGGGAGTGAGGGTGAGAGAGGGAGAGTGTGTGCGATTGGATGAGAGAGGAATAGAGGGCGAGAGAAGGGGCGTGGGCGAGACAAGAAGAGAAGGCAAGAGGGCGAGAGAGGGTGACAGACGTAGAGGGGGAGAGAGGGAGAGGGAGAGAGGGCGAGAGAAGGGTTGGGAGAGAGAGAGAGAGAGAGAGAGAGCGAGTGAGTGGGGGTAGGCCAGATAGGGAGAGAGGGTGATAGAGGTAGAGAAGGCAAAAGAGGGAGAGAGGGAGAGAGTGTGATGGGGGAGAGAGGGCGAAAGAGGGAGACAGGATGAGAGAGGGAGAGAGTGGGAGAGAGGGAGAGAGAGGGTGAGAGATGGAGAGAGGGAAAGAGAGGGCAAGAGACAGCGAGAGAGGATGAGAGGGCGAGAGAGCGAGAGAGGGCGAGGGAGCGAGATGGAGAGAGGGCGGGAGAGGGAGAGAGTGTGAGATGACGAAAGAGAGTGGAATTAAGGGTGAGAGAGGGAGAGTGAGTGCGATAGGGTGAGAGTGAGAAAGGGCGAGAGAGGGAGAGTGGGCAAGAGAGGGAGAGAGGGAGAGAGAGGGAGAGTGGGCAAGAGAGAGATGGCGAGAGAGAGTGAGAGAGGGAGAGAGGGAGAGAGGGAGAGTGGGCGAGAGAGGGAGAGAGAGCGAGGGAGAGGGAGAGTGGGCAAGAGATAGAGGGCGAGAGAGAGTGAGATAGGGTGATAGGGAGAGAGAGGTCGATGGAGGGAGTGAGGGCGAGAGAGGGAGAGAGGGCAAAAGAGGGAGAGAGGGCGATAGAGGGCAAGAGTTGGCGAGAAGGCGAAAGAGGCAGAGAGTGTGAGAGAGGGCGAGAAGGCGAGAGAATGAGAGAGGGCGAGAGAGTGAGAGTGGGCGAGAGAGGGAGAGAGGGCGAGAGAGAGCGAGAGAGGATAGAGAGAGGGAGTGAAGGCGAAAGTGGGAGAGAGGGTGAAAGAGGCAGAGTGTGAGAGAGGGCGAGAGGGCGAGAGAGGGAGAGAGGACAAGAAAGGGCAAGATAGGGAGAGAGGGATAGAGGGCGAGAGAGGGAGAGAGGGCGAGAGGAGAAGAGAGTGTCAGAGCGGGAGAGAGAGTGCGAGATAGGGCGAGAGAGGGAGAGAGGCAGAGAAAGAGCGAGAGGGGAAGAGAGGGAGAGAGGGTGATAGGGGGAGAGAGGGCGAAAGAAGGAGACAGGATGAGAGAGGGCGAGAGTGGGAGAGAGGGCAAGAGACGGAGAGATGGAGAGAGAGGGTGAGAGATGGAGAGAGGGAAAGAGAGGGCAAGAGACGGCAAGAGAGGATAAGAGGGCGAGAGAGGGAGAGAGGGCGAGAGCGGGTGAGAGAGGGAGAGAGGGAGAGAGGAAGAGTGGATGAGAGAGGGAGAGAGGGCGAGAGAAAGGGGTTGGGAGAGAGAGAGTGAGAGCGAGTGAGTGGGGGTAGGCCAGAGAGGGAGAGAGAGTGATAGAGGGAGAGAGGGCAAAAGAGGGAGAGAGGGAGAGAGAGGGAGAGAGGGCGAGAGACGGAGAATGGGCGAGAGAGAGAGGGAGGGCAAGAGGGTGAGAGAGGGTGAGAGAGGGAGAGAGGGGGAGACAGGAAGAGAAGGCGAGAGATAGGGGTCGGGCGATACAGGGAGAGAGTGAGAGCGAGTGAGTGGGGGTAGGCCAGAGAGGGATAGAGGGTGATAGAGGGAGAGAGGGCAAAAGAGGGAGAGAGGGAGAGAAGGGAGAGAGGCAGAGAGGCTGAGAGGGGTTGAGAGGGTGAGAGAGGGAGAGAGGGGGAGAGCGGAAAAGAGGGCGAGAGAGGGAGTGAGGGCGAGAGACGGAGAATGGGCGAGAGAGGGAGAGAGGGCAAGAGGGGGAGAGAGGTAGAGGGGGAGAGAGGGAGAGAAGGTGAGAGAGGGAGAGAGGGTGAGAGAAAGGGGTTGGGAGAGAGAGAGAGAGTGAGAGGGAGTGAGAGGGAGGGTTGGGAGAGGGAGAGAGGGTGATAGAGGGAGAGAGGGCAAAAGAGGGAGAGAGGGAGAGAGAGGGAGAGAGGGCGAGAGGGAGAGTGAGGGAGAGAGGGAGTTAAGGCAAGAGGGTGAGAGAGGGTGAGAGAGGGAGAGAGGGAGAGAGGGGCAGACAGGAAGAGGGGGCGAGAGATAGGGGTCGGGCAAGAGAGGGAGAGAGTGAGACCAAGAGAGTGGAGGTGGGCCAGAGAGGGAATGAGGGCAAAAGCGGGAGAGAGGACGGGAGAGGGAGAGAGGCTGAGAGGGGGAGAAAGGGTGAGAGAGGGAGAGAGAGGGAGAGAGGGAGAGAGGGGGAGAGAGGGGGAGAGCGGAAAAGAGGGCGAGAGAGGGAGAGAGGGCGAGAGATGGAGAATGGGCGAGAGAGGGAGAGAAGGCAAGAGAGAGCGAGAGAGGGAGAGAGGGAGAGCGTGCGTGAGAGAGAGAGAGTACGAAAGAGGGAGAGAGGGCAAGAGAGTGAGAGAGGGTGAGGGGAGAGAAGGGGAAAAAGAGGGAGAGAGGGCGAGTGAGGGAGAGAGGGCGAAGGAGGGAGAGAGGGCGAGTGGGGGGAGTGGGGGAGAGAGGGAGAGAGGGAAAGAGAGGGAGAGAGGGCGAGAGAGGGAGATTGGGCGAGAGAGGGAGAGAGAGCAAGAGAGAGCGAGAGAGGGAAAGAGAGGGAGAGAGGGCGAAAGTGGGAGAGAGGGTGAAAGAGGCAGAGAGTGTGAGAGAGGGCGAGATGGCGAATGATGGAGAGAGGGCGAGAGGGCGAGAGAGAGGGAGAGAGGGAGAGAGGTAGAGAGGGAGAGAGAGCGAGGGAAGGAGAGAGTACGAAAGAGAAAGTGAGGGCGAGAGAGGGAGAGAGGGCAAAACAGGGAGAGAGGGCGGGAGAGGGCGAGAGATGGAGAGAGGGTGAGAGAGGGAGAGGGAGAGAGGGCGAAAGTGGGAGAGAGGGCGAGAGAGGGCGAGAGATGGAGAGAGGTTGAGAGAGCGAGAGAGGGAGAGAGGGCGAAAGTGGGTGAGAGGGTGAAAGAGGTAGAGACTGTGAGAGAGGGCGAGAGGGCGAAAGAGGCAAAGGTTGTGAGAGAGGGTTAGAGGGAAGAGAGGGAGAGAGGGAGAGAGAGGGTGAGAGGGCGGAAGAGGGAGAGAGTGCGAGAGGACGAGAGAGAGAGGGAGAGAGTGTGAGAGAGGGCGAGAGGGCGAGAGGGTGAAAGAGGTATAGAGTGTGAGAGAGGGTTAGAGGGCAAGAGAGGGAGAGAGTGCGAGAGAGGGAGAGAGGGTGAGAGAGAGAGAGGGCGAGAGAGGGCGAGAGAGGATGAGAGGGAGAGAGAGGGAGAGACGGCGGGAGAGGGAGAGAGTGCGAGAGGACGAGAGAGAGGGAGAGAGGCTAAGAGGGTGAGAGAGGGTGAGAGAGGGAGAGAGGGGGAGAGCGGAAATGAGGGCGAGAGTGGGAGAGAGGGCGAGAGACGGAGAATTGGCGAGAGAGGGAGAGAGGGAAAGAGGGTGAGAGAGGGTGAGAGAGGGAGAGAGGGAGAGAGGGGGAGACAGGAAGAGAGGGCGAGAGATAGGGGTCGGGCGTGAGAGGGAGAGAGTGAGAGCGAGTGAGTGGGGGTAGGCGAGAGAGGGAGAGAGGGTGATAAAGGGAGTGAATGCAAAAGAGGGAGAGAGGGAGAGGGAGGGAGAGAGGGCGAGAGGGAGAGAGAGGGAGAGAGGAAGAGAAGGCAAGAATGTGAGAGAGGGTGAGAGAGGGAGAGAGGAGAGAGTGGGAGACAGGAAGAGAGGGCTAGAGATAGGGGTCGGGCGAGAGAGGGAGAGAGTGAGACCGAGAGAGTGGAGGTGGGCCAGAGAGGGAATGAGGGTGATAGAGGGAGTGAGGGTAAAAGAGGGAGAGTGGACGAGAGTGGGAGAGAGGCTGAGAGGGGGAGAGAGGGTGAGAGAGGGAGAGAGGGGGAGAGAGGGAGAGAGGGGGAGAGAGGGCGAGAGAGGGAGAGAGGGGAGTGCGGAAAATAGGGCGAGAGAGGTAGAGAGGGCGAGAGACGGAGAATGGGCGAGAGAGGGAGAGAAGGCAAGAGAGAGCGAGAGAGGGAGAGAGGGAGAGCGTGCGTGAGAGGGAGAGAGTAAGAAAGAGGGAGAGAGGGCAAGAGAGTGAGAGAGGGTGAGAGGGGGAGAGTGGGCAAAAGAGGGAGTGAGGGCGAGTGAGGGAGAGAGGGCGAAGGAGGGAGAGAGGGCGAGTGGGGGGAGTGGGGGAGAGAGGGAGAGAGGGCAAGAGAGGGAGAGAGGGCGAGAGAGTGAGACAGGGTGAGAGAGGGCGAGAGATGGAGTGAGGGTGAGAGAGGGAGAGAGAGGGAGAGAGGTCGAGTTTGCGAGAGAGGGAGAGAGGGCGAGAGAGGGAGAGAGAGGGAGAGAGGGTGAAAGCGGTAGAGAATGTGAGAGAGGGCGAGAGGGCGAAAGAGGCATAGGGTGTGAGAGAGGGTTACAGGGCAAGAGAGGGAGAGAGGGAGAGAGAGGGAGAGAGGGCGGGAGAGGGAGAGAGTGCGAGAGAACGAGAGAGAGAGAGGGAGTGAGAGGGAGAGAGGGGGCGAGCGGAAAAGAGGGTGAGAGAGGGAGAGAGGAAGAGAGGGCGAGAGACGGAGAATGGGCGAGCGAGGGAGAGAGGGCAGGAGGGTGAGAGGGGGTGAGAGAGGGAGAGAGGGAGAGAGGGGAGACAGGAATACAGGGCGAGAGATAGGGGTCGGGCGAGACAGGGAGAGAGTGAGAGCGGGTGAGTGGGGGTAGGCCAGAGAGGGAGAGAGGGTGATAGAGGGAGAGAGGGCAAAAGAGGGTGAGAGGGAGAGAGAGGGAGAGAGGGTGAGAGGGAGAGAGAGGGTGAGAGAGGGAGAGTGGGCGAGAGAGAGTGAGAGAGGGAGAGAGGGAGAGAGGGAGAGAGAGCGAGGGAAGGAGAGAGTACGAAAGCGAGAGTGAGGGCGAGAGAGGGAGAGAGGGCATAAGAGGGAGAGAGGGCGAGAGAGGGTGAGAGATGGAGAGAGGGTGAGAGAGGGAGAGAGGGAGAGAGGGCGAAAGTGGGAGAGAGGGTGAAAGAGGTAGAGAGTGTGAGAGAGGGCGAGAGGGCGAGAGGGCGAAAGTGGCATAGAGTGTGAGAGAGGTTAGAGGGCAAGAGAGGGACAGAGTGCGAGAGAGGGAGAGAGGGTGAGAGAGGGAGAAAGGGCGAGAGAGGGTGAGAGAGTGTGAGAGAGGGCGAACGAGGGAGAGAGCGCGAGTGTGGGGAGTGGGGGAGAGAGGGAGAGAGGGCATGAGAGGGAGAGAGGGCGAGAGAGGGAGATTGGGTGAGAAAGGGAGAGAGGGCAAGAGAGAGCGAGAGAGGGAAAGAGAGAGAGAGAGCGGGCGAAAGTGGGAGAGAGGGTGAAAGAGGCAGAGAGTGTGAGAGAGGGCGAGAGGGTGAATGAGAGAGAGTGTGGGCGAGAGAGAGTGAGAGAGGGAGAGAGGGAGAGAGAGCGAGGGAAGGAGAGAGTACGAAAGAGAGAGTGAGGGTGAGAGAGGGAGAATGGGCAAAAGAGGGAGAGAGGGTGAGAGAGGGCGAGAGATGGAGAGAGGGTGAGAGAGGGAGAGAGAGGGAGAGAGGGCGAAAGTGGGAGAGAGGGTGAAAGAGGTAGAGAGTGTGAGAGAGGGCGAGAGGGCGAGAGGGCGAAAGTGGCATAGAGTGGGAGAGAGGTTAGAGGGCAAGAGAGGGAGAGAGTGCGAGAGAGGTAGAGAGGCTGAGAGAGGGAGAAAGGGCGAGAGAGTGAGAGAGTGCGAGAGGACGAGAGAGAGAGGAGTGAGTGTGAGAGAGGGAGAGTGAGTGCGATTGGATGAGAGAGGAATAGAGGGCGAGAGAAGGGGCGTGGGAGAGACAGGGAGAGAATTCAAGAGGTCGAGAGAGGGTGAGAAGAGGTAGAGGGGAAGAGAGGGAGAGAAGGTGAGAGAGGGAGAGAGGGCGAGAGAAAGGGGTTAGGAGAGATAGAGTGAGAGGGGGTAAGCCATAGAGGGAGAGAGGGTGATAGAGGAAGAGAGGGCAAAAGAGGGAGAGAGGGAGAGAGAGGGAGAGAGGGAGAAAGGCTGAGAGGGGGAGAGAGGGTGAGAGAGGGAGAGAGGGGGAGAGCCTAAAAGAGGGTGAGAGAGGGAGAGAGGGAGAGAGGGCGAGAGACGGAGAATGGGCGAGAAAGGGAGAGAAGGCAAGAGAGAGCGAGAGAGGGAGAGAGGGAGAGGGTTCGTGAGAGGGAGAGAGTACGAAAGAGAGAGAGAGGGCAAGAGAGTGAGAGAGGGTGAGAGGGGGAGAGAGGGCAAAAGAGGGAGTGAGGACGAGTGAGGGAGAGAGGGCGAAGGAGGGAGAGAGGGCGAGTGGGGGGAATTGGGTGAGAGAGGGAGAGAGGGCAAGAGAGGGAGAGAGGGCGAGAGAGGGAGATTGGGCGAGAGAGGGAGAGAGGGCAAGAGAGAGCGAGAGAGGGAAAGAGAGGGAGAGCGGGCGAAAGTGGGAGAGAGGGTGAAAGAGGCAGAGTGTGTGAGAGAGGGCAAGAGGGCGAATGAGGGAGAGAGGGAGAGTGGGCGAGAGGGGGAGACAGGATGACAGGGCAAGAGATTGGGGTCGGGCGAAACAGGGAGAGAGTGAGAGCGAGTGAGTGGCGGTAGGCCAGAGAGGGAGAGAGGGAGAGAGAGGGAGAGAGTGCGAGAGGGAGAGAGGGGGAGCAAGGGCGAGAGAAGGAGAGAGCGGAAAAGAGGGCGAGAGAGGAAGAGAGGGCGAGAGACGGAGAATGGGCGAGAGAGGGAGTGAGGGTAAGAGAGAGCGTGAGAGGGAGAGAGAGGGAGAGAGGGCGAAAGTGGGAGAGAGGGTGAAAGAGGCAGAGCGTGTGAGAGAGGGCGAGAGGGCGAAAGAGGGAGAGAGGTAGAGTGGGCAAGAGAGAGGGAGAGAGGGAGAGGGAGCGAGGGATGGAGAGAGTACGAAAGAGAGAGTGAGGGCGAGAGAGGGAGAGAGGGCGAGAGACGGAGAATGGGCGAGAGAGAGAGAAGGCAAGAGAGAGCGAGAGAGGGAGAGAGGGAGAGCGTTCGTGAGACGGAGAGAGTACGAAAGAGGGAGAGAGGGCAAGAGAGTGAGAGAGGGTGAGAATGGGAGAGAGGGCAAAAGCGGGAGTGAGGGCGAGTGAGGGAGAAAGGGCGAAGGAGGGAGAGAGGGCGAGTGGGGGGAGTGGGGGAGAGAGGGAGAGAGGGGGAGAGAGGGCGAGAGAGGGAGATTGGGCGAGAGACGGAGAGTGGGCAAGAGAGAGCGAGAGAGGGAAAGCGAGGGAGATTGGGCAAAAGTGGGAGAGAGGGTGAAAGAGGCAGAGAGTGTGAGAGAGGGCGAGAGGGCGAATGAGGGAGAGAGGGAGAGTGGGCGAGAGAGATTGAGAGAGGGAGAGAGGTAGAGAGGGGGAGAGAGCGAGGGAAGGAGAGAGTACGAAAGAGAGAGTGAGGGCGAGAGAGAGAGAGAGGGCAAAAGAGGGAGAGAGGGCGAGAGAGGGCGAGAGATGGAGAGAGGGAGGGAGAGGGAGGGGGAAGAGAGGGAGAGAAGGTGAGAGAGGGAGAGAGGGCGAGAGAAAGTGGTTGGGAGAGAGAGAGAGAGTGAGAGGGAGTGAGTGGGGGTAGGCCAGAGAGGGAGAGAGTGTGATAGAGGGAGAGAGGGCAAAAGAGGGAGAGAGGGAGAGAGAGGGAGAGAGGGAGAGCGCGGGAGAGAGGGTGAGAGAGGGAGAGAGGGGTAGAGCGGAAAAGAGGGTGAGAGAGGGAGAGAGGAAGAGAGGGCGAGAGATGGAGAATGCGCGAGCGAGGGAGATAGGGCAGGAGGGTGAGAGAGGGTGAGAGAGGGAGCGAGGGAGAGAGGGGGAGACAGGATGACAGGGCAAGAGATAGAGGTCGGGCGAAACAGGGATAGAGTGAGAGCGAGTGAGTGCGGGTAGGCCAGAGAGGGAGAGAGGGAGAGAGAGGGAGAGAGGGCGAGAGGGAGAGAGAGGGAGAGTAAGGGAGAGAGTGGGAGAGAGGGAGAGAGGGGGGAGAGAGGGCGAGAAAGGGATAGAGGGGTAGAGTGGAAAAGAGGGCGAGAGAGGAAGAGAGGGCGAGAGACGGAGAATGGGCGAGAGAGGGAGTGAGGGCAAGAGAGAGCGAGAGAGGGAGAGAGAGGGAGAGATGGCGAAAGTGGGAGAGACGGTGAAAGAGGCAGAGAGTGTGAGAGAGGGCGAGAGGGCGAATGAGGGAGAGAGGGAGAGTGGGCGAGAGAGAGGGAGAGAGGGAGAGGGAGCGAGGGATGGAGAGAGTACGAAAGAGAGAGTGAGGGCGAGAGAGGAAGAGAGGGCAAAAGAGGGAGAGAGGGCGAGAGAGGGCGAGCGATGCAGAGAGGGTGAGAGAGGGAGAGATAGGGAGAGAGGGCGAAAGTGGGAGAGCGAGGGTGAAAGAGTCAGAGAGTGTGAGAGAGGGCGAGTGGGCGGGAGAGCAAAAGAGGCATAGAGTGCGAGAGAGGGTGAGAGAGGGTGAAAGGGCGAGAGAGGGCGAGAGAGGGAGAGAGGGCGAGTGGGGGGAGTGGGAGAGAGAGGGAGAGAGGGCGAGAGAGGGAGATTGGGCAAGAGAGGGAGAGAGGGCAAGAGAGAGCGAGAGAGGGAAAGAGAGGGAGAGAGGGCAAAAGTGGGAGAGAGGGTGAATGAGGCAGAGTGTGTGAGAGAGGGTGAGAGGGCGAATGAGGGAGAGAAACAGAATGGGCGAGAGAGAGTGAGAGAGGGAGTGAGGGAGAGAGGGAGAGAGATCGAGGGAAGGAGAGAGTACGAAAGAGAGAGTGAGGGCGAGAGAGAGAGAGAGGGCAAAAGAGAGAGAGAGGGCGAGAGAGCGCGACAGATGGAGAGAGGGTGAGAGAGGGAGAGAGAGGGAGAGAGGGCAAAAGAGGGAGAGAGGGAGAGTTTGCGAGAGAGGGAGAGAGGGCGAGAGAGGGAGAGAGGGTGAGAGAGGGAGAGAGAGGGAGAGAGGGCCAAAGTGGGAGAGAGGGTGAAAGAGGTAGAGAGTGTGAGAGAGGGTTAGAGGGCAAGAGAGGGAGAGAGAGGGAGAGAGGGCGGGAGAGGGAGAGAGTGCGAGAGGCCGAGAGAGAGAGAGGGAGTGAGTGTGAGAGAGGGAGAGTGAGTGCGATTGGATGAGAGAGGAATAAAGGGCGAGAGAAGGGGCGTGGGCGAGACAGGGAGAGAATTCAAGAGGTCGAGAGAGGGTGAGAGAGGTAGAGGGGGAGAGAGGGAGAGAAGGTGAGAGAGGGAGAGAGGGCGAGAGAAAGGGGTTGGGAGAGAGAGAGCGAGTGAGAGGGAGTGAGTGGGGGTAGGCCAGAGAGGGAGAGAGGGTGATAGAGGGAGAGAGGGCAAAAGAGGGAGAGAGGGAGAGAGAGGGAGAGAGGGAGAGTGGCTGAGAGGGGGAGAGAGTGTGAGAGAGGGAGAGAGGGGGAGAGCGGAAAAGAGGGTGAGAGAGGGAGAGAGGGAGAGAGGGAAAAAGTGGGAGAGAGGGTGAAAGAGGTAGAGAGTGTGAGAGAGGGCGAGAGGGCGAGAGGGTGAAAGAGGTATAGAGTGTGAGAGAGGGTTAGAGGGCAAGAGAGGGAGAGAGAGCGAGAGTGGGAGAGAGGGTGAGAGAGGGAGAGAGGGCGAGAGAGAGAGAGAGTGCAAGAGGACCAGAGAGAGAGGGAGAAAGGCTGAGAGGGTGAGAGAGCGAGAGAGGGGGAGAGCGGAAATGAGGGCGAGAGAGGGAGAGCGGGCGAGAGACGGAGAATAGGCAAGAGAGGGAGAGACGGCAAGAGGGTGAGAGAGGGTGAGAGAGGGAGAGAGGGAGAGAGGTGGAGACAGGAAGAGAGGGCGAGAGATAGGGGTCGGGCGAGAGAGGGAGAGAGTGAGAGCGAGTGAGTGGGGGTAGGCCAGAGAGGGAGAGTGGGTGACAGAGGGAGTGAGGGCAAAAGAGGGAGAGAGGGAGAGAGATGGAGAGAGGGCGAGAGGGAGAGGTAGGGAGTGAGGGAGAGAAGGCAAGAGGGTGAGAGAGGGTGAGAGAGGGAGAGAGGGAGAGAGGGGGAGACAGGAAGAGATGGCGAGAGATAGGGTTCGGGCGAGAGAGGGAGAGTGAGACCGAGAGAATGGAGGTGGGCCAGAGAGGGAATGAGGGTGATAGAGGGAGTGAGGGCAAAAGAGGGAGAGAGGACAAGAGAGGGAGAGATGCTGAGAGGGGGAGAGAGAGTGAGAGAGGGAGAGAGGTGGAGAGAGGGAGAGAGGGGGAGAGAGGGCGAGAGAGGGAGAGTGGGGGAGAGCGGAAAAGAGGGCGAGAGAGGGAGAGAGGGCGAGAGACGGAGAATAGGCGAGAGAGGGAGAAAATGCAAGAGAGAGGGAGAGAGGGAGAGCGTTCGTGAGAGGGTGAGAGTACGAAAGAGGGAGAGAGGGCAAGAGAGTGAGAGAGGGTGAGAGGGGGAGAGAGGGCAAAAGCGGGAGTGTGGCCGAGTGAGGGAGAAAGGGCGAAGGAGGGAGAGAGGGCGAGTGGGGAGAGTGGGGGAGAGAGGGAGAGAGGGCAAGAGAGGGAGAGAGGGCGAGAGAAGGAGATTGGGCGAGAGAGGGAGAGAGGGCAAGAGAGAGCGAGAGAGGGAAAGAGAGGGAGGGAGGACGAAAGTGGGAGAGAGGGTGAAAGAGGCAGAGAGGGCGAGAGGGCGAATGAGGGAGAGGGACAGAGTGGGCGAGAGAGACTGAGAGAGGGAGAGAGAGCGAGGGAAGGAGAGAGTATGAAAGAGAGAGTGAGGGCGAGAGAGGGAGAGAGGGTAAAAGAGGGAGAGAGGGCGAGAGAGGGAGAGAGAGGGAGAGAGGGCGAAAGTGGGAGAGAGGGTGAAAGAGGCAGAGAGTGTGAGAGAGGGGGAGAGGGCGAATGAGGGAGAGAGGGAGAGAGGGAGAGCGGCCGAGAGAGAGTGAGAGAGGGAGAGAGGGAGAGAAGGGGAGAGAGCGAGGGTTGGAAAGAGTACGAAAGAGAGAGTGAGGGCGAGAGAGGGAGAGAGGGCAAAAGAGGGAGAGAGGGCGAGAGATGGAGAGAGGGTGAGAGAAGGAGAGATAGGGAGAGTTGGCGAAAGTGGGAGAGAGAGGGTGTAAGAGGTAGAGAGTGTGAGACAGGGCGAGAGGGTGAGAGGGCGAAAGAGGCATAGAGTGTGAGAGAGGGTTAGAGGGCAAGAGAGGGAGAGAGTGGGAGAGAGGGCGAGAGGGTGAGAGAGGGAGAGAGGGAGAGAGGGCGAGAGACGGAGAATGGGCGAGAGAGGGAGAGAGTGCAGGAGGGTGAGAGAGGGTGAGAGAGGGAGAGAGGGAGAGAGGGGGAGACAGGAAGACAGGGCGAGAGATAGGGGTCGGGCGAGACAGGGAGAGAGTGAGAGCGAGTGAGTGGGTGTAGGCCAGAGAGGGAGAGAGAGGGAGAGAGGGGGAGAGCGGAAAAGAGGGCGAGAGAGGGAGAGAGGGCGAGAGACGGAGAATGGGCGAGAAACGGAGTGAGGGCAAGAGAGAGCGAGAGAGGGAGAGAGAGGGAGAGAGGGCGAAAGTGGGAGAGAGGGTGAAAGAGGCAGAGAGTGTGAGAGAGGGCGAGAGGGCGAATGAGGAAGAGAGGGAGAGTGGGCGAGAGAGAGTGAGAGAGGGAGAGAGGGAGAGAGGGGGAGAGAGCGAGGGTTGGAGAGAGTACGAAAGAGAGAGTGAGGGTGAGAGAGGGAGAGAGGGCAAAAGAGGGAGAGAGAGCGAGAGAGGGCGAGAGATGGAGAGAGGGTGAGAGAGTGAGAGATAGGGAGAGAGGGCGAAAGTGGGAGAGAGAGGGTGAAAGAGGTTGAGAGTGTGAGAGAGGGCGAGAGGGCGAAAGAGGCATAGAGTGTGAGAGAGGCTTAGAGGGCAAGAGAGGGAGAGAGTGCGAGAGAGGGAGAGGGTGAGAGAGGGAGAAAGGGCGAGAGAGGGCGTGAGAGGGAGAGAAGGCGAAGGAGGGAGAGAGGGCGAGTGGGGGGAGTGGGGGAGAGAGGGAGAGAGGGCAAGAGAGGGAGAGAGGGCAAGAGATGGAGAGACGGCGAGAGAGGGAGATTGGGCGAGAGAGGGAGAGAGGGCAAGAGAGAGCGTGAGAGGGAACGAGAGGGAGAGAGGGCGAAAGTGGGAGAGAGGGTGAAAGAGGTAGAGAGTGTGAGAGAGGGGGAGAGGGCGAATGAGGGAGAGAGGGAGAGAGGGAGAGCGGCCGAGAGAGAGTGAGAGAGGGAGAGAGGGAGAGAAGGGGAGAGAGCGAGGGTTGGAAAGAGTACGAAAGAGAGAGTGAGGGCGAGAGAGGGAGAGAGGGCAAAAGAGGGAGAGAGGGCGAGAGATGGAGAGAGGGTGAGAGAAGGAGAGATAGGGAGAGTTGGCGAAAGTGGGAGAGAGAGGGTGTAAGAGGTAGAGAGTGTGAGACAGGGCGAGAGGGTGAGAGGGCGAAAGAGGCATAGAGTGTGAGAGAGGGTTAGAGGGCAAGAGAGGGAGAGAGTGGGAGAGAGGGCGAGAGGGTGAGAGAGGGAGAGAGGGAGAGAGGGCGAGAGACGGAGAATGGGCGAGAGAGGGAGAGAGTGCAGGAGGGTGAGAGAGGGTGAGAGAGGGAGAGAGGGAGAGAGGGGGAGACAGGAAGACAGGGCGAGAGATAGGGGTCGGGCGAGACAGGGAGAGAGTGAGAGCGAGTGAGTGGGTGTAGGCCAGAGAGGGAGAGAGAGGGAGAGAGGGGGAGAGCGGAAAAGAGGGCGAGAGAGGGAGAGAGGGCGAGAGACGGAGAATGGGCGAGAAACGGAGTGAGGGCAAGAGAGAGCGAGAGAGGGAGAGAGAGGGAGAGAGGGCGAAAGTGGGAGAGAGGGTGAAAGAGGCAGAGAGTGTGAGAGAGGGCGAGAGGGCGAATGAGGGAGAGAGGGAGAGTGGGCGAGAGAGAGTGAGAGAGGGAGAGAGGGAGAGAGGGGGAGAGAGCGAGGGTTGGAGAGAGTACGAAAGAGAGAGTGAGGGTGAGAGAGGGAGAGAGGGCAAAAGAGGGAGAGAGAGCGAGAGAGGGCGAGAGATGGAGAGAGGGTGAGAGAGGGAGAGATAGGGAGAGAGGGCGAAAGTGGGAGAGAGAGGGTGAAAGAGGTTGAGAGTGTGAGAGAGGGCGAGAGGGCGAAAGAGGCATAGAGTGTGAGAGAGGCTTAGAGGGCAAGAGAGGGAGAGAGTGCGAGAGAGGGAGAGAGGGTGAGAGAGGGAGAAAGGGCGAGAGAGGGCGTGAGAGGGAGAGAAGGCGAAGGAGGGAGAGAGGGCGAGTGGGGGGAGTGGGGGAGAGAGGGAGAGAGGGCAAGAGAGGGAGAGAGGGCAAGAGATGGAGAGACGGCGAGAGAGGGAGATTGGGCGAGAGAGGGAGAGAGGGCAAGAGAGAGCGTGAGAGGGAACGAGAGGGAGAGAGGGCGAAAGTGGGAGAGAGGGTGAAAGAGGTAGAGAGTGTGAGAGAGGGCGAGAAGGCGAATGAGGGAGAGAGAGAGAGTGGGCGAGAGAGAGTGAGTGAGGGAGAGAGGGACAGAGGGAGAGAGAGCGAGGGAAGGAGAGAGTACGAAAGAGAGAGTGAGGGCGAGAGGGAGAGAGTGCAAAACAGAGAGAGAGGGCGAGAGAGGGCGAGAGAGGGAGAAAGGGTGAGAGAGGGAGAGAGAGGGAGAGAGGGCAAAAGTGGGAGAGAGGGTGAAAGAGGTAGAGAGTGTGAGAGAGGGCGAGAGGGCGAAAGAGGCATAGGTGTGAGAGAGGGTTAGAGGGCAAGAGAGGGAGAGAGGGAGAGAGAGGGAGAGAGGGCGGGAGAGAGAGAGAGTGCGAGAGGACGAGAGAGAGAGGGAGTGAGTGTGAGAGAGGGAGTGTGTGTGCGATTGGATGAGAGAGGAATAGAGGGCGAGAGAAGGGGCGTGGGCGAGACAGGGAGAGAATTCAAGATGTCGAGAGAGGGTGAGAGAGGCAGAGGGGGAGAGAGGGAGAGAAGGTGAGAGAGGGATAGAAGGTGAGAGAGGGAGAGAGAAAGGGGTTGGGAGAGAGAGAGAGAGAGAGTGAGAGGGAGTGAGTAGGGGTAGGCCAGAGAGGGAGAGAGGGTGATAGAGGGGGAGAGGACAAAATAGGGAGAGAGGGAGAGAGAGGGAGAGAGGGAGAGAGGCTGAGAGGGGGAGAGAGGGTGAGAGAGGAAGAGAGGGGGAGAGCGGAAAAGAGGGTGAGAGAGGGAGAGAGGGCGAGAGACGGAGAATGGGCGAGAGAGGGAGAGAGGGCAAGAGGGAGAGAGCGGGAGACAGGAAGAGAGGGAGAGAGATAGGGGTCGGGCGAGAGATGGAGAGAGTGAGAGCGAGTGAGTGGGGATAGGCCAGAGAGGGAGAGAGGGTGATAGAGGGAGAGAGAGAGAGAGAGGGAGAGAGTGTGAGAGAGGGAGTGTGTGTGCGATTGGATGAGAGAGGAATAGAGGGCGAGAGAAGGGGCGTGGGCGAGACAGGGAGAGAATTCAAGATGTCGAGAGAGGGTGAGAGAGGCAGAGGGGGAGAGAGGGAGAGAAGGTGAGAGAGGGAGAGAAGGTGAGAGAGGGAGAGAGAAAGGGGTTGGGAGAGAGAGAGAGTGAGAGGGAGTGAGTAGGGGTAGGCCAGAGAGGGATAGAGGGTGATAGAGGGGGAGAGGACAAAATAGGGAGAGAGGGAGAGAGAGGGAGAGAGGGAGAGAGGCTGAGAGGGGGAGAGAGGGTGAGAGGAAGAGAGGGGGAGAGCGGAAAAGAGGGTGAGAGAGGGAGAGAGGGCGAGAGACGGAGAATGGGCGAGAGAGGGAGAGAGGGCAAGAGGGAGAGAGCGGGAGACAGGAAGAGAGGGAGAGAGATAGGGGTCGGGCGAGAGATGGAGAGAGTGAGAGCGAGTGAGTGGGGATAGGCCAGAGAGGGAGAGAGGGAGATAGAGGGAGAGAGAGAGAGAGGGAGAGAGGGTGAGAGAGGGAGAGAGGGGGAGACAGGAAGAGAGGGCGAGAGATAGGGGTCGGGCGAGAGATGGAGAGAGTGAGACCGAGTGAGTGGAGGTTGGCCAGAGAGGGAATGAGGGTGATAGAGGGAGTGAGGGCAAAAGAGGGAGAGAGGACGAGAGTGGGAGAGAGGCTGAGAGGGGGAGAGAGGGTGAGAGAGGGAGAGAGACGGAGAGCGGAAAAGAGGGTGAGAGAGGGAGAGAGGGCGAGAGACGGAGAATGGGTGAGAGAGGGAGAGAGGGCAAGAGAGAGCGAGAGAGCGAGAGAGGGAGAACGTGCGTGAGAGGAAGAGAGTGCGAAAGAGGGAGAGAGGGCGAGAGAGTGTTAGAGGGCGAGAGAGGGAGAGAGAGGGAAAAAGAGGGAGTGAGGGCGAGTGAGGGAGAGAGGGAAAGAGAGGGAGAGAGGGCGAAAGTGGGAGAGAGGGTGAAAGAGGCAGAGTGTGAGAGAGGGCGAGAGGGCGAATGAGGGAGAGAGGGCGAGAGAGGGAGAGTGGGCGAGAGAGAGTGAGAGAGGGAGAGAGTGAGAGAGGTAGAGCGCGAGGGAAGGAGAGAGTACGAAAGAGAGAGTGAGGGCGAGAGAGGGAGAGAGGGCAAAAGAGGGAGAGAAGGCGAGAGAGGGCGAGAGATGGAGAGAAGACAAAAGAGGCAGAGAGTGTGAGAGAGGGCGAGTTTGCGAGAGAGGGAGATAGGGCGAGAGAGGGAGAGAGAGGGAGAGAGGGAGAGAGGGGGAGGGTGGGAGAGAGGGCGAGAGAAAGGGGTAGGGCGAGAGAGGGAGAGAGTGAGACCAAGAGAGTGGAGGTGGGCCAGAGAGGGAGTGAGGGTGATAGAGGGAGTGAGGGCAAAAGAGGGAGAGAGGGCAAGAGGGGGAGAGAGGGGGAAAGAGGGCAAGAGGGAGAGAGAGGGAGAGTGGGTGAGAGAGGGAGAGAGGGCGATACAAGAGAGGGAGAGAGAGGGAGAGCGTGGGTGAGAGAGGGTGAGAGAGGGTGAGAGAGGGTGAGAGAGACGGAGAGGGCGAGAGAGCGAAAGAGAGAGAGAGTGTGAGAGAGAGCACGAGAGAGGGAGTGAGGGAGAGAGGGCGAAAGAGAGGGAGAGGGGGCGAGAGAAGGCGAGAGAGGGAGAGCGGCTGAGAGAGGGCGAGAGGCCGACAGGGCGAAAGAGTGAGAGAAGGCGACAGAAAGAGAGAGGGCGAGAGTGTGAGAGAGGGCCAAAGAGGGAGAGAGAGGGCGAGAAAGGGAGAGATGACGAGAGAGGGAGAGAGGTCGAGAGAAGTATAGAGGGGAAAAGAAGGAGAGGTGGCAAGAGAGAGGGAGAGAGGGTGAGAGAGGGCGAGAGAGAACAAAGGGCGAGAAAGACAGAGAGGGTGAGAGAGGGAGAGAGGGCAGAGAGGGAGAGAGGGTGTGAGAGTGAAAGGGCGAGCGAAGTCGAGAGAGGGCGAGAGGGTGAGAGAGAGAGAGAAGGCGAGAGAGTGCGTGAGGGCAAGAAAGAGCGAGAGGGCGAGGGAGGATGAGACGGTGAGAGAGGAAGAGAGAGTGCAAGAGGGAGAGAAGGCGAGAGAGCGAGATAGATCTAGTGTGCGAGAGAGGGCGAGAGAAGGAGAGAGGGCGAAAGGGCAAGAGAGGGTGAGAGAGAGAGAGAGAGACAGTGGGGGAGAGAGAGGGAGTGAGAGAGGGAGAGGGGGTGAGAGAGGGAGAGAGGGTAATATGGAGAGAGGGAGAGAGGGAGAGCAGGCGAGCGGGCGAGAGAGAGAGAGTGAGAGAGGAAGAGAGGGTGAGAGAGGGAGAGAAGGCAAGAGGGCGAGAGAGGGTGGGAGAGGAAGAGAGGAAAGAGGGGAGAGAGGGAGAGAGGGAGAGAGAAAGGTGTTGGGCGAGAGAGGGAGAGAGTGAGACCGAGAGAGTGGAGGTGGGCCAGAGAGGGAGAGAGGGCAAAATAGGGAGAGAGAGCGAGGGAGGGAGAGAGGCCGAGATGGGAAGAGAGGGTGAAAGAGGGATAGAGGGGGAGAGAGGGCGAGAGGGCGAATGAGGGAGAGAGGGCAATTGAGGGAGAGTGGATGAGAAAGGGCAAGAGAGGGAGAGAGGGATAGAGGGCGAGAGAGGGAGAGAGGGCGAGAGGAGAAGAGAGTGCGAGAGCGGGAGAGAGAGTGCGAGAGAGGGAGAGAGGGCGAGAGAGGGAGAGAGGGCGAAGGAGGGAGTGAGGGCGAGAGAGGGAGAGAGGGCAAAAGAGGGAGAGAGGGCGAGAGATGGAGAGAAGGCGAAGGAGGGAGAGAGGGCGAGTGGGGGGAGTGGGCGAGAGAGGGAGAGAGGGAGAGAGGGAGAGCGGGTGTGAGACGGAGAGAGTACGAAAGAGGGAGTGAGGGCGAGAAAGTGAGAGAGGGTGAGAGGAGGAGAGAGGGCAAAAGAGGGAGTGAGGGCGAGTGAGGGAGAGAGGGCGAAGGAGGGAGAGAGGGCGAGTGGGGGGAGTGGGCGAGAGAGGGAGAGAGGGCAAGAGAGGGAGAGAGGGTGTGAGAGAGAGAGAGGGCGAGAGAGGGAGATTGGGCGAGAGAGGGAGAGAGGGCAAAAGAGCGAGAGAGGGAAAGAGAGGGAGAGAGGGCGAAAGTGGGAGAGAAGGTGAAAGAGGCACAGAGTGTGAAAGTGGGCGAGAGGGCGAGAGAGGGAGAGAAGGCGAGAGAGGGAGAGTGGGCGAGAGAGAGAGAGGGCGAGAGAGAGTGACAGAGGGAGAGAGGGAGAGAGGGAGAGAGGGAGAGAGAGCAAGGGAAGGAGAGAGTACGAAAGAGAGAGTGAGGGCGAGAGAGGGAGAGAGGGCGATAGGGAGAGAGGGGTCGATGGAGGGAGAGAGGGCGAGAGAGGGCGAGAGATGGAGAGAAGGCGAAAGAGGCAGAGAGTGAGGGAGAGGGGCGAGTTTGCGAGAGAGCGAGAGAGGGCGAGAGAGGGAGAGAGGGAGAGAGGGCAAGAGAGAGCGACAGAGAGGGAGAGATGGCGAAAGTGGGAGAGAGGGTGAAAGAGGTAGAGAGTGTGAGAGAGGGCGAGAGGACGAGAGAGGAAGTGAGTGCGAGTGAGGGAGAGAGGGTGAAGGAGGGAGAGAGGGCAAGAGAGAGCGACAGAGAGGGAGAGATGGCGAAAGTGGGAGAGAGGGTGAAAGAGGCATAGAATGTGAGAGAGGGTGAGAGGGCAAGAGAGGGAGAGAGTGCGAGAGAGAGGGGGAGACAGGAAGAGAGCGTGAGTGATAGGGGTAGGGCGAGAGAGGGAGAGAGTGAGACCGAGAGAGGTGGGCCAGAGAGGGAATGAGGGTGATAGAGGGAGTGAGGGCAAAAGAGGGGGAGAAGACGAGAGAGGGAGAGAGGCCGAGAGGGGGAGAGAGGGTGAGAGAGGGAGAGAGGGGGAGAGAGGGCGAGAGAGGGAGAGAGGGCGGAAGTGGGCGAGAGGGCGAAAGAGGGAGAGATGGCGAGAGTGGGAGAGAGGGCAAAAGAGGGAGAGAGGGTGAGAGAGGGCGAGAGATGGAAAGAAGACAAAATAGGCAGAGAGTGTGAGAGAGGGCGAGTTTGCGAGAGAGGGAGAGAGGGTGAGAGAGAGGGAGAGAGGGTGAGAGAGTGGGAGAGAGGGTGAAAGAGATAGAGAGTGTGAGAGAGGGCGATTTTGTGAGAGAGGGAGAGAGGGTGAGAGAGGGAGAGAGGGTGAGAGAGAGGGAGAGAGGGCGAAAGTGGGAGAGAGGGTGAAAGAGGTAGAGAGTGTGAGAGAGGGCGAGAGAGGGAGTGAGTGCGAGTGAGGGGGAGAGGGCGAAGGAGGGAGAGAGGGCGAAAGAGGCATAGAGTGTGAGAGAGGGTTAGAGGGCAAGAGAGAGAGAGTGCGAGAGAGGGAGAGAGGGTGGGAGAGGGAGAGAGGGCGAGGGGGAGAGAGAGAGAGGGAGAGAGGGAGAGAAGGCAAGAGGGTGAGAGAGGGTGAGAGAGGGAGAGAGGGAGAGAGGGGGAGACAGGAAGAGAGGGCGAGAGATAGGGGTAGAGCGAGAGAAGGAGAGAGTGAGACCGAGAGAGGTGGGCCAGAGAGGGAATGAGGGTGATAGAGGGAGTGAGGGCAAAAGAGGAAGAGAGGACGAGAGAGGGAAAGAAGCCGAGAGGGAGAGAGAGCGTGAGAGAGGGAGAGAGGGGGAGAGAGGGCGAGAGAGGGAGAGAGGGCGAAAGTGGGTGAGAGGGCGAAAGAAGGAGAGATGGCGAGAGTGGGAGAGAGGGAGAGAGGGCGCAAGTGGGAGAGAGGGCGGGAGAGAGTGATAGAGCGCAAGAGAGGGAGAGAGGGTAAGAGAGGGCAGAGGGCGAGCGATAGAGAATGAGAGAGCGAGAAAGGGAGAGAGGGCGAGTGAGGGAGAAAGGGCGAGCAAGTGTGAGAGAGGGAGCGAGGGAGAGATGGCGACAGAGGGAGAGAGGGCGAAAGAGAGGGAGAGACGGCGTGAGAAGGAGAGAGAGCGAGAGAAGGCGAGAGAGGGAGAGAGGCTGAGAGAGGACGAGAGAGGGAGAGAGGGAGAGGGCGAGAGATGGCGAGAGAGGATCAGAAGGCGAGAGAGGGATAGAGGGCAAGAGAGGGAGAGGGGCAAGATGGAGAGAGGGCGGGATGGGAGAGAGTGCAAGAGTGCAAGAGAGAGAGGGAGTGAGCGTCAGAGAGAGAGAGTGAGTGCAATAGGGTGAGAGAGGGCAAGAGGGCGAAAGAGGGGGAGAGAGGGCGAGAGAAGGAGAGAGGGCAGGAGGACGAGAGTGGGAGAGAGGGCGGAAGAGGGTGAGTGGGTGAGAGTGAGAGTTAGAGAGAGTGAGAGCGGGAGAGAGGGTGAGAGAGGGAGTGAGGGCGAGAGAGAGGGAGTGAGGGCGAGAGAGAGAGAGAAGGCGAGAGAGTGCGTGAGGACGAGAGAGAGTGAGAGGGTGAGGTTGGATGAGATGGTGCGAGAGGCAGAGAGAGAGGGCGAGAGGGAGAGAGGGCGAGAGAGCGCGAGAGAGCTAGTGTGCGAGAGAGAACGAGAGAAGGAGAGAGGGCGAATGGGTGAGACAGGGTGAGAGAGAGAGAAAGTGGGGGGTAGAGAGAGAGGGTAAGAGAGGGAGAGGGGACGAGAGAGGGAGAGGGAGGAAGAGAGAGCGAGAGAGGGGGTGTGGGCGACAGAGGGAAAGTAGGCAAGAGGGCGAGAGAGGGAGAGAGGGAGAGAGGGGGAGAGTGGGAGAGAGGGCGAGAGAAAGGGGTAGGGCGAGAGAGGGAGAGAGTGAGACCGAGAGAGTGGAGGTGGGCCAGAGAGGGAGTGAGGGTGATAGAGGGAGTGAGGGCAAAAGAGGGAGAGAGGGCGAGAGAGGGAGAGAGAGAGAGAGAGAGAGGGAGAGTGGGAGAGAGAGGGAGAGAGGGCGATAGAAGTGAGGGAGAGAGAGGGAGTGTGTGGGTGAGAGAGGGTGAGAGAGGGTGAGAGAGGCGGAGAGGGCGAGAGAGTGAAAGAGAGAGAGAGAGGGTGAGAGAGAGCGCGAGAGAGGGAGTGAGGGAGAGAGGGCAAGATAGGGAGAGAGGGCGAAAGAGAGGGAGGGGGGCGAGAGAAGGAGAGAGAGGGCGAGAGAAGGTGAGAGAGGGAGAGCGGCTGAGAGAGGGCGAGAGGCCGAGAGGGCGAAGGAGTGAGAGCGGGCGACAGAAAGAGAGAGGGCGAGAGAGTGAGAGAGGGCCAAAGAGGGAGAGAGAGGGCGAGAGTGGGAGAGAGGGCCAGAGAGGGCGAGAGAGCGAGAGGGCAAGACAGGGAGAGAGGGAGAGAGAGGGAGAGAGAGGAACAGTGGGAGAGAGAGGGCGAGAGACGATGAGAGAGGGCGAGAGAGGTGGAGAGGGCGAGAGGGCGAAAGAGGGAGAGAGGGCGAGAGAGGGAGAGATGACGAGAGAGGGAGAGAGTTTGAGAGAGGTCGAGAGGGCAAAAGAGGGAGAGAGGGCGAGAGGGCAAAAGAAGGAGAGGTGGCAAGAGAGAGGGAGAGAGGGCGAGAGAGGGAGAGTGGGCAAGAGAGAGCAAGAGGACGAGAGAGACAGAGAGGGCGAGAGTTGGAGAGAGGGCAGAGAGGGAGAGGGGGCGAGCAAGTGCGAAAGAGAGGGAGAGGGAGAGAGGGAGAGAGAGGGAGAGAGGGCGAGAGTGGGAGAGAGTGCAGAGAGGGAGAGGGGGCGAGCAAGTGCGAAGAAAGGGAGAGGGAGAGAGGGCGAGAGAGGGTGAAAGAAAGGGAAAGAGGGTGTGAGAGAGAGAGGGCGAGCAAAGGCGAGAGAGGGAGAGAGGGCAAGAGAAAGGGGTAGGGCGAGAGAGGGAGAGAGTGAGACCGAGAGAGTGGAGGTGGGCCAGAGAGGGAGTGAGGGTGATAGAGGGAGAGAGGGCAAAAGAGGGAGAGAGGCTGAGAGAGGGAGAGTGGGAGAAGAGAGGGAGAGAGGGCCATAGAAGAGAGGGAGAGAGAGGGAGAGTGTGGGTGAGAGAGGGTGAGAGAGGGTGAGGGAGGCGGAGAGGGCGAGAGAGCGAAAGAGAGAGAGGGTGAGAGAGAGCGCGAGAGAGGGAGTGAGGGAGAGAGGGCGAGAGGGGGAGAGAGGGCGAAAGAGAGGGAGAGGGGGCGAGAGAAGGAGAGAGGGTGAGAGAAGGTGAGAGAGGGAGAGAGGCTGAGAGAGGGCGAGAGGCTGAGAGGGCGAAGGAGTGAGAGAGGGCGACAGAAAGAGAGAGGGCGAGAGAGTGAGAGAGGGCCAAAGAGGGAGAGAGAGGGCGAGAGTGGGAGAGAGGGCCAGAGAGGGCGAGAGAGCGAGAGGGCAAGACAGGGAGAGAGGGAGAGAGAGGGAGAGAGAAAGAGAGAGGGAGAGTGGGAGAGAGAGGGCGAGAGGGAGAGAAAGAGAGAGAGAGGGCGATAGAAGAGAGGGAGAGAGTAGGCGAGAGACGGTGAGAGAGTACGAAAGAGGGAGAGAGGGCGAGAAAGGGAGAGAGGTTGAGAGAGGGCGAGAGAGGGAGAGAGGGCGAGAGAGGGAGAGATGACGAGAGAGGGAGAGAGGTCGAGAGAGGTTGAGAGGGCAAAAGAGGGACAGAGGGCGAGAGAGGGCTAGAGGGCAAAAGAAGAAGGTGGCAAGAGAGAGGGAGAGAGGGCGAGAGAGGGAGAGAGGGCAAGAGAGAGCAAGAGGGCGAGAGAGACAGAGAGGCCGAGAGTGGGAGAGAGGGCAGAGAGGGAGAGGGGGCGAGCACGTGCGAGAGAGAGGGAGAGGGAGAGAGGGCGAGAGAGGGAGAGAGGGCGAAAGAAAGGGAGAGAGGGTGTGAGAGAGAGAGGGCGAGCAAAGGCGAGAGAGGGAGAGAGGGTGAGAGAGAGAGAAGGCGAGAGAGTGCGTGAGGGCGAGAGAAAGTGAGAGGGCGAGAGAAAGGGGTAGGGCGAGAGAGGGAGAGAGTGAGACCGAGAGAGTGGAGGTGGGCCAGAGAGGGAGTGAGGGTGTTAGAGGGAGTGAGGGCAAAAGAGGGAAAGAGGGCGAGAGAGGGAGAGAGGGAGAGAGGCCGAGAGGGGGAGAGAGGGTGAGAGGGTGAGAGAGGGAGAGAGGGAGAGAGAGGGAGAGTGGGAGAGAGAGGGAGAGAGGGCGATAGAAGAGAGGGAGAGAGAGGGAGAGTGTGGGTGAGAGAGGGTGAGAGAGTTTGAGAAAGGCGGAGAGGGCGAGAGAGCGAAAGAGAGAGAGAGGGTGAGAGAGAGCGCGAGAGAGGGAGTGAGTGAGAGAGGGCGAGAGCGGGAGAGAGGGCGAAAGAGAGGGAGAGGGGGCGAGAGAAGGTGAGAGAGGGAGAGAGGCTGAGAGAGGGCGAGAGGCCGAGCGGGCGAAGGAGTGAGAGAGGGTGACAGAAAGAGAGAGGGCGAGAGAGTGAGAGCGGGCCAAATAGGGAGAGAGAGGGCGAGAGTGGGAGAGAGGGCCAGAGAGGGCGAGAGAGCGAGAGGGCAAGACAGGGAGAGAGGGAGAGAGAGGGAGAGAGAAAGAGAGAGGGAGAGTGGGAGAGAGAGGGCGAGAGGGAGAGAGAGAGAGAGAGGGCGATAGAAGAGAGAGAGTAGGCGAGAGACGGTGAGAGAGTACGAAAGAGGGAGAGAGGGCGAGAAAGGGAGAGAGGTTGAGAGAGGGTGAGAGAGGGAGAGAGGGCGAGAGAGGGAGAGATGACGAGAGAGGGAGAGAAGTCGAGAGAGGTTGAGAGGGCAAAAGAGGGAGAGAGGGCGAGAGAGGGCTTGAGGGCAAAAGAAGGAGGTGGCAAGAGAGAGGGAGAGAGGGCGAGAGAGGGAGAGAGGGCAAGAGAGAGCAAGAGGGCGAGAGAGACAGAGAGGCCGAGAGTGGGAGAGAGGGCAGAGAGGGAGAGGGGGCGAGCAAGTGCGAGAGAGAGGGAGAGGGAGAGAGGGCGAGAGAGGGAGAGAGGGCGAAAGAAAGGGAGAGAGGGTGTGAGAGAGAGAAGGCGAGAGAGTGCGTGAGGGCGAGAGAGAGTGAGAGGGCGAGGGAGGATGAGACGGTGAGAGAGGCAGAGAGAGGGCGAGAGAGGGAGAGCGGGCGAGAGAACGAGAGAGAGCTAGTGTGCGAGAGAGGACGAGAGAAGGAGAGAGGGCGAAAGGGTGAGAGAGGGTGAGAGAGAGAAAGTGGGGGAGAGAGTGAGAGTGAGAGAGGGAGAGGGGGTGAGAGAGGGAGAGAGGGCAAGATAAAGAGAGAGGGAGAGAGGGAGAGCAGGCGAGAGGACGAGAGTGGGTGAGAGAGGAAGAGAGGGCGAGAGAGGGAGCGTGGGTCAGAGAGGGAGAGAAGGCAAGAGGGTGAGAGAGGGTGAGAGCGGAAGAGAGGGAAAGAGGGGGAGAGAGGGAGAGAGGACGAGAGAAAGGTGTTGGGCGAGAGAGGGAGAGAGTGAGACCGAGAGAGTGTAAGTGGGCCAGAGAGGTAGTGAGGGTGATGGAGGGAGTGAGGGCAAAAGTGGGAGAGAGGGCGAGAGAGGGAGAGAGGCCGAGAGAGGGAGAGAGGGTGAGAGAGGGAGAGAGGGGGAGAGAGGGTGAGAGGTCGAGCAAGTGTGCGAGAGGGAAAGAGGGAGAGAGGGCGAGAGATGGAGAGAGGGCGAAAGAGAGGGAGAGACTGCAAGGGAATGAGAGAGGGCGAGAGAAGGCGAGAGAGGGAGAGAGGCTGAGAGAGGGCGAGAGGCCGAGAGGGCGAAGGAGTGAAAGAGGGCGACAGAAAGAGAGACGGTGAGAGAGTGAGAGAGGGCAAAAGAGGGAGAGAGTGTGAGAGAGTGGGAGAGAGGGCCCGAGAGGGCGAGAGGGCAAGACAGGGAGAGAGGAAGAGAGAGGGAGAGAGGTAGAGAGAGGGCGAGAGGGAGAGAGAGAGAGAGAGGGCGATAGAAGAGAGGGAGAGAAAGGGAAAGAGTGGGCGAGAGAAGGTGAGAGAGGATGAGAGAGGCAGAGAGTGTGAAAGGGTGAAAGAGGGAGTGAGGGCGAGAGAGAGAGAGGACGAGAGAGAGAGAGTGGGCGAGAGAGGGAGAGAGGGTGAGAGAGGGAGTGAGGGAGAGAGAGAGCAAGAGACCGCGAGAGAGGGTGAATGAGTGCGATAGGGCGAGAGAGCGCGAGAGGGCGAGAGGACGAGAGAGGGAGAGAGGGCGAGAGAGGGCGGAGGGCGAGAGAGGGAGAGAGGGCGAAAGAGAGGGAGAGAGGGCGAGAGAGGGAGTGAGGGTGAGAGAGGGCGAGAGATGCAGAGAGGGCGAGAGAGATAGAGAGAAGGTGAGAGAGGGCGTGAGGGTGAGAGATAGCGAGAGGGCGAAGGTGGTTTAGACGGCGAGAGAGTCAGTGAGAGGGCAAGAGGGAGAGAGGGCGAGAGAGCGAGAGTGGGCGAGAGGGCGAGAGAGGGCGAGAGAAGGAGAGAGGGCGAGACAGGGCGAGAGAGAGAAAGAGAGAAAGTGGGAGAGTGAGAGAGGGCAAGAGTGGCAGAGGGGGACGAGAGAGCGAGAGAGGGAGAGAGATCGAGACAGGGCGAGAGAGGGAGAGAGGGCGAAAGTGGGCGAGAGGGCGAAAGAGGGAGAAATGGCAGGAGCGGGAGAGCGGGAGAGAGGGAGAGAGAACGAAAGTGGGAGAGAGGGTGAGAGAGAGTGACAGAGGGCAAGAGAGGGAGAGAGGGTGAGAGAGGGCGGAGGGCGAGAGAGAGAGGGCGAAAGAGAGGGAGAGAGGGCGAGAGAGGGAGTGAGGGTGAGAGAGGGCGAGAGAGGCAGAGAGGGCGAGAGAGGGAGAGTGGGAAAGAGAGGGCGAGAGACGGCGAGAGAGGATGAGAGGGCGAGAGAGGGAGAGAGGGCGAGAGAGTGATAGTGAGTGCGATAGGGCGAGAGAGGGCAAGAGGGCGAGAGAGGTAGAGAGGGCGAGAGAGGAAGAGAGGGCGAGAAGGAGAGAGAACGAGAGAGAGTTAAAGAGGGTGAGAGAGATAGAGAGAAGGTGAGAGAGGGCGTGAGGGTGAGAGATAGCGAGAGGGCGAGGGTGGTTGAGACGGCGAGAAAGTCAGTGAGAGGTCGAGAGGGAGAGAGGGGGAGAGAGCGAGAGTGGGAGAAAGTGCGAGAGAGGGCGAGAGAGGAAGAGAGAGCGAAAAGGCGAGACAGGGCAAGAGAGAGAGAGAAAGTGGGGGAGAGAGAGGGCAAGAGAGGCAGAGGGGGCGAGAGAGAGAGAGAGGGCGAGAAGGAGAGAGGAAGAGAGAGAGAGTTAATGAGGGTGAGAGAGAGAGAGAGAAAAGGCGAGAGAGGGAGAGGGTGTAAGAGAAAACAAGATGGCGAGGGTGGTTGAGACGGCGAGAGAGGCAGTGAGAGGGCGAGAGGGAGAGAGGGCGAGAGAGCGAGAGTGGGCGAGCGTACGAGAGAGGGCGAGAGAGGGAGAGAGCGCGAAAAGGCGAGACAGGGCAAGAGAGAGAGAGAGAGAAAGTGGGGGAAAGAGAGAGGGCAAGAGAGGCAGAGGGGGTGAGAGAGGGCAAGAGGGCGAGAGAGGTAGAGAGTGCAAATGAGGAAGAGAGGGCAAGAAGGAGAGAGGACGAGAGAGAGTTAAAGAGGGCGAGAGAGATAGAGAGAAGGTGAGAGAGGGCGTGAGGGTGAGAGATAGCGAGAGGGCGAGGGTGGTTGAGACGGCGAGAGAGTCAGTGAGAGGGCGAGAGGGAGAGAGGGAGAGCGAGCGAGAATGGGCGAGAGTGCGAGAGACGGCGAGAGAGGGAGAGAGGGCGAGACAGGGCGAGAGAGGGAGAGAGGGCGAGACAGGGCGAGAGAGGGAGAGAGGGCGAAAGTGGGTGAGAGGGCGAAAGAGAGAGAGAGTGTGAGAGCGGACGAGAGAGGAAGAGAGGGCGAGAGGGCGAGAGAAGGAGAGAGGGCGAGAGAGGAAGAGAAGGCGAGAGAGGGAGAGAGGGCTAAAGAGAGGGAAAGAGGGCGAGAGAGGGAGTGAGGGTGAGAGAGGGCGAGAGATGCAGAGAGGGCGAGAGAGATAGAGAGAAGGTGAGAGAGGGCGTGAGGGTGAGAGATAGCGAGAGGGCGAAGATGGTTTAGACGGCGAGAGAGTCAGTGAGAGGGCGAGAGGGAGAGAGGGCGAGAGAGGGAGAGAGGGCGAAAGGGCGAGACAGGGCGAGAGAGAGAAAGAGAGATTCGTACCAGTCGCCCAAGGGAGCGGACCAAACCAGGGCACGAGACCGCTCCTCAATGGGGAACGGGATGCGTCTTCCCAGTGACCAAGGCCAGCCACTCCCACCGGCAATGGAAGAAAATTCCGGACAGCCCCCAATTGTGAGAAACATAGCTCACTCACTTCAATAATTTCAGTCCGAGACAAAATCTGAATCAGTAGTGTCATTTATTTCACACTTGCAAGTGGGTGTGATGTCCAGTGCCTTTCAGGCAGAGGACATACACAACCCAAATTCAATTCATACAAAATAATATATAATTTGGTTTCTTTTGTTTTTCATTGCTCTTCCCCTGTTTACATCCTCCACTTCCCTAAGACTGGCCCCATTACTCCTGTTTATCTCTTGCCTTATCCGGTCTTATCTGTGACAAAATGCTTTCTTCTGGCCTCACAAGGCTGTTTGACCCCATCCCGCTCTAGGTCATTGTTAGGCATATTCTTTCTTCATCATTATCTACTCCCTCCATTTGTACCTTTCCCTGATCCTTATGACCCTTTTAATTGGGATTTGTTCCTGTGTCTCTGTAAAAGTGGGAAACATATGTTTATACCTACTGTTTGTACAGGCGTATCTAGCTTAACTTCATCCCCTTACAACATCTTATCTATTTGCCCGTAATATCTACCATTGTTTTGCTGTCACGTTTCATTCTGGCATACACTTTTAGCAAATACAAAAACAATTATATATTTCCTCCACATCGTTTCCTTTCTTGTTGACTCAGCTCTTAGCTAAAACAATTACACATTGGTGTGAGTTCATTTACCTTGTATCAGAAATTATAATTGCAGAATTGTAGAAGTAACATTAATTTACCTATATCACACAGACACTCAGTCGCAGCAGTATGCACCATAGACAAGATGCACTGGAGAAATTCCCCAAGGAAAAGAGTTATATGGATATTTGTAATACTTAGGAACTCTGACTGTTTTCAGGCTGAAGTTTATCCTTGTATAGATTTTACACATTAATCCTCCCTCCCCACCACGAACAGCCTGATTTCAGTGCTGTAAAACTCTACAGTAACATGGCTCCCTGAGTGCACAGACAACCCCTCTCCATCCATTTCATTCACAATAAGGTCAATAACAGGACGGATTCAAACACAATACAAACTGTGATGAACGCTGCATGTAGGGAGGCATGTTACTGTAGAGTGTTTACAGCACGGAGATCAGGCTGTTCGGCCCATCATTCACACACCAGTCTAACCGTCTGGACTCCCTCTCTAAACCTCTCCAATTACCCAGATCCCACATCCCTGTCTGATTGAAAGTTCTCTGTGTGGAGTTTGCACATTCTCCCCGGGTCTGTGTGGGTTTCCTCTGGGTGCTCCGGTTTCCTCCCACAGTCCTGAGATGTGCAGGTTTGGGTGGGTTGGCCATGCTAAATTATCCATAGTGTCCAGGGATGTGTTGGTGAGGTGGATTAGCCATGGGTTATAGCGATAGGGTAGCGGGGGTGAGTCTTGGTGACACTGTAGGGAGTCTATGATTCCATGCTCCTTCCCATCTGTCTCTATGGATGAGGGAGACTATCACCTGACCCAATATCCCCTTCGGTGGCTCAACATTTGCTTTGTTTCCAACAAAGAACTGCAGATGCTACAGATCTGAGAGACAGCACAGAAATTGCTGGGGAAACTCAGCAGGTCTGGCAGCATCTGTGGGGAGGGAATCTTTCAGATCCAGTGATTGTTCTTCAGAACTGAAGGCTTCTGATTCTGGTGCTGTCAGACCTGCTGAGCTTCCCCAGCAATTTCTTGTTTGGATTTCAGCCCCAATCCAGTTGGTGATGATCACGGCCTTGTCAAGTGTGTTTGGGAATGGGGAGGGAGTTGCTAGCAGGGTGATGGTGGGATAGTGGGGAGCATAGCTGCCTTCCCAGCAGTTAACCCAGGTTCGATTCCCGGCCAACGCAGTGTTGTGGGTTCGTTTTGTGTTAAACTGGATCTGTCAGATTGCTCCTTGCTTTTCCTAGCGATGGTTTCTGTGAATTGCAGTGTGGAACCGGGCAGCATTGCTCGACATCTCGGAAGCTTTCCCCTCTGCTGCTTCCCATTTCTTATTGAAATATTGGTTGCAGCACAAGGATGGGTTTAGTTTGTTTGAAAAGTGAGAGACTGCTCCCGTCAGGAACCTGAAATAATTACAGAATCCGCTGGAAACACTGAACAGTTCCAACAGCTTCTGTAGTGGTGGGGAGGGAGGATTAATGTGTCAAATCTATACAAGGATAAAATAAACTCCAGCTTAAAAACAGTCAGGGTTCCTAAGTTTTACAAACATCCGTATAACATTTTTCTGAGCCATCAATTCACCTTAAACCCTTCCAATGTGGAATAGCATCTTTCTGATTCTCACTTTGAGAGATGTCCCTCAGTGAGCTCCTCCACCATTCTTTCCATTTCACTGGGGACCCACTATCCGCAGTCTCCAATCAAATGACCTGAACTCCGACACACAGAGATCTTAAAGAGTGACACAATGCAGATAGGAAGTTGATTTCATTTCTGTTTCTGAGTCCAATCTTCACTCAGTGAGACAGAGTCAGGTATTCAAGGCTCCAACAAGAGCTGGATTCTGCTTCTGGTGATTGTCTTCATTCAGTGAGAAGGAGGGCCGTGGGCCGGAAGGAGCTCATCATTGTGCTTCGGGTTGGCTGCTCAGTCTGCAGCATTGCAGGCCGTGGGAGCAGGGCAGTGGGAAAGGTACCTCGTGTGGACTGCAATAGGACTTTCCACACATTGTTCCAGGCCAGTTACAGAGCTCCAGGAATTCTGAATGAGGATCTGAAAAATGCATTGATTGAAGGAGGAGCATCAGGAAAACAAGATAAAGCTGATGAGATCAGCAGGATTTCTCGGTCTAACTCTGTACCAGTCATTATGATCTGCTTCAAAAATATACAATCTGGAACTCAACCCACTCAGAGCAATATAAGCTCAGAAACAAATTATTCAGTCCAACACATCCATGCCAAACTGATTTTTTTTTATTTCAAAAATATACTTTATTCATAAATATTTTGATCTATACAACTGGACATGTCATACATATGTACACATTCCATTTCTTTGCGTGTCGAAACAGAGTAATCATTCTTATTTACAGGTTGGTGCGATTACATTGAGCTGAGGCGTCAACAGAGCCCAAATGACTGCGTGGGCTCCCTGTTCTTCTTAGGCAGGCAGATGTTACACAGTGGTCTTTCCCCACTGCGCCTTGGCGGCACCTGCCCCAAGCTTCAGCGCATCCCTCAACACGTCGTCCTGGACCTTGGAATGTGCCAGTCTGCAACACTCAGTCGGGGTCAACTCCTTCAGCTGGAAGATCAGCAGGTTTCGGACCACACAGAGAGCGTCCTTCACCGAGTTGATTATCCTCCAGGCACAGTTGATGGTCGTCTCGGTGTGCGTCCCGGGGAACAGACCGTAGAGCACGGAGTCCCGCATCACGGTGCTGCTCGGGACGAACCTCGACAAACACCACTGCATTCCTCTCCAGACTTCCTCTGCATAGGCACATTCCTGAAGGAGGTGTGTGACAGTCTCGTCCCCCCCGCAGCCGCTTCGAGGGCAGCGTGCGGTGAGGCTGAGAGTCCGGGCGTGCATAAAGGATCTCACAGGCAGAGCCCTTCTCACCACCAGCCAAGCCATGTCTTGGTGCTTGTTGGAAAGTTCTGGCGATGAGGCATTCTGCCAAATGACTTTGACAGTCTGCTCAGGGAACCACTCGATAGGATCCGCCCTCTCTTTTTCCCGAAGGGTCTCAAGGACACTACGTGCTGACCTCTTCCTGATGGACTTGTGGTCAAAGGTGTTTTTATTTATAAACTTCTCCACGAAGGACAGGTGATATGGAACGGTCCAACTACTCGGAGCGTTCCGCGGCAGCGAGGCCAGGCCCATCCTTCGCAACACCGGGGACAGGTAGAACCTCAGTACGCAGTGACACTTGGTGTTTGCGTACCAGGGATCCACGCACAGCTTGATGCAGCCACACACAAAGGTGGCCATCAGGGTGAGAGTGGCATTGGGTGTATTTTTCCCCCGTTGCCCAGATCTTTGTACAGCCAGTCCCTTTGGACCCGGTCCATCTTTGACCTCTATATAAACTGGAAGATGGCCCGGGTGACTACAGCGGCACAGGTTCTGGGAATAGGCCAGACCTGTGCCACATATAACAGCAATGACAGTGCCTCACACCTGATGACCAGGTTTTTTACCGCGATGGAGAGCGACCATAGTGTCCATCTGCCCAGTTTCTGCCTCACTTTGCTGATACGCTCCTCCCAAGACTTGGCGCACGCCCCAGGCCCCCCCCCCCGAACCAAATACCCAGCACCTTCAGGTGGTCGGTCCTGACGGTGAAGGGGATCGAGGATTGGTCGGCCCAGTTCCCGAAGAGCATGGCCTCGCTCTTGCCTCGGTTTACCTTGGCCCCCAAGGCCCGTTCGAACTGGTCACATATGCGCATGGGTCTGCGCACGGACAGCGGATCCGAGCAGAAAACGGCGACATCATCCATGTACAGGGAGGCCTTAACCTGCAGGCCCCCACTGCCAGGAACAGTCACCCCTCTCAGGCTCGCATCCTTCCTGATGGACTCGCCAAATGGCTCCATGCAGCACATAAACAAGGCAAGAGAGAGAGGGCAGCCCTGCCTGACTCCAGATCTGACTGGGAAGCTATCTGATTCCCACCCATTGATTGAGACTGCACTGACAATGTTGGTGTAGAGCAGTCTGATCCAATTGCAGATTCCCTCCCCAAAGCCCATTTGGGAGAGAACATCTCTCATATACCTGTGTGATATCCTGTCAAAGGCTTTCTCCTGGTCCTGGCTGATCAGGCAGGTGTCCAACCCTCTGTCCTGCACGTAGGCGATTGTATCCCTGAGGAGTGAGAGACTCTCAGCGATCTTCCTGCCCGGCACAGCACAGGTTTGGTCAGGGTGAATCACCGACCCCAGAGCAGACCTGACCCGGTTGGCGATTACCTTTGACAGAATATTTTAATCCGCATTCAACAGTGAGATTGGTCTCCAATTTTTGAGTTCCTCCCTCTCCCCCTTCCGCTTGTAGATGAGGGTGATGATGCCTTTCCTCGTGGATTCACTCATGGTACCTGCCCGAAGCATACTGACATACACCTCCAGCAGGTCCTGGCCAATCAAGTCCCACAGAGCAGAATACAGCTCGACCGGTAAGCCATCACTTCCGGGAGTTTTATTCTTTTCGAAGGACTCGGGGGCCTTGGTCAGCTCGTCCAGAGATAGCGGCTGGTCCAGCCTCTCCCGTGTTCTGTCGTCTAAGACCTCCGTGATAGAGGACAGGAACGACTGGGAGGCCGCGCTGTCGGTCGGCTTCGCGTCATACAGACTGGCATAGAAGGATTTACTGATCCTCATGATGTCAGCCTGAGATGAAGTTACCGAGCCATCTTCTTCCTTCAGGCTGCTGAGCACGGAGCTCTCTTTGTGCACCTTCTGGAAGAAGAAACGTGAGCACGTCTCGTCCTGCTCCACCGAGCGGACCCTGGACCGGAAGATTATCTTGGAGGCCTCCAAAGCAAAGAGCGAGGCTTGCTGGGCCTTCACCTCCTTGAGGTCCTCTGTGACATCGACCCCCATCGTCTGCAGCAGGAGCAGGTTCTGCATACTTTCCTGGAGCTGGGACAGTTTTCCCCGCCTCTTTCTCGCCTCCTGAACACCTTTGAGGATGAAGAACCTCTTGATGTTCCCTTTTACTGTTTCCCACCAGTCCGCTGGGGACTCAAAGAGGGGCTTCACGGTTCTCCAACCTGTGTAGTCCCTCTTGCGCTCCTCAATGTTTCCCGGGTCAACAGCTTTGTGTTCAGTTTCCACACTGCCTGACCAGCCCGCTGGTCGTCCTGTAGGTGATAGTCGGCCAGCAGGAGGCAGTGGTCAGAGAAGAACACTGGCTTGACGTCGGTGGATCTGACCGAGAGCGTTCGGGACACAAACAGGTAATCTATCCTTGAGCGGATAGACCCGTCTGCCCGTGACCAGGTGTATCTACGCTGCGCTCCGTCTGCAGGGGCGCTGAAGACGTCATGCAGCTTGGCATCTTTTACCGTGTCCATCAGGGCTCTGGACGTGGTGTCCAGTTTACTGTTTCCCCCCGCCGGATCGTCCATCTGCATCAATGATACAGTTGAAGTCTCCGGCCAGAATGACCGGCCTGGACGTAGCCAGCAACAGTGGAAGCGTGCTGCAGGACGGCCAACCGTTCCCTCTTACCCACTGGGGCGTACACATTAATCAGTCTCAGGGGAGCATTCCTCTACATGACGTCGGCGATGAGGAGGCGCCCGCCCACCACCTCCTTAACCTCGGAGATGGTGAAGTTGCCTCCTCTCAACAGGATACCCAGGCCGGAGGCGCGGCTATCGTTGCCCCCCGACAAAACTGACGGCCCATGGGCCCACAAGCTCGACCATCTCCTGTAGCTGCTGAGGTGCGGTATCCCATACTCCTGCAGGAACAGGACGTCGGCTTTAACGTTGGCCAGGAAGGCCATCATAGAAACACATCGTGTAGCCGATTTGATGCTACGCACATTGATGCTGGCAATTTTTAACCTCATTTTAACAGTTTACAAGGTTGACACTGTCCATTTGCTGCTGGTCTTGCCCCTCTGGGGTAGCTGTGTGCATCCCCATGGTGACGGCAAACTGCTGGACCCTCCCAGGGCTGAGGTAGCTGTCCGGCTCCACGCTGGAGCCATTTCCCCGCTCTGGTGTCTTCGGGTCGGGCCCAGGGTCCGTATAGTTCAGTTCTCCATCTGACAGCGGGGCTGTCACAGAACCGCTGCTCCCAGTTACCTGGAGCTGTGGGCCGGTGGGTACCTCTTGGTTCTCATCGGGTGGGGGGAGGGCTTTACCCGTCCCCTTAGAGGGATCGTCTTTTCCTGCTTGGGTGGTGCTGCCCTCCTTTTTCCCCGCGGCGCTCTGTCTCTTCCTCTGGTGACGACCCTCCTTGCGCCCGTCCTCACCGTCGGAAGAGCTGCCTGTATTCTCGCCGTGTAGGTGTCACTTCCCCCCTCGCTGGGTGGCTTTGGGAGGTTTCATCTTCCTGCTTTTCACGGTAATCCAATCCTCTGCCTCCTTTGATCCCTTCCCTTCCATTTCCTCCGTCTGTCCTGAAGGAGCTTGGATCGGCTGTTGCACCTCCCCGCTGTCTGCCGTCTGCTCCGCTACAGCCCGCCCTTCCTTCTGGTTGCCTCCAGACACCGTTCCCGTGCTGTTTTGTGGTACCTTGCTGATCTTTGGCGGTCCACGACTCGTGTTGCCACCTCCGGCCATCTGTGCGTAGGTGGCGGCCCCTCATCTTGGGCAGGCCTTGTACATGTGGCCCGCCTCTCCGCACAGATTACAGTTCTTGGCCTCCTTACATTCCTTGGTCGGGTGGTCTTCCTGCTTGCAGTTTCGGCAGACGGTCACCTTGCAATCCGCTGCCATGTGGCCTGACCTCCCGCAGGTTCGGCACACTTTTGGCTGCCCTGCGTATGTCAGGTAACGTCTGCTTCCTCCGATGGCAAAGCTGGAGGGTGGGTGAAGGATGTTCCCACTGGCATCGACCCTCAGGGTTACCCTGACCTGTCGTTTGCTGGTCCAGATCCCGAAAGGATCGACCACATCGGTACTCTCTCCCTCGACCTGGACGTATCTCCTCAAGAAGATCAGGACATCTGCTGCTGGGACGTGAGGGTTGTACATCTGGATTGTTACAACCCGACTCCTCTGCGCAGGAAGCACACACAATGGGACCACCGACAAGATGGAGAACAGAGGTTCCCCTTCCTTCTCCTTGAAGACCTTCAGGAGCTGCTCGCAATTCTTCACGCTCCTGAAGGTCACATCGAAATAGCCTGCCCCAGGGAAATCCTGCAGGCAGTACACGTCCGCTGCTTCGAACCCGCAGCACGCCAGCAAAATCTTCTTCACAAACACTCTCCGATCGACCGGTGTGTGCTCCTCCACCTTCTTCACAGTCACCCTAACTGTGTTGCGAATGCCCTGGCCAGGGCTGCGAGCGGCTGCTGAGGCCATAGCTCTGAGGTTGGCTGGTACCTGAATTGGCATTAGGCCGAAGCCAGCATAAAGATCCACCAAGAGCAGGTCAGCACAACCAAACGATCCTCCAACGTCCAATCACGATCCAGCGATGGTATCCAGCAGCTCCGACGACTCGCAACACGATCCCCGTGGTTTCTCCCCCGCCAGCACACTTCCGCTGTGTCGAACCGACAGCCCTCGAGCAGAATCTCTTCCTCCGGTCCTCAGGAACTACCCATATTCCGAGCCAAAAGGCCGAGAAGCGAACGTCCACTGCTTCAAACCCACAGCACTCCAGCAAAATCAGTCGCTGGTAGATAGGACAGTGAAGAAGGCATTTGGTATGCTTCCCTTTATTGTTCAGAGCATTGGGTAAAGGAGCTGGACAGGACATTGGTTAGGTCACTTTTGGAATATTGTGTGCAGTTCTGGTCTCCCTCCTATCAGAGGGAGGCACAGAAACTTGAAAGGTTTGAGAATTGATTTTCAAGGGGTTGCAGGACTTGAGTTGCAGGGAGAGGCATAATAGGCTGAGGTCATTTTCCCTGGAGTGTCATAGGCTAAGGTGTGATGTTATAGAGGTTTATAAAATCGTGAGGGACATGGATAGCATAAATAGACAAAGGTTGGTGGAGCCCAGAACTAGAGGATATAGGTTTAGTGTGGGGGGGGGGGGGGGGGGGGGGGGGAGGGGCGGGGGGGCGGGAGGCGGGTGGGAAATTCAAAAAGAGCCTAAAGGGCAACTAAAATTGTAACATTTAAAAGCATTTGAATAGGAAGGGTTCAGAGGGATGTTGGCCATGTGCTGGCAAATGGGAATAGATAAGGTTAGAATATCTGGTTGGCATAGATGGGTTGGACCGAAGATCTGTTTCTGTGCTAGACATCTCAGACTGTGGGATCATAAAAGTGAACATTGCTCTGATTCATCTCTGGGCTCCTTGATGTCCACTTGTTTGTTATCCAGCTTCCTCAGTCTCTCGTGTGTATTTTTGTTCTGTATAGTATTTTACAATTATATTCACAGATCTTTTTGTAAATGAAGTCTTCACTGCTGCCCAGGTCCTGACCATATGCTCCATTATCAAGTTATTTTTTCCACAATATCTTTGACAGCCAAGAATTCTTTTTTCCAGTAAGTGAGTGGATTTTCCTTCCATTTCTGACAGTCAAATTCTGCACCATTTTCATTCCCCCATAAATCATATTGCACTCCCTGAAACATGATGTGTATTTCTCCTTCCACAGATACCAGTGATCAAGGCCAAAGCCTTGTTGCCTGTGGAGAGGGTGATGTTTGACTTCCTTGTACTGCTGCAGTTCGTATGGTGAAGGTGCTCCCACAACGTGGTTGGGTAAGAGACATTACAGATTATGCACTCAGAGATAGTGAAGAGTAGAAGATATCTGTACAAATCAACACGTTTTAATTTCACAAATATATTGAGAACTTTTAACATAAGGCCACAGATGGAGAATATTATGTCCGGTGACCAAAACCTTTGTGAAATAAGCAATTTTTCGGGAATGACTTAAAGGAAGAAAGCAGATCTTAGAGGGTGGGAATTCCAGACCGTGTTGCCTTGGAATCTGTAGAAACAGTCACACAGCTGAACTCAAAAATAAACATATCATTGGGAGTCTAAACTGAAATGAGTTATTGAGATGTGAAAGGGTTATCTGGTGCATGGAGATAGGAATGATTACAGCCAGGAATTAAGTCAAGGGTGTGAAAGTAAATTGTTGTTGCTTATAAATGGGAGCCTTTTGACGGATCAGCAAGTTCTGGAACAAGTGAGCACTTGGGCGGTAGAGTTTTCAATATTCTGGAGATTATAGGGAGGGTGATTGTGGGATGCTGGCCAGGAGTGGGTTTAGATAATGAAATCTAGAGTTAACAAAATGAATGAATGAGAGTTTCAGTAAATGAGCTGAGACTGTGGTGAAGTCAGGTGATATCACTGAAGTCGAAGTAGTGGTCTTGGAGTGGGACTGGGCTATCACCCTCACCTCACCTCTGGAATTCAGCTGTTTGTCAGTTTGTGAATCAAATCTGTAACAAGCTCAGGAGCTGAGTGGCCCTGGCAGAACTCAAACTGGGTGTCACCGAAGGTTATTGCTGAGCAACTGCGTGACAGCACTGTTGATGACACCTTCCATCACTTCACTGCTGAGCGAGTGTCGACTGATGGAGGGAAATTGGCTGGGTTGGCTCTGTCCTGCGTTTTTGTGTTGAACATCCCTGGGAAATATTCCACAATGTCAGTAGGTGCCAGTACTGGACTTGTCTTGGTGGGCAGCAAGTTCTGGAGCACAGCCATCAGTATTATTGCCACAATGTTGGTAGGGCTGACAGCCTTTACACTACTTCTCCATTTCTTGATCTGATTTGAAATAAGTTTTCAACCAATTCGATTCACATCTGTGATGTGAGGGACCAATGGAGAAGGCTCATCCACTTGGCACTGCTAGCTGAAGATTGCTGCAAATGCTGTTGTCTTGTCTGTTGCATGGATGTGTGAGACCCCTCCATCAGTAAGGGTGGGGATATCTGTGATGCTTCCTCCAGTGAGTTGTTTAATTGCCCATCACCATTCCTGACTAGGTGTGGCAGAACTGCAGAGCTCAGATCTGATCCATTGGTTGATGGATCACATAGTTCTATTTGGTGTTGCTTGCGCTGTTTCGCTTCACCAGGTTGGCACCACATTTTTAGGTATGCCTGGTATTGCTCCTGGCATGCGCTGTGGAACTCTCCATTGAACTAGGGTTGATCTCCTGGCTTGATGTTAATGGCTGAATGGGGGATATACCAGGCCATGAGATTTCAGATTGGGCTGGAGTACAGTTAGAACATAGAACAGTACAGTACAGAACAGGCCATTCAGCCCACGATGTTGTGCCAACCATTGATCCTCATGTATGCACCCTTAACTTTCTGTGACCATATGCATGTCCAGGAGTCTCTTAAATGTCCCCAATGACCCTGGCTCCACAACTGCTGCTGGCAACGCATTCCATGCTCTCACAACTCTCTGTGTAAAGAACCCACCCCTGACATTCCCTCTATACTTTCCTCCAACCAGCTTAAAACTATGACCCCTCATGTTAGTCATTACTGCCCTGGGAAATAGGCTCTGCCTGTCGACTCTATCTATGCCTCTCATTATCTTGTATACCTCAATTAGGTCCCCTCTTCACCTCCTTTTCTCCAATGAAAACAGTCCGAGCTCAGTCAACCTCTCCTCATAAGATAAGCCCTCCAGTCCAGGCAGCATCCTGGTAAACCTCCTCTGAACCCTCTCCAAAGCATCCACATCTTTCTTATAATAGGGCGACCAGAACTGGACGCAATATTCCAAGTGCGGTCTAACCAAAGTTTTATAGAGCTGCAACAAGGTCTCACGTCTCTTAAACTCAATACCCCTGTAAATGAAAGCCAAAACACCATAAGCTTTCTTAACAACCCTGGCCACTTGGGTGGCCATTTTAAGCGATCTATGTACCTGCACACCAAGATTCCTTTGTTCCTCCACACTGCCAAGAATCCTATCCTTAATCCTGTACTCAGCTTTCAAATTCAACCTTCCAAAATGCATCACCTCGCATTTATCCAGGTTGAACTCCATAAACAGCAGTTCTGCTGCTGTTGTTGGCCCACAGTGAGGCAGAAGTTGCAGGGTCAAGAGGGCTGATTGTGTTGTTGTATTTTCTGGTGCATTGGTAGATGTAATGTGGTTCATCCAGTTTCATTCCTTTGTTGAGACTGTGCAATGATTAATACAATGAGTGATTGGGTGTGCCACTGTCAGGAATGCAACTTTTTAAAAAGGATTTTGTGATTTACTCATGACAGAAATGAAACTATCATGGTATACGAACATGAAAGGTGAAAGACTCAACAGACAATCAATGGATATTTCAATGGATAATTTCAGTTACATCACACTGTAAATTTTTGCTATAAATTCTGTGCCTCAGAATTGTGCCCTCCACAATCACCTGATGAACGAATGGCGCTCTGAAAGCTAGTGTGCTTCCAATTAAACCTGTTGGACTATAACCTGGTGTTGTGTGATTCTTAACTTAGAATATTACAGCACTAACACCAGGGCTGCATGTAAACAGGCTCAGTGCAGTTAATCAATACATTCGGAAGGATTTCCTCCAAGTTTGATGACGCAATATTAGTCAAAACCGTCACCTTCAACCTGCAATATAGTTCTTAACAAAAACTTCAGGCTGACACAAAGCTCCCCACCCAACTGCAATGTGGTAACTGGGCCCGGCCCAGGAATTGGAACTGGGACATTTGTGGACTGTGATCTCAAAGGAAGTAAGCAAACAGAATTCTGACAGATTAGTTCTCAAAGATGAGTAGCAAGTTTGAGACAAGGCAGGTGGTATGCCGCCTTGCACTTAGCTTAATTACATTTCTTATTTACAGTCGTGTTTTGCAAAGTATAACGAACCGGTGTGTTTTCCGTGGTTGGGGAGTTTTATCCCAGTTGATCACAGTTGCTGCCTCTCGCTCCCCAAGTCAAATCATAGGATCGATAACAAAACAATAAACTGCAGGTGCTGGAGATCTGAACCCCAGAAACAAAGTGCTGGAGAAACTCAGCAGTTCTGAGGGCATCGGTGAAGAGAAAAACATGTTACACTTCAATTTCAGTGACTCTTCGTCTGAACGGACAAAAGGTCACTGGACTTGGAACTTACAATGTGTTATTCCCCACAGAGATGCTGCTGGACCTGCGGTTCTCCAGCACTGTGCTTTCTATATTGAGCTTTATTTACAAAACACATTGGAAAATTACTGATCTTCACATGTGAAAGGTTCAATGCAAACACGAGCATAGTTTCCAAACTTGAGTTACACAAGCACGCCTCAGTTTAAAAACAAGATTTAACTCAAAGTGACATTCCATCTCAAAATTAGCCAAGTTACACCAGTTATAAAGCTCCTCCACCCAATGAGGCACTTCAGCACAACATCCTGCAGTGTTGCACACAGCCACCTTTATCAAAGAATGATCACATGTCACAAAATTGAAGGCCAAGAGCATGTCTCTTTAAAGGAGCTGAAATCAAACTCTCAGTTTTTGAAGGATTTTTATTAAACCTGATTGAACATTTAAACCTCAGAGCATAATCTTTGCTTTTTTAAACAAAATGTGTGGGAAACATCCCACATCTTGCTAAAGGTTCAGTTTAGTCTGATACATAGAGCCAAAGGTCAAGCAAACATCACACTTTCCATTCACCCCTACAAAGGGCTGACATCACATTTCTTCAGGATTTAAAGTATTTTATAAATTGTTTGTAAAATCATTGTCACTTTAAAGAACTGGACATTAAATGTCATTGTATACAATAAGAGTGAAGCCTGTGACAGCAGATTTAGCTTTGGAGGGCAGTGTGTGCGCTTCCTAAATTCTGGGAGCATTTTGGGAGACTGCTCCCAGATGGTGATAGTGAGCATATCTGGAATGCACTGTTTAGATTTTGGAATTCTTGGGAGACTATCTGTGGTTTCAATAGTACTTGGCTAACGTTGTTGGTGTACAGTAAGCAATTCAAAAGATTATTTATGCATTGTTTTTGACGACCTGAATGGTATTCAAATCTGCCAGGTTGCCTCAATAGTGTAAATGCATCTATTGTAAATATTTGGAATATTCCAGAACTGCCCAGTGCTTGGAAAATTCAGGGGGGAAAAAAATCACATTGAGTAATTCGAAATTAAGAATGCACGAGGACTTAAGTACTTCAGTGATTAATTCAAATAGTTAAATGGAGTGCTCAGATTTAAAATATCTCTTATCCATAGGAATGGATGGACCGACAAAACAGGAACCAAATTCCTAGCTGGGGAGTGTGAAATGTGTTTTGATAATGTCACCTGCATTTAGCAACAATAATTTGGCAAGTTTGGAAATTTAACAAAGAATACTAACTTCGGTGATGCTCTCGTCAGGTCCCAAGCTCTATGAAAAAAATAACAATGTTCAGGTTTATTGCATACACTCTGAAACACGTGTTTCTTCTACAGATCCTGCAAGTTTCCCCAATGAGCACAGTCCATCCAAATGATGTTGCTAACTTTGGCCAACTCATTTCTTTCCTAGCCTCTATAGCCTGAAGAGTGACCAGAAGCAATTACTCCACATATGTGGGAACATTACTGACGAGAATTTTTTTCCTTTAGAATTGACTTCCATATATTCAGTGCTCAGAAAAAATAAAAAGCTTGTCACCTTTTATAGAGCAATGATTCAGTGGGAGTAAATCACTAACCTATTCTTGCTTAATAATCAAACTGCTTAAATTTTAAACATGAACACTTCTTAATAGTTCACTAGATCGTAACGAAATATTTTGTACGAAATAAATCACATGATACATAGTTATTCAGATAACAAAACATGTTTGGTCATTGAAGAATCAAGAGGAAAAAGTAATGAAACAATGTGAGTTTGATATACCTCAATCATCATTTCAGGTGCATTTTATACATAAATCCTTTTCCTCCTCGAAGTATTAAACTTCTTGAATAATTGAGAGAATGAAGTCACAATTGTACAACACACAATCAGACCCTTCAGTCCAACTTGCCCATGCTGACCAGATATCCTAAATTAATCTAGTCCCATTTGCCAGCATTTGTTCCATATCCATCTTAACCCCTTTCTACTGAGTATCAGTTTATTTTACTTTATTAGCACTTGAAACACTGACGTTTTTCTCCCAACATTGGTTAAAGAAATCGTAAGTTCATTCATCCATGTTAATTTTGTAATCTTTCACAAAGAAACAAGTGAGAACAACAAATAGCTGAGTGCAAAATAAAATACTGCAGCTGTGCGATATCTGGAAACACTCTAAAGGTCAGGGAGTATTAATCTTTCTGGTCAATGACCTTATACTCGCTAAGTACAACATACAGGCAAAGCAGAAGGAAAGTAGAATTTGGAAGGGTGTATAATGACCCAATTGGCACTGCCCCATGGCACAGCTTTATGTAACCTAACAATAGTTGAATGGCATTACATGCAGTTTGAAAAGAACAACAAATCAACAGGAGGAGATGGGGAAGGTGGGTGCAAAAATGACTATTTCAGCGATCTGCATAATACAGGGTTACTGAATCACTGATACTGCACGAGTTTGTCAGTATGGTTTCGATTATTGATAATAATTTGGTAATGTCTTAGCCTTCACATAATTAGGGTAAATGTGCAATATCTGAATTTCATGAATTGGTTCCTATTGCACTTTGATCAATAAAAATTTTTCTTGGTTTAATCTACACAAAGGAGAAAGTGACGGCGCAGAAGCTGGATTTCAGTGTCGAAAAGTGTCATACTGGAAAAGCACAGCAAGTCAAGGCAGCATCTGAAAAGCAGGTGAGTCGATGTTTTGGGCATAAGCCCTTCATCAGGAATCATAGGCTTCAGAAAAATAACTGGCATAGACTTATGCCAATATATTACCTAAAAGGGTCAGAGCATGTTACTATCAGATTAGAGACTAATCTCAGATTTGGTACCATTCGGTGCAACATTTCAGTATGGTAATTACATATGTACCTAAAAGAGAAGTTGTCAAAAATTACAAGCTCGAGAATGATTTTAGCATTAAACCTGGATATAAAGTTGTTGAGCAAGAATGGCAAAGTGAAGTCCCAACAGTATCGCCTTGGGCAGTGGCAAGGTAAAAATTTGAGAGCAGAGTTGCAACTTTAGTGTAATCTTCAGTCTGGCCAAATTGCAGCAAACATCTGTTCAATTTTAACTGCAAATTACTGAATGCAAAATCCTCCTTACACAATAATGAGGGAGCATTTTGGGATGTCATTTTTAAAATATATTATTTTCAAAGTTATTCACAATTCAGAGTGATCACTTAGTGCTGTCTGTATAACATAGTATGAAAAGGAATTAATGGAAAAAAAAACATAACCCAAAATCAGAGTCCCGAATTAATTGATATTGCATGGGTCCAGCATTTACAAGTAATTGATTTTTAAAAATATATACAGATACATTTACTAACTATATTGGAGTACAGTCAAGTTTCTTACTGAACAATGACAGGATTGGACAGAGTTCGCATGGATTTAAGAGAGGGGAATCATACTTAGCAAATCTACTAAAAGAATCTACAGAGTCGAATATTAAAGTAAGAAATTGCAGACCATTTGGAAAAACTTATCATTAAACATGGTAGACTGAGTTTTGTGAAAGAGAAACTATATTTGACAAATTTGCGACAATTCATTGAGGAGATAACAAGCAGGGTTGATAAAGGGCAACCAATGATGTTCTGTATTTGGATTTTTAAAATGCAAATGATTAGATGCTACGTAAAAGTTAATTGCACAATATCGGAGCTCACAGTATCGGGGTAATGTATTAGCATGGACTGAGAATTGGTTAACCACACTGGCTGTTGCTGAGACCTCACTTGGAGTACTGTATACGATGTTAGCTCCCATATTTAATAAAGGATAAATCAACATTTGTGACCATTTAAAAAAGGATTCACTTAGCTGCTTCGATGATGAAATGGTTGACCTACCAAGAATAGATAAGCAGGTTAGGACATTATTCAATAGAATCTTGATAAATAAGGGGTGATCTTATGTAAAAAAGATTGAGGAGCTTGACAGGGTAGATGTTGACTAGATCTTCTCACACCAGTGAAATCTCAAACCAGGGGACATTACATTATAGAATATTTTTTTTTTTTTTAAAATGTAAAGAAGTTTTTTCTCTGTGAATGGCTATAATTTTCTAGCCCAAACAATTGTGAAAGTTAAATGTGGGAGGGGAATGGTTGAGTTACTCTTTGGACGGCCAGTGTGGCTTGTTGGTCTGAAGGGCCTGTTTCCACGCAGTAGGGAATCTATGATTCTATCTCAAATTATTTTAAAAGAGGGCAGATAGATTTTTGAAATATTGAGCAGTTGAGGGCTATGCGGATCAAGCATAAAAGAGGTATTGAGGTCTGGGTTGGCCAAGCCATTATCTTATAGAATGGGGGAACAACTGAAGGCGATGAATCCACTACTCCTGCTCCGCTTCCTTGAGGCTTCATTTCATACTTTTTTGTCTCCAAAGAAGAGCTTGATATATTGTGTAAAGATCTCAGATGTTGTGAAGGAGTAAAAATGGGGTGTTTATGTATCGATTCAGATGGCATTGATTCAACAATCACAACTATGCAGTCATGAGTAGGAAGACAATTCCCTCCATGAGTAAAGGAAATCAACTGCAGAGCTCACACAAAGGGAATCCTTCCCCTCAATAAACTCTCCCATCACATTACCCAACATATCAGCTAACGCAGGACGCAGTGCGCATGCTCTAGCCAACAAAGGGACCCCGGGTGATGTCAGCACCGGGCCAATGAAAGGACGGTGGGCGGAACTGGATGACCTAGCGGGAGGTTGGTCCAACCAATGAAAGTGAATGTAGGGCGGAACTAGACCACGTGATCACCTTCGAGTTCGGCGCAGAGTCACTGTAATGAATGTTCAGGAAGTTATGGAGCGAAAGGATACGGTAAGGAAAGAAATAAACAGAGGAAAACGGGAGAAAAACTGTGTTGCTAAGAGCGGAGAGGTTTTACAAACATGTTGTGCACGTCGGAAAACACAAATTTGAACGTCCCAGTCCCGTGGTTGCAGTAAATGAGGAATGGCCTCGGCGCGGCTGCAGGCCTGAGTGCACGCCGCCATCTTTATTCGGGGCAATGACTCACTGGACACGTGCGTGGCCGCCATCTTTGTAGCGGGCAAGATGCAGCCAAGCGCATGTGCAGCCTTTCTCTGGTACTGAGTCATTGAGCAGGATTTGCTCAGAGCACATTCAAACTCAGAGAAATAGATGTTTATTTCTGGATTTGTTTCGTCATTCATTTAAATGATTTGGTATCGTAAATGAGTTTGCATATCATACAAAATTGGAGATATTGTGGATAGTGAAGAAGGTTACCTCAGATTACAATGAGATATTGATCAGATGGGGTTTAATTTAGATAAATGTGAGGTGTTGCATTTTGGAAAAGCAAATCAGGGCAGGACTTGTACACTGAATGGCAAGGCCCTGGAGATGCTTGTCGATCAAAGAGACCTTGGATTGCAGGTTCATAGTCCTTGCAAGTCAAGTTGCAGGTACATAGGATGATGAAGAAGGTGTTTGGTAAGTTTTCCTTCATTGGTTAGAGCATTGAGTATAGAATGTGGGAGGTCATATCGCTGTACAGGACATTCGTTAGGCCACTTTTGGAATAGTGTGTGCAGTTCTGGCCTGCCTCCTATCGGAAGGGTGCTGTGAAGCTTGAAAGGTTTCAAAAAAGACTTACAAGGATGTTGTTAGGGCTGGAGGATTTGAGCTGTAGGGTGAGGCATAAAAGGCTGGGGCTGTTTTCCCTGGAGTGCCAGAGGCTGAGCAGTGATGTTATGGAGATTTATACAATCATGAGGGGCATGAATAGAGTAAATGAACAAAGGTGTTTTCCCTGGAGTAGGAGTGTTCAGAAGTAGAGGGCATTGCTTTCGGGTGAACGGGGAAAAATTTCAAAGTGACCAAAAGGGCAACTCTTTCATGCAGTGGATGGAATGAGCTGCCAGAGGAAATGGTGGAGGCTAGTACAATTAAATTTTGTTAAAGGCATCTAAATGGACACATGATATGATTAGGAATCTTTTACAGGGAAATGGGTCAAGTGCTGGCAAATGGGAATAGATTAGGTTTGGATACCTGGTTGGCTTGGATGAGTTAGACTGTCGGGTCTGTGTCGGTGCTATACATCTCTATGACTGTGGGATCATAACAACTTATACTGCTCTGTTTCATCTCTGGGCTCCCTCATGACCACTTTGTCAATATCTAGCTTCCTCAGTCTTGAACAATGGGTGTATATTTGGTCTGTTTAGTATTTTACGATTACTTTTACAGACATTTTTGTAAGTTATTATTTTCTCTGCCGATCAGCCCCTGACCATGTGCTGCTTCTTCATTTTTTTTCTGGAAAATCTTTGACAGTCAAGAATTATTTTTTCCAATAAGCAAGTGTATTTTCCTTCCATTTCTGACTTTCAAATTCTACACCATTTTCATTACCTGTAATCCGTTTTGCACTCCCTGAAACATCAACTGTGTTTCTCCTTCCACAGATACCAGTGATTAATGCCAAAACCCTGTTGCCTGGGGAGAGGGTGATGTTTGACTTTCTTGTACAGCTGCAGTTTGTGTGGTGAAGGTGCTCCCACAATGTGGTTGGGTACGAGACATTACAGAGTATTCATTACAGCAACAGTGATGATTTGAAGATAATGTCCAAATCAAGAACAGTTTGTGGTTTTATTATCCTGCTTATAATTTCACAAAAATATTAGTGGGAATTTCAGACCTCAGGCCAGAGAAGGATGATATTAGGTCAGGTGACCAAAAGCATTGCCAAATAAGCAGGTTTTGAGGAATGTCTTAAAGGGGGAAAGCAGACCTGAGAGGTTTTGCCTGCGAATTTCAGACCTTGTTGCTTTGGCAACTGTAAAAGCAGCCACAAAGGTGAAGTAATGAATTAACAGATCATTGGGAGTCTCGAAGAGAATGTTGTCGAGGTCTCAAAGGGTGTGTTTTGCAGCGAGCTCGGGATGATCACAACCAGGAATTGAATCCAGGGTGAGAATTTTAAATTGAGGGATGTGGGACTGATGCTGGCAGGTGAGACTAGATTGGGTTGGGATATCTGGTCGGCATGGACGGGTTGGGTTGAAGGGTCTGTTTCCATGCTATACATCTCTGTGGCTCTATGTTGTTGATTATGAATAGGAGCCTTTTGATGGATCAACAAGTTTTGGTACGAGGGAGTACTTGGGTAGCAGAGATTTAGAATTTCTTGAGATTACAGGGAGGTTGAATGTGGTAAGCTGGCCAGGAGTGTGTTTGGATAATGAAGTCTGGAGAAAACACAAGGTGGATGAGAGTATATGAGCTGAGACAAGGGTAGACACAGCTAGAAATAGAGGGTTTGGAGTGGGACTGGGCTGTCACCCTCAACTCACCTCCGGGATTCAACTGGTTGTCAGGTTGTGAATCAGGGCGGTCACACAATCGGGAGCTGAGTGGCTCTGGTGGAGCCTAAAATGAGTGTCACTCAGCTGGCTGTTGCTGAGCAGCTGCTGCTTGGTAGCCCTGTTGATGACATCTTCCATCACTTTACTGCTGATCGAGTGTGGACTGACAGAGGGAAATTGCCTGGGTTGGATTGCCCTGTGTTTTTGTGTTGAACATGCCTGGGCAATGTTTCACATTGTCGGTAGATGCCAGTGCTGGAGTGGTACTCGGCTTGGTGGGTGGCAAGTTCTGGAGCACAAACCATCAGTATTATTGCCAGAATGTTGGCAGGGCCAGTAGCCTTTACACTACTTAACCATTTCCTGATATTATTCAAACTGGCTTAAAACTCACATCTGTGATGTTGGAAATCACTGGAGAAGGCTGAGATGGATCATCCTGCTTTGCACTTCTGGCTGCAGATTCCTGCAAATGCTGTTGTCTTATCTGGTGCATGGATGTGTGAGGCCCCTCCATCAGGAAGGGTGGGGATATCTGTGATGCTTCCTCCAGTGAGTTGTTTAATTGTCCATCACCATTCACAACTAGGTGTGGCAGAACTCCAGAGGACACAGCTGCAGATGGGCGGCACGGTGGCACAGCGGTTAGCACTGCTGCCTCACAGCTGCAGAATCCCAGGTTCTATTCCTGCATCAGGCAACTGTCTGTGTGGAGTTTGCACATTCTCCCATGTCTGCGTGGGTGCTCCGGTTTCCTCCCACAGTTCACAAATGTGCGGGTTAGGTGAATTGGCCACTAAATTGTCGTTGTGTTAGATGTAGGGGAATAGTCTGGGTGGGTTGCTCTTTGGATGGTTTGTCTAAGTAATCTAATCTAAAAAAATCCTCTTAAATATCATTCCTAACCCCCTCTGTACTCCTCAAAGATGTATCTTAAAATTGTTCTCTTTAGTCAACGTTTCCAGCATTCATGAAGCACTTTAGGTGAATTGTCGTGTGAAAGGCTCCATACAATGCAGGAAGTTGTTATTAATGTCTGACATTAGGAGAAACAGGAATTAACCCTCTCTATTATACCTGATGAATAGCAGCAAAAGCAGGAAACACTGAGCATGCTCCAGCCCACAATGGGCATCTGGTGATTGATCTCATTGCAGGACCAATAAGATGATGGGGATGGGTCTAGAAGACTAGCCAGTGCCGGTTGATCCTCCAACCAATCTGAGTGAATGAGGGGCGTGGCTATACTCAACCACGTGATAAGCTTCACTGGCAGCACAGTGTTGTTGGGACCAAGCCATTGGAAATGTGTGAAGGTGCAGGGCACGGTTAAGGAAAGATCTATTGACCAGGAAGGGAAGGAAATTTTAATGGAATGGGCTGAGACGTTTTACAGAACTTAGTGCACGTCGGAAAATACAAATTTGAAAATCCCAGGCCCGTGTTTGTGGCAAACCAGAAAATGGTGAAAGGCGTGAGTGATCACCACCATCCTTATTGGGGGCAGTGATCCACGGGACACGTGTGTGGCTGTCGACTTTGTGAGGGGCAAGCTGCAGGGGGACGCATGCGCAGCCTTCCCTGGCAGGCTGTGATAGGGCAAGATTTACACAGTGTCAGCGTCAGGATGTTTTCAATGTCAAAGAGTGTGATGCTAGAAAATCACAGCCGGTCAGGCAGCAGCCGATCAGTGGGAAGGAAGATAGACATGTAGGACAGGTCAAGAGGACGGTGCTGAGTTGGAAGGCTGGATGTGGGATAAGGTGAGGGGAGTGGAAATGAGGAAACTGGTGAAATCCACATTGATCCCATGTGGTTGGAGGATCCGAACACAGAAGATGAGGCGTTCTTCCTCCAGGCATTAGATGCCTGGGATTTGGCGGTGGCGGTGGCCCAGGACCTGCATGTCCTTGGTGGAGCAGGAAGGGGAGTTAACGTTTTGGGATACAGGGTGTTTGGCTTGTTTAGTGTTTTACTGTTCGTTCACAGACCTTTTGTAAGTTAATTTTCCTCTGCTGCCCAACCACTGGCAATGTGCTGCTCTCTAAATGGACTAAATTTTCCACAGTATCTTTGCCAGTGAATAATTTTTTTCAACAAGAGTGCATTTTCCTTCCATTTCTGACCATTAAATTTTGCAACATTCTCACTTCCTGTAATGCATCCCTGTGTTTCTCTCTCCACAGATACCAGTGATTAATGCTAAAGCCCCATTGCCTGTGGAGAGGGTGATGTTTGACTTCCTTGTACAGCTGCAGTTCGTGTGGTGAAGGTGCTCCCACAATGTAGTTGGGGAAGAGCTGTTACAGATTGTTCACTGCGACAGTGAAGAGTTGACAATGTGTCTGCAAATCAACAACAGTTTGTATTTTTATCATTTTTATAATTTCACAGAAGTTGAGAATTTCTGACATAAGGCCACAGATGGGGATATTAGGTCAGGTGATCAAAAGTATTGCCAAATAAGCAGGTTTTCAGGAATACATTAAAAGAGGAAAGCAGGTCTGAGAGGGTCAGGGTGCGAATTCCAGATTGTGTTGCCTTGACCGTGTCGAAACAGCCAGACCGGTGAAGCAATGAATAAATGCATCTTTGGGAGTCTGAAAGAAAATGAGTTGTCGAGGTCTCACAGGTTGTGTGGTGCAGGGAGACAGGGATGTTCACAGCCAGGAATTACATCAAGGGAGAGAATTTTAAATTGTTGCTTGTAAATAGGAGCCTTTTGATGAATCAGCAAGTTTTGGTACAAGTGAACACTTGGGCAGTAGATATATAGATATTCTTGAGATTATATGTAAGTTGAATGTGGGAGGCTGGCCAGGACTGTGTTTGGATAACGAAGTCTAGAGATAACACAAGTATGGATGAGTATTTCAGTGAATGAGCTGAGACTAGGGTGGAGTTGGGTGATGTCACTGATGTAGAAATAGTAGTTTTGGAGTCTGACTCCTCCTCATCACTCCCCCTCACCAATTCACAAATTATGTTCCTTGTTCTGTCTGTCTTTTCTGGTTATGTCCTTCTCTCCAATTCTGCTCAGAACTAATATTTGACATCAAGGTTGTTGGAAAATCCTGCTCCATCTCCACTCTCCCTTTCCTTTCTGAATTCTTCATATGTGGTGTCCATCCAGGATCTATCTTTGTCCCCTCCTGTATCTCACCTATATACTGCCAGGAGGTGACATCGTATTGGTTTCACATGTACACTGACAATGCCCAGCTCTCTCTCCCCATCATCCCTCTCCATTGCTCCACTGTTACTCATTCATCAAACTGCTCACCACACGCCTACAACTTGATTGGCTGCAATTTCCTCCAATGAAACACTGCAATGATTAAATCCATTGCCTTCAGTTGCTATTACAAATTTCTTTCCCTTACTGCTGGGCCCCTCCCTCTCACTGGGAAATGCCTGAGGCAGAACTACACTCTTCACAATATTGCTCTCATATTATGACCCCAAGGTAATCTTCTGATCAGATGTTTACACAATCGCAAACACCAGGAATTCCAATCTCTAAAATGTTGCTTTTCTCCACCTCACCCCAGCTCCATTGCTACTGAAACCCCTTACCCATGTCTGTGTTGCATTAAAATTGGCAAATCTAAAACAGAACCCTTGATTCTGCAACTGACCCAGAATCTGGTTCTAGGTTCCCTCATGATGGGACACATCCTCTCAGTATATACCCTGTCATACTCCTTAATAAGCCTATATGTTTCAATAAGATCCCCTCTCATTCTCCCCCAAATCCAATGAGTCGAGTCCCAACTTCTTCAGCCTTTTCTTAAAAGATAGTCCCTGCAAACCAGGGATCATCCCACTCAATCTTCTCTGAATGCTTCAGATGAAGTGATGTATTTCCTTAAATAAAGGGACCAAACCTTCTCTCATTACTCCAGATGTGGTCTCACTTGCACTATATAAAGTGGCTCTCAGGTATATACTCCAAACTCTTATACTGCAAATCCCCTGAAATCAGGAACAATATTCCTTTTCCCTTCCTGATGACCTGTTGTAACTGTGTGCTAGCCTTCTTTGTTTCCTGCACAGTTACCCACTGGTCCCTTTTGTGTTGCAGGTTTCTACAGTTTCCACCATTTAAATAGTCCTCTGTTCTTTTATTACCTCCTCCAAAATGAACAACTTCACATTATCCCAAGTTATGCTCCATTTACCAACTTATCCACTTCTCCAACGAATCCCTCCCTGTAAGCAGTTTATAATCCTTTTGGAAGTTTACTGTTCTGCATTTTCTAGGAGATTCCCCCGTCATTCTAAATCTTTCCAGGGAGCACCGGGCAGTGGGAAGCATGCTGAGTTGCTGTCTTTTCAGAGAGACGCTTTGGAGTGACTGGGAGGATCTTGCTGCCCATTGGTTAGAATGGAGACTACTTGCCCATCAAGCTGCATGAACCTTTCACTCCCCATGTCTTATTGATGAGGCACAGCGGCAACACGGAAGGAAAGAAAAGGAAGCAAATCCTACTCTCCGCATCTCACTGACTCTTGGAACATTCTGTACCATGTGTCAAAGATCTGCCCTGTTCAGTCACATGAAGTACCAAGGTGGAAACTCATAGAAACCCACATAGATTTCCCCCTGAACTGACTGATGACCTCAAGGAGTAATGTCTACAGTCGTCCTGGGCCAGGTGGAGGGGATGGTGTGAGTTACTAACCTGACCTGACAGTGACAGATTTTATAAACTTGTATTACAGGATACTACAGGTGGATATTCAGATGGGAATCTCAGTAATTGTAACGCCAAACTCTGACTGAATTACTCCATTCATCAGGACCTGGATATTTGCACTGTGTGTGAGTATTTTGTTCCTGCTCAATTCCATTTACTGCATAAAAATTCTCCTTTGAATCAAACCACCCTGTCAATAGATCTCCCCGAAATCTTCAATATGTGTCCAGTAATCCTTTTATGATGAGTTGATGAGTGTAAGGTTTAACATCCTAATGTATATGTTTTGTAAGCACTTGTTTCTCAGCTCTCTTCGATTTCCTTTGCTACAAGGAGAACAATCTCAGTTTCCCCAAACCCCAGATTCCCCAATGTCTGATTGTTGTCTATAAGGCACACATGGGTTGTTTTGGAACATTCTCCACTTGCCTGCATCAGTGCAGCTCCCAGCAATGTTAAAGAAAGTGAACATCCTCCAAGAAAAAGCACTCTGCCTGAGTGAAGTCCCATCCACCACATTCAGCATTCCCTCTCTCCACCCCCGAGGTACAGTGGCATCACTGCGCAAAAGGTATAGTCAGTATTGTCCTACCAGACCATCGGGCTGCTCTCTCGTTATGGAGAGATGTCTGGTGGTGGTTTAACCTGAAGGTTACCACAGCCCAGGCAAGGGGAGAGGTTGAGAACAAGAGTCCATCTATTATAGATGGATATTCTTGATATGTATTAACAACACCCATGTCCCTGCAACTAAAATCCCCCATTCCTTGAACCATCCTGGTAACTCTCCTGTGCCCCCTCTCAGGGATCCTGCCATCCTTCCCAATGTGTGGGCGACCTCTGGTTTGCACAGACCCAGCTGCTCTGTGTTTCTGCGGGTGATGTCGTCATCGAGCAACAGTTGCACTAAACCTCACTGTCTGTGAGGGTGGGAGACACAGAAATCCCGAAAACATTTGAGATGTATTTAGTGTGCACTTGCGATGCCATGATACATGACACTTTTCCACAAGTAATGGAAAATAGATGAGGATAGTTCGGTGGTAGTTTTTTTTTCTCACAGACCCGATGGACCACCAGACCTTTTTCTGTTCTGTAGACCGCTGAGCTGTTTATTATAGGAATATGACAGGCTCCATTGGACATCAGGTCAGAAAAGGTGATACGAGAATTGATGACACGTGATTGGTAAATGTTTTTGGGAGGAAAGTGAGACGCAGAGGTTTAAGAGGAAATTCAGAAGCTCAGCACAGGAATTGGAAAGGGCCATCATCAAGTGAGAAATAAACATTGGGCATCTTGAAAGCTGGAAATAAAGAAAGGCACATATAGCAGAGCTTTGAGAGACTGGAGGGGATTAGACATGGGGAGGATAATGAAACTGGAGGAGATGCAAATTGGTAAGGATTGTGAGGATGGAGGATATTACAGAGATAGAGATATTTGTGATAGAGATTTTTGGATTTTGAGGCTGGAGAGGAATTATAGAGATGAGGAGGGTTTGTAAGGCTGGGTGAGGTGGCACTGGTAGGGAGAGATCCAAGCATAGAGGAATTTACAGAGGTAATGAGTCATAAAGTTATACAGCATCGACACAGACCCTGTGGTCCAATCGGTCCGTGTCGACCATAAATTCGAACTGAACTAATCGCATCTGCCTCCACTTGGTCCAAGTCCATCCTAGCATTCCCTATTGATATATGGGTCCAAATGTTTTTTTCCTATTAGAATCCCATTCCACTACCCTTTTGCTCTACATTTACCCCTGACTAATTCACTCAACTCAATCATTCCTGAACACTATGGGCAATTGAGCGCAGCCAGTTCACCTTCCCTGTACATCTATGGATTGTGGAAGGAAACGGGAGCACCTGGAGGAACCCACGCTGACATGGGGAGGAATATGCAAACTCCACATGGACAGTGACCCAATACAGGAATTAAGCCTGTGTCCCTGGCGCTGAGAGTTAGCAGTGCGAATCGTTGACCCACTGTGCCACCCTGAAATTGCAATTGTATTCACAGCTGCCATGTCCTCTGCAAGTTTATTCCACATGTGAAACACTCTCTGTGCAAAAACAAAAAATAAAATCCGGAACTTCTTTTTAAAGCCTTCCTTTTCTTACGTTAAAAAGTATGTCCCCAATCTTGAATCGCGCCCCCTCCTGGAAAGGGCACCTGCTGTTCACATTACTGAAACTCTTTAGGATTTTATAAACCTCTAATAAGGTCACCCCTCAGCCTCCTGTGCTCCAGTGAAAAAGGACCCAGCCTATCCAGACTCTGCTTATAATTCAATCCCTCCATTCCCATCACCATCCTGGTAAATCTCTTCTGAAAGTGCTCCGATTTAATAATATCCTTCCTATAACAGCACAACCAGAACTGGGCACAGTATTCCAGAAGAGGCCTCACAACACCCTGTACAACCTCAACATAACGTCCCAACTCCGAGGTTCAAAGATCTGAGCAATGAAGGCAAATGTGCGAAACCCTTTCTCAACCACCGTGTCTGCATGTGACACATACTTCAAAGACCTGAACCCCTCGGTCTCTTTGTTCCATATCACTATCCGAGGCCCAACTTTTAATCAGTGTAAGTCCTGCCCTCGTTTGTTTTACCAAGATGTAATATTTTGCATTTATTCCAATCCAAAAAATCACAAACATCCTTCGAGTATAAAGGCAAGAATAGTATACTTAAGAGTAAAATCAGTAAGGCAAAAAAGGGGACAGGACTCCGCTTTGGCGAATAGGATAAGGAATAGGGAAAGGGTTTTTAGAAATGCATTAAGAGCAAATGGGTCACTAGAGAGAGAATAGGCCACTTCAAAGATCAACAAGGCAGCCTTTGTGTGGAGACGCAGGAGATGGGGTTGTTGGGGGGGATACTAAACAAGAGGCATCAGTGTTTACTGTGGAGAAGGACAGATTTGTGGGGGTTGTCAAGATTTGAGATCGTGAGGGTGATGAGATGGGAGGAGATTGGAGGATGTTACAGAGATTGTTATTTGTGATACCAGAGATAGTGATGGTCCTGAGTCTAGGGAGGATTTCTAGAGATAAGGAAGGGTTTAGTCTGGATGAGGTGAAAGTGATCTGAGGAGTTGTGAGGACCGAGGAATTCACAGTGATAGCGAGAGTTAGTCATAATGTTATACAGCAAAGTAACAGACCCTGTGATTAAACCAGTCCATGCTGACCATAATTCCCAACTAATCTAATCGCACCTGCCTCCGCTTGGTCCACATTTATCCAAATATTTCCTATTTATATACTTGTCTGAATGTATTTTAAACATTCTAATTGTTTGTTCCATATCACGACTCAAAGCCTTACTTTTAATTAGTGTAAGTCCTGCCCTCATTTGTTTTATCAAGATGTAATATTTTGCATCAGTATTTACTGTGGAGAAGGACACCGGAAATGTAGAATGTGGGGAAATAAATGGTGACATCTTGAAAAATGTCCATACTACAGAGTACTGGATGTCTTGAAACGCATAAAGGTGGACCTATCCCCAAGCTTTGTTCAGGTGTACCCTAAAATTCTGTAGGAAGCGTGGGATGTGATTTCTGGGCTTCTTGCTGAGATTTTTGTATTATTGATAGTTACAGCTGAGGTGCCAGAAGACTGCGGGTTAGTTAATATGGCGCCACTATTTAACGGAGGCGGTTTGGACAAGCCCGGGAACTACAGACGCTGTGCTAGACTAGGTGTTGGAGGGAGCCCTGAGCGACAGGATTTGCGTGTATTTGGAAAAGCACGGACTGATTAGGGATAGTCAGCATAACGTTCTGCATGGGAAATCATGTGTCACGTACTTGATCTGGTTTTTAAGAAGTAACAAACAGGATTGATGAGAGCAGAGCAGTAGATGTGATCTATATGGACTTCAGTAAGGCGTTCGACAAGGTTTCCCATGGGAGACTGGTTAGAAAGGTTAGATCTCACGGAAGTAGCCATTTGGATATAGAACTGGCTCAAAGGCAGAAGACAGAGGGTGGTGGTGATGGATGATTATTTTTCAGACTGGAGGCCTGTGACTAGTGGAGTGCCACAAGGATCGGTGCTGGGTCCACTACTTCTCATCAATTATATAAATGAATTGGATGTGAACACAGGAGGTATAATTAGTAGGTTTGTAGATGGCACCAAAATTGGAGGTGTAGTGGACAGTGAAGAATGTTACCTCAGATTTCAATGGGATTTTGATCAGATGGGCAAATAGGCTTAGGAGTGGCAGATGGAGTTCAATTCAGATAAGTGCGAGGTGCTGCATTTTGGAAAAGCAAAGCTTAGCAGGACTGATACCCATCATGGTCAGGTCCTGGGGAGTGTTGCTGAACAAAGAGACCTTGCTGTGCAGGTTCATAGCTCCTTGAAAGTAGAGGCGCAGGTAGATAGGATAGTGAAGGTGTTTGGTATGATTTCCTTCATTGGTCAGAGTATTGAGTAAGAGAGTTGGGAGATCATGTTGCGGCTGTTCAGGTCATTGGTTTGGCCACTCTTGCAATATTGTGTGCAATTCTGTTCTCCACCTATCAGAAGGATGTTGTGTAACTTGAAAGGTTCACATAAGATTTATAAGGATATTGCCAGGGTTGGAGGGTTTGAGATATAGGGAGAGGCTGTATAGGCTGGGGCTGTTTTCCCTGAAGTGTCAGAGGCTGAGGCGTGATCTCAGATTAGATTAGATTAGATTACTTTACAGTGTGGAAACAGGCCCTTCGGCCCAACAAGTCCACACCGACCCGCCGAAGTGTAAACCACCCATACCCCTACATTTACCCCTTACCTAACACTACGGACAATTTAGCATGGCCAATTCACCTGACCTGCACATCTTTGGATTGTGGGAGGAAACCGGAGCACCCGGAGGAAACCCACGCAGACACGGGGAGAATGTGCAAACTCCACACAGTCAGTCGCCTGAGGCGGGAATTGAACCCGGGTCTCTGGCGCTGTGAGGCAGCAGTGCTAACCACTGTGCCACCGTGCCGCCCAGAGATTTATAAAATCATGAGCATGGATCGGATAGATAGACAAGGTACTTTCACTGGAGTGAGGGAGTCTAGAACCAGAGGGCATCGATTTAGCACGAGAGGGGAAAGATATAAAAGGGACCTAAGGGGCAACTTTTTCATGCGACGGTGGTGCGTTTATGGAATGAGCTGCCAAAGGGAGTTGTGAAGGCTGCTACAATTGCAACATTTATTAGGCATCTGGATGGGTATATGAATAGCAAGGGTTTACAGGGATATCGACCAAGTGCTGGCAAATGGGAAGGGATTAGTTTCTGATATCTGGTCGGCAGGGACGAGTTTGACTGAAGGGTCTGTTTCCGTGCTGTATGTCTGTGACCCACAGCCGGGGATCAGCTCAGTGGGTTTCAGTCTCTTAAAAGGTAAATCTTACTCTGTTTTACATTTTAAAATCTGCAACATTCAGTAGAGTGAGTGTTTATTAGTTTAAATGCTTCTATTATGATCTTTTGGTTGAACGTTTTAAATATAAAATACAGGTACTACTGTATTCGAGTAGTCTTTTGTAAAGCTGTAAGACTGCCTTTTTCTGGGTCTACCGATTAAAATGCAGAGATGGCCATTCATACAGTGATGTGCACTTCCTGGAGGAGAGTAGGGAGAGGTTGAATGATCCTGATGATAGCGTGCAGGAAGTGAAGCAATACCTCTTGTATCACATGCATCTGATGGAACGGTGCTTAATGGTAATGAAGAATTTACAAGAGTCAGGTGTGTGATAGTTGGCAGTTTCAGGCCGGAAAACTGCAGATACAGTTAGGTAGATAGGTTACCTCTCGGTAAGGTAGGAGAGGGAGATAGGTAGAGCAGGAGTCTCCTGTGGCTATCCCCATCTGAAACAAGTATACTATTTTGGATAATGTAGGTGGTCATAGACTCTCAGGGGAATGTTGCACTGACAGCCAAGTTACTGCTACTGAGACTGGCTCTGCTATAATAAGAGGTATATCAGATTCCAAACACTCAATGATGATAAGGGACTCTGTAGTCGGGCACAGACTGCTGTTTCTGCAGCTGACAGTGAGACATCAGAATGGGATGGCATCTCCCTGGTGCCAGGATCAAGGATGTTTCGGACAGGTAGCAGAATATTCTCAAAGGGAAGAACGACCAGTGGGAGGTCATTGTACATTGGTACCAATGACATAGGAAGGGGAAAAGATGAAGTCCTGATGAGAGAATATAGCAAATTAACCTGGAATATAAAAAAGTAGGTCCTCGGTCATAATATCTGCATTACTCCCGGTGTTACACGCTAGTGAGAGTAGGAATAGCAGGATGGAGGAGATGAATGATTAGTTAAGTAGCTGGTGTAGGGCAGAAGGATTCACATCTTTTGATCATTGTAATCTCCTCTGGAGTAGAGTGGACCTGCATAAGAAGGATGGATTGTACCTGAATTGGAAAGTGTCTAATATCCAGGCAGGGAGATTTGCTAGTGTTACTCAGGAGGCATTAATCCAGTGATGGTAAACCCAAAGAGATAGTGAGAAAAGAGTTATGTCTGAGACTGGTACAGTTCAGAAGTCAAACAGTTAAGGCAGGCAAGGGCAAGGCACTGAACCAGGTAGAACTGACAAGTTACACTGCAGTTACTTCAATGCAAGAGGCCTGACAGGGAAGGCAGATGGGCTCAGGGTATGGTTTTGAACATGGGACTATGATATCAAGAGTATGACAGAATCGTTGCTCAGGGATGAGTGGGACTGGCAGCTTAATGTTCCAGGGTGTCGATGCAAGAGGAAGGATAGAAAGGGGGACATGAGAGGAGGCGGAGTGGCCTTTTTGTTTCGGGATAGCATTATAGTTGTGCTTAGGGAGGATATTCCTGGGAGTACGTCCAGTGACGTTATTTTGGTGGAACTGGGAAATAAGAAAGGAATGATTACCTTGTTGTTATTATCTGCGTGGGCTTTGTCTGTTTGCTCTGGTTTCCTCCCACTATCTAAAGATATGCAGGTTGTGTGGATATTCTGGGCTGAATTGCCCATATTGTTCAGGGATGTGCAGGTTAGGTGGATTGGCCGTGTGAAATTGCCCATAGTGTTCAGGGATGTGCACGCTAGGTGGATTAGCCATGGGAAATGCAGCGTTACAGTGGTAAGGTAGGAGTCTCTGAGGGTCGGTGTGGTTGTGATGGGCTGAATGGCCAACTTCCACGCTGTCCGGATTCTCTGATAATTCTTCTAGTTTTAAAATAGTTACAGAAAATAATAGACCAGATATAAACGGTGTTCTAAATTGGACAAAGGTGAATTTTGACAGCACAAGGCCGAGAAATTTCAATATTCCTTTGCTATTCCCAGGGAAAGGGACGGCTGGAAAGTGGGAACATAAGAACATAAGAAAGAGGAGCTGCAGCAGGCTACCTGGCCCCTCAAGCCTGCTCCGCCATTCAGTAAGATCAGGGCTAATCTTTTCATGTCCTCAGATACACATTCCTGATCTCTCACCATAATCCTTAATTCCTTTCCTGTTCACAAATCTACCTTTTGACCTAAAGATAGTCAAGTTGATAATCTAAACTGCTGCACTCAGCAGCAAATTCCACAGATTCACAGATTTAGCTGAAGAAGTCCATCCTGAACTCAGTCCAAAATCTGATATCCCCTTATTTTGATGCTCTGCTTCCTAGTTTGACCCACCCCCAGCGGAAATCACCTCCTTGCTTATATCTTATCTACTCCGTTCATAATTTCCTATCCAACCTCCCATACTTCGAGATTCCAATGAGCATACTACCAGTTTCCTCAATCTCTCCGCATACGCTAACCCTCTGAAATCCTGACTAAAACTAGTGAGCCTCCTTGTGGTGTAAAATTATGTCCCAATACATGTGTGAATCATAATGTAACACATGTATTGGGCCAAGCAGTGGAATGTGGTGAAACGGTTAAAAATTATGTCCCAATACATGTGTGAATCTAACCGGAATGGAGGTGTTGCTTAGTCCCGTGTGAATCTTATTACACACCTCCCCGTGTGAATCTTCTTATCTGTATGTAACCAGAATGGAATGTGTTTTTTAGCCTTGCTCTGCTGTTCACATGAATGTTTATATCTGGAAAAGAGTATATCAGCTGGAAAAGTCTCCAGTTCGGTGAGTCTGCTCCGGGGTTACGTTTAACCGCCGAGCGTGGGTTGTTGGCAACCGCTCTACGAGAACTGACGGCTCCCAGTTCCGGTAACATGTAGAGTGAGTATAAGCCAGACCCGTTGTATGAGACCTGGTTGTGGCGACGCTGCGGGGAATAAAATGCCCATATTCTAGCAGACTCGCCTCTTGGTCGTTTGTTCTGTGTCAGACTACTCTCCTACGAACCTGACCTTGAGAATTTTTTAAAACACTCCTCTACACTTCCTCCAGTGTCAGTACATCCTTCCTGAAGTAAGGGCACCAAACCTGTACACAGTATTCCAGGTGTGACCTCACCAGCACCCTGTACAGCTGCAGCATAACCCTCCCTCTAGGAATGAAGGACAATATTCCCTTCACTGCCTTAATTACTTGCTGTATCTGCAAACCAACTTCCTGTGATTCATGCACAAGGACACCCAACTCCCTCTGTACAGCAGCATGCTGCAAGTTTTCACCATTTCATCATCAGTTTGCTGTTGGTCCGACCAAAATGTATGACCTCACCTTTCCCAACATTGAACTCCATCTGCCAAATTCTTACCCACTCACGTAACCTACCTGTATCCCTGTGCAGACTTACAGTGGCCTTGGCACACACTACCACTCATCTTAGTGAAGTTTACCTTTCATGAATCGATGCTGTGTCTGGTTGATGAGACAGTTTCTATCCACATAGCTCACTATTTCTTCCTTAAGAGATCGGGCATCTTCCCCACTAAGGACGTTATGCTAACGGGTCCATTTTAAAATATTCGCATCACATTTGCAACTTGCCAATCTGTCAGAACTGTCCCAGAGTCCAGCAAATTTTAGTGAATTATCACGAGTGCATTTGCTATTTACACTTTACCATCTGTTAACGTCCCCTGGGATGCATTCCATCACGGCCAGGCGACCCATCTATCTTTAGGCTGTTATCTTTCCCAACACGACCTCTTTACTGAGAATCATTGCTTCTCTGTCCTCATCTGCCATTGCGTCCATAGGCCTGCGACAACGAGAGTACACAGACAGTATGATCCTGTTAAGGCCTTAGCAGGTAGTGTGGGAAATGCTGCCCGTTGAGAAAAATTGAGGGTCTGGTCAAGAAAATGAAGGAGGGATATGGCAGGTGCAGACATCTGTGTTTGTGTGAATTCCTGGAGGAGTATAGGGGAAGTAGGAGTATACTCGAGGGAAACCAGGAGAGCAAAACGGGACATGAGAGAGCTTTGGGAAATAGGTTCCCGGAGAATCCAGAGATTCCAGAAATACACTAAGGATAAACGAGTAACCAGGCAGAGAATAGGAACCCTCAAAGATCAAGGAAAAGCTCCTGTTTGTCCTAGATAAGTATATACCTGTCAGGCAGGGAGGAAGCTGTAGAGTGCGGGAGCTGTGGTTTACAAAGGAAATGGAATCTCTCTTCAAAAGGAAGAAGGCGGCTTATGTTAGGATGAGATGTGAAGGCTCAGTTAGGGCGCTTGAGGGTTACAAGATAGCCAGGGGAGTCCTAAAGAAAGAGCTCAGAAGTGCCAGGAGGAGACATGAGAAATTGTTGGCGGATAGGATCAGGGTAAACCCTAAGGCTTTCTATAGGTATTTAAGGAATAAAAGAATGACGAATAAGATTGGGCCAATCAAGGATAGTAGTGGGAAGTTGGATGTGGAGTCAGAGGAGATAGGGGAAGCACTAAATGAATATTTTTCAACTGTATTCACTTTAGAAAACGAAAATGTTGTCGAGATTACTGAGATACAGGCTACTCGACTAGGTGGGATTGAGGTTCATAAGGAAGAGCTATTAGAAATCCTGCAGAGTGTGAAAATAGATAAAACCCATCCGGCCCAGTGGCCTTATCCTCGGATCCTCTGGGAAGCCAGGGAGGAGATTGCCGAGCCTGTGGCATTGATCTTTAAATCGTCATTGTCTACAGGAATAGTGCCAGAAGACTGGAGGATGGCACATGTGGTTCCCCTGTTCAAGAAGGGGAGTAGAGGACAACCCTGGTAATTCTCGACCAGTGAGCCTTACTTCAGTTGTTAGTAAAGTGTTGGAAAAGGTTATAAGAGATAGGATTTATAATCAGCTAGGAAAGAGTAAATTGATTAGGGATAGTCAGCACGGTTTTGTGAAGGGTAGGTCGTGTCTCACAAACCTTTATTGAGTTCTTTGAGAAGGTGATCAAACAGGTAGATGAGAGTAAACCGGTTGATGTGGTGTATATGGATTTCAGCAAGGCGTTCGGTAAGGTTCCCCACAATAGGCTATTGTACAAAATGCAGAAGGACGGGATTGTGGGAGATAAAGCAGTTTGGATCAGTGATTAGCTTGCTGAAAGCAGACAGAGTGGTGGTTGATGGGAAATGTTCATCCTGGAGTCCAGTTACCAGGGGTGTACCGCAAGGGTCAGTGTTGTGTCCACTGCTGTTCGTCATTTTCATAAACGACCAGGATGAGGGCGTAGAAGGGTGTGTTAGTAAATTTGCAGACAACACTAAGGTCGGTGGAGTTGTGGATAGTGATGAAGGATGCTCTACGTTACAGAGAGACTTGGATAAGCTGCAGAGCTGGGCTGAGAGCTGGCAAATGGAGATTAATGCAGACAAGTGTGAGGTGATTCACTTTGGTCAGAGTAACTGGAATGCAAAGTACTGGGCTAATGGTATGATTCTTGGTAGTGTAGATGAGCAGAGAGATCTGAGTGTCCAAATACACAGATCCTTGAAAGTTGCCACGCAGGTTGACGGGGTTGTTTAGAAGGCATACAGTGTTTTAGCTTTTCTTAATAGAGGGATCGAGTTCCGGAACCATGAGGTCATCTCTATGTGGAGAGTTAGGAGAAGGTCGGATAATTCTCCTTGGAGCTCGGAAGGTTAAGCAGTGATTTCATCCAGGAGCAGATTTCTTTCCAAGATATTTAATTTAAAGAGAGACAGATGGAGAAATTATTAACGTCATAATTTTTAGTAACTGCTTTAAAGTAATTGGCAAATAATGCAGGTTAAAAATGTGAACATTATTTTATTCCGTAAGTTCTAAGCATGTGGATCAGTTTGAACGACAGCTGGATGCAGATTCAGTAATTATTGTCAAAATAAATTTGCAATTTAGCTTCTTTTAAGGAAGGATTTGGAGGAATACAGGCAAATGGGAGGTGAGTTGGGACAGACTGGCACCATCTCCAGAGGGAGAGAGGACAGCCCCAATGGGATGAATAGCCCCCAGTCCCTCTACTGTGATACTGCCCTCTTTCACTGAATGTTGAAGCTCATTCTAGTGCAGAGCCATAGAGATGTACAGCATGAAAACAACCCCTTTGGTCAAACTAGTCCATGCTGACCAGATGTCCTAACCTAATCTCGTCCCATTTGCCAACACGTGGCACACATCCCACTACATCCTTCCAATACATATACCCATCCAGATGCTAAATGGTCTAATTGTAGCAACCTCCACCCCTTCCCCTGACAGAAGATTCCATACACGCACCACCTGCTGTGAAAAAAGTTAACCCTCTGATCCCTTTTAAATCTTTCCCCTCTCACATTAAACCTATGCCCTCTCGTTCTGGACTCCCCCACCCCAGGGAAAAGACATTGTCTATTTATCCTACCCGTGCCCCTCATGATTTTATAAACCTCAGTAAGGTCACCCTTCAGCCTCCAATAATCCTGGGAGGAGCGCATAACTCGTGTCACAATGGGGTCCGGGTGATTGATGGCAGCTTCAGACCAATAGGAGAGTTGGTGTGATCCTCCAGACAATGGGAGTGAATGAGGGGTGGGTCCAGTGGGCCAACACCTGACCATGAACTGTGCAGGTGCAGTGTCACTGTGGTGGGGGTGCACTCAGTGAGTGTGAAGGGAGTGAGAGAGACAGCAGAGACTGGGAGAGAAATTGTGTTTGTGTGGACTGGGAGTGTTTATAAACACGGTTTTAGGCGGCTAGATCTGAATTAGAAATTCCTGGTAAATTAGAACCAAAAGAACTGCGGATGCTGTAAATCTCACACAACAACCAAAAGGTACTGGTAAAGCTCAGCAGGTCTGGCAGTATTTGTGAAGAGAAATCAGAGTTAACATTTTGGATCCGCTGACCCTTCCTCAGAACTGATGCGACTGAAAAGAAATGTCAGTTTATATGCAGAAGGTTGGAGTTAAGGAGTAAATGATAGGTGGTGATAGAGTCCAAAGAAAGAGATGGGAGCGTTGGAGGGGGAGGGTAAATAGCTGTTTATGGGGACTGTTAGTGGCTAAGCATAGGTAGTGTGTAATGGCAGGCTATATGATAACAAGGACTGGTGTGTGGGTTAAGAGGCTAGGGCGCTAGGACATTGAAGAGTTCAGGACCTAAAATTATTGAATTTGATACTGGGGATAGAGGTGTGCAGGGTCCCCAAGTGGAAGATGACGTGTTGTTCTTCCAGCTTGCGTTAAAGTGTGGCGCTGGAAAAGCATAGCAGGTCAGGTAGCATCCCAGGAGCAAGAGTTTAGGGCATAAGCCTTTCATCAGGAATGCTGGGATTGGAGGGGGAGGGGTGTAGTAAGAGGGCTGAGAGATAAATAAGAGGGATGTGTGGGGTTGGTGGGAAGGGAGCTAGGAAGGCAATAGGTAGATGTAGGTGGAGGGTAATGGAGAGAGGGTGGAGTGAATAATTGGAAAGGAAGTTGAACAGGTGGGACAGCTCAAGAGGGTGGTGTCGAGTTGGAGGGTTGGATCTGGGATAAGGCAGGGGCGGGGAGATGAGGAAACCTTGATTCTGTGGTTAAAGGGTCCCAATGTGGAAGATGAGGTTTTCTTCCTCCAGGCTTCGGGTGGCTGGGATTTGGTGGTGGAGGCAGCCCAGGACTTGCATGTCCTTGGCGGAGTGGGTGGGGAAGTTGAAGTGGTCGGCCACAGGATGGTTGGGTTGGTTGGTGGATGTGTCCCAGAAATGTTCCCTGAAACATTCCGCAAGTTGGTGTCCTGACTCCACAGTGGAGAGGAGACCACACCGAAATCAAAGGCCGTAATAGGTGAGGTGTTTGGATGTGCTGGAAAATCTCTGCTGGATGTGGAAGGGTCCTTTGGGGGTGAGGGGGAGGTGTGGGCACAGGTTTTACACCTCTTGCATTGGCAAGTGAAGGGGCTGGGAGTGGAGGGTGGATGGATCTGACTGGGAATTCACAGGGAATCGTCTCTGTGGAATGCTGAAAGGAATGGAGAGGAAAATATATCTGGTGGGATCTGATTGTAGGTGGTGGAATTGCGGAGGATGATGCGTTGTATCTGGGTGGAAGGGGAGGACTAGGGGGTTCTATCCTTGTTGCAGTTGGAGAGGTGTGGTTCAATGTCAGAGGTGTGGGAAGTGGTGGAGATACACTGGAGAGTATTGTTGACCACATGGGAGGGGAAATTGCAGTCCTTGAAATACGGGGTGTTTTGGTATGTTCTGGAGTGTTCTGCCAGCTTGCACCAAGCTTCACTGGAACACTGCAGTAAGCATGAGACAGATGTTGGCCAGGGAACAGACTCGTGTGTTAAAGTAGCAGGCAGCTGGAAGTTTAGGGTCTTTTTTGTAGCAGAACGTAGATCATCAGCTGCCATTTCCAGCACCTCCACTGAGATGCTGCCAGACACAGGTTCCTGTGCCCTTCATTAACAGCCAAGCACCCTCCCACTAGATTGTTATCCACTCCTTTGTCTTTCCAAATGTTACTGTTTCTTTTGGGCACTGACCTCACCTATTATCTACTCTTTATACCCCTATTTCCTGCAGTCCAAAGGTATGCAGGTTAGGTGAATTGGCCAAGCAGAATTTCTCGTAGTGTTCAGGTATGTATAGGTTAGGTGCATTAGTCAGGGGAAGTGTAGAATAATAGGGTCGGGGGATGGGCTTGGTTGAGAAACTCTTCAGAGGGTGGGTGTGGACTTGTTGGGCCGAATGGCCTGTTTCCACACTGTAGGTATTCTACTTTTCCCAGCTGCCATCGGTTCTGAGGAAGGGTCACTGGACCTAGAATGACCCTTGGTGTGTGCAGGAAGAGGAAACGGGAAAGGGGAGTTGGATCCAGTTTAGACTGGGAGGGTTTAATTACACTCTGTACAGGTAGTTAGGCCTGAATTAGAAACTCTTGGTCCCACGTTTACAGCAAATGGGAAAATGGCTGTGGCCCTCAGGCGGTGATAGGTCCTGAGTTATGGCCGCCATCTTTATTGGGGGCAAGGTACAGCGAGGCACATGGACATGTCCTCTTCCTGGGTGGGGGCGGGGTGATTGAAAGAGGAGCATTTACACATCAAACACATAACAAGAGAAATATTTGTCTTTACTGTTCAGCCTGCACTGACTGAGTTTTGTTTTGTCAATTCATTTTATAGGATATTAATTGAGAATAATTGAGACAGGGATCTCAAAAGCATTTTTCTATCATCAGCAGGGTCATCAGGATCTGAATACCATTGACATTTAACTGTGGAAGGAGAAAGGTGTGTCTGTTCTGTCTGTGGGCAAGTATCTGGTTTTTATTTCAAACAAAAAGCAGAAAGATGTTCAAATTAGTGGTTGGATCACCCTTGGGGTTTGTGTTCAATTCTGGGCCCTGCAGCTGTGGAAGGAGGTATTGGCCTGAGAGGGAGCACAGATTTATCCAAATTACACCTCGTCTCTTTATAGGAACTGTCAGATTTAGACCCAATCACCCACTTCATGATGTTAATCTGTAAACTCCTTATTTTCAATTCCTGCAAACTTCTCATTAAAATTCCTTATGGACTCAATTTCCAGCACCATTTCAGGTGGAATGTTCCAGGTTCTGACAACTGTCTATTCATTCAGAAACTGCTGAAGTCCTTGTTGACTCTGGGATTACAAAGGGCTGAATTGAGAGATGAGATGCTGTTCCTGAGCTCCCATTGAGATGCATTGGAGGTTGGGGCAGTGTAGGTGGGAGTAGACAATGAAAATGATAGGGCTGCACTGTGGGTGCTGCTTGGCTCAATGAGAGTGTTTTGGAGTTGCTGGTAAACCGAGCGAGGGGAGACAGGGAGAATGTGAACCCACAGCTTCAGTTTTAGTGCAGGCCATTCATAACTTCACATGATCTCAATGGGAACAGCCAAGTTGTAAGATACCTGCTGAGTTTTTTTTTTAAAAACAGTTTTTAAAGTATAAAATGTCAGCTTAAGTAAAGATAGGGGCTTTTGATTATAATGGAAATGTTTGAAGAGAAGGAAGGTTGCTAGCTCATTTAAATTCTCCTAATGGGAGTAACTAACTGAAACGAGAGAGACATTGTGATCGGAGACCTCAGACCAGTGGTGTGCTCCTCTTGCGCAATGTGGGAAATAAGGGACACTTCCTGTGTCCGTGACGGCAATGTGTGCAGGAAGACTGCCCATCTGCAACTACTGGGAAACTGCTTTTCAGAGCTGGAGCTGAGAGTGAACTCACTGTGGAGCAATACTGAGAATGTTATGGACAGCAGGTTCAGTGAGTTACTCACACTGCAGGTGAGGGTTACTTAGGCAGAAAGGGAATGGGTGACCATCAGATCAAGTCAAAGGCTCAGGAAGGAAGTGCAGGACTCCCCAGTCATCATTCCCCTTCTCAAACAGATATTGTGCACCGTTTGGGATTCTATAAGGCGGGGGGGGGTGGTGGGGGGAACAGGTGGGGTGGACTCTCAGGGGAAATCAGCAACAGCCAGGTTCATGACACCACAGATAGCTCCGCTGCACAGAACGGGAGGAAGGAGAATGGCAGAGCTGTAGTCAGGGTCAGAGACAGGCGCCTCTGTGGCCACAGACATGAATCCAGGACAGTGGAATCGAACCCAGGTCCATTTATTGATAAGTGCACAGACCCTTAAAGGTCAGCGTCCCAAATGCAACCTTCAGCACTTGATCACCCTGAAGCTCTACTTTCCAGGGACTGTGCACTTGTTCTGAGCCCTTCAGAGAGATTGAAGGGGTTAGGGAGAAAACAGGAACAGGGTTGTGTTGTAGCTCTACAAAATAACGGTCACCCTTCCCTCTCAGTCTCCCTCCTCTGTCTCCCACCTCCCATCGTGCCTCCTCCCCACCGCAGGGAAAATACCTTGTGTATTTACCCTATCCATGCCCCTACTGATTTTATAAACCTCTCTAAGGTCACCCATCAGCATCTGACGCTCCAGGGAAAACAGTGTATTTATCCTCTCCCTGTAGCTCAAATCCTCCAACCCTGACAACATGCTTGTAATACTATTCTGGCCACTTTCAACTTTCACAATATTGTTTTGATAGGAAGGAGACCAGAATTGCACGCAATATTCCAAGCGTGACCTAACCAATGTCCTGTACAGCCGCAATATGACCTCCCAACTGCGATACTCAGTGCTCTGACCAATAAAGGAAAGCATACTAAACACCTTCTTCACTATCCTATCTACCTGTGATTCTGCTTTCAAGGAGCTATGAACCTGCACTCCAAGGTCTCTTTGTTCAGCAGCACTCCCGAGGACCTTACCATTAAGTGTATACTTCCTGCTAAGATTTGCTTTCCCAAAATGCAGCACCTCACATTTATCTAAATTAAACTCCATCTGCCAGTCCTCAGCACATTCAACCATCTGATCAAGATCCCGTTGTAATCTGAGGTAATCCTCTTCACTGTCCACTACACCTCAAATTTTGGTGTCATCTTACTAACAATACTTCCTATATTCGCATCCAAATCATTTATATAAATTATGAAAATTAGTGGATCCAGCACTGATACTTTGTGACACCCCACTGGTCACAGGTCTCCAATCTGAAAAGCAACCTTCCACCACCACCCTCTGTCTTCTACCTTTGAGCCAGTTTTGTATCCAAATGGCTAGTTCTCTCTGTATTCCATGAGATCAACCTTGCTAACCAGTCTGCCATGGGGAACCTTGTTGAACGCCTTACTGAAGTCCATGTAGATCATTTCCACTGCTTTGCCCTCATCAATCCTCTTTGTTACTTCAAAAAAATTGACTCAAGTTCATGAGACGTGATTTCTCACACACAAAGCCATTATTAATATCCAGGACTTAACTCTGTACATTGGGATCTGTGTCACCCAGTTATGGGTGTTAATATTCTGGATAAAGTTCAAGTACACCAGCTTTATGTTAGTGACTGTGTTGAGTCTTGTTAATATCACCCACACAGGTAAGTTCCATTTGAAAGGCAGTCCCTATATCCCTAACCCCGCTCTCATCCCCACCATAGACAGTAAGTGGGAGGAGCTCATGGAGTTTCCATGTGAGAGAGATTGAGAAAACCTTCCCTTCTTTCTACTAGCCCACCAGGAAATGGTGGTAGTGTCCTTACCTCTGAACCAGAAGGATCGGGCTCAGAGTTGAGTAACAGCATCTTTGAAAAGGCTGATTGGAAAACATGCCCAAGCCGCCAGGCCATATTGTCTCCCAGCTGTCCCTACCTGAGACTCTAAACAGAACCTTCCGGTAGTTTCTCTCCTGTCAGACTCTCTCTCCCATTGCTCACTTTGTCCAGGGTCCCCTCCTACTGCTGCACTGATCCTGTCCCTCTCTGACCTGTCCATCCCCCAGTCCCCTCCACATTCATTCATTGTTTACAATCTCCAGCCCTGCCCCCTCCACCCTATTGGGCAGCAGCTGCTGTCAATCATCCAGCTTCGTGTGTGATCTGGAGCATGTGCTGTAGGAGGGGAGACAGTGCACGTGCGCAGTGCTGGCCAATTGTTGGTGTATGTGCAGGGCGGGTCAGTGCCAGGAGGGAGGCTGTGCGTGTATGGGATTAATCTGTCATTCGCAGTTTCCTCCCTCTGGGAACAGGACCCAGGGAAATGGCCCCTGCCCTGATATCATGACAAGTGGCACAGTGGTTAGCACTGCTGCCTCACAGCGCCAAAGACCCGGGTTCAATTCCCGCCTCAGGTGACTGACTGTGTGGAGTTTGCATATTCTCCCCGTGTCTGCGTAGGTTTCCTGCGGGTGCTCTAGTTTGCTCCCACAGTCCAAAGATGTGCAGGTCAGGTGAATTGGCCATGCTAAATTGCCCGTTAGTGTCAGGTAAGTGGTAAATGTAGGGGCATGGGTGGGTTGCGCTTCGGCGGGTCGGTGTGGACTTGTTGGGCCGAAGGGCCTGTTTCCACACTGTAATGTAATCTGTAATGTGTAAGTGGTCGGCTATCAGTGGGGGAAGCATTTTGCAGAAAGTTATCAGAACTCGTGTGAAGATTCAGGAATGTTATGGAAAGGAACACAGATGGGCCTGCAATGAAAGTTCTAATTTGGTTCATCTTAGTTCAATCAGATATGACTTGGCCAGTGTGTGCAGGATGGTTCTCATCAGAGGGTCCGTGTGGGGGAAATAAATAAAATGTTCCAGACTGGGGAAAAGAAATATCAGTTTGGTTCTGACCAGGAAGGAAACCTGGGAGGTGGGGGAAGGATTCACCAACATCCAGGAGGCTCCGAGTCAGACTCATTGATTTGATTTGATTAGATTTCCTACAGTGTGGAAACAGGCCTTCGGCCCAACCAGTCCACACCAACCTTCAGAAGAGTTACCCACCCAGACCCATTTCCCTCTGACTAATGCATCTAACACTGTGGGCAATTTAGCATGGCCGATTCACCTGACCTGCGCATATTTGGATTGTGGGAGGAAACCTTTTTTTGGTTCTTAGTCTGCAGGCAGGAGCTAGGAAGCTGATTTCAAAGAGAAGAGAGAGTGTCTGAGAACTGGGTGTGGAGGAAAAATGGTGAGGAGATTGGTTTGGATTTCAGTTCACAGAAGAGAGCAATTGTGAGACTGAGATTTAAAGCTTTGGGGGAGCAAAGAAACTACAATTTAATACTATCACTGTCTTATGAATTTCCATCCTGTGTTAACGGTGGTGACCTGTTTTCTCTGTTGTAGGGTTCTGAAAGGGCGGATTTGTGGATGAGAAATTCAAATTGAACTTCCTGTTCAGTTTTGATAGTTACTTGATCCGTGCCGATCTGAATATCATTTGGCCTTTTCATGTGGAAGGAAAGGTGTGTATTCTGTCCATGGGCGAATATTTCAAATGTCAGTGTGTCTGGAAAAAGTACTGAGACACAGCCAAGTCCATGTTAGCGTGGTGACTGTGGAGAAAGAGTTCATTTGTTGTTAAAAGTCTGAAAAAACATGGCACATTTCCCAGGAACGATTAAGCTACAGATTTGTTTTGTATGAGGACAAAGTTTTAATTAATCATGCAACCAGAAAGACACAAGGATGCCTGCAGTATGGAAAATGCTATGAAAACGGGATTGTTGTAAAGGAGTTGATTATCGATCGTGGCTTGTAATCCATTGGCGTTGTCACGTCAGTTCCAGCGCCGTGGGGAAACACTGGAAATGTGATGAGTGCAGTGTAGGTTTCAGTTATTAAACTGGAAAAAGTGCAGAAGAAATTTACAAGAATTTTTGCCAGGGCTCAGGGGTCTGAGTTAAAGGGAGAGGTTGGACAAGCGAGGATTTTTTTTTTTGTTTAGAGCAGAGGAAACAGAGGGGGAATGTTTTCTGGAAGTGTATAAGACCATGAGAGGCCTGGGTAAGGTGAATGCATTCAATCTTTTTCCCAGGGAATCAAGGAGTGGAGGGCATCAGTTTAAGGTTAGAGGAGAAATTATGAAAGGGAACCTGAGGGGCACATGTTTTACACAGAGGGTGGTATGTATATGGACTGAGCTGCCAGTGGAAGTGCTTGAGGTGGGTACATTAACAACATGTAAAAGACATTTGGACAAATACATGGATAGGAAAGGGTCAGAAGCAGATGGGTCAAGTGCAGGGAAATGGGGTTAGCGTGGATGGACATTCTAGTCAGTATTGGCCAGTTTGGGCCAAAGGCCTGTCTCTGCTGTAGGACTCTGACTCTAAGTATATTTACTATTTCTCCCGCTATCTCTGGTAGCAACCTGGGATGTATTCCATCTGAGCGACGAGTCTTGTCTACCTTTAGCTCCATTAACTTGCCCAGCTCTAACACTTTCGTGATAATGGTTGTTTCTTGTTCCTCACCTTCCTCAGTTTCCTTATCATTTACTGGCATGTTCTTCGTGTTCTCCACTGTGAAGACTGACTGCTGTGAAGACTTCCTGAACCCTGCTGGATAGGAATAACTGGGCACAGAACTCTGAGAGGTCTTCTTTGAGTCTTTATTAATGAGACATGGCAGTTACCTGGATAGTGTACATGCAGAACACCTCCAGGCAGCATCAGGTAACTCCCCGCCTGTCCGATGTGCCACTCCCATTCTTATACCTTTGTGGTTTGTGGTTTTGAATGGACGCTGTCTCTCAGTATTATCTCCATGGCAATGGCAGTTTAAAAGTTGAGTTCAGCCCAGCACTGATTGGTTAAACCACAAAACCCCTCCCCCACGCCCCTATGGCTCAGTCAGGTATCTGACAGGCACTTCAGTTTCAGTGGGGCTGTCTGTCAGGATTCTGATGTGAAAGAGCCGGTGTTGGAACGGGGTGGACAAAGTTAAAAACCACACATCACCAGGTTATAGTCCAACAGGTTTATTTAGAAGTACAAGCTTTTGGAGTGTGCTGTGATTTTTAACTTGATCAGGATTATCTCTATGGTAACGGTTAAGTGCTTCAACAATTACAGAGGCCATATGTTCCCCACACAATAGGTTCCCCTCTCGCAGTGTAAACTGCTATTCTGTCCCTGGGGATAGCTACTCATCACTTTTCTCCCCCAATCCCATCTAGCTTTCTGTTGATCTTTAAAGTTTTTCTCATCTCCTAGTTTCTCCTTGGTCTTTGCCAATTTGTATGCTTTCTATTTCAATTTCATAGACTCCCTTATTTCCTTAGCCATCAATGGCAGATTACTCCTTTTCCTACAGTCCTTCCTTTTCACTAATATATACTTTTGCTGAGCAGTTTGAAAAAATTCTTTGATATTCCTCCACTGTCCGTCAACTGTCCCACCGTAAAGTCTTTGCTACCAGTCTACATTAGCCAACTCCTGTCTCATCTTATTGTAGTCTCCTTTGTTTAAGCACAGAATCTGTATTGGATTTAATCTTCCCGCTTTCCAACTGTATTCTAAATTTGACCATATTTATCACAAGTCTTTTATCAGATTACGAGGTGAGACGATGTTACCTGGGTGTTTTGGTTTTCATTGTCAGAGACCTTGGCTTTGTAATAAAGTACAGGATAGATATTCACAACAGAGTATTCTGGACGGTGTGAATTTACTACACAATCAAAAACCATAAATCACTGTCTCCCCTCAGTTTAAAATTGCAAAATCATTATCTCCTACACGCTTCCTCATCTTCTAAGTTTGAAATGCTAATCCCCCTGACTATCCTACTTTTCCCGAAAATCTCCTTTGGCGAAGGTGGTGATTTTTGGATTCAGCTTTCCAGTTATTAACGTAAGAAGATAAGCACTGGGCACAGGAGAGGGAATGCAGCCCTTTGAACCAGCTCCACCATTTAATACCATGATGACTGAGCTCACCTCGGTCTCAGCTGGATTTTCCCGCCTGCTCTATCTCACCCTTCAACTCATTGAAAATTAAAAATCTGTATCTCTTCATTAAATTTGCTCATTGTTCTGGCATCCACCGCATTTTGAATAGGGAATTCCACAGATTCACAACACATTGAGTTAGGTACATTCTCCTTCATGAGAATACAATAGAGTTCTTATAGTGCAGAGTCCACACCAACCCAATGATGAGCCTCCCATTCAGACCCACCCATTCCCTGTAACCCTGCATTTCCCGTGGCTAATTGCCTAAACAGCACATGCATGGAAACTGCGAAATTTAACATGGGCAATCCACCTAATCTGCACATATTTGGGCTATGGGAGGAAACTGGAGCACGGTTGGAAACTCGTACAGACATGGGGGGGAATGTGTAAACTCCACACAGTCGCCTAAGGCTGGAATCAAACCCAGATCGCTAACGCTGTGAGGCAGCAGTGCTAACCACTCAGCTACCTCTGCTTAAACTCTGCTCCTCCTTATTAACCTCTCTATCACCCAATTTGCTGAATCTATATTCCTCACGTCAGAAATCAGGTCGTGGAAACGAATGTCTCAGTGAAACCCAATGACAGCCCATATGTCCTGTGTGTGTGAATGGGGATTTGATAGACAACACCCTCCAGCCCACACTTTTCATTCACTTTCCAGAGACAGGGCTCAAGTAGCCTCCTGGGGGCTACAACTCCCACAATCCCTGAGGCAGGGACCACACGTGAGTGGGGAAACCCGGCACTGTCCATGTACAGAATGTGGGTGGGCTTTGGAGCATGTGCTTTGGGGTACCGAGCGGAAAGTACTTCACACTGTGATTGGCTGGAGGAGTAACATATCAGCTTTTAGTATTGATCTGCCGGGGAATTAAGGTGTCACCACACCCACGTGGGACCAAGTTCCATCCCCAATGCGTCATAATGCTGGGAATCGACCAATGGGAAACCAAGGATGATCTAACCCATTCTCCCAGACTGAAGGTTCCTCTTCTGTCCAGGATCTGCCACCTCCCTGTCTGTTTCCTTTTGTTTCATTCTGCTGTTACATTATTGACTTGCAGCAACTGAAGGGAAAGGAAGTGAACCCAGAAAGGGTGCAGCATCTAACCAGGGACGGGAAGTGGTGGCATGGATCTGTTTATCAGTTACTCCATGAGAATGGGGAGGGTGTACATTAGGGGGTAGCAGAGTCAGAATGGTGGGAGAGAGTAAGTGGGCTGCAGGGTTACAGCTTTAGGGAAAGACTGGGAAAAAGATATTCCAGAGAAACTAAAATTGCCTGTTCTGAATTTCTAACCTGTACATATTCCTTTATATAGGGTGCTAGATTGTGAAGATTCACAGACTGAAATCTCAAAATCATGTGCAGATTGTGATTAAGTTAACCAGCATTTGACGAACCAAAGACTGAGAGTCAATCGGCCAAAATCCTGCAACACTCTCCCTCACAGCATTGTCGGTCTATCTGCGCCAAATGAACTGCAAATGGTTCGAGACAGCAGTTCACTACCATCTTGTCAAGGGTAACTAGAGATGGGGAATAAATGCTGGCTGAGCCAGTGATGCCCATATCCTGGAAATGGTTTCTATCTCTATTTACTGAAACCTGATTGTTACTGCAGGATGATGATGGATGATGAGTGCATGCATCACATTACCCCTGCCTACACCCACACAGTAACACCGCAATGGCACTGGAACAAAAGGCAATGAAGCTAAAGGAGGACTTAGATATAGTTCTTAAAGGTAAAGGCATCAAAGGGGATTGGAGCACAGCAGGAACAGGAGACTGAGCTGGATGGTCAGCTGTTTCCCATTGAATGGTGGCGCAGGATTGAAAAGCCGAAAGCCCCCCTCCTGCCCCTATCTCCCAGGTCTGTATGTAACCATGGAACCCGGGTAGGAAGGAGTAGGCAGGACAGGGACTCTCCAGGAGATTGCACTTCCACATCAGTTTTCAGTGAGGGATGGTTTGATGGACTTTGTTTAACATTTGTCTTTAATGCAAAGTTTGTAAATTTGGTTTTAAAACATGTACGAGTTTATTCCACGATAAATGAAACAAAAAGAAAAGAAACAAAACGCTCTGAATATAACAGTTTTAAAATTTCAACGCCGTATAAAACAAAATCCCGACGACTCCCGGACACCATCACTTTCCAGTTTCTCAAACTCCAGGAGATATTCCCCCCCCCCGTCGGAACCTTTGGTTTGATTTAACTGCTTTTCAGTTCTCGTTGTGTGAGCTGTGGAGTTTTCTTTTTTCCCCATTTCTCCGACCCAGAAATGTTATCACAGCAACCTTCCCACCATCAAAATCATCATTTTGCCATTATAGCAGTAAACCACCTGAATAACCAATTGAATATTTATAAACAAAGCCCATTATGGGCAAAGCAAACCACTACAAGTGGCAGAGTGGGAAAGGACGTAATCAAAGTAGAGTTGGGGGTGAGGGGGCAGCGCTGGAGATAAAGGGGTGCCCACCTCTATCTAAAGGCATCAAGAGCACTGATACACACCACATGCTCCTTCTCCAAGGACACCCTGCTGTGTAGCCTTTATCCTCAATCATAGAGTAGAATCCCTACAGTGTGGAAGGAGAGCATTGGCCCATCAAATCCCACCAACCATCCGAAGAGCATCCCACCCAGAGCAATCCAGAGTAACACTGCATTTCCCATGGCTGATCCACTAGTCTACACAATCCTCGACACTATGGGCAATTTAGCACGACCGATCCACCTAACCTGCACATCTTTAGTCTGTGGGAGGAAACCAGGGCACCGGGAGGGGACCCACACTATCATGGGGAGAATGTGGGAACTCCACACAGGCCGTTGGCCAACGCTGGACTCCGACCTTATACCTGATGTTGTGAAGCAGCAGTGCTACAATCACAATTTAAATCAAATTGGATGGCCCCTTCTCATTGTCACATTGCTGTTTGTGGAGACTCACTGCCCAGATAGACATCTCAAAGTTCAGAAAGTGGCAATATAAATTCAGTCAACTCCAGCCCAGTTAATGTGATTAACAACCACAACATCAATACTCCAACAGTGTCATCATGAACACAGTCCAGTCCTGACTCTGATGGACAGTAACATCAGAATCAGAGTCCTGCAGTGATGTGTGAACTCTACCCCACACGGAGCAGGTGGATGACCACTTCCCTGTGTCCACTCACTGGGCTCTCAGTCGTGTTGAAGACTCAGCAAATCCCTTGTCACGCAGTGACGATCCTACCCAGTGTGAACGCGCTGGGGTCTCAGGGGACAGGATGAATAATTGAATCCTCTCTTCCACACTGAGCATCTGAATGGCCTCTCCCCTGTGTGGGCTCGCTGGGGTCTCAGGGGGTGGGATGAATCACTGAATCCCCTCTCACACACTGATCATCTGAATGGCCTGTCCCGTGTGGGCTCAGTGGTGTCTCGGGGGGTGATGCATTTGAGTGAATCTCTCCCCACACGCTGGGAGCAAGTGAATGGCCTTTCCCCAGAGTGAGCTCTCTGGGGTCACTGCAGGTAGTGCATTTGAGTGAATGTCTCCCCACACTGTGAGAAAGTGAATGGCCTTTCCCCAGAGTGAGCTCGGTGTTTCAGCATTTCAGAGGACCTAGTGTATCCTTTACCACACACTGAGCAGGTGAATGGCCTCTCCCCAGTGGGAATGCACCGATGTCTCTGCAGGTGAGAGATTTGAATGAATTATTTCTCACACATGGAGCAGGTGAAGGGTCGATATCCTCTGTGCCCTCTCTGGTGCCTCAGCAGATTGTAAGATTGAGTAAATCCCTTCCCATACGTGGGGCAGGTGAATGGCCTCTCCCCAGTGTGACTGTGTCAGTGTGTGTCCTGCTGGGAGGGGTAAGCGAATTCCTTCCCACAGTCCCCACATTTACATACCCTAGCCCTGGTCCCGTCCCATTGGTGTCTTCGCAAATCACATGACCGGTTAAATATTCAACTGCATGCAGAGCAGAGGAATTATTTCTCTGGGCTAGGCATGCTGCTTTCCCTTTCCATATTACCGATAAGGATCAGGACCTGCGGAATTGGACGACTCTGCAGTTGATGTGATGTTAAAGCTGAGTTTCCCATGTGGAACTTTCTCTCTGTAAAAAAAAAGTTTCTCCATATCATTAATACAACTCCCAACACCAGCTCTCCCTTCAGTTCTCCTGAATTTCTAATTTTGGACTAATGCAATGACCTCAGTAATGTGCCTTTCTCTCACTTGTTTCTGAAAGTAAATTAGGACCATTTTGAATAACTTTACAAGAAGGACCCACACCTATTCTATCATGTACGAGTTCTAATCCATGGGAAGTTTGTTGCCAGCTCCGATGACAGTCATAATGCTCCGACCACTTCACCGGAGCCAGTGCAAGTCAATTCTAACAATTATCAATAGATTTTATCTAAGCAGGATGCCCCCACAATGGACACTCAATGCCCGTAAGTTGTCATTTTTCTTAAAGCCGCTCATGTGTCCGGCAATCTGGCAATACAATTGAAGATATTTTATACAGTAACCTTACAGTCTCAATTGCCAGTTCCAGTCCATGAAGCAGCCAGTAACATGCCGCAGTGAATTGAATTCTAACAACAGCATTGCCCTGGCAGGAGAGATTGCAGAGCATGAAACTGTCTTCTCTGGAGTATCTAAAATGAAACACTTGAAATGAACAAAATTCTTCAGGAGCTCGATGGGATAAATACAGCAAGGATGTGCTCCCTGGCTGGTGTGTCTGGAATGAAATAAGCGCTAACGGTGTTATCTTTACCCAGCACCCCCTTCAGCTGCATAAATGTTTAGGATTTAGTTGCTGCTCTTATTCCATGCTCTTGATCACCCCTGTTTGTAACTGCTGTAATGTTGGTGGCTGTGCAAATTGATAACATTTGATTCAATCCATCCCAAAACCTTTCTGTATCTGTGTCTCACTTTTGTTCACCAAGACCCTCATTCAATCTGACCTCTTTGCAAACCCTGCCCTGATATTTCCTTAGAGGGCTCAGAATTAATTGTTCACAGAATTATTACTGTGCAAAAGGAGGCTGATTGGCTTATCAGTTCTCCAAAGGATCACCTCACTGAATGCTATTCTTCTGCCTTTACCCCATAAACCTTCCCATTCATCCTCTTCCAATGACTGTTCAATTCTATCCTCTTCATTGTACCTGACTCCACCACACTCTTTGGTAGTGCATTCCTGACCATAAACTTTCTCTGCATGAAAACATTTTGTCTCATGTCCCATGTGCTTCTTTTGTCAATCCCTTTACAGCGGTGCCTCCTCATTATTGATTCTTTCATGCATGTGAACAGTTTGTCTTGATCTACTCTCACTAGATCCCTTTTGGAGATATCTTTACCCACCATACCCTGGGATAGTGTCTACATCTCTCCCGGTCACAGGAGAGCAGTGCGAGACCATTCAGGTGCTCTCATTCTGGGATTGGGTTCAGGACATTATTCAGCCTCACTGTACTCCAGTGAATACACAACAGGGAGAGGCCATTCACCTGCTCTCAGTGTGGGAAGAAATTCACTCAGATATCCAGCTTGATGAAACACCGGCGAGTTCACAGGTAACCACAGTGATCGGATTTATTTTGTTTGTTCATGGGATCATGGCATCACTTCCTGGGGCAGCATTTGTCATCCATTCTAACTGCACAGAAGATGGTTCAGAGGCAACCCCATTATTCAGGGTCTGGATTCACATGCCGGCTGGACCAGGTCAGAAGTAACAGTTTCCTAGACTCAGTGACATTAAGAGTTGATTTATGATCTATTATCCTATTTTGGAAATGGTAATGAATAATGTTTGCAGTTGAATTAAAAGTGCAAGACCAAAATGGGTTTTAGCGCTGAAAATGTGTTGCTGGAAAAGCGCAGCAGGTCAGGCAGCATCCAAGGAACAGGAGAATCGACGTTTCGGGCATGAGCCCTTCTTCAGGAATGAAGAAGGGCTCATGCCCGAAACGTCGATTCTCCTGCTCCTTGGATGCTGCCTGACCTGCTGTGCTTTTCCAGCAACACTTTTTCAGCTCTGATCTCCAGCATTTGCAGTCCTCACTTTTTCCAAAATGGGTTTTATTCTAATTGAGCATGCCCTCCTGTTTGCTCAGTTGTTATTGACAATCTCATCCCCCTCTCACAGACAACCTGTTCCAGATAGTGTTACAGAAAAGGAAGAATGGTCAGCTGCAGCTGGTCACCTGACCCCAAAGGTTCACTCTCCACAGATGCTACCAAATCTGCTGAATTTCTCCAGCAATTTCTGTTTTTGTGTCTGATTTACCAGCATTTGCAGATCGTTAGTTTTTCAATGTTGATCTTGTCTGTTGCAGAGGAGTTTATTGATGAGTTTGGAGAGTTTTGAACATTGCAAGTTAGGCCAGAAATCAGCCATGATCTATTGAATGGCAGAGCAGGGTTGAGGGGTTGAATAGCCTCCTCCTGTTCCAATGAAATTTGCCCATCTGCAGCTTTCGGCAACATTTCCCCTCACTGCTCACTTCACTTCCATGTCTAACACACTGTTACTGACTGAACAAACCTGTGTTTGAGCTAAACCTGCTAATGTTCAGTGGCTCCCTCTCCTGCCATCCGGGTTTAACTCTCATCATGGAATGTTGTCTCGTATTACTGCGGGAATGCCCACAAAGGACCCAACCTGGAGTCTGTATCCCCTGGGATCCACAAACCCGGTTTATTTCCTTCTTCCTATTTCATTCTGGCTATTGAACTCTCGGTTTCAATCCAATCTCCTGTCATGCTCTTCAACATGCCCATGTGGGTGGGCTATAGGCAGCTGGGATTTAATGATGGGAAATGGGGATTAGGCAGAAGCACGAGAAGAGGCGACAGCAAAGACAGTTCTCATTGTAACGGCAGAGTTTCTCCATGACCCAGTGAGTGGTGAGGCACCTGAGATTGTGGGGGAGGAAGATTCAATCAGGGATTTGGGAAAACACTCAGATACTGACCTGTCCACCTGATTGTTAACTCAGATAGATAGACAGAAAGAAAGATGCACATTTAGGTAGCAACTTTGATGACCTGGGGCATTGAACCATGCTCCAGACCCAATGATCCCCACATCAAATCTCTGAACACAAAAACACAAAGCTTCCTACTTGTAAAAGGCTGTCTCTCAGCCTCCTCTTTTCTTGAGAAAAGAGTTTTGAGCTGTTCAGCATTTCCTGGTGTTTATAATCTCTATGCTCCTGTAAGTTTCGTGACTGAACTTTTATTTTCCTGTTCCTGTGAGTGACGGCAGCAGCAGAAACAGGTCCTGACCTGTGAGTGGTTTTGGTTGGAATATTTGTATTTACAAATTCATTCTCAGCCTCACCTACAGTGAGAAATTGATGTAAACAGAAGGAAAGGAGTGAGTGAGCACCCACAGAAACACAAAGGCAGCATGTGTACCTGAGCTGAATGAACCGGGCATCAGGAAAATGTGATGACAATCACAACTCGTTCGAATCCCTGAGGTGCAGAAAGAGGCTACTCAGCTCATCGAGTCTGCAATGACCTGCTCTCCCACCCTATCCCTATTACCCCACATTTACCATGGCTAACCCAACCCACCTAACCTGCACACTCCAGACCATGTTAGCACAGCCAATAGAGCAAAACTGCACATCTGTGGGAGAGTCACAAATTACATCAAAATGCTTGGAATTGTGGATGAATTCTCACAAATACTTGACTGATGCAAATACTGTGTTTTCGAAAATAAATTCTGGGGGAAACTGCAGCCAGAAAGATTTCTGATTATCTCTGGAGGAAGAGAATTCGTGCCATTGACCCAGGGGACACAGTGAAGTCACAGAGACTTGGGAACCATCAGAAATGTAACAGGTTGTGAGGAAGGTGGAGGTGAGACAAAGACAAAAAGACAGTCTGTCACACGGGAGAAGGCAGGAGAGATTAAACAGCAGAAATGGTATTGCCTCAAGGCCACGGGGAATGGAGTTAGGGCTGGGAAACAAATAAGGAAACAAGGTATGCAGCTGTCAATGAAAACAAAAACAGAAAAAAAAGGCCGAATTCAGAGTCTGAAATTATTGCTCATTGGTGAGTACAGAATACTGTAAAGCCTGGGTATTACAGCCATCACAGGCAAGGACTGATTTGGGATAGACAACATGGCATTGTGCATGGGAAATCTTGTCTCACAAACTGGATTGAGTTTTTTGAAGAAGTAACAAAGAGGATTGATGAGAGCAGAGCAATAGATGTGATCTATATGGACTTCAGTAAGGCATTCGATAAGGTTGCCCATGGGAGACTAATTAGCAAGGTTAGATTTCATGGAATACAGGGAGAACTAACCATTTGGATATAGAACTGGCTCAAAGGTAGAAGACAGAGGGTGGTGGTGGAGGGTTGATTTTCAGACTGGAGGCCTCTGACCAGTGGAGTGCCACAGGAATCGGTGTTGATTCCTCTACTTTTTGTTATTTACATAAATGATTTGGGTGCGAGCATAAGAGGTACAATTAGTAAGTTTGCAGATAAGAGCAACATTGGAGGTGTAGTGGAGAGCGAAGAGGGTTACCTCAGATTACAGCAGGATATGGACCAGATGGGCCAATGGGCTGAGAAGTAGTGATGGAGTCAGATAAATGCGAGGTGCTGCATTTTGGGAAAGCAATTCTGAGCAGGACTTATTCACTTAATGATAAGGTCCTAGGGAGTGTTGCTGAACAAAGAGACCTTGGAGTGCAGGTTAATAGCTCCTTGAAAGTGGAGTCGCAGGTAGATAGGATAGTGAAGAAGACTTTTGGTATGCTTTCCTTTCTTGGTCAGAGTATTGAGTACAGGAGTTAGGAGGTCATATTGTGGCTGTACAGGACATTGGTTAGACCACTGTTAGAATATTGTGTGCAATTCTGGTTGCCTTCCTATCGGAAAGATGTTGTGAAACTTGAAAGGGTTCAGAAAAGATTTACAAGGATGTTGCCAGGGTTGGAGGATTTTAGCTATAGGGAGAGGCTGAACAGGCTGGGTCTGTATTCCATGGAGTGTCGGAGGCTGAGGGTTGACCTTCCAGGTGTTTACAAAATTATGAGGGGCATGGATAGGATAAATAGACAAAGTCTTTTCCCTGGGGTTGGGGAGTCCAGAACGAGAGGGCATAGGTTTAGGGTGAGAGGGGAAAGATATAAAAGAGACCTAAGGGGCAACTTTTTTATGCAGAGGGTGGTATGTGCATGGAATGAGCTGCCAGAGGAAGTGTTAGAAGCTGGTACAATTGCAACACTTAAATGCATTTGGATGGGTATATGAATAGGAAAGGTTTGGTGGGACTCGATTGGGTTGGGTTATCTGGTCAGCACAGACGAGTTGGACCCAAGGGTCTGTTTCCATGCTGGACATCTCTATGTCTCTATGACTGTATGTATAGAGAGAGGGCCGGCATTGGGTGGGATGACCCACCGCCCTGTAAAGTCCAGAAGGCCGTGTCTATGGCACCGCCTGGCATCAAAACTCAAACTTGGACAGACAGGAGGGGGCAACAAAGGGAACTGACAGAAACTAAACCTGAACTGTTTACCTGGCTGAATGACAGATGTTGGTGAATGAACACCCAGCCTGATAGAGAAATGGTAATAATGGGTCTTATTGGGAGAATATGGATGAATTAATTGAAGTACACAATCTCACTGATGAGGATGTCAGGCTAAAACCTTTCAGGCCAAGATGCCCTGACGTGTACAGCAGAATCTGTCCCTGCAATGAGAGGGTGGGGGTGTGAGCCGGTTCCCTTCAGTGCACAGCCGATCAGTGGCTCCAGGCATTTACAGATATTACAGGGACACACTGGGGAGGGGACAGGCTGAATGGGCTAAAATAACCTTAGTGACTCAGGGCCGCAAGGGTAATATCAACGATCGTACAGAGAGGAAGCTTGAGGTGTATAAGGACCACGGGGGATTACCAAACCTCAACCTGTGGTGATGAAATTTGTTTGATGTATTTAAAAGATGACATGGGACCCCATGTAACTGTAATTATAAACATGGGACTCCCAGTGGGAGATAATTCTAAACAAATTCTGAATTGGGCCATGAGAGCTGAGGCAAACTCAGAAACACAAGGGAATAGCTGCAGTACAGGGAGGGGAACCAGACTCGCAATGTTGCAAGGGAAGCAGAAAAGGGCATATAGACAAGGAACGTAGGCAGAGAGAGGGAGATAGGTGTTCACATTGTGTGTGGCCTGTGTTCACGTGTGCACATGCATAGCCCATAAATATTTATTGACACGCTGTTAGGGCTCCAGCAACACATGATGTTAACACAGGCGCATCTATATCAGTTACTGATATGGATTTACCCCTCACCCTTTCAATTACTAAAATGAGAGCAGTCGGAGTGGGAACTGAGGAAGCTGGAGGAAGCTATCCTGATGTAGATCAGGAATATGACAAAATGCATTCAGATATGGGAGTGTGAAACTGAGGAAAAGACCATTCTGGGAGTTGCCATTTTAGAACAATTCGGAGCAACTATTGATGTAGAGACCTGGACTATAACATAGGGATGCTCCAGCCAGTAATAGGACAGGAAGAAAATAAGAGGCGACATCACCAAAGTAGCTGAATCGCTGGGAGAGTGGGACTGTCAGGGAATCTTGGGAGTTACAGCTAGGACCCACTCAGCGGTGTGGGTAACCCAAACAGGAATGTGGGTTATTATCTGTAGATCCTGTAAAGATTGAGGGCCCTCTTACTCCCCACACAAACAGGATCCCATTAAAGCTGGGGATGGGGAGGCAGTAATTGTGACAGTAACAGATTGAGAGAAGTAGAGAATCATCAGACTGACAGTATCCCTTACTAATTGACAGAAGCCGGATAGCTGTCTGAGGAAACAGTGCACCTTGATCCAGTTACCTCAGGGATCCCACAATATTCCAGTATATCCCACCGGTATATGGCTGATGGAGTTAGTCAAATTGATCTTACCAACACCTTATCACCTCAGTCGGTGAGATAGAACATCTCTGGATATTAAACAGAGTATTGGGTCAGGTCATCCAGGCTGGGCTTAAAATTAACTCACAGAGAGTGCAACTGGGAAGGTAGGGATATCATGCTGGGGAGATCAAATCATGAAGCGTGAGGGGACAGTCCCAGCAGAACCAAAAACTATGATATTAAAACTGACCACCCGCACACCGTGAAGGGCATAAGGCAAACCTTAGGATTGTTTTACTACTGTGGGAATTTTGTACGTAATATTCAGAATTGGCAGAGCCATCGAAAGCCCTGAAAGAAGCACTGGCGTTAGCCAGGGTCAGGGAGGAAACATGTACACAGCATGCCTTTGACATTGTTCATGACCATGTGTTGGCCTGGGCTCGGTGAGGGTTCATCACCCTCTGGGGGCCACATAGAGCATGAGGAACAGGTCAGAGACTTAGTGGAAACAGCTAAATTTCCCAGTGAAGCAACAATGATGAAGATTAGAGCTCACAAAAGTAGAAACTCCATGCCAACAGAGCAGTGAGTATGTGGGTAAGGCAGGTAAAATACTGACTGAAACAGTGCAGACATTTGGGGAGTGACAGTGACAGTAGCTACAGAAGCAAGAAAGGAAAGTTTAAAGACATTCTTAGACACAGTCACACAACTGGAGAAACAGGAACAGGAAAAGGGTGGGGCAATAATAGGACACGGCAGAGTCTGGATGATCCAGCAGTGCCACTACACTGTTTCAGACAAACATTATTAAAAACATATCATGGGCTGAACCATATTGGGCAGGATACATGCAATATCAGATGACCCACTACCGTGGTGACCTGGAACAGGGAGAGGTTTTGTCGAAGGTGTGTAGTCTGTACACTGTGTGAGCCAGAGAAAGCAATCAGGGTAAAGTGGATCGAGCAGCTGAGACCCAGAATGACATGGGAATAATTAAGATGGATTTTACATACACCTCCATCCCAAGCCCAGGGAAGGAAATCCTGCTGGATCTTAATAAATAGGTTTACGCAGTGGGTGAAAGCATTCCCCTGCAGATTCTGACCAAGGGACACATAGTTAAACACATCTGTGCCCTGTTTGATACTGAACAGAAATCCCATCTCCCACACCACTCCCAGTGCTCAGGTACAGCAGAAGGAATGAAGCAGACACTGACAGCTAGTCTGACTAAGGCCCTGACAGAGACAGGCAGGGATGGGTTAGAGTACTCCCCATCATCCCAATGAAACTGAGGGCAACCCCAGCAAAGGAAACAGGACTGTTTACCTTTGAATTAGTGACTGAATGGACTATGCAGCTACCAGAGGGCGTGGCAGTGGGAGGGCTCGAGATGTGCAATGGTAAGGATAGGGTTAAACAATTTGTGAAAGAACTGGATAAGCAACTGCATGAGCTGAGAGGGGAAGTTGCAGAACGGTAGAGAATCAGAAACTGGAAAAGGGAGCAGAGAAACCTCCAAGCTGACATCCCAAACCCAGGAGATTGGGTCAGGGGGGATATATTACCGGGACGTATGAAGGAAATGCAGCAGAATGCTGGATTTGGTTGGGGGAGCCAGAGAGGGAACTCTCCCATCATGCGTTAGTAAGCTCTGAATAAACATTGGTCATGCTGCACAGCACAGAACTGAAGGCTCCTCTTTGATATTTCTCCCAACAACAGTTGTGCTGGGGCAAGTTGCCGGCTGGAGGTCTGTGGCTAGTGCTGTTCCACAAGGATCAGAACTGGGACATCAGTTGTTTGTAATGTATATAAATGATTAGTTTGAAAATGTAAACGATTTAATTTGCAAGTTTGTCGATGGTACATGGTACATGAAGAATGTTGTCAAAGGATACAGCAAGGAAGAGGGCAGGTGGAAGGTTATGTGTAGAAATTGCAGACAGATTTTAATTCAGATAAGTGTGAGGTGATACATTTTGGGAGGCTCATTGTAAGAGGAATGTACACACTAAACGGAAGGGCCCTGAGCAGCATTGGGATACAGAGGGATCTTCAGGTGTTAGTTCACAGCTCCCTGAATGTGGTGAAGAAGGTGGATGGCAGGCTTGCCTTCTGCTGGATTAGTGGTGCTGGAAGAGCACAGCAGTTCAGGCAGCATCCGAGGAACACGAAAATCAACGTTTTGGGCAAGAGCCCTTCATCAGGAATAAAGCTTTCTTCTGTCAGGGGAGTGAATATAAAACTGTCATTAGGCCACCTTTGGAGGATTTTGTGCTGTTTGGATCACCACGTTATAATGAGGATGTGGAGGCTTTGGAGAGAGTGGAAACAGGTTTACCAGGATGTTGCCTGGATTGGGAGAGGTTGGAAAATCTTGAATTGCTGCCTTTGGAAAGTCAGTGGCTGCGGAATAATCCGAGAGGCACAGACAGAGTGAATAATCTGAATCTTTTTCCATGGTGGAAATGATAAATTCTAGAGGCCATAGATTTAAGGGGAGAGGGGGAAGTTCAAAGGAAATGAAAACCGAAAGAACAGCAGATGCTGTAAACCAGAAGTTTCTGGAAAAAAACTCAGCAGTTCTATCAGCACCTGTGAAGAGAAATCAGAGTTAACGTTTCTGTTGAAGTGTGACCAGAACCAAAACATTAACTGAGTTTTCTTCACAGATGCTGCATGACCTGGTGAGCATTTCCAACAACATCTTTGCAAGTTTAAAGGAAGCTGTGTCAGACAAGTTTCTTGAGCAGAAGGTGGTGAGTGACTAGAATGTACTCTCCTGGGAGTCGGTAAAAGCAGAAACAATCACAACTTTCAAGAGGCATTTGGACAGGCACATAAGCGGGCATGGGTTGTCAGGGATATGGATCATATACAGGGAGATTGAATTAGTTTGGAATAGCATCATGATCCGCACAGACATAGTGGGCTGATTATTCCGGTGCTGTGCTGTTCTGTTTTCCAGGCGGTAGAATGTATGGAGTGACAGTTAATATTTTGAATGGAATATGTCTCTTCTTTAGAACATACAGTAAGTTGATGCATTTTGAGAGAAGCAATGTAGAAAGGGAATATATAATTTGAATGGCACAGAAACAGAGAGCGTGACAGCAGGAATGGGGAACAAAGTGTACAAATCATTAAGGGAGAGAGAACATAAATTGTTTTGAGGAAAACATATGGGATGCTCCGCTTCATTAATGGGGGAATGATAACAAACTCATGGAAAAAATGTGGTTTGGAGATGCCGGTGTTGGACTGGGGTGTACAAATTTAAAATTCACACAACACCAGGTTATAGTCCAACATAAACCTGATGAAGGAGCGTCGCACCGAAAGCTAGTGTGCTTCCAATTAAACCTGTTGGACTATAACCTGGTGTTATGTGATTTTTAACTTTATACACGGAAAAGATGCTAACCCTTGACAAAGCTCTAGTTAGGTCACAGACAATCATTGCATCCAATTCTGGTCAACAGATTTCTGATCAGAATGAGGAAGTTAAAATACCACAGAGGGGCCAGTTCCATAATTTGCTTCTCTTTCAGGACATGTGGATTCCACCATAACCCCAGACAGACAAATTTGCCCTTGCCAGACAAGACTGAGAGTCCTGGGCACAACCCTGTTAAACTGCCACCCGCTCCATTGTCTTACATCCCCTCCATATGAGCATAGGTAAGTGAATGCCCCATTAACTGAAGGAAGAACCTTTCTGCCTTAATCTCTTCCCATCAACACATAAACATGAACAATACGATAATCAGTTTCTGTAATCCATCATACATTATCACAGGACATCGCCATTCATCAAGCTTTGTAAGGTCATAATTACCTACTTTAAACTATGTAATGACAACTGCCCATGTGACTAGTATGCCTTTTTTCTAATTCCTTTTAAATATACTGTCTCTGTGGGTAAGGCAGAGATTCAGGAAGAACAGCCTCTGCAAGTAGACACTCAGCTACTTTAGAGATGCTTTGAAGCCTCTCGCCGGCTGTCCAATAATAAAGCTACTGCTGTTGTGCAGAAAACTTGTGTCATCTGGATTTGTGGAACAAAATAGACATCAACAATGAAGGATATGAGTGATCTTCAGAGTATAGAGTACAGACTTACTGGAGAGGTTCACTGATGAAGAAAATGCTGTCACTGGATTGATTTGAAGAAATTGCTATTTTCTTTGAAGTGAAGAAATAGAATAAATTTTTGATAGAGCGGTATAAGATTATAACAGACCTAGACATAGCAGACAAAAATATCTGTATTCGATAGGTGATGGCATAAGAATTAAGATCAGATGTAAGGTTTTGAGACAGCAGGAGTTGAAAAATGTGGTGCTGGAAAAACACAGCAGGCCAGGCAGCATCCGAGGAGCAGGAGAATCGACGTTTTGGGCATAAGCCCTTCTGCACGAATGATACTAGTGCGCCAATCGGGCCGCGATAAAAGGTAGGGGGGAGGGAATTTGGGGGAGGGGTGCTGGGAATACAATTGGTGGAAGGAGGTGAGGGTGACGGTGATAGGCCGGAGAGTGGGTGGGGGCGGAGAGGTCGGAAAGAAGATTGCAGGTCAAGAAGGCGGTGCTGAATCCGAGGGTTGGGACTGAGATAAGGTGGGGGGAGGGGAAATGAGGAAGCTGGAGAAATCTACATGCATCCCTCGTGGTTGGTGGATGCCTAGGCGGCAGATGAGGTGCTCCTCCTCCAGCCGTCATGTGTCCAGGGGCTGGCGATGGAGGAGGCCAAGGACCTGCATGTCATTGGTGGAGTGGGAGGGGGAGTTAAAGTGTTCCGCCATGGGGCGGTTGGGTTGGTTGGTGTGGGTGTCCCAGAGGTGTTCCCTGAAACGTTCTGCAAGTAGGCGGCCTGTCTCCCCAATGTAGAGGAGACCACATCAGGTGCGGCGGATACAGTAAATGGTGCGTATGGAGGTGCAGGTGAATTTGCGACGGATATGGAAGGATCCATTGGGACCTTGGAGGGAGGTGAGGGGGGAGGTGGGGGCGCAAGTGTTGCACTTTTTGTGGTTGCAGGGGAAGGTGCCGGGAGTGGAGGTTGGGTTGCTGGGGTGTGTGGATCTGACGAGGGAGTCGCGGAGGGAGTGGTCTCTCCTGAATGCTGATAGGAGTGGAGAGGGAAATATATCCCTGGTGGTGGGGTCTGTCTGGAGGTGGCAGAAATGACGAAGAATGATACGATGTATCCAGAGGTTGGTGGGATGGAAGGTGAGGACCAGTGGGGTTCTGTCCTGGTGGCGATTGGAGGGGTGGGGTTAAAGGGCAGAGGTGCGGGAAGTTGAGGAGATGTGATGGAGAGCATCGTCGACCACATCGGAGGGGAAATTGCGGTCTTTGAAGAAGGAGGCAATTTGAGTTGTTCGGTATTCGAATTGGTCCTCCTGGGAGCAGATGCGGCGGAGACGAAGGAATTGGGAATATGTGATGGCGTTTTTAAAGGGGATAGGGTGGGAGGGGGTGTAATCTAGGTGGCTGTGGGAGTCGGTCGGTTTATAGTAAATGTTCATGTTGAGTCAGTCGCCCAAGATAGAAATGGAGTGGTCTTGGAAGGGGAGGGAGGAGTCTGAGATAGTCCAGGTGAATTTGAGGTCGGGGTGGAAGGTGTTAGTAAAGTGGATGAACTGTTCAACCTCCTCGTGGGAGCACCAATACAATCATCGATGTAGCAGAGGAAAAGGTGGGGAGTGGTGCCAGTGTAGCTGCAGAAGATGGACTGTTCCACATATCTGATGAAGAGGCAGGCATAGCCGGGGCCAATGCGGGTGCCCATGGCTACTCCTTTGGTTTGGAGGAAGTGGGAGGATTGAAAGGAGAAGTTGTTAAGAGTGAGGACCAGTTCAGTCAGTCCAAGGAGGGTATCAGTGGAAGGGTACTGGTTGGGTCAGCGGGAAAGGAAGAAGTGGAGAGCTTGAAGGCCTTCGTGATGGGGGATGGAGGTGTATAGCAACTGGATGTCCATGGTGAAGATAAGGCGTTGGGGGCCGGGAAAGCGAAAATCATGGAGGAGGTAGAGGGCTTGGGTGGTGTCCCGAATGTAGGTGGGGAGTTCTTGGACTAAGGGGGACAGGACCGTGTCGAGGTATGCAGAGATGAGTTCAGTAGGGCAGGAGCAGGCTGAGACAATGGGTCGGCCGGAGCAGTCACGTTTGTGGATTTTGGGCAGGAGGTAGAAACGGGCGGTGCGGGGTTGTGGGACTATGAGGTTGGAGACGGTGGATGGGAGATCTCCTGAGGTGATGAGGTTATGGATGGTCTGGGAGATGATGGTTTGGTGGTGGGGTCATGGTCAAGGGGGCAGTAGGAGGAGGTGTTCGTGAGCTGGCGTTTAGCCTCAGCGGTGTAAAGATCAGTGCGCCAAACTACCAGTGCGCCTCCCCATCTCACCATCAAACCAACAAAAACCTCCACCCCCATCCGCTCTAACACCAAACTCACCATCAAACTGGCAAAAACGCCACCCCCACTTTGAGACAGTGGGAGATAAGCCAGTGTTTCTGCTGCCTGTATTGGCTGGAAATATGCAGAACATACTGCCTATTATGGTGGTGCAGGCAGAGGAGAAGATGAATAATTGATAAAAACAATTATATCAGATCTGAGGGAAGTAAACTTGCAGAGTTTGGGGGAAGTATAGGGAGCGAGAATATGGGATTCTGCTACAGAGAGCCAGCTTGGATTTGATGGGCCTCTCTCTGTGCTATAATGCATTTTATTTGGACTTGCTTAACTTGCTCTGGTCACCGATTAAATTGTCATTGAGGTAAATCTGCTCAGTGTTCCTCTTCAGACTAATACAGTCTGTCCTTCCACAGCAAGAGATAATGTTTACTATTTTATACTGGGTTCGGGGGTGGGGGAAGGGAGGGGGGTGTAACGGTGTGTATAACAGTCTGCCAGCATTTGTCTGAAATGGCAAAACACCAGTGCAGCCAAACTAGGGACTGACTCTGGAAATGTGGGGAATGCCAGAAGGGAATTCTTTACCCATCCCACCTGGAAACTGGCCAAACCAGTCAGACTGGGGAGAAGCTGTTCACCTGCTCTCTCTGTGTGTGGGTGTGTGTGTGTGTGTGTGTGTGGTGGGTGGGTGGGAAGGGATTCACTCAGGCATCCATCCTGCTGAGACACCAGTCAATTTACTCATAACCACAAGTTGAAGGATTTTTTTTCTCTTGTTCACACCAAGTAATGAACAATGGTTTTGGCAGTTCATAAAGTTTTGTATATAGAGAACTTAGTTTTGGAAATGTTCACAACATCATTGAACATGCAGATTCACACTGGGTAGAGACTTTCATTTTCCTTTATTCATTGCAAGAGTTAGATGTTGATGAGCTATTGACATCCAGCTCTGAACCATGTATTCTGGGATTTGTTTCTGATGCCTTGTTATCTATTGGGGATAAAAACAGTTTCAATTAGCTTTCTGTTAAATGCATGGCAATCAAGTCAATCCCATAACTCTCAGGCAGATTAGTTTCTTTTGAAGGACTCTCCATCTCCCCAACCTCCTCCATCCTCACCCCCAACAATACAATAATCTCACCGAGTCTCTTTGTGACTCTGAATGAGACAATCTGATCAGCTGCTTCTTTCCATACTCCTATGTCGGGTTGGATCTTAAACTCCCCTTGCTGCAGTTGTGATCCTGCATCATTGTACAGAGTTGCTCGTATTTCATGTCTTGGCCTTTCAGTGTTCATGATACTGCATGTAGCTTCTTGTGTATGGGGCCGACAGTGTAAGATTTTAGCTCTTTCCTTCCACCAACAGCAGTAAAATTATACTCCAACAAAACTTACAGTAAAAGCAGCATGAATACCTAAAAATGAGGTGTTAACCTGATGAAGTTACCAAAGAGGACTACTTGTGTTCCAAACAGCATAAGCGGCAAGTGATAGACAGGCGAAGAAATCTGGGAAACAACAGAACAGATCTAAGATCTGCAGTCCAGCCATGGACTGTTGTGAATGAAGTCAGAACACAGCTGGAGTTCTGAGGACAGTTCTCTTCAAGATATTAACCAACAAGAATGTCAGACTGGATTAATTATCATAAAACTCAAGTCCTTTTGTTATTCATATATTTACAATCAATGTTCAGTTCACCAAATGTAGCTGAATGTAAAGATAATCTTCAAGTCATTGTAACAGTGGAGACATCTGAACACTTGTTCAGCACATTAAAGCCTGTTGTGTTTACATAGTAATAATTTTAAAGATATTTTTAAAAAAGGTGACTTGAATATAATGGAAGAAGTTGATTGGTGGGTAGCCGATAATCTTGTTTTAATCTGAAGCTAATTTAGGATTAGTTAACAAATAAACACATGGTAGGGAATTCCAGCCCCATGAAGTGCACATCCAGTTCCATGTGGGAAATCCAGGACACTTCTTGTCTGAGCGACAACCACAAGAACACGGAGGTGACACGGGAAATGTCAGGATCACTCGTTTGACCACAGTTAAAGTACTGCACACATTTCTGATCCCCACATTCCAGGGTTGATGTGATCACACCAGAGAGGATACACAGGAGACTGATCAGAATGTTTCTCCGATTGGAAATTTCTGCTCTGAGGAAAAGTTGGATAGGCTGGGGATGATTTCCGAGGAGGGTGAGCTCAGATTTAATTGAAGTGATAAAATGCTGAGGAATCCAGATCGAGTGGATAGGAAGGAGCTATTCATTAACTGAGAGGTCAGAAACTGAAGGTTTTAGATTGAAACTAATTCTCAGAAAGAAGGGGAGGGGAGAATTCATTTCACTCGGAGATGGTGGGGAGCAGGAACTCACTGATGGGGTGGCAGGGGCAGTAACCAGCATCACATTAGGACAAAAGGTTATGGATGTAACTGAGATGCTGGAACATGCAGGGCTGCGGACTAAAGTCTGCAGAATGGGATCAATGTGATTTATTTGACATTTCTCCAGCATATTCAACTCAAGTCGAATTTGAGAATTTATGAGCATCATCAGACTTGATATCCAAATGTCGGAATAAATTTATCAGAAAGTTAGAGCACAGATCGCGGCCACTTGGCCCATCCTGTATGTGTTGGTTGTAATAGAACTATCCAGGCTTTACAGCATTCTGTACTCACCATTGACAGCAACAATTTCAGACTGTGAACTCTGCCCTCTATGTTCTTATTATCTGTTTTACAACGTATTTCTTTGACAGCTGCACACCTTGTTTCCTAGTTTCAATCCCAGCCTGAACTCTATTCCCTGTGGCCTTGAGGGACTACCATTTCTGCTGTTTAATCTCTCCTGCCTTCCCCTGTGTGACAGACTGTCTTTTTGTCCTTGTCTCACCCCCACCTTGCTCACAACCTGTTACATTTCTGATGGTTCCCAGACCTCTGTGACTTCACTGTGTTCCCTGGGTCAATGGCACGAGTTTTGAATTCTCTTCCTCCAGAGATAATTGGAAATCTTTCTGGTTGCAGTTTCTCCCAGATTTTAATTTTAAAAACAGAGCATTTGTATCAGAGTCAAATATTCGTGAGACATCATCCACAATTCCGCGCATTTGGATGTAATCTGTGACCCTCCCACAGATGAGCAGGTTTGCTCTATTGGCTGTGTTAACATGGCCTGTAGTGTGCAGGTTTAGCGGGTTGGGTTAGCCATGGTAAATGAGAGGTTATGGAGGTAGGGTGGGAGAGCAGGTCATTGTAGGCTTGATGGACCTAATAGCCTCTTTCTGCACCTACGAGATTCTGTGATTCTAACTAGTTGTGATTGTCGTCACGTTTTCCTCATGCCAGGTTCATTCAGCTCAGGTACACACGCTGCCTTTGTGTTTCTGTGGGTTCTCACTCAATCCTTTCCTTCTGTTTTACAGCAATTTCACACTGTACGTGAGGGTGAGAATGAATTTGTAAATACAAAAACTCCAATCAAAACCCGCACAGGTCAGGAGCTGTTTCTGCTGCTGGCATCACTCACAAGGAACAATAAAATAAAGGTTCAGTCACAAATCTTACAGGAACACAGAGGTTATAATCACCAGGAAAGGCTAAACAGCTTAAAACTCTTTTCTCAAGAGGAGGCTGAAAGACAACCTGGTACAAGTAGGAAGCTTTGTGCCTGTGTTTTCAGAGATTTGTGGTTGAAATCATTGGGTTGGAAGCATGTTTTATTGCCCCAGGTCATCAAAGGTGCTATCTAAATGTGCATCTTTCTTTCTGTCTTTCTGTCTGAGTTAACAATCAGATGGGTTGGTCAGTGTCTGAGTGTTTTCCCAAATCCCTGATTGAATCTGTCTCCCCCCACAATCTCAGGTGCCTCACCACTCCCTGGGTCATGGAGAAGCTCTGCCGTTACAATGAGAACTGTCTTTGCTGTCACCGCTCCTTGTGCTTCCGCCTAATCCCCACTTCCCTTCATTAAATCCCAGCTTCCTCGAGCCCATCCACATGGGCATGTTGAAGAGCATGACAGGAGATTGGATTGAAACCGAGAGTTCAATAGCCAGAATGAAATAGGAAGAAGGAAATAAACGGGGTTTGTGGATCCCAGGGAATACAGACTCCAGGCTGAGTCCTTTGTGGGCATTCCCGCAGTAATACGAGACAGCATTCCATGATGAGAGTTAAACCCGGGTGGCAGGAGAGGGAGCCACTGAACATTAGCAGGTTTAACTCAAACACAGGAGGTTTGCTCAGTCAGTAACAGTGTGTTAGACATGGATGTGAAGTGAGCAGCGAGGGGAAATGTTGACACAAGCTGCAGATGGACAACTTTCACTGGAAGAGGAGGTGGACATTCAGCCCCTCAACCCTGCTACGCCATTCAAAACTCTCCAAACTCATCAATAAACTCCTCTGCAATAGACAAGATGAATATTGAAAAACTAACCATCTGCAAATGCTGGGAAATCAGAAATAAAAAAAGAAATTTTCAGCAGGTCTGGCAGCATCTGTGGAGAGTGAACCTTTCGGGTCCAGTGACCGGTCAGGTGACCAGCTGCAGCTGACCATTCTGCCTTTTCTGTAACACTCTCTGGAACAGGTTCTGGTGCGAGGGGAATGAGACTATCAATAACAACTGAGAAAACAGGAGGATGTGCTCAATCAGAATAAAACACATTTTGGTCTTTCACTTTTAATTCAACTGCAAAAATTATTCATTATCATTACATAAATAATAGGCCAGAAATCAACTCTTCATGTCACTGGGTCTCAGAAACTGTGTTAATTCTGACCTTGACCAGCCTACATGTGAATCCAGACCCTGAATAATGGGGTTGACCCTGAACCATCTTCTTGGCAGTCAGAATGAATGTGATTTGGGAAGACACCAATGTGATAGGACCAGGGCGAGGTTGTATAAACGTGGGGACTGTGGGAAGGAATTCACTTACCCCTCCCAGCGGGACACTCACTGTCAGAGTCACACTGGGAAGAGCCTGGTCACCTGCCTCATGGATGGGAAGGGATTTACTAAATCTTACAATCTGCTGAGGCACCAAAGAGGGCACAGAGGATTTAGACTCTTCACCTGCTCCATGTGTTAGAAAGGATTCATTCAGATCTCTCTCCTGCAGAGACATCAGTGCGTTCCCACCGGGGAGAGGCCATTCACCTGCTCCATGTGTGGGAAAGGATTCACCCAGTCTTCTGATCTGCTGAGACCCCAGTGAGCCCACTCTGGGGAAAGGCCATTCAGATGCTCAGTGTGTGAAAAGGGTATCAGTGATTCATCCCTCCTGCTGATACACCAGAGGGTTCACACTGGGTAGGAGTTGTTTACCTCTCAGTGTGACAAGGGATTTGCTGCATCTTCAACATGATTGAGAGACCAGTGAGTGCACACAGGGAAGTGGTCATCCCCCTGCTCCGTGTGGGGTAGAGTTCACACATCACTGCAGCACTCTCATTCTGCAGTTACTGTTAATCAGAGTCAGGAGTGGATCTTGTACATGATGACACTGTTGGAGTATTGATGTTGTTGTTGGGGTTAACCACATTAACTGGGCTGGAGTTGACTGAATTTATATTGCCACTTTCTGAACTTCAGGATGTCTCTCTGAGCACAAGGCGACACAAACAGCAATGTGACAATGAGGATGGATCATCTGTTTTGATTTATATTGGGATTGAAGCACCTCTGCTTCAAAGCACCAGATACAAGGTCAGAGGCCAGCCTTGGTCAACGGCCATTGTGGAGTTTCCACATTCTCCCACAATAGTGTGGGTCTTCTGGTTTCCTCCCACAGTCAAAAGATGTGCAGGTTATGTGGATCAGTCGTGCAACATTGTCCATGGTGTCCAGGAATGTGCAGACTAGGTGGATCAGCCATGCGAAATGCAGTGTTACAGGGATGGAGTGCAGTGGGTGGGATGTTCTTCAGATGGTCGGTGGGATTTGATGGGCCAATGCTCTCCTTCCACACTGTAGGGATTTTATTCTATGATTGAGGATAAACGCTACACAGCAGGGTGTCCCTGGAGAAGGAGCATGTGGTGTATCAATGCTCTCAATGACTTTAGACAGAGGTGGGCACCGCAGGGGATACGTGCTTTATCTCTGTCGCTGCCCCCTCCCTACAACTCTACCTTGATTTAGTCCCTTCTCACTTTGTCACTTGTAATGGTTTGCTTTGCCTGTAAGGGGTCTTGTTTGGAAATATTCAATTGGTTACACGGGTGGCTTACTGCTGGTAACAAAAAGCAAAATGGCGTAATGATGATGTTGATGGTGGGAAGGTTGCACAGCTCTGTGTGAGATAACATTTCTGGGTCGGAGAAATGGGGGTAAAAAGAACGCTTCACAGCTCACAAAACGAGAACTGAAAAGCAGTTAAATAAAACTAAAGGTTCAGACAGGGAGGGAATATTTCCCTGGAGTTTGAGTAACTGGGAAGTGATGGTTTCCGGGAATAGACAGGATTTTGTTTTACAGGGCGTTTGAAATTTTAAAAACTGTTATATTCAGATCGTTTCGATTCTTTCACTTTTATTCTGGGATAAACCTGAATACAAGGTTTGCAAATTTATTTTTTTAATGTAAAAGACAAATATTAAATAAAATCCATCAAACCTTCCCTCACTGAAAACTGATGTGGAGGTGCAATCTCCTGGAGAATCCCTGCCCTGCCTACTTCTTCCTATTCGGGCTCCATGGCTACATACATTCCTGGGAGAGAGCAGGAAGCAGCTATTCGGCTTTTCAATCCTGCTCCACCAACCAATGGGAACCAGCTGACCATCCAGCTCAGTCTCCTGTTCCTGCTGTGTCCCAATCCCCTTAGATATAGTTCTTCGAGGTAAATTCATCGAAGTCCTCCTTTGGCTTCACCACCTTTTGTTTCAGTGGCGTTGCGGTGTTACTGTGTGGGTGTAGGCAGGGGTAATGTGATGGTGCTGCCTCCTGGAGGATGCACTCAGCGTCCCTCATCATCCTGCAGTAACATCAACCGGGGTTCAGCAACTAGAGAGAGAACCCATTTCCAGGATATGGGCATCACTGGCTCAGCCAGCATTTATACCCAATCTCTAGTTACCCTTGAGAAGATGGTAGTGAGCTGCTGTCTTGAACCATTCACAGTCCATTTGGTGCAGAGAGACTGACAATGCTGGGAGGGAGAGTGTTCAGGATTTTGGTCGAGTGAGTCTCTATCTTTGGTTCTTCAAACGCTGGTTAACTTAATCACGATCTGCACATAATTTTGAGATTTCAGTCTGCAGATCTTCACCATCTAGCACCCTGTATAACGGAATATGTACAGATTAGAAATTCAGAACAGACAATTCTAATTTCTCTGGAATATTTTTCCCCTTTCTTCCCCCAAAGCTGTAACCCTGCAGCCCACTTACTCTCTCCCTCCATTCTGACTCTGCTACCCCTAATGTACACCCTCCCCATTCTCATGGAGTTGCTGATAAACAGATCCATGCCACCACTTCCCGTCCCTGGTTAGACTCTGCACCCTTTCGGGTTCACTTCCTTTCCCTTCAGTTGCTGCAAGTCAGTAATGTAACATAAGAATGAGACAAAAGGAAACAGACAGGGAGGTGGCAGATCCTGGACAGAACAGGAACCTTCAGTCTGGGAGAAGGTGTCAGATCCTTCCTTGTTTCCCATAGGTCGATTCTCAGCATTACAACAAGTTGGGGATGGAACTTGGTTCCACGTGGGTGTGATGGCACATTGACCCCTCCCCCCACCGATCAATACTATAAGTAGATGCGTCCCTTCTCCAGCCAATCAGTGTGAAATACTTTCCGCTAGTTACCCAAAACACATGCTCCAAAACACGCCCACATTCCGTACATGTACAGTGCCGGGTTTCCCCACACATGTGTGGTCCCTGCCTCAGGGATTGTGGGAGTTGTTGTCCCCATGAAGCCTCTGCAAAGTGAATGAAAATTGTGGGCTGGAGGGTGTTGGATCCCCATTCAGACACACAGAACATGTGGGCTGCCACTGGGTTTTACTGAGACATCTGCTTATACAACCCGAGTTCTGACGTAAGGAATATACATTCAGCCAATTGCGGGGTGGGGAGGTTAATAAGGGGCAGCAAATTTTAAGAGAGGTGGCTCAGTGGCTAGCACTGCTGCCTCACAGCGTCAGAGAGCCGGATTTGATTCCAGCCTTCGGCGACTGTATGGAGTTTACACATTCTCCCTATGCCTGCGTGGGTTTCCTCTGGGTGCTCCGGTTTCTTTCCACAGTCCAAAGATGTGCAGGTTTGATGGATTGGCCATGCTAAATTGCCCGCAGGGTCCACACATGTGCCAGTTAGACAATTAACAACAGGAAATGCAGGGTTACTGGGAATGGATGGGTCTGAATGGGATGCTCACTATAGGGTTGGTGTGGACTCGATGGATGAACACCCTGTTTCTGCACTGTAGGGACTCTATTCTATTCTCATGAAGAAGAATGTACCTATCTCAATGTGTTCTGAATCTGTGGAATTCCCTATTCAAAATGCAGTGGATGCCAGGGCAATGAGCAAACTTAATGAAAAGATACAGATGTTTCATTTGCAATGAGTTGAAGGGTGAGAGAGCGCAGGCGGGAAAATCCAGCTGAGAGCAAGGGGAGCTCAATCATCATTGTATTAAATGGTGGAGCTGGTTCGAAGGGCTGCATTGCCTCTCCTGTGCCCAGTGCTTATCTTCTTACGGTAATAACTGGAAAGCTGAATCCAAAACTCACCACCTTCACAAAATGCAGGATACTCAGGTGGATTAGCGTTCCAAACTTAGATAGTGAGGAAGCGAGTAGGAGATAATGATTTTGCAATTTTAAACTGAGGGGACACAGTGATTTATGGTGTTCGACTGTGTAGGACATTCACAGCGTCCAGAATACTCTGTTGGGAATATCTATCCTATACTTTACTACAAAGCCAAGGTCTCTGACAATGAAACCCAAAACACCGCCTCCCCACGTAACCTGATAAAAGACCTGAGAAGTCTGGTTGAATTTAGAACACAAAATGGAAAGCGGGAAGATTAAATCCAATCCAGATCCTGTGCTTAAACAAAGGAGACTACAATATGATGAAGCAGGAGTTGGCTAATGTAGACTGGAAGCAAAGACTTTAGGGTGGGACAGTTGACGGACAGTGGAGGAATATCAAAGCAATTTTTCAAACTGCTCAGCAAAAACATGTATCAGTGAAAAGGAAGGACTGTCGGAAAAGGAGTAATCTGCCATGGGTGTCTAAGGAAATAATGGAGTCTGTCAAATTGAAATTGAAGGCATACAAATTGGTAAAGACCAAGGAGAAACCAGGAGATTAGAAAAACTTCAAAGATTAACAGAAAGCTTGATGGGATTACGGATAAAATGTAATGAGTAGCTATCTCCAGGGCCAGAATAGCAGTTTACACTGCTGGAGGGGAACCTATTGTGTGGGGAACATATGGCCTCTGTAATTGTTGAAGCATTTAACTGTTACCATAGAGATAATCCTGATCAAGTTAAAAATCACAGCACACTCCAAAAACTTGTATTTCCAAATAAACCTGTTGGACTATAACCTGGTGATGTGTGGTTTTTAACTTTGTCCATCCCACCCCAACCCTGGCTCCTCCACATCAGAATCCTGACAGACAGCCCCACTGAAACTGAACTGCCTGTCAGATACCTGACTGAGCCACAGGGGTGTGGGGGAGGGGTGTATGGTTTAACCACAAAGTGCTGAACTGAACAAGACTTTTTAACTGCTGTTGCCATGGAGATAATCCTGAGAGATAGTCTCTATTCAAAGTCACAAACCACAAAGGTAGAAAAATGGGAGGCGTACACCGGACAGGCGGGGAGTTACCTGATGTTGTCTGAAGGCATTTTGCACGTAACTACCATGTCTCATCAATAAAGACTCTAAAGAAGACCTCTCAGAGTTCTGTGCCCAGTTATTCCTACCCAGCAGGGTTCAGGAATATGAGTACACAGTAGTCAGTCTTCACAGTGGAGGATACGAAGAACATGCCGGTAATTGATAAGGAGACTGAGGAAGGTGAGGACCTATAAATAACCGTTATCATGAAAGAGTTAGAGCTGGGCAAGCTAATGGAGCTAAAGGTAGACAAGTCTCTTTGCCCTGATAGAATACATCCCAAGATACCAACAGAGTTAGGGGGAGAAATAGCAAATGCACCTAGTCATAGAATCCTACATCAGAGACAGGCCCTTTGGCCCAAACTGGCCCATGCCGATCAGAATGTCCATCCACGCGAACCCCATTTCCCTGCACTTGGCTCATCTGCTTCTGAAACTTTCCTATCCATGTATTTGTCCAAATGTCTTTTACATGTTGTTATCAGACCCGCCTCAACCACTTCCACTGGCAGCTCATTCCATATACATACCACCCTCTGTGTAGAACAGTTGCCCCTCAGGTTCCCTTTTATTCTTTCTCCTCTAACCTTAAACTGATACCCTCCAGTCCTTAGTTCCCTGGGAAAAAGACTGAGTGCATTCACCTTACCCAGGCCTCTCATGATCTCATACACTTCTTTAATATATTCCCCCTCGGTTTCCTCTGCTCTAAACAAAAAAGTCCTCGCTAGTCCAACCTCTCCCTATAACTCAGACCCCTGAGACCTGGCATCATTCTTGTAAATTTCTTCTGCACCTTTCCAGTTTAATAACTGAAACCTACACTGCATCCATCACATTTCCCTTGTTTCCCCACGGCGCTGGAACCGACGTGACAACACCAATGGATTACAATCCATGATCGATAATTCACTCCATTACAACAATCCCATTTTCATAGCTTTTTCCATGATGCAGGAATCCTTTTGTCTTTCTGGTTTCATGGTTTTGTATGAGGACAATTAACCAATCTGGGGTTTAACTGCTCCTGGGAAATGTGCCATGATTTTTTAGACTTTCAAAAACCAAATGAAATCTCTCTCTACAGTCATCACACTAACACGGACTTTGCTGTCTCAGTACTTTTTCCAGCCACACTGACATTTGAAATATTCGTCTCTGGACAGAATGCACACCTTTCCTTCCAGATGAAAAGGCCAATGATATCCAGATCGGCACAGATCCAGTGACTATCAAAACTGAACATGAAGTTCAATGTGTATTTCTCAACTACAAATTCCCCCTTTCAGTACTCTACAACAGAGAAAACAAAGTGCTGGAGATCCTCAGCAGGTCTGGCAGCATCTGAAATGGTGACAGATGTAGGAAACATTGCAGCCTTGAAGAAGTGTTTCGATGATCACACCAGGCATGTGTGCTTGATGACCGGTATGGAGAAGATGGGGGCATTGTGTTCAACAGTTTTATACCAGAGACTCTGACCCCATTTTATTGCGTGTTTCTCTGAGATTCCCTCTTTTCAGAAGCAGGCAGGAGTGGGAAGCAGTGGAGAATGTAAATGATGTGTAACCTTCCTAGTGAGAGGATTCGAGTACCGGAGCAGGGATCCCTTTCTGGAAGGGCCTTGGTGAGACCACACCTGGAGTAGTGTGTGTACCTTTGTTCCCCTTTCCCAAGGAAGGCTCTCCTGGTTACTGAGAGAGAGTAAAGGAGGGTCACCAGCCTGAGTCCTGGGATGTGTAGATAGTTAAGGGCTGCAGATGCTGGAAGTCAGAGTTTATACAATGTGGATCTGGGGAAGTGCAGCAGGTCAAGCAGCATCAGAGGGGCAGGAAAGTTGATGTTTTGGTCAGGACAGTTTGTCAGTCCGGATGAATAGTCCTGACCCGAAACATCAACTTTCCATCCCCATCGTATCCATGCTGGTCATCAAGCGCCTATTTATTCTAGTCCCACGTTCTGGCACTCCGTGTAACATCTTGGTGTGATCATCTAAACACTTCTTCAAGGCTGCAATGTTTCCTGCATCTGTCACCATTTCAGATGCTGACAGACTTGCTGAGGATGTCCAGCAATTTATGTTCTTATTGTAGATTTCCACCATTTTGCTGAAGCACATAGAGTCATAGACATGTATACAGCTCCATATTTTGTTGACTCACATTTCTGAGATGGCAGGACTGATGGCTGAAGAGGGACTCAATCCTCGTTTAATCCTCCTTTTCTTTGGCTTTCTGAGCTGCTGACTACATCACTAATATTCTACCTCCCATTCCCTGACCCGAATCTGACCCATCTAAGCCGACACTTGATTTCCCAACCCCCTGCCAGACTAGTTAAAACCTCACCAATGGAACTGCAAAAGCCCCCATCAGATTTGTCTCAGCTCTGCCCAGGAGTAACCAGTCAGGCTGGTATAGGTCCCACCCAGAAACAGTCCCAGTGCCTGAAGAATCTAAACCTTTCTCTGGTACACCATTTCCCCAGCCACACATCCAGCTGATCTACCCTCTTATTCCTGCTCTCAGTAGCACATGGCACTGGGAGTAAGTCTGACCTTATTACATTTCAGGAGCTACATTTTAATGCATCTCTGCTCTCCCTATGTCTCGCTTTCAGGCCCTCATCCCTCTGTTTAGCGATGTTGTTGGTATCTGTGTGTTCCACCACCACGGGCTGTTTAACTTCCAGCTCCAGAAAGTCCTGCAGCCGCTCCATGATATTGCGGATCGTAGCTTTATGGAGGTAACATACCATCCTGGATTCATGCCTGTGGTCACAGCAGTGCCCGCCCTAACCCTGAGCATTGAATCCCCTGTCACTATAGCCGTGTTTCCTCTCTTTCCTCCCGCTCTTTGCAGCGTAGCTCTCTGTGGTGGCATGACCCTAGCTAGTGCTGATTTCCCGAGAAGCTACCCCACCCATTCCCGCCCTTACAGAATCCCAAGCGGGATACAGTATCTGTATGAGAAGGGGATGACCACTGGGGACTCCTGCACCCCCTTCCTGAGCCTCTTACTTGATCTGATGGTCATCCATTCCCTTTCTGCCTGTGTAGCCCTCACCTGCAGTGTGACTAACTCACTAAACATGCTGTCCATAACATTCTCAGACGCTCCACAGTGAGTCCACTCACAGCTCCAGGTCTGAAAAGCAGTTTCCCAGTAACTGCAGATGAACACACTTGCAGCACACATAGCCGCCAGGCACACTGGAAGCGTCCCTTATTTCCCACATTGTACAAGAGGACCACACCACGGGTCTGAGGTCTCCTATCACAACATCTCTCTACATTCATCTCGTTACTCCCATTAAGAAAATTTAAACGAGTGAGCAACCTTCCTTCACTTCAAACATGTACATTATAATAAAAAAAACCTTTACTTCAGCAGATATGTCATACTTTAAAAACTTAAATACTCCGCAGGTATCACTGAGAAATTGGCTGTTCCCATTGGGACCACGTGAATTACTGAATGGCCTGAACTAAACTTGAGTTTCAGCTTCACCTTCTCCCAGTCTCACCTCACTCTGTTTACACCCAACTCCAAAACACTCTCATTGAGCCAAGCAGCACTCTCAGTACAGCCCTGTCATTTTCAATGTCTGCTCATATCTACACTGCCCTCAGCCTCCTGTACTGTTCTAACGCATCTCAATGGGAGCTCAGGAACAGCATCTCATCTTTCAGTTCAGCCCTTTGTAACCCCAGAGTCAACATGGACTTCAGCAGTTTCTGGATGAACAGACAGTTGTCAGAATCTGGAATGTTCCACCTGAAATGGTGCTGGAATTTGAGTCCACAAGGAAATTCAATGAGAAGCTTGCAGGGAATTGGAAGTAGGGAGTTTACAGTTAACATCATGAAGTGGGTGACTGGGACTAAATCTGGCATTTGGATAAATCTGTGCTCTCTCTCAGGCCAATACCTCCTTCCACAGCTGCAGGGCCAAGAATTGAACACATACCCAAAGGGTGATCTGACCATGAACTTGAACATCTTTCTGCTTTTTGCTTGACAAAACTACTGGTGATATTTTCCCAGACTGAACAAACCTTTCTCGTTCCATAGTTAAATGCCAATGATATTCAGATCCTGATGACTCCGCTGACTGTAGAAACTTGTTTTTGAGATCCCAGTCTCAATTATTCTCAATTAATATCCTAGAAAATGAACTCGCAAAACAAAGCTCACAATCAGTGCAAGATGAATAGTGAAGGCGAACACTTCTCTTGGTATGTGTTTGATGTGTAAACACTCCTCTTGAAATCACCCCGCTCCCCCCCCCCCCCAAAAGAGGACATGTGCATGCGCCTTGCTGTACCTTGCCCCAAATAAAGATGGCGGCCATAACCCAGGACCTCTCACTGCCTGAGGCCCAAGCCATCTTCCCCTTTGCTGCAAATGTGGGACCAGGATTTTCTAATTCAGATTAACGACCTGCACAGAGTATGACTAAACCCTCCCAGTCTACACTGATACATCTCATCCGGTTTCTGCTGCCACTCTCCCCTTTCCGCCTCCTGCAAACACCAAGGGTCATCACGGGTTCTGTGACCTTTCATCAGAACCGAAAACAGCTGGGAAAAGTAGAATCCCTATAGCGTGGAAACGGGCTCTTCGGCCCAACAATTACACACCCACCTTCCGAAGTTCATCTCACTCAGACCCATTCCCCTCCCTATTACTCTCCATTTCCCCGGACTAATGCACATCCCTGAACACTACGGGAAATTTAGCTGGGCCAATTCACTGAACCTGCACATCTTTGGACTACAGGAGATAGGGGTTAAAGGGTAAATAATAGGTAGGGATAGAGTGCAAAGAGAGACAGGAACATTTGGAAAGACAAAGGAGTGAATAACGATCTGGTGGAAGGGTGGAAAGCTGTTAGTGGAGGAGACAGGAACCTGGTAGCATCTGAGTGGCGGTGGTGGAAATGGTGACTGATGATCTACATTGTGCCTGCAAAAAGGTCCCGGAGCTTCAAGTTGCCTGTCACTTTAACACACAAGACTGTTCCCTGTCCAACATCTCTGTCTCATGCTTACTGCGGTGTTCCAGTGAAGCTTGATACAAACTGGCAGAACACTCCAGAACATACCAAATGCTCTCCTATTTCAAGGACTGCAATTTCCCCTCCCATGTGGTCAACAATGCCTTCCAGTGTATCTCCTCCGCTTCTCACACCACTGCCTTTGAACCCCACCCTTCCAACCCCAATAAGGATGGGATCCCCCCACTCCTCACCTTCCACCCAGATACAACACATCATCCTCTGCCATTTCCACCACCTACAATCAGACCCCACCAGAAATATGTTTCCCTCCCCTCCCCTTTCAGCATTCCACAGAGACCATTCCCTCTGTGACTTCCTCGTTAGGTCCACGCTCCCCACCAACCCATCCTCCACTCCCAGCACCTTTGCTTGCCACTGCAAGTAGTGTAAAACCTGTGCCCACACCTCCATCCAAGGCACCAAAGGATCCTCCCACATCCAGCAGAAATTTCCCTGCCCACCCAAACACCTCAACTATTGTGTCCTTTGCTCTCAATGTGGTCTCCTCTACACTGGGGAGTCAGGACGCCAAATTGTGGAATATTTCAGGGAATATTTCTGGGGCACATGCACCAACCAACCCCACCACCTTGTGGCCGACCACTTCAGCTACATCACCTCCGCCGCCACGCTGCCAAGGACATGCAAGTCCTGGGTGTCCTCCACCCCCAAATCCGAGCCACCCCACGCCTGGAGGAAGAACACCTCATCCTCGACCTTGGAACCTTTCAACCACACGGCATCAAGGTTTCCTCATCTCCTCTCCCCCACCTTATCACAGATTCAACCCTCCAACTCGGCACTGGCCTCCTGAACTGTCCCACCTGTCCACCTTCCTTCACAATTATCCATTCCACCCTCTCACCACTACCCCATCTACATCTACCTAGTCTCTTCGTAGCTCCCTTCCCCCCAACCCCAAACACCCCTCCCTATTTATCTCTCAGCCCTCTTCCCCCAACTCCCACATTTCTGATGAAGTGCTTACATGCCCAATATGTCAATTCTCCTGCTCCTTGGATGCTGCCTGACCTGCTGTGCTTTTCCAGCGCCACACTTTAACACAAGCTGGAAGAACAACACCTCATCTCCCAGTCAGGGACCCTACAATCCTCTGGCTTCAACATCAAATTCAATAATTTTAGGTCCTGAACTCTCCCACGTCCTAGTGTCTTTGCCCCTTACCCCACACACCAGGCCTTTTTATTACATAGCCTGGCATTACACACTACCTATGGTTAGCCACTAACAGTCCCCATAAACAGCTATTCACCCTCCCCCTCAGATCGTTATCCACTCCTTTGTCCAACTGCTCCTATCTCTCTCTTTGGACTCTATCCTCCCCTATCATTTACTCCTTAACCCCTACCTTCTGCATAAAAACCAACATTTTTTTCTCAGTAGCATCAGTTCCTGAGGATGTCACCGAATCCAAAATGCGAACCGATTTCACTTCACAGATGCTGCCAGATCTGCTGAGCTTTTCCAGTACTTTCAGTTGTTGTGTGTGATTTACAGCATCCACAGTTCTTTCAATTTACCCGGAGAATCTAATTCAGTTCTAGCAGACTGAAACAGTGTTTATCAACCCTCCCAGTCCACACAAACTCCATCTCTCTCCCAGTCTCTGCTGTCTCTCCCACTCCCTTCACACTCACTGAGTCTCCCCTCACAGTGACACTGCGCCTGCAAAGCTGATGGTCATGTGTTGGCCTGCTGGACCCACCCCTCATTCACTCCCATTGGCTGGAGGATCATGCCAACTCTCCGATTGGTCTGAAGCTGTGTCAATCAGCCAGGCCCCATTGTGACCTGAGTGGTGGGATCCTCCCAGGTGCATCAGAGGCTGAGGGGTGACCTCATAGAGGTTTATAAAATCATGAGGGGCATGGGTAGGATAAATAGACAAGGTCGTTTCCCTGGGGTGGGTGAGTCCAGAATGAGAGAGCATAGGTTTAACATGAGAGGGGAAGAATTTAAAATGGATCAGAGGGGCAATTTTTTTCCCACCGAGGTTGGTGCGTGTATGGAATCTTCTGTCGGGAAGTGGAGGATGTTGGTACAATTATACCATTTGGCATCTGGATGGGTATATGAATAGGAAGGGTGCAGAGTGATATGAGCCAAGTGTTGGCAAATGGGACTTAGATTAGGTTGGGATATCTGGTCAGCATGGACCAGTTTAACCAAAGGGTGTATTTTCATGCTGTACATCTCTACAGCTCTGTCCTGTGATGAGCTTCATCATTCACAGTGAATGAGGCAGTATCACAGAGCACAGGGGCTGGGTGCTATTCAGCCCATTGGGGCTGTACTCTCTCCCTCTGGAGATGGTACCAGTCAGTTCCAACTCAACTCCCATTTGGACATCGCCTTCCAAATCCTTCCTTAAAAAGTTAAATTTCAAATTTGTTTTGACAATAGCTACTGAATCTGCATTCAGCTGTCTTTCAAACTGTTCCAGATGCTCAGAACTTAGTGAGTAAAATAATCTTCACATTTTTAACCTGCATAATTTGCCAGTTACCTGAAAGTAGTTACTAAAAATTGTGACGTTAAACATTTCTCACTCTTTCTCTCTATAAATGAAATATCCTGGAAACAAATCAACTCCTGGTCGAAATCATTGCTTAACCTTCTCAGCTCCAAGGAGAATTGTCTGACCTTCTGCTAACTCTCCATAAAAGAGAAACCCATCTTAATTTTAATTTATTAGTGCCATAGAGATGTACAACACAGAAACAAACCCTTTTGTCCAAATTGTCCATGCCGACCAGATATCCTAAATTAATCTCGTCCCATATGCCAGCACTTGGCCCATAGCCTTCTAAACCTTTCCCAATCACATATCCAATGAGATGCCTTTTAAATGTTGTAACTATACCAGCGTCCACACTTTCTCTGGCAGCTTATTCCATACACATATCACGTTCAGCTTGAAACTTTGCCCCTAATATCCCTTTTCAATCTTTTCCCTCACGCCTGTGCTTTCTAGTTTTGGACTCACCTAAACAGGAATAAGACCCTAACTGTTTACCTTATCCATGCCCCTCATGATTTTATCAACCTCTATGGTCACCCCTCAGCATCCGATTCTCCAGTGAAAACAGCCTGAGCCTGTTCAGCCTCTCCCTATAGCTCAATCCCTCAACCCTGGAAACATCTTTGCACATCTTTTCTGAATCCTTTCAAGTTTCACAATATCATTCCGATAGTGGGGAGACCCGGACTGAAAGCAGAATTCCAGAAGTGACTGAATCAATGTCCTGTACAGCCGCAAAATGACGTCACAACTCCTGTACTCAATGCACTGACCGATAAAGGCAAGAATACTAAACACCTTCTTCACTACCCTGCCTATCTATGATTCCACTTTCAAGGAACTATGAACCTGCACTCCAAGATCTCTTAGTTCAGCAACACTGCCCAGGACCTTCCCATTAAGTGTAGAAGTCCGGCCCTGATTTGCTTTTCCAAAATGCAGAACCTCACATTTATCAAAATTAAACTTCATCTGCCACTCCTCAGCCCATTTGATCGGAGTCTCATTGTACTCGGAGGTAACTTTACTGTGAGAGGTAATTTCGGTTTAAACTTTAAGATGTGCCTGGACCACAGACTGGTCTATAATAAAAGACAAAACTTTTGTTTCTTTTCTAGAACATTTTATATACTCAAAAGTAGAATAGTTTAAATTGTGCAGAATGCTGACAATTTGTGAGCAGAGTAAAAACAAACAGGCCCTTGATTGATGAAACCATTAACACAGGCGGGAAGGATGAGTCCTTGACTGATAAGACTCCAGGATGGGGGAACGACTCGAGAGACATCTGTTACAGATTAAAGCCTTTGACTGATAAGACTACAGGGTGAGAAAAACAACAACTTTGGAGACTCTGGAGCCTTTTGTTGCAGACTTTGTGATAAGAATAATGATGTTTTTAAGAATGTGAACCTCATGGCTTGTTGGAGCCAAGGAGAGGAGGGACTTGTGCTGCATGTAATGGGAGACTTTGTAAGCCTCAGCGCGCCTTTTCTTCAAGGGTGCCCAACTCTGCAGACTTGACTTGTTAATAAAACTTTGTTTTCCTGAATTTGTCTAGAGCGATTATTGAGAAGTGATTTTCGTTTCTAACATTTACCGTCCACTGCACCTCAAATTTTGGTGTCTACTGTAAACCTACTAACCATAGCTGTTATATTCACATGGAAATCACTGATATAAATGACAAAAAGCAGTGGACCCAGCACCCAGCCTGACAGCATTTTGCTCACCACAGGCTTCCAGTCCTAAAAGCACCCTCCACCAAGACACTGACTGCTCAGCAAGGTTAGAGCTCATGGAATACAGGGAGAACTAGCCAATTGGGATCCAGAACTGGCTCAAAGGCAGAAGACAGAGGGTGGTGGTGGAGGGTTGATTTTCTGACTGGAGGCCTGTGACCAGTGGAGTGCCACAAGGGTCAGTGCTGGATCCACTACTTTTCGTCATTTATATGAATGACTTGGATGTGAACATAGCAGGCATAGTTAGTGAGATGACACCAAAGTTGGAGGTGTAGTGGACAGTGAAAACAATTACCTCAGAGTACAACGGGATCTTGATCAGATGAGTGAATGGGCTGAGGAGTGGCATTTGGGGAAATCAAATCTTAGCAGGACTTATACGCTTAATGGTAAGGTCCTGAGGAGTGTTACTGAACAAAGAGACCTTGGAGTGCGGGTTCATAGCTCCTTGAAAGTGTAGCCACAGGTAGATAGGATAGTGAAGGCGGCATATGGTTAGAACATTAAGTACAGGAGTTGGGAGGTCATGTTGTGGCTGTACAGGGCATTGGTGAGGCCACTATTGGAATATTGCGTACAAATCTGGTCTCCTTCCTATCGGAAGGATGTTGTGAAACTTGAAAGGGTTCAGAAAAGATTTACAAGAAAGTTACCAGGATTGGAGGATTTGAGCTCAGCTGGGGGTTGAATAGATTTTGAATAGACTGGGGCTATTTTCCCTGGAGCGTCGGAAGCTGAGAGGTGAGCTTATAGAGGTATATAAAATCATGAGGGGCATGGATAGGATAAATAGACAAAGTCTCTTCCCTGGGGTGGTGGATCCCAGCACTAGAGGGCATAGGTTTAGGGTGAGAGGGGAAAGACTTTAAAGAGACTTGTGGGGCAACGTTTTCACAGAGGGTGGTACGTGTATGGAATGAGTTGCCAGAGGAAGTGGTGGAGGTTGGACGAATGCAACATTTATAAGGCATCTTATTGGGTATATGAATAGGAAGGATAAGGGCCGGGTGCAGGCAGGTGGGACTACATTGCGTTGGGATATCTGGTCAGCATGTACTGGTTGGACCGAAGGGTCTCTGCTTCTGTGTTGTACATCTATGACTCTTTGATCTTCCAAACAATTTTGTATCCAAATAGCTAGTTCCGCCTGTATTCTACGGTGTTGAACTTGCTAACCAGCCTGTTATGTGGAACCTTGTGTCTTTCTCAAGTCCAAGTTAATGACTTCCATGCACAAAGCCATGCTGACTATCCCTAATCTTTTCTTGCCTTTCCAATGACATGTAAATTCTGTCCCTGAGAATCCCTTCCAACAACTTGCCTGCCACTGACTTCAGGCTCACCGGTCTATAGTTCCCTGGCTTTTCCTTACTACCTTTCTCAAATAATGATTTGGAGATGCCAGTGTTGGACTGGGGTGTACAAAGTTAGAAATCACACAACACCAGGTTATAGTCCAACCGGTTTAATTGGAAGCACACTTCCAAATAAACCTGTTTGACTATAACCTGGTGTGTGATTTTTAACTTTCTCAAATAATGGCACCCATCTTTCAGCACCTTGTCTGTGGCAATTGATGATACTAATATCTCAGCGAGGGGCCCAGCAATCACTTCCCTGGCTTCCCACAAAGTTCTGGGATACACCTGCTCAGATTCCTGGGATTTATCCACCTTTCTGCTTTTTAAGACATCCAGTAGCTCCTCCACTGAAATATGAACAATTGCCAAATTATCACTATTTATTTCTCCAAACTCTCTAGCTTCCATATCATTTTTCAGTAAAAACTGATGTGAAATACTTACAGAATCTCTCCCACCGCCTGCGGTTCCATAGACAGCCTTACTGATTTTTGAGGGTTGCTATTCTCTGCCTGGTTACTCTTTTGTCCAGCCATCCCTTTCCCTGGAAATAACCTCCCACAAACAAATTTTGCAAGTTCTTACCTTGTGCCATCGAAATTGTCCAATTTAGAAGGCTACCTATTAGATCTGGTCTATTATTTTCTGTAACTATTTTAAAGCTAGTAGAATTATCAGAGAATCCAGACAGCGTGGAAGCGGGCCATTCAGCCCATCACATCCACACTGAACATCAGAGCCTTCTACCCTACCCCTATAATGTTGCAATTCCAATCAGCAATCCACCTGGTCAGCACATCCCTGAACACTATGGGCAATTCAGCCTGGATAACCCACCCATCCTACACATCTTTGGACTGTGGGAGGAAACCAGAGCAACCAGATGAAACCCAAGCAGACAACCACAACAAGGTGATCATCCCTTTCTTATTTCCCAATTCTATCCAAGTAACTTCACTGGAAATACTCCCAATATCCTCCCTGAGCACAACCATAAAGGTATCCCTAATCCAAAACGCCATTCTGCCTCCTCTCGTCCCCCTTTCTATCCTTCCCATTGCACCCTAGAACATTAAGCTGCCAGTCCTATCCATCACTGAGCCACGTTTCTGTAATATCCATGATATCCCAGTCCCATGTTCAAAACCATATCCTCAGCTCATCTGCCTTCCCTCTTGCAGGGCCTCTTGCACTGAAATAAATGAGGTGAAACTGCTCTGTCCCACCTCGTTCTGTGCCTTGCCCTTACCTGCCTTGACTGTCTAACTTCTCAACTGTACCAGCCTCAGACATACCTCTTCTCTCACTATCTCTTTAGGTTTACCCCCCACTCCCTCACTGGTTTAATGCCTCCTGAGTAGCACTAGCAAATCTCCCTGCCTGGGTATTAGACACCTTCCAATTCAGGTACAATCCATCCTTCTTATGCACGTCAATTCTACCCCAGCAGAGATTCCAATGATCCAAACATGGCAATCCTTCTCCCCTGCACCAGATCCTTAGCCACACATTCATCTGCTCTATCCTGCTGTTCCTACTCTCACTAGCATGCGGCACAAAGAGTAATCCAGATATTACTACCCACGAAGACCTACTTTTTATCCTCCAGGATAATTTGCTATATTCTCTCGTCAGAACCTCATCCTTTCCTCTTCCGATGTCATTGGTACTAATGTATAATGAGCTCCCACTGATCATACTCCCTTTTGAGAATACTCTGCTCCCTCTCCGAGACATCCTTGTCCCTGGCACCAGGGAGGTACCACCCATTCTGATGTCTCACTGTCAGCTGCAGAAACGGCAGTCTGTGCCCTATACCAGAGAATCTCCTATCACCATCGATCACCAGGAACCTCATATACCTCACATTACATTGGAGCCAGTCTCTGTACCAGTACCTTGCTTGTCAGTGCGATATGCTCCTGAGAGGGTGACCTCCGACGCTTTCCGAAACAGTGTACTTGTTTGAGATCAATCAGCCGGGCCCCATTGTGAGGTAAGTGGTGGGATCCTCTCTCTCTCTGCCCTGTGATGAGCTTCATCATTCACAGTGAATGGGGCAGTATCACAGAGCACAGGGGCTGGGGGCTATTCAGCCCATTGGGACTGTACTCTCTCCCTCTGGAGATGCTGCAAATCTATCCCAACTCCCCTCTCACTTGCCCAAAGCCCACTAAGTCCTTCCTTAAAAAGTAAAATTATAAATCTGTTTGAGAACACCTGCTGAATCTGTGTCCAGCTGCTGTTCAGCCTATTCCAGGTGCGCAGAACTTACTGAGTGAAATAATGTTCCCATTTTCACTCTGCATTATTTGCCAGTTACCTGAAAGTAGATCCAAAAAATTGTGATCGTGCTAACAATTCCTCTCTCTCTGCAAATTAATTGTTTGGAAACAAATCTGCACCTGGTCCAAATCACTGCTTAACCGTCTCAGCTCCAAGGACAATTATCTGTGCTTCTGCTAGCTCTCCACAAAAGAGGAACGCATCTTAATTTATTAGTGTCATAGAGATGGACAGCACAGAAACAGACCTTCGGTCCAATTCGTTCATGCCGACTCGGAATCCTAAACTACTGGAGTCCCATTTGCCAGCTATTGGGCCCTATCCCTCAAAACCCATCCCATTCATGGATGCCTTTCAAATGTTGTAATTGTATCAGTCTCCACTACTTCATCTGGCAGCTCATTCCACACACACACCACACTCAGCTTGAAAACGTTGCCCCTTAGATCCCTTTTAAATCTTTGCCCTCTCAACTTAAGCCCATGTGCTCTTGTTTTGGACCCACCTCACCTGGGGGGAAGACCCTGGCTGTTCACCGTATCCATGCCCCTCATGATTTATAAATCTCCATAAAGTCACCTCTGTCTTTGACTCTCCAGGGAAATTAACCCCAGCCTCTCCCTGTAGCCCAAATCCTCCAACCCTGGCAAAGTCTTTGTCAATCTTGTCTGAACTCTTTCAAGATTCAGAACATCCTTCCCAGAACAGGGGATTTTGAACTTAAAACAGAATTCCTGAAATGGCTTAATCAATGTCCTGTCCAGCCACAATATGATGTCCCAGCTTCTGTATTCAATGCATCGACCAATAAATATAAGCATACCAAACACCACCTTCACTAGTCTGCCTATCTGCGACTCTACTTTCGACGAACAATGAATCTGAACTCCATGGTCTGTTTGTTCAGCAACACTGCGAAGGACTTTACCATTAAGTGTAGAAGTCCTGCCCTGATTTGCCTTTCCAAAATACAATAGCTCACATTTATCTAAATTGAACTCAGTCTGCCATTTTTCGTTCCAATGGCCCATCTGAACAGGATCCTGTTGTATTCTGAACTAACTTTCTACACTGCCCACTACACCACCGATTTTAGTGCCTTCTGACCATATCTCATATATTCACATCCAAGTCATTTATTGAAGGCCCCAATATCCATTGCTGCAGCACACTGCTGCTCACAGGCCTCCAGTCCACAAAACAACCCTACATCACCACTCTCTGTCTCCTACCTTCAAGCCAGTTTTGTATCTAAATGGCTCATTCTCCCAGCATTCCATGTTATCTAACCTTGCTAACCAGTCTGCTTTGTGGAACCTTGTTCAATGCCCATGGAGACAACGTTCACAGGCTGCCATCATCAATCATCTTTGTCACTTCTTCAAGAAAAAAAACACACTCAAGTTAGTGAGACACGATTTTGCACAAACAAAGCCACTTTAACTCTCCCTAATCATTTCCGAATACACGTTTATCCTGTCCTTTAGAATCCCTTCCAACAACTTGCCTGCCACTGACTTCAGGCTCACTGTTCTCTTGTTCCATGGCTTCTCCTTCCCACCTTTTTAAAAATAATGGCACCTCACCTGTCGCTATCAATGATACAAATATCTCAGGAGAGGCCCAACAATCTTAAAGGAGGACAGAGGGGGTTAGGGAGGATATTCCAGGGGTTTGTGTCCTTGGCAGCTCCAATCGTTGAGTGATGTAGGTGGGGGATAGCTGTCAACGGAGACAATTAGTGGTTAATCGTGGGTAGTGTGTAATGGCAGGCAATGTGATAACAATGTGTGTGAGTTAAGGGTTGGAGGGGTGGGGTTCAAGGGCAGTGGTGTCGCAAGTGGAGGAGATACACTGGAGGGCATTGGGGTTGACCACATGAGAGCGGAAATTGCAGTCCTTGAAATATGGTCCATTTGGTATGTTCTGGAGTGTTCTGCCAGCTTGCATCAAGCTTCACTGGAACACTGCACCTAAGCATGAGACAGATGTTGGCCAGGGAACACGCTCGCGTGTTAAAGGGGCAGGCAACCGGGAGCTCAGGGTCTTTTTTGGCCTGAGAGGGAGCACAGAATGATCCAAATTGCACTTCGTTTCTTTGTAGGAACTGTCAGATTTAGTCCCAATCACCCAATTCATAATGTTAACCTGTAAACTCCTTATGGACTCAAATCCTAGCACCTTTTCAGGTGGAATGTTCCAGATTCTGATAACTCTGTTCATTGAGAAAAATGATCCCTTTTAAATCTTTTCCCTCTCATCTTAAGCCTGTGTCCTCTAGTTCTGAACCCACAGAACCCAGGAAAAAGTCCCTGACTGCTCACCTTATCCAGGTCCATCATGATTTTATAAACATTTATAAGGTCACCTCTCAGTCTCTAACTCTCCAGGGAAAATAGTCCCAGCCTATTCAGCATTTCCCAATAGCTCAACCCGTCCAACCCTGGCAAAGTCCTTGCCAACCTTTTCTGAAACCTTTGAAGTTTCACAACATCATTCCGAGAACAGGGAGATTGGAACTGAAAACAGAATCCCAGAAGAGCATTAATCAATGTCCTGTACAACCACAATATGACGTCACAACAGCTGCATTCAATGCATTGACCAATAACGGGGAGTGTACCAAACACTGCATTCACTACCCCGCCTACCTGTGACTCGACTTTCAAGGAACTATGAACCTGGACTCCAAGGTCTCTTTATTCAGCAACACTCCCCAGGACTTTACCATTAAGTGTACAGGTCCTGCCCTGATTTGCCTTTCCGAAATCCAACAGCTCACATTTGTCTAAATTGAACTCCATCTGCCATTCCTTGCGTCATTGGCCCATCTGATCAAGATCCTGTTGAATTCTGAACTAACCTTCTTCACTGTCCACTATACCTCCAATTTTGGTGTCTTCTGTAAACCTACTGACCATACCTTACACATTCACATCCAAGTCAATTATTTAAGGACCCAATATCGATCCTTGCAACACACTGCTGCTCACAGGCCTCCAGTCCGCAAAGCAACCCTCCATCACCACCCTCTGTATCCTACCTTCAAGCCAGTTTTGTATCCAAATGGCTTGCTCTCCCTGCATGCCATGTTATCTAACCCTGCTAACCAGTCTGCTTTGTGGAACCTTGTTGAATGTCCATATAAACAACGTTCACCGCCCTGGCTTCATCAATTTTCTTTGTCACTTCAAAACATTCAGTCCAGTTAGTGAGACATGATTGTGCACGTACAAAGCCACATCGACACTCCCTAATCATTCCTTATGTTTCCAAATAGATGGATATCCTGTCCCTCAGAAATCCTTCCAACAACTTGCCTGCCACTGACTTCAGGCTCACTGTTCTCTTGTTCCATGGCCTCTCCTTACCACCTTTTTAAAATAATGGCACCTCACCTGTCGCTACCAACGATACAAATATCTCAGGAGAGGCCCAACAATCACTTCTAGCTTTCCAGAAAGTTTTGGGATACACCTGATCAGGTTCCAGGGCTTTATCAACCTTGATGTGATTTAAGACATCCAGTACCACCTCCTCTGTAACATGGACACTTTTCAAGTTATCTCTGTTTATTTCTCCAAACTCCTGAACTTCCATATCCTTCTCCAGTAAAAGATGGCAAGAAATAGTTGCATATCTTTCCCACTCCCTGTGGTTCCATAGACAGCCTTGTTGATCTTTAAGGGGTCCTATTCTCTGGTCGAGTTAATCTTTTGTCTGTGATATATTTGTTTAATCTCTTTGGATTCTACTTAAACCAGTGCCTGAAGCTATTCATGTCTTCTTTTTGCTCTCCTGATTTCCTTCAAGTATAAAAGCGTGATCCTGTACTCCCAATTCCTCTGCCTCTGCGATATCTGCTCACAGGAGGAGCAATTCCACCCCAGGACATCCCAGAAAGACCTCCGACTTCAAGGACCACAATTTCCCTCTCACTTGATCAACAATGCCCTCCAATGCATACCCTCCACTTCCTGCACCTCCACCTTTATCCCACCACTTCAACCACAATAAGATTATAACCCTGCAGTCTTCACCTTCCACTCCACTAATCTCCAGATACAGTGCATTAACCTCTGTTATTTCTGCTATCTGAAGTCGGATCCCACCACCACAGACATATTTCCCTCTCCACCCCTATCTGTGTTCCACGGAGACCATTCCCTCGGCAACACCCTTGTTAGGTCCACCCCCTCCCACCAACCCATGCTCCACACCCTTGACCCTCCCTTGCCGCCACGGGATATGTAAAACATGCGGCCACACCTCCTTCTGACCTCTGTCCAAGACACGAAAAGGATCTTTTCACATCAGGCAGAGATTTCTCCGCACATCCCAAAACCGCATCTACTGCATCTGGACACTATGGGAAATTTAACATGGTTCATCCAACTAACCTACACATCTTTGGACTGTGGGAGCAAACTGGAACACCCGAAGGAAACCCTCACAGACACTGGGGAGAACGTGCCAACTCCAACACAGAGTCGCCAGAGGCTGGAATCAAACCCAGGTCCCTGGTGCTGAGGAAGCAGCGCTAACCACTAAGCCACAATACTGTGGGATCTTTGGTGATGATGTGCTGCCCCACTGATACCTCGGTCACTCACCCTGCCTCATTTCCTAAGAGGCAGCGATGACGGAGTGAAATTATCGCTAGACAATTAATCCAGAGACCCAGATAATGTTCTGGGGACCTGGGTTTGAATCCCATCACAGCAGATTTTGGAACGTGAATTCAATAAATATCTGGAAAAATTAATTTTGTGACGACAATGAATCCATTGTCAATTGTTGGGAAATCCCATCTGGTTCACTCATGACCTTAGGGGAAGGAAAATGCCATCCTTACCTGGTCTGGTCTGCATGTGACTCCAGACCTATAGCAACGTGGTTGATTCTTAACTGCCCTCTGGTTAAACGAAGCAATAAATGCTGGCCGAGCCAGTGACAGCCTCATCCTGTGAATGAATAAAGAAAACAGGTCAGGTTTTGTTCCTTCTCTAGTAGGTACATCCTACAAACTGAATCTGAAACGTTCTCGTACACACTGAACAAATACCTTTCCATCCAAACCCTTAACACTACAGCACTCCAAGTCTATGTTGGTAAAGTTAAAACTCCTTATCATTGCATCCATAATATTCTTACAGATAACTGAGGTCTCCTGGTAAAATTGTGTCTCAATTCCCCGCTGACTATTGGGAGAGAGTCTATAATACAATCCCATTAAGATGGTCATCCCTTTCTTATTTCTCAGTACCACCCAAATAACTTGCCTGGATGTACTCCCAGGAATATCCTCCCGAAGCCCAGCTGTAATGTTATCCCTAATCAAAGATGCCACTCCCCCTGTACTGTTGCCCCCTTTCTATCGCATCTACACCCTGGAACATTAAGCTGCTAGTCCTATCCATCCCTGAGTGATGCCTCTGTAATTGCTGTAATATCCCAGTGCCATGTTCAAAACCATACCCTGAGCCCACCTGCCTGACCTGTCAGGCCTCTTGCACTGAAATAAATGCAGTGTAACTGGTCCGTCCCACTTTATTCTGTGGCTTGCTCTTGCCTGCCTTGACAGTCTAATCTGAACAGTACCAGCCTTGGACATACCTCTTTTCTCACTATCTCTTTAGGTTTACCCCAACTCCCTCACTGGTTTAATACCTCCCGAGTGGAACTAGCAATTCTCCCTGCTCATCAGGACCCCATGCTTTCCCCTTCCTATGCCATTGGTACCAATGTACAATGTCCTCCCACTGGCTATTCTCCCCTTTGAGAATATTCTGCACCCTCTCCAAGGCATCCTTGACCCTAGCATCAGGGAGGCACCACCCCATTCTGATGTCTCACTGTCAGCTGCAGAAATGGCAGACTGTGCCCTTGACTAGAGTGTCCCCTATCACCATCGTTTGCGTGGAACTGGGTATACCTTACATTATGTTAGAGCCAGTCTCAGTCGCAGTAACTTGGCAGTCAGTGCTATATTCCCCTGAAAGTCTATTACCCCCTACATTTTCCAAAACAGTACACTTGTTTGAGCTGGGGATAACCACTGGATATTCCTGCAGTACTTGCCTACCCCTCCTAGCTTTCCTGAGGTAACCCACCTACCTGACTGTATCTGCAGTATCCTGCAATCCTGAGACTGCCACCTCTCACACCCCTGACCCCTGTCAATTCCTCACTGCCTTTAATCACTCCTTCACCAATCCATGTGATTTGATAGGATTTGCAAAGACACTTCCTGCAGACACAATCATCAGGATCATTGAAACTCTCTCTAGACTCCAACATCCGACAGGAACAGCACACCACTCTACAACAGGCCATCTCTCCGCCTTAACAATCTACAGACCAAGACAAAGGCACAGTCTTACTGCTCGAAAAATACTGCCTGAGAATAACTTAATGCTTACGCTTTATATTTTAAACATTTTAACAACAGACCGAAAGACATGAAAAAGAAACCCTCACCTTTCTCACTATTAATATAATAAAACCGTCTAAAATTGATGTTTCAAGAGACTGAAACCCACTGAGCTGATCCCGGCTGTGAGCAGCTCACAGAGCGAGGTCTCTCTGAGGACAGCTGTGAAATGTCACTGTTTCTTTCTCTTTTCTCCAAGCTGCATTTCCGAGCGGTTTATACCTTCACAAGAAGTCAGCTGGGAGAGGTCACTGCTCAGTTTTATTCACTGGAGGTTGCCTTTGCTGCCCAGACCAGAATTTATTGGCCACCTTTATGTGTCTTGGAGAAATGGTGGTGAACGGCCTCCCTGAAATGCTGCAGTCCATGTACACCACAGTGATGTTTGGACAACAATCCCCCACTAGACCCACATCCCCCCCTGTCTCTGTAATCCCCCTCCAGCTTCAGAAATTGCATGTGTGTAATTTTACCTCAAATTGTACACGGAGAATGATGGAGCTTTTTTTAAAAAATACATTGCTAAAAAGGGAGGCAATGGCCAGATGATATTCTTGCTAGACGAGTAATATGAGCAATGTTCCGAGGATTAGGGTTAGATGGTAGCATCATGGCTGATGGTGGCATCAGATATCAGTAAATTCTCGAATGAAAAGGCTCATGATGACCATGAAACTATTGTCGACTGTTAGGAAAAAACCCATCTGGTTCACTAATGCCCTTTAGGGAAGGAAACTGTCATCCTCACCCGGTCTGGCCAACATGTGACTCCAGACCCACAGCAATGTGGTTAACTCTCAACTGCCCTCAGGGTAAACATCCACATCTGAGTGAATAAACAAAAAAAGATTTATATTTAAATCGCAGAGGAAAGCTTTTTTAAAAACAAAATTGTGTTTTCAAACTTTAAAAAAAAATCACCTTGGTCGGATGGCACTATAGACGCTGCAATAATCAGGGAGAATATAAGGAACAAATATACAGAGAGATCTCCGATATACAGTCACAACAATAAGGTTATAGTAGTAGGTGATTACGATAGTGTGAAAGGTTTGGTTGGTAAAGAATGTGTTAAATGAGTTCAAGAAATGTTCTTTATCAATATTTAAATGTTCCTATCAGGAAGCAAGCAACACCTGACCTTTTCTTGTCTGATCAGACAGGGCAAGTGAGTGAAGTGATAGGACGGGAACAGTTTGGGTGAGAGGAAATTGTGGGCACCATGGAGAAATAGTTGTATAATCGATAACTACAGGTGAGCTGCCTGATGACTGGAGAGTGGCTAATGTTGTACCTTTGTTAATGAAGGGGTATAAGGAGCAGCCCAGGAACTATAGACCTCAGTGGTGGGTAAGCCGTTGGAGGCGATTCAGAAGGATAGGATTTGCATGTATTTGGAGAGTTAAGGAATGATTAGGGACACTCAACATGGTTACTTAACAGGGTGTCTCACAGACTTGATTGAGATTTTTAAGGTAGTCACCAAGAAGATCGATGAGGGCAGAGTGGGAGACATTGTTTATTTGGACTTTAGTAAAGCCTTTAAAAAGGTTGTGCAGGGGAGACGAAGTTGTAAAGTTCGATCCCATGGGATTCAGCAAGAGCTTGCCAACTGGATACAAAATTAGCTTAACAATAGTAGACAGTAATAGTGGAGGGTTGTTTTTCACACTGGAGGCCCGTGACCAGCAGTGTTCTCCAGGAATCGGTGCTGGGTCCATTTTTGTTTGTCATGTGTGTAGATGGTTTGAATTAGAATACACAAAGCATGGTTTGTTTGTGGGTGACATCAAAAACTGTTAAGGTAGACAGTAACAAAAGGTTATCCACGAATACAGAGGGATCCTGATCAATTGGGTGAATGGGCTGAAATGTGGCAGATGGAATTTAATTTGAATAAATGTAAGATATTATATTTTATAAAACAAAATCTCCTTTAGCCTCATTAATTAATTACACTAATTAAAAGTAAAGCCTTGAGTAGTAATGTGGAACAAAGAAACCGAGGGGTTCAGGTCTTTGCAGTTTGTGTCACATGTAGACAGGGTGGTTAAGTGGGTGTTTAGCACGCTTACCTTCATTGCTCAGACCTTTAGGTATAGGAGTTGGGACACTGTCATGAGGTTATACATGATGTTGGTGAGGCCTCTTCACTGTGTTCAATTCTGGTCCCCCTGTTAGAGGAAGGATGTCATTAAATTGGAAAAGGTTCAGAAGATGTTTCCCAGGATGTTGCCATGAACGGAGGGATTGTTTTAGAAGGAGAGGATGGATAGGCTGGGATGTCTGTCACCGGAGAGCAGGAGGTTGAGGGGTGACCTTATTAGAGGTTTATAAAATCATGGAGTGTGTAGACAAGATGAATGGCTGCATGGGAGGGGGATTCAAGACACCGGTGCATACAGTTTGAGAAGAGATGACAAAGATTTTAAAAAGACATGAGTTTTTCTATTTTTGCACTTATGGGTTGAACTCCCAGAGGAAGTGGTAGCTGTGAACACAATTACAATACTTAAAAGATATTTGGATAAGTACATAAATAGGAAATATTTGGAGGGATATAGGCCAAGCAGAGGCAGGTGTGATTAGTTTAGGTGGAATTATAGTCGACATGGATTGGTTAGACCACAGGGTCCATTTCCATGATATATAACTTTGAAACTCTAACTCTCGGTGTCTTCGTGTTCACAACTCTCCCTATCACTGTCACCTCATGAAGCTTCACAACTCTTCCTTATCTCTGCTATCATAAGCATCTCTGTAACATCCTCCAATCACACAATCCTCCCTATCTCTGTCATCTCGATCCCCACAAATCTCTCTGCTAAGTGCCTTTCTGTAATTCCAGCCTTGAGGATAGCCCATTTTTAACTCAGATTCCTGCACCCTGAGCTCCAGAATTTCCTACTAAACCTCTCTGCTCATTTGCCTCCCCAAAACATTAACCAATCATCTATCATCTATTCTAATATCAAAAAGGTATGAGATGATCGCAGTGGGTCTGTGTGCTTGATGACCAATATGGAGAAGATGGGGGCATTGTGTTCAACAGTTTTATACCAGAGACTCTGACCCCATTTTATTCCGTGTTTCTCAGTGATTCCCTCTTTTTGAAGCAGACATGAGTGAGAAGCAGTGGAGAATGTAAATGATACATGGTCTGCATAGTGAAAGGATTCCACCACCACTGGCTGTTTACCCTCCAGCTCCACAATGTCCAATAACCTATCCATGCTATCGCGGATCCTGGCACCAGGGAGGTAACATACTATCCTGGATTCATGTCTGTGGCCACAGAAGTGCCTATCTGTACCCCTGACTATTGAATCCCCGTTACTCTCTTTCCTCCGTTCGGTGCAGAATCCGAAGCGGGATACAGTATCTGTTTGATAACGGGATGATCACTGGGAACTCCTGCATTTCCTTCCTGAGCCTTTTACTTGATCTGATAGTCATCCATTCCCTTTCCTAACTCACTGAACGTGCTGTCCATCCTCAGTATTGCAGATGCTCCACAGTGAGTCCACTCACAGCTTCAGATCTGAAAAGCAGTTTCCCAGTAACTGCAGATGGGCACACTTCCTGCACATATTGTCGCCAGGGACACTGGAAGCATCCCTTATTTCCCACATTGTACAAGAGGAGAACACCGCGGATCTGAGGTCTTCTGTAACAATGTCTCTCTAGATTCAGCTAGTTCTCCCATCGCGAGAACTTAAATGAGCTAGCAACCTTTCTTCACTTCAAGCATGTCCATTATAATCTAAATCCCCGACCTTTACTTAAGCTGACATGTTATACTTTAAAACCTGTTACAAAATATTCAGCAGGTATCTCATAAAAATTGGCTATTCCCATTGGGAGTATGTGAATTTCTGAATGGCCTGAACTAAACCTGAGTTTCAGCATCACCTTCTCCTGTCTCACCTCACTGTTTTCACCCAACTCCAAAACACACTCACTGAGCCAAGCAGCACTCAGTGCAGCCCTGTCATTTTCAGTTGTCAGAATCTGGAACATTCCACCTGAAAAGATGCTGGAATTTTAGTCCATAAGGAATTTGAGTCCATAAGGAATTTTAGTGGGTAGTTTGCAGAGAACTGAAAATAAGGAGTTTACAGGTTAACATTACGAAGTGGGTGATTGGGGACTAAATCTGACAGTTCCTGCAAAGAGATGAGGTGCAATTTGGATAAATCTGTGCTCCCTCTCAGGCCAATATCTCCTTCCTCAGCTGCAGGGCCCAGAACAGAGCACACACCCAAAGGGTGATCCAGCCACAAATTTGTCCATCTCTCTGATTTTTGCTTGACAACAGTATTTAAGATACTTTCTCACAGACAGAACAGACAAACCTTTCTGTTTCCACAGTTAAATGCCAATTATATTCAGGTCCTGATGTCTCTGCTGACTGTAAAAACCTGTTTCTGAGATCCCAGTCTCAATTAATATCCCATAAAATGAATTCACACAACAAAACTCACAGTCAGTGCAGGATGAATAGTAAAGACAAATATTTATCTTGCACCTAACCTACACATCTCTGAAAACTAGCAATTTAGCTCCCAGTGCAATGGCAAAGGAGATAGGGGTTAAAGAGTGAATAATAGGTGGGGACAGAGCCCAAAGGAACATTTGGAAAGAAAAAGGACTGGATAGCGATCTGGCTGGGAGAGTGCATAGCTGTTAATGGAGGGAACAGGAACCGGTGTCTGGCAGCATCTCAGTGGATGGGATGGAAATGGTGGCTGATGTACGTTCTGCCGCAAAAAAGACCCTGAGCTTCCAGTTGCCTGCCACTTCAACACACGAGCCTGTTCCCTGGGCAACATCCCTGTCTCATACTTACTGCAATGTTCCAGTGAAGCTTGATACAAACTGGCAGAACACTCCAGAACATACCAAATGGCTCCGTATTTCAATTACAGCAATTTCCCCTCCCATGTGGTCAACAATACCCTCCACCGTATCTCCTCTACTTCCCACACCTCCACCCTTGAACCCAACTACTTCAACTGCAACAAGGATAGAATCCCCCAAGTCCTCACATTCCACCCAGGTACAACACATCATCCTCCACCATTTCCACCACCTACAATCAGACCCCATCAGAGATATATTTCCCTCCCCAGCCCTTTCAGCATTCCTCAGAGACCATTCCCTCTGTGACTTCCATGTTAGATCCATGCTCCCCACCAACCCATCCTCCACTCCCAGGCACCTTTGCTCGCTATTGCAAGAGGTGGAAAACCTGTGCCCACACCTTCCCCTCACCTCCATCCAAGACACCAAAGGATCCTTCCACATTCAGCAGAGATAGTTCTTACATTCAAACACCTCACCTATTGAGTCCTTTGCTCTCGATGTGGTCTCCTCTACAGTGGGGAGACAGGACGCCAACTTGCGGAATATTTCAGGGAACATTTCTGGAACACATGTACCAACCAACCCCACTGCCCTGTGGTCGACATATTCAACGGACCCTCCCACTCCGCCAAGGACATGCAGGTTCGGGGCTGCCTCTATCGCCAAATCAAGCCACCCAAAGCTTGGAGGAATAACACCTCATCGTCCGCCTTGGGACCCTTCAACCACACAGCATCAATGTTTCCTCATCTCCCCTCACCCCACCTTATCCTAGCTCCAACCCTCCAACTCGGCACTGGCCTCTTGAACTGACCCACCTGTCCATCTTCCTTCCCCATTATCCACTCCACCCTCTCACCATTACCTCTGCATCTACCTATTGCATTCCTAGCTCCCTTCCCCCCCCCCCCAGCCCTACGCACCCCCTCCTATTTATCTCTCAGCATTCTTTCCCACACCGCACATTCCTGATGAAGGGCATATACCTAAAATGTCGATTCTCCAGCTACTTGGATGCTGCCTGACCTGCTGTGTGTTTCCAGTGCCACATGTTAATGAAGCTGGAAGAACAAAACCTCATCACCCACTCGGGGACCCTTCAGCCCTTTGGCCTCAATATCAAATTCAACAATTTTAGATCCTGAACTCTCCCACGTCCTAGCATCCTAGCCCCCTACCCCACACACCAGGCCTTGTTATTACATAGCCTGCTATTACACACTGTGATTAGCCACTAACAGTCCCCATAAACAGCTATTCACCCTTCCCCAGCCAGATCGATATACACTCCTTTGTCCAATTTCTCCTCTCTCTCTCTTTGGACTCTATTCCCAATCACTTACTTTTTAGCCTATACCTTCTGCATATAAACCAACATTTTTTCCCTCAGTCACATCAGTTCTGAGGAAGGTTCATAGGTTCAGAAATGTTAACTCTGATTTGTCTTCACAGATGCTGCCAGACCTGCTGAGCTTTTCCAGCACTTTCTGGTTGTTGTTTATCATTTCCATCATCCACAATTTTTTCTGGTTTTTATTTAGCGGGAGCTTGTAATTCATGTCAAGCAGCCTACACCGTGTGTTTATAAACCGCCCCAGTACCCACAAACTCCATTTTTCTCCCAGTCTATGCCACTCCCATCACACTCTCTGAGCCCCCCCTCACAGTGACACTGCGCCTGCACAGCTCATGGTCACATGTTGGCCTGCTGGCCACACCCTCTCCTATTGGTCTGCAGCTGCTGTCAATCACCTGGGCCCCATTGTGTCATGTTGGTGGGATCCTCCCATAAGTGTTGGAGGCTAAAGGGTGACCTCATTGAGTTTTATAAAACCATGAGGGGCATGAATGGGATAAATAGACAGGTCCAGAACGAGAGGGCATAGGTTTAAGTTGACAGGGAAAATATTTAAAAGGGACCTAAGGGGCAACTTCTGTCAATCAGAGGATGCTACATGCATGGAATTTTCAGTCAGGACAAGTGGTGGAGCCTGGTACAATTACACCATTTGAAACGCATCTGAATCGGTATATGAATAGGAAGGGTATAGAGGGATATATGCCAAGTGCTGGCAAATAGGACTTGATTAGGTTAAGACATCTGGTCAGCATGGACGAGTTTGACCGAAGGGTCTGTTTCTGTGCAGTACATCTCTATGGCTCGATGACTCTGCCCTGGGATGAGCTTCATCATTCACAGTGAATGGGGCATTATCACAGAGTATAAGGGCTGGGGGCTATTCAGCCCATTTGAGCTGTACTTTCTCCCTCTGCAGATGCTGCAAATCTGTCCCAACTCCCCTCCCATCTGTCCATAGCCCTCCAAATCTTTCCTTAAAAAGTTGAATTCCACATTTGTTTTGACAGTAACTGTTGAATCTGCATTCAGCCGTTGTTCAAACTGTTCCAGATGCTCAGAACTGACTCAGTAAAATAATCTTCTCATTTTTACCTTGCATTATTTGCCAGTTACATGAATGCAGTTACTAAAAATTGTGACAAACTTTCTACTTTCCCTCTCTGTCAACTAAATATCCTGGAGACAAATCTGCTCCTGGTCGAAATCACGACAAGGGGAGGTTGAATAGGCTGGGGCTGTTTTCCCGGGAGTGTCGGAGGCTGAGGGGTGACCTCACAGAGGTACATAAAATCATGAGCGGCATGGATAGGATAAATAAGATAAATAGACAAAGTCTCCTCCCTGGAGTGGGGGCTTCCAGAACTAGAGGGCATAGGTTTAGGGTGGGAGGGGAAAGATATAAAAGAGACCTGAGGGGCAACGTTTACACGCAGAGGGTGGTACGTGTATGGAATGAGTTTCCAGAGGAAGTGGTGGAGGCTAGTACAATTGCAACATTTAAAAGGCATCTAGATACGTATATGAATAGGAAAGATTTGGAGGGATATGGGCCGGGTGCTGGAAGGTGGTATAGATTGGACTGGAATATCTGGTTGGCATGGATGGGTTGGACCGAAGGGTCTGTTTCTGTGCTGTATGTCTCTGTGATGAATGACCTTTCAGCCATTTTTTTAAAAATCCAAATAGCTAGTTCTCCCCGTATTCTATGATGTTGAACTTGCTAACCAGTCTGTTGTTATGTGGAACATTGTGTCTTCCTGAAGTCCAAGTTAACGATGTCCATGCACAAAGCCATGCTGATTCTCCCCAATTATTTGCCTTTCCAATTACATGCAAATCCTGTCCCTTAGAATCCCTTCCAACAACTTGCCTGCCACTGACTTCAGGCTCACCGGTCTATAGTTCCCTGGCTTTTCCTTACCACCTTTCTCAAATAATGGCACACATCTTCCAGCAACTCACCTGTGGTTATTGATGACACAAATATCTCAGGGAGGGGCCCAACAATCACTTCCCTAGCTTCCCACAAATTTCTGGGATACATCTGATCAGGTCCCAGGGATTTATCCACCTTTATCCATTTTAAGACATTCAGAGTATCCTCCTCTGTAACATGGACACTTGCCAAGTTATCACTATTTATTTGTGCAAATTCTCTAGCTTCCATATCGTTTTTCAGTAAAAAACCAATGTGTAATATTCATATAGAATCTTTCCAACCTCCTGCGGTTCCATAGTCAGTCTTGTTGATCTTTGAGGATCCCTATTCTCTGCCTGGTCACTCTTTGTCCTTAGTGTATTTCTAGAATCTCTTTGGATTCTCCTTAAACCTATTTCCCAAAGCCATCGCTTGTCCCCTTTTTGCCCTCCTGGTTTCCCTCAAGTATTCTCCTACTGTCTCTATACTCCTCCAGGGATCCACTAAAACCCAGCTGTCTGTACCTGCCATATCCCTCCTTCATTTTCTTGACCAGAGCCTCAATTTCTCTCGACAGGCAGCATTCTCTACGCCTCCCAGCCTTGCCCTTAACAGGAACATACTGTCTGTGTACTCTCATTGTCTCATTTTTACAGGTCTATGGAGGCAATAGCAGATATGGACAGAGAATCAATCATTCTCAGTAAAGAGGAAGTGTTGGGAAAGGTAACAGCCCAAAGGTAAAAGGGGTGCCTGGCCGTGATGGAATGCATCCCAGGGGCTAAAAGAGATGGCCGGGAAAATAGCAAATGTGTTCATGATAATTCGCGAAAATTTGCTGGACTCTGGGACGTATCTGACAGATTGGAAAGCTGCAAATGTGATGCCACTATTTAAAAAAAAACACCCATTAGTTTAACTTCTGTAGTGGGGAAAATGCTTGAACCTGTCAAGGAAGTAGTAGCGAGTTATCTGGGCAGAAACTATCCCATTGAGCAGACACAGCATGGATTCATGAAAGGCAGCTCATGTTTAACACATTTACTTGAACTATTTGAGGACATCACAAATGCGTTGGACAAGGGGGACCCGGTGGATGTGGTGTATCTGGATTTCCAGAAAATAATCGACAAGTTGCCACATGAAAGGCTGCTGTATAAGATAAAGGCTGCATGGCGTTACAGGTAATGTATTAGCATGGATATAGGATGGGTTAACCAACAAAAAGTAAAGAATGGGGATAAACGGGTGTTTGGATTAGTGTTGGCACTACAACTGTTTACAATTTACACAAATGTTTTGGAGTTGAGGACCAAGTGTACGGTGTCAGAGTTCAGATTTGATAGAAAGATGAGGTAGAGCAATGTGTGCAGAGGCCACCGTAAGTCTGCACAGGGATACAGATAGGTTGAGTCAGTGGGTAAGGATCTGGCAGATGGAGGACAATGTTGGGAAATGTGGGGTCATCCATTTGGTCGAACTCACAGCAAACTGGATGATGAAATGGTGAAAACTTGCAGCATGCTGCTGTGCAGAGGGAGCTGTGTGTCCTTCTGCATGAATCACAGGAAGTTGGTTTGCAGGTGCAGCAGGTAATTAAGGCAGTGAACGGAATATTGTGCTTCCTTGCTCGAGGGATGGTTATGCTGCAGCTGTACAGGCCACACCTGGAGTACTGTGTACAGGTTTGATCTCCTTACTTCAGCAAAGATGTACTAGCACAGGAGGGGGTGCAGAGGAGGGTCACTAGTTTGGGCCTGGAGTTGAGAGGGTTGGTGTATGTGGAGAGATTGAGAAAACTGGTTCTATACTCATTGTAATTTAGAAGAATGGGAGGTTGGATGGGGTAAAAAAACAAAATTATGAAGGGAGTAAGTAAGATAGAAGCAGGGAGTTTATTTTCACCAGGGATGGGTGAAACTAGAGAACATAGCGTCAAAATAAGGTGGAGCAGATTTAGGACTGAGTTTAGGAGTAACTTCTTCAGTTAAAGGGTTGTGAATCTGTGGAATTCCCTGCTGAGTGAAGCAGTTGAGCTATCAACTTTATTTGTCTTTAAGGCAAAAGGTAGATTTGTGAACAGGAAAGGAATTAAGGGTTATGGTGAGAGAGCAGGAATGTGGAGCTGAGGCCATGAAAAGATCAACCCTGACCTTATTGAATGGCAGAGCAGGTTTGAGGGGTCAGATGAAAGTTTTTGCCTTGTGCCATCAAAATTGACCTTTGAAAAGTTAAGTTTCGAAATTGGATAATCTGGTCTATTATTTTCTGTAACTATTTTAAAACTAGTAGAATTATCAGAGAATCCCAGAATCCCAACAGTGTGGAATGAGACCATTCGGCCCATCACATCGATACTGACGCTCAGAGCCTCCTAACCTCCCCCTGTAACGTTGCATTTTCCAGGGCCACCCAACCTACACATCCCTGAACACTACGGGCAATTCAGCCTGGATAATCCAATCTACCCTGCACATCTTTGGACAGTGGGAGGAAACCAGAGAACCCGGATGAAATCCACGCAGACAACCCCAATAAGGTGATCATCCCTTTCTTATTTCCCAGTTCCACCCAAATAACTTCACTGGGCGGACTCCCATGAATATCCTCCCTAAGCACAAACATAATGCTATCCCTAATCAAAAACGCTACTCTCCCTCCTCTCTTGGCCCTGTTTCTATTCTTCCTATAGCATCTATACTCTGAAACATTAAGCTGCCAGTCCTATCCATCCCTGAGCCACGTTTCTGTAATACCCATGATATCCCAGTGCCATGTTCAAAACCATGCCCTAAGCCCATCTGCCTTCCCTGTCAGGCCTCTTGCACTGAAATAAATGCAGTGTAACTGCTCAGTCTGACCTCATTCTCTGCTTTGCCCTTGCCTGCCTTGACTATTTGACCTCAGAACTGTACCAGCCTCAGACATACCTCTTTTCTCACTATCTATTTGCAATCACACTAACTCCCTCACTGGTTTAATGCCTCCTGAGTAGCATTAACAAATCTCCCTGCCTCGATATTAGACACCTTCCAAATCAGGTACAATCCATCCTTCTTATGCAGGTCAACTCTACTCCAGAGGAGATCACAATGATGCAAAAACGTGAATCCTTTTTCCACTGCACCAGCTCCTTAGCCACTCATTGAGCACCTCCTCCTCCTCTGTAATATGGACATTTTTCAAGATGTCACCATTTATTTCCCCACATTTTATATCTCCCATGTACTTCTTCACAGTAAACACTAATGCAAAGTACTTGTTTCCCTATCTCGCCCATCGCCTGAAGCCCCACACAAAGACTGCCTTGCTGATCTCTATTTTCTCCTAGTTAGCCTTTTGTTCTTAATGTATTTATAAAAGCCCTTTGGATTATCCTTAACCCTATTCGCCAAAGCTATCTCACGTCCCCTTTTTGCCTCCTGATTTCCCTCTTAATTATACTCCTACTGCCTTTATACTTGAAAATTTTTTGGATTGGAATAAATGCTAAATATTACATCTTGATAAAACAAACCAGGGTAGGACTTACACTCAATAAAAGTAGGACCTTGAGTAGTGATATGGGAACGAAGAGACAGAGGGCTTCACGTCTTGGAAGTTTGTGTTACATGTAGACAGGGTGGTTAAGGTGCTTAGCACACTTACCTTCATTGTTCAGACCTTTGAGTACAGGAGTTGGGACGTTATGTTGAGAACGTACAGGATGTTGGAGAGGCCTCTTCTGGAATACTCTGTCCAGTTCTGGTTGTGCTTTTATAGGAAGGATATTATTAAATCGGAGCAGGTTCAGAAGAGATTTACCAGCATGTTGCCATGAATGGAGGGATTGTGTTCTAAGGAGAGGCTGGATAGGCTGGGAAATTTTTCCACTGCAGTGCACGAGGTTGAGGGGTGACCTTATTAGAGGTTTATAAAATCAGAAAGAGCGTAGATAAGGTGAATAGCCGGGGGAGAGGGGGATTCAAAACTCGGGTGCATTCATTTTGAGAAGAAATGAGAAAGGTTTGAGAAAAGACATTAGGGTTTTAAAAAAAAAATTATACGTGTGGAATGAATTTCCAGAGGAAGTGGTAGCTGTGAATACAATTACAATATTTAAAATACATTCAGATAAGTACATAAATAGGAAATATTTGGATGGATGTGGACCAAGCGGAGGCAGGTACAATTAGTTCAGTTTGGAATTATGGTTGGCATGGACTGGTTGGACCACAGGGCCTGTTTCCTTGCTGTATAACATTATGACTCTAATCCTCACTAACTCTAAATTCCTCCATCCTCAACTCTCCTGATCACTGTCACCTCATCCAGCCTCACAACTCTTCCTTATTTATATAATTCCTCACCAGCCACAGAACGCTCCCTATCTCATGTCCTCCAGTTTCTCAAATCTCTGCGATATGTGCCTTTCTTTAGTTCCAGCCTTGAGGATGCCCTCATTCACTCCGATTGGTTGGAAGACAAACTGGTACGGCCTGGTCCTCCAGTACTGCCCTCTGCCTCCTATTGGCCCTAGCTGACATCAATCATCGGGGCCCATTGTGAGGCGAGTGGTGGGATCCTCCCTCTCTCTGCCCTGGGATGAGCTTTAATATTCACAGTCAATGGGGCAGTATCACAGAGCACAGGGTCTGGGGCTATTCAGCCCATTGGGGCTGTACTCTCTCCCTCTGGATATTCTACAAATCTGTCCCAATTCCCTTCCCATTTGCCCATAACCCCCCAAATCTTCCCTTAAAAAGTAAAATTCCAAGTCTGTTTATGAATAACTGCTGAGTCTGTGTCCAGCTGCAATTCAGACTGTTCCAGGTACTCAGAACTTACTGAATAAAATAACATTCACATATTCACATTATTTGCCAATTACCTGAAAATAGTTACTAAAATTGTGACATTGTTAACAATTCCCCTGTCTCTGCAGATTAGATATCCTAGAAACAAATTTGCACCTGGTTAAAATCACTGCTTAACCTTCTCGGCTCCAAGGACAATTATCTGTGCTTCTGCTAGCTCTCCACAAAAGAGGAACACATCTTATTTTCATTTATTAGTGTCATAGAGATGTACAGCACAGAAACAGACCTTTGGTCCAATTTGTCCATGCCAACTAGGAATCCTCAACAAATGGAGCCCCATTTGCCAGCTATAGGTCTGTATCATTGGAAACTCTTCCTATTCATGTACCCAATCGGATGTCTTTCAAATGTTGTAATTGTATCAGCCTCCACTACTTCATCTGGCAGCTCATTCCACACATACACCACACACAGCTTGAAAACTTTGCCCCTTAGATCCGTTTTTAATCTTTGCCCTCTCAACGTAAGCCCATGTGATCTTATCTTGAACCCACCTAACCTGGGGGAGAAAGACACCGGCTGCTCACCTTATTCATGCCCTTCATGATTTTATAAATCTCCATGAAGTCACCTCTCAGTCTTTGACTCTCCAGGGAAATTAACCCTGGCCTATTCAGCCTCTCCCTGTAGCCCAAATCCTCCAACCCTAACAAAGTCTTTGTTAATCTTGTCTGAACTCTTTCAAGATTCACAACATCCTTTCCAGAACAGGGAATTTCGAACTGAAAACATAATTCCTGAAATGGCTTAATCAATGTCCTGTCCAATCACAATTTGACGTCCCAGCTTTTGTACTCAGTGCATTGACCAATAAATATAAGCATACCAAACCCCACCTTCACTAGTCTTCCTACCTGCGACTCTCCTTTCAAGGAACAATGAACCTGCACTCCATGGTCTCTATGTTCAGCAACATTCCCAAGGACTTTACCATTAAGTGTACAAGTCCTGCTCTGATTTGCCTTTCCAAAATCCAACAGCTTACATTTGTCTAAATTGAACCCAGTCTGCCATTCCTCGCTCCAATGGCCCATCTGGTCAAGATACTGTTGCATTCTGAACTAACCTTCTTCATTGTCCACGACACCTCCAATTTTGGTGTCTTCTGTAAACCCACTGACCATATCTCATATTCACATCCAAGTCATTTATTTCAGGACCCAATATCCATTCTGCAGGACAATGTTGCTCACAGGCCTCCAGTCTGCAAAGCAACCCTCCATCACCACCCTCTGCCTCCTCCCTTCAAGCCAGTTTTGTATCCAAATGGCTAGTTCTCCCGCCATTTCATGTTGTTATCTAACCTTGCTAACCAGTCTGCTTTGTGGAACATCGTTCAGTGTCCATATAGATAACGTCCACAGTCTGCCTTCATCAATCATCTTTGTCACATCTTCAAAAAAACTCAATCAAGTTAGAGAGAGAGAATTTCCCACACACAAAGCCATGTTAACTATCCCTAATCAATCCTTGTCTTTCCAAATACATGTAAATCCTGTCCCTCAGAATCCCTTCCAACAACTTACCTACCACTGACGTTAGGCTGACTGTTCTCTTGTTCCCTAGCCTTTCCTTACCACCTTTTTTAAATAATGGCACCCAACTTCCAGCACCTCACCTGTCACAAACAATGATATAAATACCTCAGGGAGGGGCACTGCCATCACCTTCCTAGCTTTCCACAAATTTCTGGGATACACCTGATCAGGTCCCAGGGATTTATCAACCTTACTACTGTTTAAGACATCCAGTACTTCCCCCTCTGTAATATGGACACTTTTCAAGTTATCACTATTTATTTCTCCAAACTCTCTAGAATAGAATAGCATAGTATTTCTCCCACCTCCTGTTGTTCCATAAATGGCCTTGTTGATCTTTAAGGGGTCCTATTCTCTGTCCGGTTATTATTTTATCCTTAATGTATTTGTAGAATCTCTTTGGATTCTCCTTAAACTATTTCCTAGAGATATTTCAAGTCCCCGTTTTGCTCTCCTGATTACCCTCGAGTATATTCCTGTAAAAACGTGATTCTGTCCTCCCAATTACTCCGCCACTGCCATATCTGCTCCCAGAAGAAGCAATTCCACTCCAGGACATCCCAGAAAGGTTTCCTCTTTCAAGGACCGGATTTCCCTCCCACTTGATCAACAATGCACTCCAACGCATATCCTCCACTTCCTGTACCTCCGCCTTCCCCCCACCCCTCCAACCACAATAAGAATATAATCCCCCGGTCCTCACCTGCCACCTACTAATCACCATTAACCTCTGCTATGTCCGCTACCTACAGTCAGACCCCACCACCAGGGATATATCTCCCTCCCCAGCCCTTTCTGTCTTCCACAGAGACCATGGGATCTTTGGTGATGATGTGCTGCCCGACGGATACCTCAGTCACTCACCCTGCCAAATGGCCTAGTGAGATTATCACTAGATGGATAATCCAGACACCCAGAAAACGTTCTGGGACCCAAGGTTTGGATCCCGTCACGGCAGAGAGTGGAATGTGAATTCAATAAAAATTTGGAATTAAGAATCTATTAAAGACCATGAATCCATTGTTGATTACTGCGAAAAAAAACCATTAGATTAGCTAATATCCTTCAGGGAAGGAATCTGCCATCCTTACCTGGTTTGGCCTACATATGACTCCAGACCCACAGCAATGTGACCCTTTACTGCCCTTTGAGCCCAGCCAGTGACACCCTCATCCTGTGAATGAATAACAAAGAAGGTCAAGTCTTGTACACAACCATACTATTCTTACAGAGAAGTCATCTCTTAGTAAATTTGCTTCTCAACTCCCTGCTGACTATTGGAGAGTGGGGGGGGGGGGGGGGTGGGGGGTCAATAGTACCATCCCAATAAGGAGATCATCCCTTTCTTATTTCTCAGTTCCACCTGTATCACCTGCCTGGATGTACTCACAGGAATACCCTCTTGAAGCCCAGCTGTAATGTTATCCCTAATCAAAATTACCTCTCCCCCTGCTCTGTTACCCCCTTTCTATCTTTGCTATAGCATCTATAAACTGGAACATTAAGCTGCTGGTCCTATCCATCATTAAGTCATGCCTCTGTGTTTGCTATAATATCCCAGTGCGATATTCAAAACCATACCCTGAGCTCCTCTACCCGACCTATCGGGCCTCCCGCATTGAAATAAATGCAGTGTAACTGCTCATTCTGTGCCTTGCCTTTGCCTGCCTTGACTGTTTGACGTCTGAACTGGACCAGCGTCAGACTTAGCTCTTCCTCACTCTCTCTCTGGGTTTACCCATATTCCTTCACTGGTTTAATGCCTCCTGAATAGCACTAGCAACTGTTCCCTTCCAGTGCCAGTACAATCCATCCTTCTGATGGAGGTCAATTCTACCCCACAAGAGATTCCAATGATCCAATAATGTGAACTCTTCTATTCCTATGTCATTGATACCAATAAACAACAGCCTCCCCTCAAAATGGTTATTCTCCCCTTTAAGAATATTCAGCTCCCTCTCTGAGACATCCTTATACAAAAATTACACATTCGAATAATAAACCTTACACTCATCAGGTCATCATAAAAGGATTACATGACACATTAAAGGTTTGGGGAGACCTTTTGCGAGAATGCGATGATTCAAAGGAGAATTTTTAAGCAGCAAATGGGATTGATCTGGAACACAATACTCACACACACAATGCGAATATCCAGGTCTGATATACTGAGTAATTCAATTAGAGTTTGGCAGAATATTTACTAAGATTACCATCTGAATGTCCACCTGTAATATCCTGTAATACAAGTTTATAAAATCTGTCACTACCAGTTCAAGTTAGAAACCCACACCATTCCCTCCTTGTGGCCCAGGATGACTGTACATATTACCCTTGAGGACATCAGCAGTCAACTCAGGGGGAAATCTGTGGGTTTCTAGGAGATTCCAACTTGAGATCTCATGTGACTGAGCACACCAGTTCTTTGACACGTTGGAGAAAATGACCCAAGCGTCAGTGAGATATGGGGAACAAGAATTACTTTCTTTTCTTTCATTCCGTGCTGCCGCTCTGCCTCATCAATAAGACATGGGTGTGAAAGGCTAATGCCTAACGATGGGCAAGTTGTTTCCACTCTGACCAATGGGTAGGAAGATCCTCCCAATCACTCCAAAGCGTATCCCTAAAAAGATAGCAACTCTGTCTGCTTCCCACTGCCCAGTGCTCCCAGTATATGTTTGGAAGAATGGGAAGGGGGGATATCTCCTAGAAAAGGCATAACTGTAAAGGTCTAAGAGGATTATGAAAAGAGAGAGATGCTCAGGAGAAGGGGGCAACAAGTTGCCAGATGGGGTGTAACTTGGGAAAATGGGAAGTTGCTCATTTTGGAGGAGATAATAAAAGAACAAAGTACTATTTAAATGGTGGAAACTGTAGAAAGCTGCACCACAAAGGGACCAGGGGTAATTGTTCAGGAAACACAGAAAGCTACCACACAGTTACAACAGGGAATGAGGAAGGGGAATGGAACGTTTTGTTTCAAAGGTTCTCTGTACTAGAGTTTGGAGTATATACCTGAGAGTACCGTGTGGAAGTGCTGGTGAGACCACCATAACTGCAGTAATGAGGGCAGTTTTGGTCCCTTTAGATCAGGAAATGTGTCACTTTATTGGAGGCATTTCAGGGAAGATTCAATGAGATGATCCCTGGTTTGGAGGGATTATCTTTTAAATAAAGGCTGAAAAGGTTGGGACTCTACTCACTGGAGTTTGGAGAAAGAGAGGTGATCTCATTGAGACAGATGGGATTCTTAAGGGGTTTAACAGGATAAATACTGAGAGGATGTGTCTGAGGGTAAATACTGAGAGGGGAGTCTAAAACCAGATTCTGAGTCACAGAATCAAGGGTTCCGTTTTGGATTCAAGTTTAAGGCGACACAGACGCAGGGTTTCAGTAGCAATGGAGCTGGGGTGAGGTGAAGAAAAGCAACGTTTAAGAGATTGGAATTCCTGCTGTTGTGATTGTGTGGAAGTCTGATCAGAAGGTCACCTTGGGGTCAGATATAACAGCAATATTGTGAAGAGTGTCGTTCTGCCTCAGAGAATTCCCAGTGGGAGGGAGGGGCTCAGCAGAAAGGTAAAGGTAAGGCAATGGGTTTAACCGTGACAATGTTTCATTGGAGGAAATTGCAGCTAATCGAGTAGTGGGAATGTGATAAGCAGTTTGATAACTGAGTAACAGTGGAGTAATGGAGAGGGATGATGGGGAGGGAGAGCTGAGTATTGTCAGTGTACATGTGAAACCTAACAGTGTTTTTGGATGATATCACCTCCTGGCACTATGTACGTGAGATAGAGGAGAGACCAAGGATAGATCGTTGAGGGACACAAAATGCAAGGAATTCAGAAAGGAAATGGAGAGTGGAGATTTTCCAACAACGGTGAGGTCAAATATTAGTTTTTCACAGAATAGGAGAGAAGGACATAACCAGAAAAGACCAACAGACAGAACAAGGAACAATATCTATGAATTGGCGAGAGCGAGTGATGAGGCGGCAGTGGAGGAAAGAGAGTTGGAAAGTGAGTTTAGTGAGATTAGAGTAAAGGGTCAAGGTGAACTCTGATAAGGCTTTACAAGAGACTGGAGAAAGATGTAGGTTTAGGATAAAAACCAGGAACACCACGTGAGGCAGTTTGGCTCGGTGGGCTAGTGGGAGGGAGAGAAGCAGCAGATCGGATTATCTCAGTCTTAGTGTCAGAGAAACTCCATGTGCTCTTCACTCGTTGTTAGAGGGGAGGATGGAGGAGACAGGATGATGGACAGTGTTTTACAAAGAAACAAAACCTGGGTAAGTGATATTTAAAATGAGTGAACAAACCTGATGTATTTAGCTTTTATCCAGAATATTAAAAAAAACGACTGAAGTCCTGGTTCGAATCCCATCTTGGAAGATGGTGGAATCTGAATTCAAGAAAAAAAATCAACGTATTAGGAATCTCCTGATCTCCATGAAACCATTGTCAATGGCGAAAAAAATCCTGCCAACCTGACAGTGGCCCAGCCAGCTACTCACTGTACTAATCACTCCAAAGTCTCAACATAGGAATGAAACTGGATGGACCAGTTGGCAACTAACAAGGCACCAGAAATTACAACCACAGAATCAGCCCTCTCAATGCTGCAACGTCCTCCTCACAAACATATGGTTTTTGGTGCCAAAATGTGGAGAGCTGTCTCACAAACCAATCAAGGAAGAGCCTGACATACTCATATTCACAGAATCATCCCTTACAAACAATGACCAGACACCACCATCACCATCCCTAGATCGAGAGAGTGGTGCTGGCAAAGCACAACAGTCAGACAGCATCCAAGGAGCAGGAGAATCGACGTTTCGAGCCTAAGCCCTTCATCAGCCTGACCTGCTGTGCTTTTCCAGCACCAGACTCTTGACTCTGATCTCCAGCATCTGCAGTCTTCACTTTCTCCTGAAATCTCCTGGATATGTCCTGTCCCACCAGCAGGACAGACCAGGCAGAGGTGGTGGCACAGTAGCGTACAGACAGGGAGGATTTGCCCTGGGAGTATACAGCATTGGCTCCGGAGACCAGGAAGTCTCATGGCTCCTGCTGATGACCACGTACCGTTCTCCCTTGGCTGATGGATCAGTTCTCCTTCATGTTGAACACCATTTGGAGGAAGCACTGAGGAAGTAAAATGGTGTCAAACGTACTCCGGATACAGGATTTCAATGTCCACAATCGAGACTAGTTCTGCAACAGAATTACTGACTGAGCTGGTCAGGTCCTAAAGGATATAGCTGCTCAACTGAATCTGCAGCAGGTGGTGAGGGAACCAACAAGAGTGTAAAACATATTTGATCTCATTGTTATGAATTGAGCAGCGGCAGATACATCTGTCCATGACAGTATCAGTAAGAGCGACCATCATACATTCCTTTCGGAGACAAAGTCTTGCCTTAAAGTTGAGAAAAACCTCCATCGTGTTGAGTGACATTATCACAGTTTTAAATGGGACAGACTTCGAAGAGATGTAGGATCTCAAACTGGGTATCTCCGAGGCACTGTGGGACATCAACAGCAGCAGAACTGTACTCCAGCGCAATCTGTAATCTCATGGTTTTGTAAATCCTGCTCTCACCCATCACAATGGGCAGGAAAGGAGGGCATGCCATGAGCAGCACCAGGCAGACCTAAAAATGAAGTGCCAACCTGGTGAAGCTATCAAACAGAATTACCTGCATATCAAACAGCATCAGCAGCAAGCAACAGAGCTAAGTGATCCAACATCCATAGGAACAGATCAGAGCTCTGCAGTTCTGCCACACCCAGTTGTGAACGGTGATGGACAATTAAACAACTCACTGGAGGAAGCATCACAGAAATCCCCACCCTTACTGATGGAGGGGCCTCACACATCCATGCACCAGATAAGATGACAGCATTTGCAGCAATCTGCAGCCGGAAGTGCAAAGTGGGATGATCCATCTCAGCCTTCTCCAGTGGTTTCCAACATCACAGATGTGAGTTTTAAGCCAGTTCGATTCAGTTTGAATAACATCAAGGAATGGTTAAGTAGTGCAAAGGCTACAGGCCCTGCCAACATTCTGGCAATAATACTGATGGCTTGTGCTCCAGAACTTGCCACCCACCAAGTCACGTACCGCCCCAGCACTGGCATCTACCGAGAATGTAGAACATTGCCCAGGGATGTTCAACACAAAAATACAGGGCAATCCAACCGAGGCAATTTCCCTCTATCAGTCCACACTCGATCAGCAGTAAAGTGATGGAAAATGTCATCAACAGGGCTACCAAGCAGCAGCTGCTCAGCAACAGCCAGCTAAGCGACACTCATTTTAGGCTCCACCATGGCAGCTCGGGTCCCGATTGTGGTACCGCCCTGATTCACAACCTGACGACCAACTGAATTCCAGAGGTGAGGTGAGTGTGATAACTCAGTCCCACGCCAAGACCACTATTTCTTGCTGATTCCACTCTTGTCTCATACTTTCATTTTCCAAACACACTCAGGGCCAGCTTCCCTCATTCAACCTCCCTGTAATCTCAAGAAAGTCTAAATCTCTGCTTATTAATTCATCAAAAAGGCTCCTAATTATAATCAACAGCATACAGCCATAGGGATGTACATGAAGGAAACAGACCTTTCGGTCCAACCCGTCCATGTCGACCAGATATCCCAACCCAATCTAGTCTCACCTGCCAGCACCTGGCCCATATCCCTCAATTTAAAATTCTCACACTTGATTTAATTCCTGGCTGTGATAATTCCTAGCTCCCTGCACCACACACACTTTGAGACCTCGACAATCCTTTTTCTTCGAGACTCCCAACCATTTGTTAATGCATTACTTCACCTGTGTGGCTGTTTCTGCAGTTGCTGAAGCAGCATGGTCTTAAATTCGCAGCCATTTCCTCACAGGTCTGCTTTCCACCTTTAAGATAGCCCTCAAAACCTGCTTTTTGGCAATGCTTTTGGTCACCTGACCTAATATCTCCATCTCTCGCCATATGTTTAAAGTTGTCAATAGTATTTTTGTGAAATTATAAGCATGATAATAAAAATACAAACTGTTGTTGATTTGGACATTATTTTCAAATCATCACTGTTGCTGAATGAATAACCTATAATGCCACTTATCCAACCACACTGTGAGAGCACCTTCACCACACAAACTGCAGCTGTACAAGAAAGTCAAACATCACCCTCTCCACAAGCAACAGGGCTTTGGCATTAATCACTGGTATCTGTGGAAGGAGAAACACAGTTGATGTTTCATGGAGTGCAAAATTGATTACAGGGAATGAAAATGGTGCAGAATTTGATAGTCAGAAATGAAAGGAAAATACACTTGCTTGTTGGAAAAAAGAATTGTTGACTGTCAAAAATATTCAAGAAAAAAGTATTCTGATAATCGAGCACCACATGGTCAGGGGCTGGGCCACAATGAAAAACTCATTTACAAAGGGTCTAAAAAAGTAATAATACAGTAGTAAACAGACCAAAATACACCCATGGTTCGAGACTGAGGAAGCTAGATATTGACAAAGTGGTGATGAGGGAGCCCAGAGGAGAATCAGAGCTGTATGGGCTGCTATGATCACAATGACGCTATACTGGACAAAGGCTGCACATGCGCCTGGCTGCACCTTGCCCCCTACAAAGATGGCGACCGCGCACGTGTCCCGAATAAAGATGGCGGCGCTCACTCAGGCCTGCAGCTATGCTGAGGCAATTCCCCATTTACTGCAAACACGGGACTGGGACGTTCAAATTTGTGTTTTCCGACGTGAACAATTTGTTTGTAAAACCTCTCCGCTCATAGCAACACAGTTTTTCTCCCATTTCCCTGTTTACTTCTTTCCTTACCGTATCCTTTCTCTCCATAACTTCCCGAGCATTCATTACAGCGACTGTGCGCCGCGCGCGAGGGTGATCACATGGTTTAGTTTAGCTCCGCCCTTCATTCACGTTGATTGGTTGGAGGACCAACGTCCCGCTAGGTCCTCCAGCTACGCCCGCCATCCATTCATTGGTCCGGTGCTGACATCAATCACCCGGAGTCCCTTTGTTGGCGAGAACATGCGCAATGCGTCCTGCTTTAGCTGATATGTTGGGTCATGTAATGGGAGAGTTTGCTGAGGGTAAGAATTCCCTTTGTGTGAGCTCTGCAGTAGATTTCCTTTATTCATGGAGGGAATTGCCTTCCTACTCATGACTGAATAGCTGTGATTGATGAATCAATGCCATCTGAATCAGTACATAAACACCACTTTTTCACAACATCTGAGATCTTTAGCACATTGTATCACGCTCTTCTTTGGAAACAAAAAAAACATGAAACGGAGACTCAAGGAATCGGAGCAGGAGTTGGGCATTCATTCCCTTCAGCTTGTTCCCACATTCTACCAGATCATGGCTGGGCCAACCCAGACCTCAACACCTCTTTTATGCTTGATCCGCATAGCCCTCAACTACTCAATATTTTAAAAATCCATCTGCCCTCTTAAAATAATTTGAGATAGAATAGCAGATTCCCTACTGTGTAGAAACAGGCCCTTCAGCCCAACAAGCCAGAACAACCCTCCAAAGAGTAACCCAACCTTTCCCCTCCCACATTTAACTTTCACAATTGTTTGGGTGAGAAAATTCTACCCATTCACTGAGAGAAAAAATTCTTTACTTTTTCTAAAATGAATGTTCCCTTAGTAATGTCCCCTGGTTTGAGACTTCACTGGTGCTCGAAGATCTAGTCAACATCTATTCTGTCAAGCTCCTCAGAATCTTGTTTCCATAAGATCACCCCTGCTTATCAATTCTTGATAAGTCAACCCTTTCGTCCTCGAAGCACCTAAGTGAATCTTTTTTGAATGGTTTCCGATGTTAGTTTATCCTTTATTAAATATGGGAGCTAACATTGTATACAATACTGCAAGTGAGGACTCACCAACAGCCAGTGTGGTTAACCAATCCTCAATCCATGCTAATACATTACGCCGATACCATGAGCTCCTAAATTGTGCAATTAACTTTTATGTAGCACCTTATCATTTGCATTTTTAAAATCCAAATACAGAACATCATTGGATTGCCCTTTATCAGCCCTTCTTGTTATCTCCTCAATGAACTGTTGCAAATTTGTCAAATATAGTTTCTCTTTCACAAAATCCAGTCTATCATGTTTAATGATAAGCTTTCCTAAATGTCCTGCAATTTCTTACTTTAATATTCGACTCTGTAGATTCTTTCAGTAGATTTGCTAAGGATAATTCCCCTCTCTTAAATCCATGCGGACTCTGTACAATCTTGTCACTGTTCAGTAAGAAACTTGACTGTACTCCAATGTAATTAGTAAATGTATCTGTATTTATTTTTAAAAATAGATTACTTATCAATGCTGGACCCATGCAATATCAATAAATTAGTGACTCTGAATTTGGGTTATAATGTTTTTTTCTGTTAATTCCTTTTCGTACTGTGTTATGCAGACAGCACCAAGTGAACACTCTTAATTGTGAGTAACTTTGAAAATAATATAATTGAAAAATGACATCCCAAAATGCTGCCTCATTATTGTGCAAGGAGGATTTTGCATTCAATAGTTTGCAGATAAAATTGAACAGATGTTTGCAGCAATTTGGCCAGACTGCAGGTTACTCCAAAGTGATAATTCTGCTCTCAAATTCTTACTTGACACTGCCCAAGGCGATACTGATGGGACTTCACTTTGCCATTCTTGTTCACCAGCTTTATTTCCAGGTTTAATTGTATAATCATTCTAGAGCTTGTAATTTTAGACAACTTCTCTTTTAGGTACATATGTAAATATCATCCTGAAATGTTGCACTGAATGGTACCAAATTTGAAATTAGTCTCTAATCTGATAGTAACGTGCTTTGACCCTTCTACGTATGTATTGGCATAAGTTTATGCCAGTTATTTTTCTGAAGCCTGTGATTCCTGATAAAGGGCTTATGCTCGAACCATCAACTCTCCTGCTTCTCGGATGCTGCCTGACTTGCTGTGCTTTTCCAGCATGACACTTTTCGATTCTGATGTCCAGCTTCTTTGGTCGTCACTTTCTCCTTTGAGTAGATTAAACCAAGAATAATTTTTGTTGATCGAAGTGCAATAGGAACCAATTCATGAAATTCAGATATCTCACATTTACCTTAACTATGTGAAGGCTAAGACATTACTAAATTATTGTCAGTAATTGAAACCGTGCTGACAAACTTGTGCAGTATCAGTGCCTCAGCTTTAGAGTGTTCCCAGATATCGCACAGCTGCAGTATTTTGTTTTGCACTCAGCTAGATGTTGTTCTCACTTGTTTCTTTGTGAAAGATTACAAAATTAACTTAGATAAATGAACTTATGATTTCTTTAACCAATGTTGGGAGAAAAAAAATGTCAGTATTTCAAGTGCTGATAAAGTAAAATAAACTGATAATCAGTAGGAAGGGTTTAAGATGGATATGGAACAAATGCTGGCAAATGGGATTAGATTTTTGATATCTGGTCAGCATGGGCAAGTTGGACTGAAGGGTCTGATTTTGTGTTGTACAACTGTGACTTCATTCTCTCAATTATTCAAGAAGTTGAATACTTCGAGGAGGAAAGGGAGAATTTATGCAGAGAATACACTTGCAATGATGATTGAGGTATATCAAACTCACATTGTTTCATGACCTTTTCCTCTGGGTTCTTCAATTAACAAACTTGTTTTATTATCTGAATAACTATGTATCATGTGATCTGTTTTGCACAATATATTTCGTTAGGATCTATTACAAGTGTTCATTCTTAATAGATCTATTAAGAACTATTAAGAAGTGTTCATTTTTAAAATTTAGGCAGCTTGATTGTTCAGCAAGAAAAGTTTAGCGTTTTACTCCCACTGAATCATTGCTCTATAAAAGGTGACAAGCTTTTTATTTTTTCTGGGCACTGAATATATGGAAGTAAATTCTGAAGGAAATAATCCTCGTCGGTAATGTTCCCACATATGGGGAGTAATTGCTTCTGGTCACTCTTCAGGTTACAGAGGCTAGGAAAGAAATGAGTTGGCCAAAGTTAGCAACATCATTTGGATGGACTATGCTCATTGGGGAAACTTGCAGGATCTGTAGAAGGAACACATGTTTCAGAGTGTATGCAATAAACCTGAACATTGTTACTTTTGCACAGAGCTTGGGACCCGACTGGAGCAGCAATGAAGCTCGTATTGTTTTTTAAAATTTCCGAGCTTGCCAAATTATTGTTGGTAAATGCAGGTGACTTTATCAAAGCACATTTCACATGCCCCAGCTAGGAATTTGGTCCCAATTCTGTCAGTCCATCGATTCTTATGGATAAGAGGTATTTTAAATGTGAGCACTCCATTGAACTATTTGAATTGAATACTTCAGTGGTTAAGTCCTCTTGGATTGTTAATTTCAAATTACTCAATGTGATTTTTTTGTCCCCCCCTGAATTTGCCAAGCACTGGGCAGTTCTGGAATATTCCAAATATTTACAATAGATACACTTACACTATTGAAGGCAACCTGGCAGATTTGAATACCATTCAGGTAGTCAACAACAATACATAAGTAACTTTATGAATTGCTTACTGTACACCAACAATGCAAGCCAAGTATTAGTGAAACCACAGATTGTTTCCCATGGATTCCCAAATCTAAACAGTGCATTCCAGATACGCTCACTATCACCACCTGGGAGCAGTCTCCCAAAGTGCTCCCAGAATTTAGAAAACGCATAACTGCCCTCCAAAGCTAAATCTGCTGTCACAGGCTTCACTCTTATTGCATACAATGACATTTATTGTCCAGTTCTTTAATGTGACAAATGATTTTACAAACAATTTATAAAATACTTTAAATCCTGAAGAAATGTGATGTCAGCCCTTTGTAGAAGTGAATGGAAAGTGAGATGTTTGTTTGACCTTTGGCTCTATGTATCAGACTGAACTGAGCCTTTAGCAAGATGTGGGATGTTTCCCACACATTTTGTTTAAAAAAGCAAAGATTATGCTCTGAGGTTTAAATGTTCAATCAGGTTTAATAAAAATCCTTCCAAAAATTGAGTTTGACTTCAGCTCCTTTAAAGAGACATGCTCTTGGCCTTCAATTTTGTGACATGTGATCATTCTTTGGTAAAGGTGGCTGTATGCAACACTGCAGGATGTTGTGCTGAAGTGCCTCATTGGGTGGATGAGCTTTATTACTGGTGTAACTCGGCTAATTTTGAGATGAAATGTCACTTTGAGTTAAATCTTGTTTTTAAACTGAGGCGTGCTTGTGTAACTCAAGTGTGGAAACTATGCTCATGTTTGCAATGAACCTTTCACTTTTGGAGATTAGTATTTTCCGATCTGTTTTGTAAATAAAGTTCACTATAGAAAGCACAGTGCTGGAGAACCGCAGGTCCAGTAGCATCTCTGAGGGGGGAAAAAAACATTGTAAGTTCAAAGTTTCATGACCATTTGTCCGGTCAGACGAAGAGTTAGTGAACTTGAAATGTAACATTTTTTTCTCTTCACTGATGCCCTCGGAACTGCTGAGTTTCTCTAGCACTTTGTTTCTGTGGTTCAGATCTCCAGCACCTGCAGTTTATTTTTTTTATATAGATCCTATGATTTGACTTGGGGAGCAAGAGGCAGCAACTGTGATCAACTAGGATAAAACTCCCCAACCATGGAAAACACAGTTCTTTATACTTTGCAAAACACAACTGTAAATAAGAAATGCAATTAAGCTAAGTGCAAGGTGACATACCACCGGCCTTGTCTCAAACTTGCTACTCACCTTTGAGGACTAATCTGTCAGAATGGTGTTTGCGAACTTCCTTTGAGATCACAGTCCACAAATGTCCCAGTTCCTGGGCCAGGCCCGGTTACCACATTGCAGTGGGGTGGGGAGCTTTGTGTCAGCCTGAAGTTTTTGTTAAGAGCAACATTGCAGGTTGAAGTTGACGGTTTTGACTAGTATTGAGTCATCAAACTTGGAGGAAATCCTTCCGAATGTATTGATTAACTGGATTGAGCCTGTTTACATCCAGTCCTGTTAGTAATGCTGTCATATTCTAAGTTAAGAATCACACAACACCAGGTTATAGTCCATCAGGTTTAATTGGAAGCACACTAGCTTTCGGAGCGCCGCTCCTTCATCAGGTGATTGTGGAGGGCACAATTCTAAGGCACAGAATTCACAGCAAAAATTTACATTGTGATGCAACTGAAATTATGCATAAAAAAAATCACAAAACCTGTTTTTAAAAGTTGCATTCCTGACAGTGGTCCACCCAATCACTCACTGTATTAAACACTGCACAGTCTCAACAAAGGAAGGAAACTTTGATAGACCATATTACATCTACCAATGCACTGGAAAGTACAACCACAAAGTCAGTCCTCTTGACACTGCAACTTCTGCCTCACTGTGGGCCAAAAACAGCAGCAGAACTGTACTCCAGCCCAATCTGAAATCTCATGGCCTGGTATATCCCCCACTCAACCAATAACATCAAGCCAGGAGATCAGCCCAGGTTCAATGGAGAACACAGGACGACATGCCAGCAGCAGTACCAGTACATAAAATTGAGGTGCCAACCTGGTGCAGCTACCAAACCTGCACGCCAAACAGTGCAAGCAACACCAAATAGAACTATGTGATCCCACAACCACTGGATCAGATCTGAGCTCTGCATTTCTGCCACACCTAGTCATGCTTGGTGATGGACAATTAAACAACTCACTGCAGGAAGCATCACAGATATCCCCATCCCTACAGACAGAAGAGTCTCAATCATCCATGTAACAGATACGACAACAGCATTTGCAGCAATCTTCAGCCAGCAGTGCCAAGTGAATGAGCTTCCCCATTGGTCCCTGACACAGATGTGAATTGGATTAGTTGAAAACTCATTTCAAATCAGATCAAGAAATGGACAAATAGTGTAAAGGCTCTGGGCCCTGCCAGCATTGTGGCAATAAGACTGATGGCTGTGCTCCAGAACTTGCTGCCCACCAAGACAAGTACTGCTCTAGCACTGGCATAATATTCTCCATCTTTGGCCTTTTGTCAAAAGTTCTCAATAATGTTTTTGGGAAATTAAAAACATATTGATTTTTACCGGTATCTTCTACTCTTCACTATCGCTGAGTGAATAATCTGTTCTGTCTCTTACCCAACCACGTTGTGGGAGCACCTTCACCATCCAAACTGCAGCTGTACAAGAAGTCAAATATTACCCTCTCCACAGGCACCAGGGCTTTGGCATTGATCACTGGTACCTGTGGAAGGAGAAATACACACGGTTTTTCAGGGAGTGCAATATGAATTATAGAGAACGAAAATGTTGCAGAATTTGGCTGTTAGAAATAGAAGGAAAATTTACTCACTTATTGGAAAAAAGAATTCTTCACTATCAAAGATATTGTGGGAAAAACAACCTGATAATGAGAAGCATATGGTCACGAGTTGGGCAGCAGTAGACAATTCATTTACAAAAGGGTCTGTGAACATAATAGTAAAGTACTAAACAGAGCGAAAATACACACGAGAGACTGAGGAAGCAATATAATGAACAAGTGGACATCAAGGAGACCAGAGGAGAATCAGAACAGTGTTCACTTTTATGATATCACAGTCAGAGATGACTAGCACTGAAACAGACTCTTTGGTCCAACCGTCTCTGCCAACCAGATATTCTAACCTAATCTATTCCCATTTGCCAGCATTTGGCCAACATCCCTCTGAACCCTTCCTATTCAAATGCTTTTTAAGTGTTCCAACTTTAGTTGCCCTTTAGGCTCCTTTTGAATTTTCCTCTCTTAACCTAAACCTATATCCTCCAGTTCTGGGCTCCACGAACCCAAGGTAAACACCTCGTCTATTTATGCTATCCATGCCCCTCATGATTTTATAAAGCTCTATAACATCACACCTCAGCCTATGACACTCCAGGGAAAATGGACCCAGCCTATTATGCCTCTCCCTGCGACTCAAATCCTCCAACTCGCAAAATCCTTGAAAATCTATTCTCAAACCTTCCATGTTTCAGTTCCTCCTTCTGATAGGAGGGAGACTAGAATTGTAAACAATATTTCAAAAGTGGCCTAACCTGTTCAGCTCCGTTACTCAATGCTGTGACCAATAAAGGAAAGCATACTAAACAACTTCTTCACTATTCTATCTCCTTTCAAGGATCTATGAACCTGCACTCCAAGGTCTATTTGTTCAGCAAGAATCTCCAAGACCTTACAATTCAGTGTGTGTCTTGCTCTGATTTGCTTTTCTAAGATGCAACACCTCACATCTATCTAAATTAAACCCTATCTGCCACTCCTCAGCCCATTGACCAATCTGATCAATTTCCCATTGTATTCCGAGATATCCTTCTTCACTGTCCACAATACCTCCAATTTTGGTGTCATCTGCAAACGTACTATCTGTACCGCCTCTCTTCACATCAAAAATTTTTAAATGAATGACGAGACATATCCAGAATAAAAAGCATCCATTTCCCTGGGTTTGAATGTGCTCTGTGTAAATCCTGCCCCATGACTATCAGGGAGAGCTGCACATACACCCCTCTGAACTTTGCCCCCGACAAAGCTGGCGGCTGCGCGCGTGTCCAGTGAGTCGTTGCCCCGAATAAAGATGGCGGCGCTCACTCGGGCGGGATCGCTCGATGAGGCATTTTCCCCTTTGCTGCAAAAATGGGACTGTAAGTTTCAAATTTGTGTTTTCCGATGTGCACCAAATGTATGTAAAACCTCTCAGCCCATACCAACACCATTACCCTCCCACTTCCTGCTGTTTATTTCTTTCCTTACCGACAGCTCTCCAGCCACACGTCCTGAACATGCGCGCCGACGGCGTGGATAATCACGTGGTATAGTCTAGTCCCACCCCTCATTTACTCTGATTGGTTGGAGGACCAAGTCTTCCAGCTCTGCCCCTGTCTTTCCATTGGTCCGCTGCTGACATCAATCACCCAGGGCCCATTGTTGGTTGGAGCATGCGCACCGCTTTGTTGCTTCTGCTGCTGTTCATAACTTACGAGAGGGACAATGTTAAAAATCACACAACCACCTGATGAAAAAGCAGCAAAACTAGTGCTTCCAAATAAACCTGTTGGACTCTAAAGTGGTGTTCACTAAATTATAATTTTGTCCATCCTAATCCAAAACCAGCACCTGCAAGCCACGAGTGAGGGAGGAATGCATAATATAAGAACAAAAGAACTAGGAACAGGAGAAGGCCGTCCTGCCCTTCGAGCCTGCTCTGCTAATCAACAAGATCATTTTGTGGACGCAGAACCATTTACCCGCGTTCTCACCACATCCCTTAATTGATTATTTCTTTTTTAATAAAAATCTACCTTAGCTTTAAAAACGTTTATTGAACTAGCATCAACTACTTTCCTGTGCAGTTAATTCCATAGTGGTTAAGAAGTTCCTTCTCAATTCAGTGCTAAATTTGCTGCCTCTAATCTTGAGATGATGCCATGTTGCCCTCGCTTCACCTGCCAGTGGAAACATTCTCACTACTTTTGTTTTATCCATTCCATACATTATTTTATATGTTTCCATTCTTCTGAATTACAATGAATATAATCCTGTGGGATATAGGTAAAACAGTGTTTTACTGTCCTCCTGCGAACATTGAACAGTGAAATTGAGTACTAACTTCAGTGTATAATTGTGGGATATAGGTAAATAATTACTAACTTTAGTATATAATTGTGGATAATTGAGTAACTTTAGTGCATAATTATTCTTGCAAATAATTTCTTCCATCATGATAGTTTAAATAATTTACAATTTCAGCAAAAGAGCTGAGATAGCTGAAGCGCATAAACTAGGCAAGAAAAGACATATTGTTAAAATGTATTTTAAGCAATGGAATGTACCTATGAACAATAGAAGATGTTACAAGCAAACAGATAAAGTGAAAAGAACATCAAGATCGAGGTTTAGCAAAATCTCCCTTATGTCAGCACTTACAGAGGGGAGGGTCGCCAGCTTGGATAAGGGGGAAGTAATAATGGCAGAGCGCACCTGGGTAGTGGCAGAACGCAATAAGGGAGATTGATAGGTATGAAGACCTATGAGGTAAATGGGGAGTACCGAAAATCAAAACTGTATACATTGTAAAGCAATCCCTGAATGTGTGTGCCCACTGGTCACCCCCTTCTTGCAAGAAGGTTCCAATAAAATTCGCTGGTTCAGATTTTGACTAGGACTGAAATTTATTATACTGTGAGTTTTATTTCTCACAATCCCAATCTACTCAGTCTCTGTTAAGCCAACCCTCTCAACTCCAGAATCAACCTAGTTTACCTCCTCTGCACGCCCTCTAGAACCAGTACGTCCTCCCTCACGTAAGGAGATAAAAACTGCATGCAGTACTCCAGGTGTGACCTCACCCAACACAGCTGGAACATAATCTTTGCATTTAAACACAATCCCTACAGCAATGAAGGACAAAATTCCATTTGCCTTCTGAATGGATCGTTGTACCTGGTGACCAACCCTCATGCAGAAGGATACCCTGGTGCCTCTGCATAGCAAATGTGCAACTTTTTAAAAGTCAAGTAATAATCTCCTTTGTAATGTTACTGTATCAATTGTAACATGACTTTACATTTATGAACATTGTATTCCATTTGCCAGACCATTGCCCACTCACTCAATGTATCTATGTTCCTCTACAAAGTTTCACAGTCCTCCGCACACTTTGTTCTGCTACTCATCTTAGTCTCATATGCAACATTTGACACCCTACATGTGGTCCTCAACTCCAAATTATCTGTATCAATTGTAAATATTTGCAGTCCCAACACTGATCCCAGAAGTACACAACTAGTCACTGATTGCCAGCCAGAATAATACTCATTTATCCCCACACTTTGCTTTCTTTTATTCAACCCATCTTCTATCCATGCTAATACTCTACCCCTAACACCATGCACCCTTATATCATGCAACAGCCTCTTGCACAGCACCTTGTTGAAGATCTTTTGGAAATCCAGGTACTCCACATCCATTGGGTCCCCATTGTCCACCTTGCTCGTAATGTCTTCACAGAATTCTGAAATATTTGTCAAACATGACGTGCCCTTCATGAACCCATGCTGTGTCCGTCCAATGGGACAATTTCTATCGAGATTCCCTGCTATTTCTTCCTTGATAATAGACCCAAGCATCTTTCCCACTACAGAGAATAAGCTAACTGGTGTATAATTTCCCATCTTCTGTCCACTTCCTTTTTAAAATAGTGTCGTCACTTTTGCTGCTTTCCAATCTGCTGGGACTGCCACAGAGTCCAGTGAATTTTGGAAAATTATTGCCAGTGCATTTGCTATTTCTCCTGCCATCTCCTTTCGTACCCTGGGATGCATTCCATCAGGGTCAGGAGACTTTTCTATCATTAGAACAATTACCTCCAACAGTCAACACTAGCTGTTCCATAATAATGATAATTTCCAAATCCACACCTACCGTTGTCTCTTTGTTAATTACTGGCAAGATATTAGTGTCCTCCATTGTGATATTCCATAACTAAATGCTGCTTCTCATTTTCCAAGGGACCAACATTTACTTTAGCCATTCTTTTCTCAAATTATTTATTTATTTATTATTTATATGAAATTTTGCTCTCTGTCTTTATAGTCTGTGCTAGTTTATTTTTCTCCTGTTCTATCTTACTATTTTTTTATAGCTCTGGTGTGACTTTCTGTTGACCTTTAAAGTTTTCCCAGTTCAAGTTTCAGTCTGTTTTTGGCCACTTTGTATGGCTTCTCTTTCAATTTGATCGCTTTCCTTAGATACCCATCTCAGAGTATGCCTTTTCTCACAGTACTTCCTTTTCACTGGAATATACCTTTACTGAGTACTTTGTAACATGTCTTTGAAAATCTGCTGCTGGTCATCAATAGTCCCACCATAAAATCATTGTTTTCAGTCTACTTTATCCAGTTTCGTCCTCATTCTATTGCAGTTCCCTGTGTTCAAGCACAGGACCCAGGTATTAGATTTTACCTTCACACTTGCCATATCTATTCTAAATTCAACCATACAGAGATCACGTCTTCCAAGGGGTTCCCCTAACTCTGAAGTCAATAATCATTCCTGCCTCATTGCACAGGGACCAGATCTTGGATAGCCTGCTCCCTTGTCAGTTCCATTTCATAGTGTTCAACGAAACTATCACGGATACAGTTAACAAACTCAAGGCTACCCTGACTGAGCTGGTTCAACCAATCGACATGTTGATTAAAATCACCCATGATAATAGCCGTACCATTTTTACAGGCATTAGTTATTTCTTTGTTTATTGCCCATCACAATGTGATGTTATTATTTGGTGACCAACACACTGCACCTATCAGTGACTTTCTTGTTATAATTTTGAATGCATCATTCCTGTTTCTCCTAATGTACGGCAATAACAACAACTACTTGCATTTAATGGAATCTTTCAGAATGGCAAATCTCCTAAGGTGCTTCATGGATGATCAAAACATTGATTAAAGAGAATGATTTTAAAATACATCTTAAAAGGAGGATAGAGAAGGTTAGGGAGGCTATTCCACAGACTTCTGGCCTTGACAGCTCCAATTGTGGAGTGATGCAGGTGGGGTGGATTGGAAAGGGAATGTGCAAAAGGAAAATGGAGGAGCGCAGGCAGTGCAGATGGTCTTAAGGACAGAGGAGGTGCCAGACTGAGTCTGCCTGCCTCATGGAGTTTGAAGCTCTGCAATGGGTCCAGGCATGTCATGTTAGTCAAAGATAGTATAACGGCGGCTGAGAGAACTTTTGATGAGGACTCATCTACTGAGGTAGTGTGGGCTGAGGTTAAAAACAGGAGAGGAGAGGTCACACTGCTTGGAGTTTTTTATAGGCCTCCGCAGAGTTCCAGAGAGGTGGAAGAGAGGATTTGCAAAATTATTCTGGGTAGGAGTGAAAGTAACAGGGTGGTCATTATGGGGGCTATAACTTTCCCAACATTGACTAGAAATGCTATAACTTTAGTATGTCTGATGGATCCGTTTTTGTCCAATGTGTACAGGAGGGTTTCCTGACACAGTATGCCGAAGGGCCGACAAGAGATGAGGCCACATTGGATCTGGTCCTTGGTAATGAACCAGACGAGGAGTTTGATTTAGTTGGAGGTAAGCATTTTGGAGAGAGTGATCATAATTCAATTACATTTAGTTTAGCATTGGAAAGGGATAGGTACATGCCACAGGTCAAGATTTATCAATGGGGCTGGATTCAGCAAGAATTAGGATGCAAAATGCAGGGGATGCAGACTATTGAAATGTGGAGCTGGTTTAAGGAACAGATATTGCGTGTCCTTGATAGGTATGTCTCTATAAGGCAGGGAGGAAGTGATCAGGTAAGGAAACTGGCTTACTGCAGAAATTGCATCTCTTGTTAAGAAGATGTAGGAGCTTATGTGTTGATGAGGCAAGATGGTACAGATGAGGTGATGGAGAAGTACATATCAGCTAGGAAGGATTTAAAGAGAGAGTTAAGAAGAGCAAAGAGAGGACACGAGCAGTCTTCAGCAAATAGAATAAAGGAGAACCCTAACGCATTCTATAGGTATGTGAGGAATAAAGCGATAGGGTAGGAATAGGACCAATCAAAGATAGAAGTGGAAGTTGAGTGTGGACCCTGTGGAGATCGGAAAGGTGCTAAACGAACATTTCTCATCGGTTTTCACTCAGGAAAAAGGAGAATATTGTCGAGGAGAAGAACGAGGTAAGAGATGTTAGACTAAAAAGGATCGAGGTTAGTTATGAACAGATGTTATCAATTCTAGAAGGAGTGAAAGTAGACAAGTCCCCTGGGCTGGATGGGATTTATCCAAGGATTCTCTGGGAAGTTAGGGAGGAGACAGGTGAGCCTTTGGTTTTGATATTTAAGTCGTCATTGTCTACAGGTTTGGTACCAGAGGACTGGAGGATTGCAAATGTTGTGCTCTTGTTCAAGAAGGGTAGTAGAGATGACCCAGGTAATTATAGACCAATGAGCATTACTTCTGTTGTCAGAAAGATATTGGAAATGATTATAACGGATAAGATTTATAATCATCTAGCAAACAACAATTTGATTTCAGATAGTCAACATGGTTTCATCAAGGGCAGGTCGTGTCTCACAATCCTCTGGGTTTTTTAAGAAGGTGAACAAGCATGTAGATGATGGTCAGGCAATTGACGTGGTATACATGGACTTCAGTAAAGTCTTTGATAAGGTTCCACATGGTAGGCTGTTGGAGAAAATGCAGAGACATGGAATTGAGGGTGATTTAGCAGTTTGGATTAGAAACTGGCTTTCTGAGAGAAGGCACCGAATGGTGGTTAATGGAAAATATTCAGCCTAGAGTCCGGTTATTAGTGGTGTGCCACAAGGATCTGTTTTGGGACTACTGCTGTTTGTCATTTTTATAAATGACTTAGATGCAGGCATAGGTGGATGGATTAGTACATTTGCAGACGACACTAAAATCGGTGGAATAGTGGTCAGTGTGGAAGAATGTTACAGGTTGCAGGGTGACATGGATAAACTGCAAAATTGGGCAGAGAGGTGGCAAATGGAGTTCATTGCAGCTAAATGTGAGGTGATGCACTTTGGGAATAATAATAGGAAGGCAGGGTACTGGGTCAATGGAAAGATTCTTGGTTGTGTGGATGTGCAGAGGGATGTTGGGGTCCATGTACATAGATGCCTGAAAGTTGCCACCCAGTTGGATAGTGCTGTTAAGCCGGCATACGGTGTGTGAGGTTTCGTTCGTAGAGGGATTGAATTCCTGAGCCACAATATCATGCTGCACTTATACAAACTCTGATGCGGCCATACTTGGAATATTGTGTGCAGTTCTGGTGCCCATATTTCGGGAAGAATGTGGAAGCATTGGAAAAGGTACAGAGGAGATTTACGAGGTTGTTCCCTTGTCTGGAGGGAAGGTCTTATGAGGAAAAGTTGAGATTGAACCTGTTCTCATTGGCAAGAAGGCCAAGAGGGATTTGATAGAGACATACAAGATGATCAGAGGCTGAGATATGGTAGACAGTGCAGGTCTTTTTCAAGGATGATGACATCATTGCGTATTAGGGTGCAGAACTACAAATTGAGGAGTGGTAGATTTAAGACTAATATCAGAGGCAGGTTATTTATTCAGAGTGGTTAGGGCGTGGAATGCACTACCTGCTAATGTAGTTAACTCAGCCACATTATGGAGATTTAAACAATCCTTTAGATAAGCACATGTGTGATTTTGGGATAGTGTAGGGGGTTGGCCTGAAAATAGTTCACAGGTTGGCGCAACATCAAGGAGCAAAGGGCCTATTCTGCGCTGTATTGTTCTATGACTATAGTGCTACAAGAGATTTCTGGTGTCTTAAACAGAGTGACAAATCTTGTATTGTGGGCTTACGAAATGTCACTGATATCTACCAAACATGTACGAGGTAGAATCAGGGCAATAATAAGATGCTGCAACAGGAGGGGAACAGGTAACTCCATACAAAACCCTACTCCTTCTCAATTCTTATCACCTCCAAAACCGAATGCCTTTCAGAAAAGCACCTCTATCTCCCACCACAACACTTTGCCACACAATTGTGGTATTTGGCTGTGCACTAGAGGGAGTGCAACAGTCTGAACTGGGACCCACTGGGGCCCTGAAACACTTGGTAAAGACTAAAATCATCTGAGCATTGAGAGTCCCACCATATTGCATGGGTTTTGTTATTGTTTTAGTGCTGTTCCGGACTTCCCTTGTTTTTCCTAATGAACCTGTTCAAAGATGTTATTACAAACCTGCACAAGTTGTGAATTAATCTCTGGCCTCTCGGTCCAAGATTAGGATATTTTCACCGCATCAGAAGGCATCGACTCTAACTTCCCTTGTCCCTTAATGTTTCTTTTGCTTGGCCAGTTGAATCAACTCTGCAATTGGGAGGAAGGGGCGGAACTAGAGGACCGAGCAGCGGCCGGTCTTCCAACCAGAGTGAGTGAGGAGCGGGGCCAAAGCATTCTCGGCGAGTGAACGCTTCAGGATTGGTCAGAAAGCAAAGTGTTTTGCACGATTGATCGTTCTCACTACATGGTACAACGTTAAACCTCTCTCATAAATCTATGTGACATTTTAAGAAATTGTTGAGATGTAAATCTGATAACATACATATTTCCAATCGATTTACACAACTCGAGTAAGAAACTTATTTTCAAATTCCCAGAACGATTGGTAATTTATATACCTGGCCGGTATGGTTGAATTGGAACGAACAATTTATTGGCAAGCTAGACATGTCTATGACTGTAAGTCGACAGAGCAATTGTTAATGACTAATATTTCACCCATGATCCTGTGCAGATAGGAATATCATATATCAACTCACCGATAACCTCAGACGCACGCGCAGTTTGGTTTCTATGCAGAGCATGCGCAGTGTCAAATTCGTCATGACAGAGAGAGACATGGAGCTGCTTTCTCCGACAGCGGCTTCAGAGAGCGGCGCTCAGAGCCGGTGTGTGGGAGCCTCGCTGGGAGAAAGGAGCGGAGAGAATTCACAAATCCCGAAAACAGGTAAAAAGAGCGAAAATAATACTCCAGGCCCGGGTAAGGAGGCGGCGGTCTCTGATCAGGGAAGCGGCTCAGGGTCACGGCCGCCATTTGTTTGAGGGAAGAGGGAGCGCGGGCGGCCGCCATCTTGTGAAGGTCAAGGTGCAGGAGGGCGGGGCTCTCGGGGTCTGTAGAACAATCAGAGGAAAGGGAAGACCCCATTGTTACTGATTAATCCCACGGACACAGCGTCACTGGGCGGTCCCGGAGGAATATCCTCTCTCAGTCCTGCTGGGATGGTTCACCCAGTCAGAACCAGCAGCTCTCCTCCTCTCTCAGCTCCCCTTCTGTCCTTCCTGCAGCATCTGTCCCCTGGGACATTGAGCTGTCTGTCCTGTCCCTCCCTCAGCTGTTGTTCTGTAATACCTGTGATATCCCAGTCCCATTTTAGGTTACTTCACTAAAGACAGGAATGCACCCGATGGATTTTTCTTAACATCAGCAATTGTTTAATACTCATTTACAGGTTTTTAATTACATCGTTTTTGAAGCATTTACTTCACATTCAATCATTTGCAATGGCTGGATTTAAACCTGTGTCCAGAGAACACTTGCTGAATTTCTGGATAAATTGTGACACAATAATGCCACTAGGCCATCACTTTGCCTGCTCACAGTTTATATATCCCAGTGCAACATGAATCAAAACCCTTTCTTCCTGCACAATTGTTTGACCCAGCACTCTGGTGATGTGACTCGGTATCCCTGACCGTGTGGGTCTAATTGCTGGCTCTGTCACCGTCTCTCACTCTTGAAGCTACTCCAGATCATGAGCCAACAGAATTCTCCACTCCAGAGAGATGAGGCAGCACAAGTCAGGAATGTAGACTGGGATTTTCCAGATCTCTGTGGGCTCAGTGCCATTCTATATGTGTAACCCTCAAAGCATTAGTCTAATTTCCTATTCTGCCTATTTCTGTGTCTTCTACAGGTACTCATGGAGTTCCTGACTCAATAGACTTGCCGACGATGGTTGGTCAGCCAGAAAGACAAAGTCAGGGAGGTCGGGAGTCTTCAATAAATCCTGCTGCCAGGTTAGATCATTCCAGTGCACAGAGCAGAAAGTAATAAGGGGGATCCAAACATCAGCTAACAAGACATGACATAGAGAAAGTGCTGGAGGGCGAGCACAGTACAAACACAACCCAGGCTCAATCACCACGCCTGCTGCAAGTTCTGTTGTAATGAGACAGCATTGGGAGTTCCCAGTTATCAGTCCAGGCCTGTGCTCTCTTAGGGAGCATCAGAACAACTGAGGGGAAAGCAAGCCTCCCAAGAGAGGGTGGTAATGCTGCCTGGGATCTTTCTGTTCCCTATTCCCTCTCCAACACTGTATCAATGGCTTGTATTGAGGACCAGTGTCTTCAATCATTCTAACTCCTATAATAGTTCCTATCTCTGTCATCTCCTCCCCTCTCACCAATTATTTCACATATTTGAAGGCTCCAGTCCAGATGACTATCCATATCACTGTAACTTGCTTCCGTCTCTACAACATGCCTTGTCTCGATAGTCTCCTCCTCCAATAACTGGAGACATCGGGTCTGTTTCTGTGCGGCATGACCTTTCGGCTGAGGTTTCCAAAATGAAATGAGTTGCATTTGCCTGTGTTCGGCCCATATCCCTTCCAATCTACTCCTCTCCATGTACCTGCCCAAGTGTCTTTTCCATGTTGTACTTGTTTTCACCATTTCCTCTGGCAGTCCATTCTGTCTATGCACCATCCTCTGTGGATAATGTTGCCCCTCAGCTCCCTCTTTAAATCCTTGCTCTCTCACCTCACATTTATGCCTCTAGCTTTGGACTCACCTACCCTTGGCAATTCACCTTACTTAGGCCCTACATTGTTTCAAAAACCTTTATAACGTCACCCCATGGCCTCCTCTGCCCAGGAGAAATATTGACAACAATGTTACAAATATCTCCAACTCATGTACTCAATGCTCTGACCAATGAAGACAAGTGTGCCAATTGCCATTTCAACACCCTGTCGCCCTGTGATGCCAGTCCAAGGAACAATGTAACTGCACCCCTCGGTCTCTCCCTTTTCTACAACACTGTCCAGGACCCAACCATTAACTGTGTGAGTCCTCCCTGGTTTGTCTTAACTAAATCCAACACCTGAATGAAATTCCATCTTTCATTCCTTGGCCCACTGGCCCAGTTGATTAACATCCCCTTCGATAACTATATTCCCTGCCCACTCTTCCACTAATCTTTGTATCCATAAACATCCTAACAGGGACTCCTATATTTTCACTCAAATTGTTTATGGAAATGGTGCACAACAGTGGTCCTAGCACCAATCCTTACAGCACACTGCTGGTCAGAGGCCTCCACTCTGAACAACAACCCTCTCCCACCACCCTCTGTCTCCCACTGTCATCCCATTTTGTATCCAGTTGGCTAGCTCTCCCTGATTCCTTGTGATCTACCCCTACGAACCAATGTATCATGCTACACCCTGAACAAGGGTTTGTGGAAGCCAGAAACAACGTCTGTTGCTCTGCCTTCCTCTATCTTTTTGGTCACATCTTGAGCAAACTCCAGTCAAGTTTGTGAGACATGTTTTCCCATGCACAAAGCCATGCTGGCAGTCTGTAATCAGGCCTTATCTTTCCAAATGCATGTAAGGCCTACCTCTCAGAGTGACCTCCAACAACTGACCCACCCTGATGTCTCGCTCATCAGTCTGTAGTTCCCTGGCTTTCTCTTGCAGCCTTTCTTAATTAATGACACAACATTATAATTATAGTCAGAGAGTCTTACCACACTGTTTGGTTAACGCTAACCATACTCTAAAACTAATCCCGTCCCACCTGCCTGTTCCCGGATCATATCCCTTCAAACCTTTCCTATTCCTGTACTAATCCAACTGTCTTCTAAACATTGTAATTGTCCCCTCATTCACCCCTTTCTTGGGAAGACCATTTCACACACAACCCACCCTCTGTGTAACAATGTGCCTCTCATGTCTTTTTTTTTTAAAGTCTCTCCTCTAAACTTAAAAATGTAGTGCCTTGTCTCGAAACTCCCCTGTCCATGGGAAAAGACAACTCCCATTAACTCTATCTATCCCCCTCATGATTTTATAAACTTCTATGAGGTCATCTGTCAACATACAGGTTTCAGTGAAAAATACCAACCTATTCAGCCTTTCTTTATACTGAAGCCTTTCGTACCCAGCCACATCCCAGTAAATCTCCTTCCAACCCTTTCCAGCTTAATAATATCCTTCCTATAACTGGGCGACCAGAACTGGACACAGTATTCCAGAAAAGGACTCACCAATGGCCTGTATAATCTCAATATGACTTCCCAACTCCTATATCCAAAGGACTGAGCAATGAAAGCAAGTGAGGCAAACACCTTTTTTTAAACTATCCTGTCTCTCCATGTAGCAAACTTCAAAGAATTCTGTACCTGAACCCTGAGTTCCCTCTGTTCTACAACACTACCGAAGGTCTTGCCATTAATTGTATAAGCCCTGCCCGTGTTTGTTGTACCAAATGCATTACCTCGTATTTATTCAGATTGAACTCCATCGACAGTTTTTCAGCCATTCACACATTTCATCAGGATCCCTTTGTAATCTCAGAAAACCTTCTTCACTGTCCACAATGCCACCCTCCAGTCTAACAGCCTATCACACATAGCTCTCTATGGTACAAATATCTCTGCTCGGGGCCCTACAATTTCTTCACCAGCTTCCCACAATGTCCTGAGATACATTTGATCAGGTCCTGGGGATTTATCTACCTTTGTGATTTAAAACCTCCAGCACCTCCTTTTCTATAATGTGGACTCATTTCAACACTTTGAGTCATAGAGATGTACAGCACGGAAACAGGCCCTTCGGACCAACTCCTGCATGACGTTTCTAGTCACATTTGCCACAATTTTGCTAATATCCCTCTCAACCTTTGCTATTCATACACCCATCCACATGCCTTTTAAATGTATTTCTATCAGCCTCCCCTATTTGCTCTGGCAGCTTATTCCATTCACTCTGCAGGAGCCAGTTGTCCTTTAGATCCCTTTGAAAAGTTTCCCTCGCCTGGGGAAATGACCTTGTCTATTGACCCTGTCGATGACCATCATCATTTTAAACCCTTTTATCGGTTAACTCTTCAGCTTCCCAGGTTCAAGTGAAAACAGCCCCAGCCTATTCAGGCTTTTCCCTGAAGCGCAAACCCTCCAACCCTGGCAACATCTTTGGTCATTTCCTCTGAACCCTTTCATGTTCCACGACATCCTTCCGATGGCATTGAGACCAGAATTGCACACAGTATTCCAATAGTGGTCAGGCCAAACATTGTTTAGTTCCCTGAGCGCCCCAGTCTTTATCCACAGTCAGCTCCAAAGTGAAATATTTGTTTTGGATCCTGTAGTTTCACACATCGTTGGTTTCATTGATCACTAAGGATACCGGTTTTGTCCCTTGCTCTTCTTTTGCTCTTCATACACTTGTAGAGTCTCTTTGGATTCTCCTTAACTTTCTCTGCCAAAGCTATCTCGTGTCCACTTTTTACATTCCTGATTTCCATCCTAAGTGTATTTCTACAGCCCCGATGCTCCTGAAGGGATTCCCTTGAGTCAGCCAGTTATATCTGACATGTCACCCCTTTTTTCTTGACCACAGCCTCGAAACTCAGCCAGTGTTTCCTAATTCAGTCAGCATTGAGCTGCACACTAACAGGAACACGCTGGCGCTGAACGCTCCTTTTATCTCGGTTTTACAATATTCCGACTTGCCAGACTTCCCTTTACCTGCAAATAGCCTCCCCAGATCTACTTTAAAAATTCATGTCTAATACTATCTTGCTCCATTAAATAACTTGAACTTGTGGATCAGGCCTGTCCTTTTCCATCGTTATTTTCAAACTAATACAATTGTGGTAACTTTCCAAAGTGCTCCCTGACTAACACCTCAGTCCCGTTCCCGACCTTGTTTCCCAAGGGGAGGTCAGGTTTAGCCCCATTCTCCAGTTGGGCCACTTACATAATGACTGGGAGTTTTCGGAACACACTTAACAAATTCCTTCCATCCAAATGCTGAACTCAATACCAATCCCAGTCCAGGTTTGGAACCGTTCAGATCCCCTATCATTACAACCCTATTATTCTAAGAGATATCTGAAATCTCCTGACATATTTGCTCCTTCATCTCCCATTGCCTATCACTGTAGTCCGACCGTAGAAAACTAATGACCAATTTTTATTTCTCAGTTGAACTAATATCGCTTAACTGGGCGATCCTGCATGAATACTCCCTCGAGGTACTGCTGGGATGTTTCCCCCAATCAAAACCACCAGCTCTCCTCCTGTTTTGCCTCTTGTTCTATCCTTCCTGTAGCATCTGTCTCCGGAACATTGAGCTGCTGGTCCTGTTGCTCCCTCAGCTGTGTTTCTGTAATACCTATGGTATCCCAATCCCATGTTCCCATCCATGCTCTGGGTTCATCTGCCTTATCTGTCTGGCCCTTTGCATTGAAATAACTGCAGGTTAATCCACCAGTTTTCCCTAATTGTCTGCTATGTTCCTGCCTGCCTTGTCTACTTATATTGCTCTCTTGAACATTTGTACCAGCCTCAACTTTCTTTCTGGCCTTACGACTCTTTGGGGTCACACAGCCCTGCCAGACGGGTTTAAATCCTCTCGAGCAGCTCCAGCAACGTTCCCCACCAGGATGTGGGTCCCCCTCCTGCTCCCAGTTCAGGTATATTCCCCACCCTGTCTACCTGTGCTGACACCTTCAGACATCCAGGGACTTGCCCACCAAGGTCCCTGTGTTCCTCAGTACTCCAGGAGGACCTACCATACATGATGTCTATCATTCGCTGGTTAGACTTGCCACAGTGTATTACCTCACAGTGATCAGAAGTAAACTCTGTCTGCCATTACTCTGCTCAGTTTATCATCTGATCGATATCAGACTGCAGCCTGAGTCCATCCCCCTCACTGTGGACAACACCCTCACCTTCCATGTTATCTGCAAACCTACTAATGTTACCTTCTGCTTTCACATCTGAGTGATTAATGTCCATAATGAACAGCAATGGTTCCTGCACAGATCCCTGTGGAACACCCGCTGGGCAAAGGCTTTCAATCACAAAACCAACCCTCCACCAATTGTGGAGCCAATTTACCAACTTACCTTTGATCCTTTGGGATCTTCCCTTTTGGACCAGCCTTCCGTGTGGGACCTTGTTAAAGACCTTAATGAACTCCATATAAACCACATCATCTGCACGGCCCTCATCAATATCAGAGGAGAGTCGTCAAGCAAATCCATACAGACAATCCCTAATGAAATTGTGGGGGTATCCGTTTTTGGCGAATACACTGTAAATGTATTCTTCTTCCTCTTTTTGCAGTTCTGGTGTACTGCAGTGTGTTGTGGCCCTTTTGAACAGTGTCTTGATGCAACTTCTTTTGTGTGTGTTGGGTGGTTGCTTTTGTAGTTCAGAAGTCGGTCTGTGTGTGTGGCTTTCCTGTATACCTTTGTGGTGAATTCTCCGTTCGGTGTTCTCTGTACCATCACGTCTAGGAATGGGAGTTGGGTGTGTTGGGTGTCCTTTTCTTTCTCTCTAGTCAATCAGATTCCTGTGAGTGTGGTGTTGATGATCCGGTGTGTGTTCTCTATTTCTGTGTTTTTCATTATTACAAAGTTACCATCCACATATCTGACCCAGAGTGCGGGTTGAATTTGCGGTAAGACTGTTTGTTCTAACCTTTGCATTACCGCTTCTGCTATGAGTCCAGAGATGGGTGAGCCCATTGGTGTGCCATTGATTTGTTCATTTATTTGGTTGTTGAATGTGAAGTGTGTTGTGAGGTACAGGTCCAGTAGTTTGACTATGCCGTCTTTGTTGATAGGTTCACCGTCCTGTTGTCTGTTCTGCATGTCCAGCAGGTTGGCTATTGTTTCTCTGGCTAGGGTTTTGTTGATAGAGGTGAACAGTGCCGTTACATCGAATGAGACCATAGTTTCTTCCTTGTCTATGTGTGTTATTTCTGATGATGTCCAAGAATTCCTGTGTTGACTGTACAGAATGTCTGGATCCACAGATCAGGTGTTTCAGTTTCTGCTGTAGTTCTTTAGCCAGTTTGTGTGATGGTGTCCCAGGTAGTGATACGATGAGTCTGAGTGGGATGTCTGGTTTGTGCACTTTAGCTAGTCCATAGAATCTGAGGGTGTTGTTGCTTTCAGTTTTCATTCTCTGTAGGTCAGATCTGGTTATCTGTCTGTTTTTCTTGCAGGTTTCTCACTGTGTTGTTGATCCTATTGGTGAGCTGTGGGGTGGGGTCAAACTCCACGCAATTTCATCCACAGATGCCTCAGGGAAAGACAATGGAATGAGGACATGCCAAAACCCAAAGGACGAGCCACACTACCATACATCAAGAACATTTCTGATCTGACAGCCAGACTACTGCCATCACTAGGACTCATAACGGCACACAAGCCAACAGCCACTCTCAGACAACAACTCACCAGATGAAGGACCTGACACCCAGCATGAGCAAAACCAATGTAGTGTACAAAATCCCATGCAAGGACTGCACATAACACTACATAGGACAAGCAGGAAGACAGCTAACAATCCGCATCCATGAACACCAACTAGCCACGAAACGACACGGCCAGCTATCCTTAGTAGCCACACACGCAGATGATAAGCAACGTGAATTCGACTGGGACAAAACTACTGTTATAGGACAAGCCAAACAGAGAGCAGCCAGGGAATTCCTAGAGGCATGGCACTCATCCACAGATTCAATCAATAAGCACATCGACATGGACCCAATATACCGACCACTGCAGCGGACAGCTGGAACTGACAACCAGAAGCTCCAGTAACGTTCTTTAGTTACTGTAGGTCTGCCTAGCTCTCCAGATAACCTGTTTCATCCCCTACAGCTCCCTCAGTCACTGTAACTCCCTCTGCTCTGTCTAATCCTCCTCTTTCCCACTTTCCTCCAGGCACACGGCGATCCTGTAAGAGAGCAGTGCGGAATGGGATGTTATAAATCTCAACTGAGGCTTGATGCCGACCATTACCTGGGAGTCACAAGGGGAGAGACCCTGAGCGAGTGCAGCACAGAGCGGGTGAAGATACATCAGCATCGAGGGTCAAGGCCGACTGGGACCTGGATTTGGATAAAAAGCAGAGCAGCAGGCTCCAAATCAGCACCGAGTCACAGAGGGAGTGACCGTGTGAGGGAGCAACTTGGAGCAGGAGCTTGATGCTGACTCACATCTGGAAGAATATAAATCAGCACTGAGGATCGCGGCCTTGTTGTACCTGGGAGTCACAGAGACGGTGACCCTGTGAGGGAGCAGACTGGAGTGAGAGCTGGACGATTACACGTCCGAGGAGACACATCACTGTGTGTGCACGTGTCCCTCCCTTGTTCTGTGTTTGTGTGTGTGTGTGTCCCCTTCCCTCGCTGTGTGTGTGTGTGTGTGTATAACTCTCCTCACCGTGTGTGTGTGTGTCCCCTTCCCTCGCTGTGTATGTAACTCTCCTCACTGTGTGTGTGTCCCTCCCTCACTGTGTGTGTGTGTGTTTGTGTGTGTTTGTACATATGTCTGCGTGTCACCCTCCCTCACTTTGTGTGTGTCCCCTCTCATTTTCTGAGCACATGTCCCACCCTCGCTGTGTGTGTGTGTGTGTGTGTGTGCGCGCACACCTCTAGCTGTGAGTGTGTGTGCCCCTCTTGCAGTGGGTGTGTGTCCTCCCCTCGCTCTGTATGTGTGTGTGTGTGTATCACTCACTCACTGTGTGTCTGTGTGTCCCTCCCTCGCTGTGAGTGTGTCCCTCCCTCGCTGTGAGCGTGCGTGTCCCACTCTCGCTGTGAGCGTGCGTGTCCCTCCCTCGCTGTGCGTCTCAGCAAGTCCCTCGCTCGCTGTGCGTGTCCCTTCCTCGTTGTATGTGTGTGCACACCCTCACAGCATGTGTTTGTGCGTGTCCCTCCCTCGATGGTTGCGTGTGTGTCACTCCCTCTCACTCTGTGTATGCGTCTTCCTCCCTCACGGTGTGTGTGTGTGTGTGTCTCCATCCCTCCCTCTCTGTGTGTGTGTGCGCATGTCCCTCCCTCGCTGTGTATATGCATGTCCTTCCCTCGCTGTGTGTGCATGTCCCTCTCTCACTGTGTCTGCACGTGTCATACCTTTGCTGTGTATGTGTGTCCCTCCCATGTGTGTATCCCTCCCTTGCTCTTTGTGTATATCCCCCTCACTGTATGTGCACATCTCCGCTCGGTATGTGAGTGCATGTCCACCCTTGCTGTGTGAGTGTGTGTCCCTCCCTCGCTGTGCCTGTGCGTGTCCTCTCTCGCTTTGTGTGCATGTGTCCCTCTCAATTTCTGTGCACATGCCCTCCCCCTCGCTGTGTGTGTGCGTGCGTGTCCCTCCCTCGCTGTGTGTGTGCGTGTCCCTCCCTCGCTGTGTGTGTGCGTGTCCCTCCCTCGCTGTGTGTGTGCGTGTCCCTCCCTCGCTGTGTGTGTGCGTGTCCCTCCCTCGCTGTGTGTGTGCGTGTCCCTCCCTCGCTGTGTGTGTGCGTGTCCCTCCCTCGCTGTGTGTGTGCGTGTCCCTCCCTCGCTGTGTGTGTGCGTGTCCCTCCCTCGCTGTGTGTGTGCGTGTCCCTCCCTCGCTGTGTGTGTGCGTGTCCCTCCCTCGCTGTGTGTGTGCGTGTCCCTCCCTCGCTGTGTGTGTGCGTGTCCCTCCCTCGCTGTGTGTGTGCGTGTGTCCCTCCCTCGCTGTGTGTGTGCGTGTCCCTCCCTTGCTGTGTGTGTGCGTGTCCCTCCCTCGCTGTGTGTGTGCGTGTCCCTCCCTCGCTGTGTGTGTGCGTGTCCCTCCCTCGCTGTGTGTGTGCATGTCCCTCCCTCGCTGTGTGTGTGCGTGTCCCTCCCTCGCTGTGTGTGTGCGTGTCCCTCCCTCGCTGTGTGTGTGCGCGTGTCCCTCCCTCGCTGTGTGTGCGCGTGTCCCTCCCTCGCTGTGTGTGCGCGTGTCCCTCCCTCGCTGTGTGTGCGCGTGTCCCTCCCTCGCTGTGTGTGCGCGTGTCCCTCCCTCGCTGTGTGTGCGCGTGTCCCTCCCTCGCTGTGTGTGCGCGTGTCCCTCCCTCGCTGTGTGTGCGCGTGTCCCTCCCTCGCTGTGTGTGCGCGTGTCCCTCCCTCGCTGTGTGTGCGCGTGTCCCTCCCTCGCTGTGTGTGCGCGTGTCCCTCCCTCGCTGTGTGTGCGCGTGTCCCTCCCTCGCTGTGTGTGCGCGTGTCCCTCCCTCGCTGTGTGTGCGCGTGTCCCTCCCTCGCTGTGTGTGCGCGTGTCCCTCCCTCGCTGTGTGTACGCGTGTCCCTCCCTCGCTGTGTGTGCGCGTGTCCCTCTCTCGCTGTGTGTGCGCGTGTCCCTCCCTCGCTGTGTGTGCGCGTGTCCCTCCCTCGCTGTGTGTGCGCGTGTCCCTCCCTCGCTGTGTGTGCGCGTGTCCCTCCCTCGCTGTGTGTGCGCGTGTCCCTCCCTCGCTGTGTGTGCGCGTGTCCCTCCCTCGCTGTGTGTGCGCGTGTCCCTCCCTCGCTGTGTGTGCGCGTGTCCCTTTCTCACTGTGTGTGCACGTGTCATACCCTTGCTGTGTATGTGTGTCCCTCCCTTGTGTGTATCCCTCCCTTGCTCTTTGTGTATATCCCCCTCACTGTATGTGCACATCTCCGCTCGGTATGTGAGTGCATGTCCCCCCTTGCTGTGTGAGTGTGTGTCCCTCCCTCGCTGTGCCTGTGCGTGTCCTCTCTCGCTTTGTGTGCGTGTGTCCCTCTCAATTTCTGTGCACATGCCCTCCCCCTCGCCGTGTGTCTGCTTATCCCTCCTTCCCTGGGAGTATGCGTGTCCCTCCCTCGCTGTGTGTGCGCGTGTCCCTCCCTCGCTGTGTGTGCGCGTGTCCCTCCCTCGCTGTGTGTGCGCGTGTCCCTCCCTCGCTGTGTGTGCGCGTGTCCCTCCCTCGCTGTGTGTGCGCGTGTCCCTCCCTCGCTGTGTGTGCGCGTGTCCCTCCCTCGCTGTGTGTGCGCGTGTCCCTCCCTCGCTGTGTGTGCGCGTGTCCCTCCCTCGCTGTGTGTGCGCGTGTCCCTCCCTCGCTGTGTGTGCGCGTGTCCCTCCCTCGCTGTGTGTGCGCGTGTCCCTCCCTCGCTGTGTGTGCGCGTGTTCCTCCCTCGCTGTGTGTATTTGTGTATGATGCTCCCTCGCTATGTGTTTGTGTGTGTGTGTCCCTCACTTGCTCTGTGTGTGTGCATGTCCTTCCCTCCCTCACTGTGTGTGTGTGTCACTCTCTCACTGTGTGCGCACGTTTCACTCCCTCGCTGTTTGTGTGTCCCTTGCTCGCTGTGTGTGTGGGTGTGCCCCACTCTCGCTGTGTGTCTGCATGTATCCCCTTAACTGTGTGTGTCTGTGTGTGTGTCCCTCCTTCGCTTTGCGCGTGTGTGTCTTCGTCTCTCACAGTGTGTGTGTCCCTGCTTCGCTGTGTGTCTGTGTGTAATCCCCTCACTGTGTGTTTGCGTGTCCCTCCATCGCTGTGTGTGTGTGTGTGTCCTCCCTCGCTGTGTGTGTGCATGTCCTTCTCTCCCTCACTGTGTGTGTGTGTGTGTGTGTGTGTGTGGGTGTGTCACTCTCTCACTGTGTGTGTACGTTTCACTCCCTCGCTGTTTGTGTGTCCCTTGCTCGCTGTGTGTGTGGGTGTGTCCCACTCTCACTGTGTGTCTGCATGTACCCCCTTAACTGTGTGTATGTGTGTGTCCCTCCTTCGCTTTGTGTGTGTGTGTCCCCCTCTTGCTGTATGTGCGTGTCACTCCCTCGCTCTGTGTGTGTGTGTATGTGTGTGTGTGTCCTCCCTTGCTGTGTCAGTGCATACCCCTCTCACTTTCTGTGCACATTTCCTCCCCCTCGCCATGTGTGTGCTTGCCCCTCGCTGTGTGTGTGTGTCGCTCACTCGCTGTATGTGTGTGTCCCTCCCTCGCTGTGTGTGTGTGTCCCTCCCTCGCTGTGTGTGTGTCCGTCCCTCGCTGTGTGTGTGTGTCGCTCTCTCGCTAAGTGTGTACACGTGCATGTACTTCCCTCACTGTGTCTGTGTTCCCACTCGCTGTGTGTGCGCGTGTCCCTCCCTCGCTGTATGTGCACGTGTCCCTCCCTCTTTGTGTGTGCGCGTGTCCCTCCCTCGCTGTGTGTGCACGTGTCCCTCCCTCGCTGTGTGTGCGCGTGTCCCTCCCTGGCTGTGTGCGCGTGTCCCTCCTTCGCAGTGTGTGCGCGTGTCCCTCCTTCGCAGTGTGTGCGCGTGTCCCTCCCTCGCTGTGAGTGTGCGCGTCCCTCCCTCGCTGTGTGTGTGCGCGTCCCTCCCTCGCTGTGTGTGTGCGCGTCCCTCCCTCGCTGTGTGTGTGCGCGTCCCTCCCTCGCTGTGTGTGTGCGCGTCCCTCCCTCGCTGTGTGTGCGCGCGTCCCTCCCTCGCTGTGTGTGCGCGCGTCCCTCCCTCGCTGTGTGTGCGCGCGTCCCTCCCTCGCTGTGTGTGCGCGCGTCCCTCCCTCGCTGTGTGTGCGCGCGTCCCTCCCTCGCTGTGTGTCTGCGTGCGTGTGTGTGTGTCTGTGTGTGTGTCCCTCCGTCGCTGTGTGTGTGTGTGTCCCTCGCTCGCTGTGTGTGCGGGTGTCCCTCCCTCGCTGTGTGTGTGTGTCCCTCCCTCGCTGTGTGTGCGTGTCCCTCCCTTGCTCTGTGTGTGTGTGTGTGTGTCTGTCTGTCCCTCCCTTGCTGTGTATGTGCGTGTCCCTCCCTCGCTGTGTTTGTGAGTTTCCCCCCTTGCTCTGTGTATGTGTGTGTGTTTGTCCCTCTTGGTGTGCGTGTGTGTACTTGCCCCTCCCTCATTGTGTGAGCATGTGTCTCCCCCATCGCTGTGTGTGCGCGTGTCCCTCTCTTGCTGTGTGTGGGTGTGTGTGTGTGTGTGCTTCCATGTCCCTCACTGGCTGTGTGTGTGAATGCCCCTCTCTCGCTGTGTGTCTGTGTTTGTGTGCTTGAGCATGAGCGTGTCCATCTCTCGCTGTGTGTAAGTGTCCCCTCTTGCTGTGAATATGTGTGACCCTTTTACAGTGTATGTGAGTGTCCTTCCCTTGCTGCATGTGTGTGCGTGTGTGTATGCGTGTCACTCCCACACTGTGTGTGCGGGTGTGTGCCCCCTCTCACTTTCTGTGCACATTTCCTGCCCCTCGCCGTGTGTGTACTTGCCCCTCCTTCCGTGTGTATGTGTGTGTATCCCTGCCTCGCTGTGTGTGTGTGTCTCTCTCTCTCTCTGTGTGCGTGTCCATCCCTCGCTGTGTGTGTACGTATGTGTGTGTATATGTGTGTATGCGCGCGCGTGTGTCCTTCACTTGCTGTGTATGTGCGTGTCCCTCCCTCGCTGTGTGTGTGTGTGTGTGTGTGTATCTCCCTCGCTGTGTATGTGCATGTCCGTCCCTCGCTGTATGTGTGTGTCCCTCCCTCGCTGTGTGTGCATGTCCCTCCCTGGGTGTGTGTGCGCGTGTCACTCCCTTGCTGTCTGTGTGTGTCCGTCCCTTGTGTGTGTGTGTCCCTGTATTGCTCTTTGTGCATATCCCCACCATTGTGTGTCCGCATCTCCCCACGGTGTGTGGGTGCACATCCCCCCTTGCTGTGTGTGCGTGTGTCCCTCCCTCGCTGTGCCTGCACGTGTCCCCCCCTCGCTGCGTGTCTCAGCACGTCCCTCCCTTGCTGTGTGCGCGCATCCCTCCCTCGCTGCATTTGTCAGCAAGTCCCTCCCTCGCTGTTTGTGTATACGTGTCACCTCCTCACTGTATGTGTTTGTGTGTCCCCCCTTCACTGCGTGTCCCTCACTCGCTGTTTGCGTGTGTGTGTGTGTATGTGTGTACGTGCATGTCCCTCCCTCTGTTTGTGTGTCTGTATGTGTAAGTGTGTCTCCCTCCTATGCTGTGAGTGTTCGTGTCCCCCTTGCTGTTGTGTGTGCGTGTCCCTCCCTTGCAGTGTGTGTACATGTCCTTCCCTCGCTGTGTATGTGTGAGATCGCCCGCCTTGCTGTGTGTGTGTGTGTGTGTGTGTGTGTCCCTCTTGCTGTGCGTGGCCCTCCCTCGCTGCGTGTGCATGAGTCTCCCCCTCGCTGTGTGTGTGCGTGAATCTCTCTTGCTGTGTGTGTGTGTGTGTGTGTGTGTGTGTGTGTCCCTCTAGATGTCCACGCGTGTGTGTGGCCTTCCCTCTTGTGTGCGCGTGTGTCTCCCCCTCGCTGTGTTTGCGAGTGTTCCTCTCTTGCTCTGTGTGTGCGGGTTTGTGAGCGCATGTCCCTCCCTCACTGTGGGTCTGTGTGTCCCTCTCACGCTGTGTGTGTGTGTGTGTGTGTCTGCCTCGCTGTGTGTCTGTTTGTATCCCCTCAACTGTGTGTATGTGTGCGTGTCCCACCCTCGCTTTATGTGTGTATGTGTCCCTTTTGCTCTAAGTGCGCATGTCTCTCCCTCGCTCTGTGTGTGTGTGTGTCCCTCCATTGCTCTTTGTGTTTATCCCCTCACTGTGTGAGTGCTTCTCCCCCGCTGTGTGAGTGCATGACCCCCCTTGCTATGTGTGCGTGTCCCTCCCTTGTCGTGTCTGTGCGTGTCTTCTCTCGCTGTGTGTGCATATCCCTTCTCAATTTCTGTGCACATTTCCTCCCCCTCGCCATGTGTGTGCTTGTCCCTCCTTCCCTGTGTGTGTGTGTCCCTCCCTTGCTGTGTATGAAGGTGACCCTCCCTCGCTGTGTGTCTTTGTTCATGTCCTCCCCTCACTGTGTGTGCGTGTCCTTCCCTTGCTGTGTCTGTGTGCGGGTGCATGTCCCCCCCTTCGTTGTGTATGTCAGTGTCCCTCCCTCGCTGCGTGCGTGCGTGTCCCACCCTCGCTGCGTGCGTGCGTGTCCCACCCTCGCTGCGTGCGTGCGTGTCCCACCCTCGCTGCGTGCGTGCGTGTCCCACCCTCGCTGCGTGCGTGCGTGTCCCACCCTCGCTGCGTGCGTGCGTGTCCCACCCTCGCTGCGTGTGTGCGTGTCCCACCCTCGCTGCGTGTGTGCGTGTCCCACCCTCGCTGCGTGTGTGCGTGTCCCACCCTCGCTGCGTGTGTGCGTGTCCCACCCTCGCTGCGTGTGTGCGTGTCCCACCCTCGCTGCGTGTGTGCGTGTGCGTGTCCTTCCCTCGCTGTGTGTCTGCGTGTATCTCCCTCGCTGTGTGTGTGTGTGTGTGTGCGCGCGCATGTCCTTCCTTCGCTGTGTGTCTGCGTGTATCTCCCTCACTGTGTGTGTGTGTGTGCGCGCATGTCCTTCCCTCGCTGTGTGTCTGTGGGTATCTCCCTCACTGTGTGTGTGTGCATGTCCTTCCCTCGCTGTGTGTCTGCGTATATCCCCCCTCACTGTGTGCGCGCATGTCCTTCCCTCGCTGTGTGTCTGTGGGTATCTCCCTCACTGTGTGTGTGTGCATGTCCTTCCCTCGCTGTGTGTCTGCGTATATCCCCCCTCACTGTGTGTGTGCATGTCCTTCCCTCGCTGTGTGTCTGCGTGTACCCCCATCACTGTGTGTATGTATATGCATGTCCTTCCCTTGCTGTGAGGTCTGCAGGTATCTCCCTCACTGTGTGTGTGTGTGTGTGTGTGTGTGTGTGTGTATATCCTTCCCTTGCTGTGTGTCTGTGTATCTCCCTCACTGTGTGTGTGTGCATGTCCTTTCCTCGCTGTGTGTCTGCGTGTACCCCCATCACTGTGTGTATGTATATGCATGTCCTTCCCTTGCTGTGAGTCTGCGGGTATCTCCCTCACTGTGTGTGTGTGTGTGCGTGTGTGTATGCATGTCCTTCCCTCGCTGTGTGTCTGCGTATATCCCCCTCACTGTGTGTGTGTGTGCTTGTGTGTGTGCATATCCTTCCCTTGCTGTGTGTCTGTGTATCTCCCTCACTGTGTGTGTATGCATGTCCTTCCCTCGCTGTGTGTGTCTGCGTATATCCCCCCTCACTGTGTGTGTGCATGTCCTTCCCTCGCTGTGTGTCTGCGTGTACCCCCATCACTGTGTGTATGTGTATGCATGTCCTTCCCTTGCTGTGAGTCTGCGGGTATATCCCTCACTGTGTGTGTGCGCATGTGTGTATGCATGTCCTTCCCTCGCTGTGTGTCTGCGTGTACCCCCATCACTGTGTGTATGTATATGCATGTCCTTCCCTTGCTGTGAGGTCTGCAGGTATCTCCCTCACTGTGTGTGTGTGTGTGTGTGTGTGTGTGCGTGCGTGTGTGTGTGCATATCCTTCCCTTGCTGTGTGTCTGTGTATCTCCCTCACTGTGTGTGTATGCATGTCCTTACCTCGCTGTGTGTCTGCGTATATCCCCCTCACTGTGTGTGTGCATGTCCTTTCCTCGCTGTGTGTCTGCGTGTACCCCCATCACTGTGTGTATGTGTATGCATGTCCTTCCCTTGCTGTGAGTCTGCGGGTATCTCCCTCACTGTGTGTGTGTGTGTGTGTGTGCATGTCCTTCCCTCGCTGTGTGTCTGCGTATATCCCCCTCACTGTGTGTGTGTGTGTGCTTGTGTGTGTGCATATCCTTCCCTTGCTGTGTGTCTGTGTATCTCCCTCACTGCGTGTGTATGCATGTCCTTCCCTCGCTGTGTGTCTGCGTATATCCCCCCTCACTGTGTGTGTGCATGTCCTTCCCTTGCTGTGTGTCTGCGTGTACCCCCATCACTGTGTGTATGTGTATGCATGTCCTTCCCTTGCTGTGAGTCTGCGGGTATATCCCTCACTGTGTGTGTGCGCGTGTGTGTGTGCATGTCCTTCCCTCGCTGTGTGTCTGTGTGTATCCCCCTCACTGTATGTGTGTGCATGTCCTTCCCTCGCTGTGTGTCTGCGGGTATCTCCCTCACTGTGTGTGTTTGCGTGTCGCTCCATTGCTGTGTGTGTGTGTGTGTGTGTGTCCAAAATTTGCACTGTCAGTGAATTGGCCATCATAAATTAACTGTGGTATTCAGGAATGTGTGGTTTAAGTATGTTCACCACGAGAAATGCAGGGTTTAATGTACAGGTAGAGGGGTGGGTCTGGGTCAGATGCTCTTCAGAGGTTTGGAATGTACTAGTTGGGCCGAATGGCCTGGTTCCACACGATTCTGTTCAGGTATTTGTCCAGCCCTGTCCACCATCCCCGTCTCCTACACCTGGCCTTATCCCCAATATTCTCCTAAACACTGTAATCTCCTCCAGACTCTAAAACACTCCTTGGCGAGGTAACCTTCTCCAGTCCTTACAAAGATCGATATGTCCGTCACCTCTTCCTGCTTTTAGAACCCTCCCTATAACTATTACCATTTGGTACAGCACTCCCAATCATTGTTCCCTCTTGAAACTCCCATAAATATTTGTATCTCTGAAAACTCATCTGGAATGTCTCAACTTCCCTTTGACAGTTACGTGCTGAGACCTGCTCTATATCAGTGAAGTAATTAACTCTTGGCAACACTCACTGTTATAACCTCCCTCCAGCCTTACAGCACTGAGGATCTGTAGAAGCTCTTTTCAACCCGACAGCCATCTCTGTGTCTGTAATCTCCTCCACTCCCCATAATACATTCTCTCTGAGCTCTTCTGTAGTCCACTAAATACTCCCTAACACTGTCTGTATCATTGTAACCTTCACCAAAAATACAACCTTCTCTATCTGTGTAAATCCCTACACCAGTCCTTGTCCCTCTCAGCTCCGTCTAACAATACAACCCTCCATGTCTGTGTATTCACCTTCAGTCCCTACTCACCTCCCTATCTGTGTAACCTTCCCCATGCATTTTTGCTTCAGTCTCTTCAACTGGCCCTGTCAGTGTAACCTCTTCCAGACGCGAATAATCTCCTCTTTTTGACTTACTCAGACCACACAACCCTCACTATCTATAACCTACTCCTGTCTGAGAAACCTACCTCTGCAAACTGCTCCAAATCTTCAACTCTCCATAAGCTCCTGCAGCTCTTACATCCCTCCCTATCTACCAAGTCTCTTCCATTCCCTAAACACCAACAGTCTGTGGAGACCCGCCCACCAGCTCTATCAGTGCAATCCTCTCAGGTCTCTGCAGTAATCCTGATCTGTCGAACTCACTCCTTGCCTGTGCCTCTCCCAATCCAGTCCCTACAAAACCCACTATCTATTTAACACCCTCCTGTCACTATAACCCCCATGTCAATGTAAGCTCCTCCTGTGTCTCCACCATCTACCCATCTTCATAACCTTGTCCAGCTCTTACACCACTTTCTGTTTAAACGTCACCCTCCCCGACAGCTTCCTCCTGTTTGTGCTATGCTCCCTTATCTGTGAAACTGTTTCTGACCAAAATTGTTATCCCAGTCTCTGAAAAGAAATCCAGATTCCACAGCCTCCATAATCCCCAGAGCAGCTTTCCTATGTCTATAAACATCTTCAGTCACGACTACCCTGCATACCTCTGTTTGTTCTTCCAGTCAATACAAACATCTTTATCTCTGTAATCTGCTCAGCTCCCTAAAACAGTCCCTGTCTGTGATCCAGCCCTGGCCTACAAACATCCTTATCCCTGTAAACTTCTCCATCCCTCACAACATTCCCATCTCCATGAACCCCTGTCAGCCCTACAGCTCTCCACATTTCTGTAACCTCCTGTGGGTCTATGGTCCTCCCACCCTATGAAACCACCTCCAGTCCCCACATCTCTCCCAATCTGGGCCCTCTGCTCCAGATCAGACCATTGCTGTCTCTGTAAACACCTGCATTCCTGACAACTCTTCCCATTTGTGTAACCTCATTCAGACCCCATACTCTCCAGCTTCCTGCATCCTCTTCCTGCATTGCAACCAAAACCACATGTTTCTGTAATATCCACCAGTGCTTACACCCTCCCAAACTCAGTAACCACTTGCAGCCCTAACAAAACACCTAAACTGTGAAACATTTCTTTCCCTACAATCCTCCCTCCCTCCCTCCTCAAATGCCTTCATCACCATGAAACCTCACTGAAGCCTCCTTTTGGCACTGCAACCCTCCTAATGTCTGCAAAATCCTCCTGTCCTGATATCCCTCTCTATCTCTGTAACCCCCACCACCCTCCAGTGCCATTCTGGGGAACATGGCAGAGGAGGGAAGATTTGTAAAGTCCGAGCCATGTTACGGAGGTAGAATTCTGGGAATTACAGATTTGGTCGAATGTCTGTGGTGTGCAGATTATTGGCGAGAACTCGAAAGACAGGATTTATGACTACTTGGAAAACCATAGTTAAATTAGCCACAGTCAGTATGGGTTTGTGAGGGGTCAGGTCATGCCTCACAAACCTTATTGAATTCTTTGTGGATATGGCAGAATACGTTGATGGCTCATTCAAAAAAGAAGGATGATTTTGGATACATGGAAATCTGTCTGTCTGGATACAGGATTGGATACCCCAGAATAGACAGGGTATGGCAGCAGATGGACAGTATTGAGCCTGGAGCTCAGTGGCCTGTGGTTTTCTGTAACCATCGGCTCTGGGACTCTGCTCTTTGTGATTTTTTTTTTTAAAAAAGATGTGGATGTGGATGTTGGAGAGTGGATTCGTAAGTTTGCCAATCACATGAGGGTTGGTGAAGTCGTGGGGAATGTGGAGAGCTGTTGTAGGTTGTGCTAGGATATTGACAGGACGCAGAGCTGGGCTGGAAGTGACAGATGGAGTTCAATCTGGAAAAGTGTGAAGTGATTCATTCTGGAAGGTCGAATTTGAATACAGAATACAGGGTGAAAGGCAGAACACTTGGCAGTGCGGAGGAACAGAGATCATGGGGTCCGTGTCCATAGATCCCTCAAAATCGCCACGCACGTTGGTAGGGTTGTTAAAAAGGCATATGTTGTGTTGGCTTTCCTTAGAAGGGGATTGACTGTAAGAGCTGTGAGGTTTTACTGCATCTTTATAGCGTCCTGGTGAGACCATACTTGGAATATTGTGTTCAGTTCTGGTCCCCTGTTTACAGGAAGGATGTGCAAGTTTTAGAGAGCGTACACAGGAGATTTACCAGCTTGCTGCCTGGAATGGATGGCAGTTCTTACAAAGAAAGTTTGAGGGAGCTAAGGCGGGGCGACTTTGTGGAGGTGAACAAGATGAGGAGAGGCACAGAGTGAGTGAATAGTCAGAGACTTTTCCTCCTATCGCATAAATGGCTATTGCAAGGCGGCATAATTGTAAGGTGATTGGAGGATGGATAAGAGGATAGAGAATGGTAGATGGTTGGATGGACTGTCAATGGTGGTAGTAAAATTAGACACATCTGGGATATTTAATAAACTCTTGGACAGACACATATATAATAGTAAAATGAAGGGTATGTAGTGTACTTTGATCTTACAGTTGGATAAAAGGTTGGCATGAAATAATGGCCGAAGGGTCTTGGGCTGAACTGTTCTGCCTTCTGTGTTCTGTCTGATAAACTGGGTAATAAGCTCAGATCAGTGTAAAAGGGTATGGCATTCAGGAGGAACGAGGGAACTGGATACAAAATTGGGCTTGATGGTAGGAGACAGAGGGTGATGGGAGGCATGTTGTCTTTCTGACTGCAGGCATGTGACCAGCGGTGTAGTGGGTCCCTGTTGTTTGTCATTTGGATAAATGTTTTGGATGGGAGTATTGGTTTCCTGGTAAGTAAGGTTTTTGGGTGACACTGAAATTGGTGGTAAAGTGGACAGTGAAGAAGGTTATCTATGATACAGCAGGATGAACAGTCCTGCTGGGATAGTGAGCTGAAGAATAGCAGATGGAGTTTAATTAGATAAATATGAAGTGTTCCATTTTGGTGAAACAAATCAGGGTGGGACTTGTACAGTTAATGTTCGGGCCCTGGGTAGTGTTGTCAGTCAGTGACCCAGTGACCCAGGTACACAGTTCTTTGAAAGTGGTGTCACAGGTAGACAGGCTGGTGAAGCAGGTCTTTGGGATGGTTACCTTCATTGGGAAGAGCATTAAGAGTAAGAGTTGGGATGTCATGTTGTGGCTATAAAAGACATTGGTGGGGCCACCATTATAACATTGTTGATCAGTAGGAAGAACTCATCTAGTTCACTAACCTCCTTTAGGGAAGGACATTAAATATTCTAACCTGGTCTGGCCGACATGTGACTCCAGACCCAGAAATATGGCCGACTCTGAGCTGCCCTCTGGGTAATTAACAGTGGGGTCAAAGAGCGTTGTTCCAGGCAGTGACACCCATATCCCATGAATGAATAAATAAAAATACATATGTCCCTCCCTACCTCTGCAAACTCCTCCAGCGGCAGAAATTCATACTGGCTTTGTAACACCCTGACCACTCTCTGTAACACTCTCACCACCTCCAGCACCTTCATCTCTCCCTTTTCCTATCGTGTCAATGAACCCTGACCGTGGCTCCCCTTCCCACAGCCCTCCTCCTGCGAGCAGACCCATTACAATCCATTAACATTTACTCCTAAAAAACACACTCACTTCAGGATTTTAAGTATTCTTCGGTGATCTTCTCAGCCTCATAATCTAGTATGATTCCTTTTGTCCGAAGTGAGGGATCAGTGTGAATTTCTTGCTGAGGTTTTATACCGTTTCAATTGAATGTCCTTTTGTTGAGTATTTTGCATTGTCCCTTCAAATGTTTTCCACTGTTCATTGACAGGCACATATTTCAGTCTGTTTAGCCTGTTTACCTTGCTCAGTTCTCTCAAACTCATGTAATTGGCTATTTTTGTTTCTAGTTGTAGCTTGTCCTTTCTGTGATTCACTTTAAAACTTTATATTTCTTTAAACTGCACTTTATCACAATTTCCCGAAGGATCTCTGCAGGTGACATTACTCATTGACAAAGTTTCATTACACGGTCCCTCTGCAATAGTTACGTCCCTTAACAGTTGCACAATGTGTTTTTCAAAGAAACACTGAAAAAAAATTAACCGAACTCCTCTTCCAATATCAATGTTGTCCGTGTGATTGTCCCAGATTATACAAATATTGAAGTTTTCCAAAATTATCACAATGCCTTTGTTAAAAAATTCCAATGAGTTCCTGTTTATTGCAGTAATGAGCAATGGAATGCTGTTCGGTGGCTAAAACTGTTCTGCTGCTTGTGTCCTTGGCAAGTAGTAGCCAGTATTTACATTCAGACTGAATCTATTTCATGATCTGAGACCAAATGCTTTCTCTGTGATGCCTTTCTTAGTGTTACCCATTTTGCCTGAGTTTCCGCAAGGTTGTGATCCATTGAATATTTATGTCCACCTTTTGTTCACCCTGTGACCATATCTCTCTGGTGTCTAAACCTTTTATCTCAGTGTCACAAATCCATCTGCCTTATTGATAAGTCTTCGTCCATTCAAAATAAAACATAATTTACTCTTTCCCACAATTTCCTGTCACAAACCCCTTCACTGATGTACAGTTTTAGTTAATCGCTGTCCCATCCTGTTCCTTTCTGATTGCCTTCAGCCACATTCCCATACTGTTCCGATGCTTCACCTTTTCTGTTTGGATTTGGAAAGCTCCTTTCACCTGGACCCTGCCCCTGCATCCTCTCTGTCAGTTTAAAGCCCTGTCCTTAAACCTACTGACATGATTGGCCAGGACACTGGTCCCAGCACGGTTGCAGTGGGAACATCTTATTGGATTTTCTTATAAATCAGGTAGGGGATGTGGGTGTCTCTGGCTGACCAGCCTTTATTGCCCAGCCCTAGCTGCCCATGAACTGAGTAGCTTGCTTGGCCATTTCAGAGGGCAATTGAGAGGCAAATACTTTGCTGTGGGCATGTCATGCGGACCACGTGGTGATCAGACAAGTGGGCGGCACGGTGGCTCAGTGATTAGCACTCCTGCATCACAGCACCAGGGTCCTAGGTTCGATTCCAGCCGCGGGCGACTGTATGGAGTTTGCACATTGTCCCCGTGTCTGCGTGAATTGCCTCTGGATGCTCCGGTTTCCTCCCACAGTCCAAAGACGTGCAGGTCAGGCGAATTGGCCATGCTAAATTGCCCATAATGTTAGGTGTATTAGGTCAAGGGAGATGGGTCTGAGTGGGTTACTCTTTGGATGGATGGCGTGGACTGGTTGGGTCGAAAGGCGTGTTTCCACACTGTATGGAATCTAATCTAAGGGATTGTGATTTTTGTACATCAGCAATGGTTTCATATTTGTTTATGGATTGTTAATTGCTATTTTTAAAATTATTGATTTTAAATTACACCATACCTTATGATGGGAATCAAACCTGCCTCCCCTGAACATTAGCTGAGGTTTTGGACAAATGCCCTAACAATAATGTTACTAGGCCATCACTTCACCTGCTCACTGGTTGCTCATCCCTGAGCACTGACACATGAAGCTAAACCCATTCTTCCAACATGACTGTGTGATCCTGAAGTCTTCCAGCACTCCAGTGATATCACTCAGTCTCTCTCCATATGGTATCCCTCACTGTGTGTGTCTAATTGCTGCCTGTGTCAGTGTCTCTCGCTCTCGCAGCTGCTCCAGATCCTGAGCTAACAGAATTCTCCACTCCAGAGAGACGCAACAGCACAGGCCAGGGATGGAGTTTGGGATTTTCCAGATATCTGTGGGGCTCATTTCCATTCTCCTTGTGTAATCCTCACTGCATCAGTCTAATTTCCCATTCTGTCTATTTCACTGTCTCCTGTAGGTACTCAGGACGTTGCTAATTCAATAGACTTCCCAACTGCTGTGTGTCTCATCCATCACCTCATTGAAGATGGTTGGTCAGTCAGAGTGACAAAGGGCAGGGGGTTCTCGAGCCTTCAATAAATCCTGCAGTGAGGTAAGATCACTCATAGTGCACTGAGCAGGGAGCAATGAGAGGGCTCCAAGCATTGGCCATCAAGATATGACATAGATACAGTGCTGGATGGGGAGCACAGTATAGACACACCCCATGCTCAATCACCATGTCTACTTTAACTTTTGTTGCACTGAAACAGCATCGGGAGATCATAGTTATCAATCCAGGCCTGTGCTGTCTTAGTGAGCATCAGTACAACAGAGGGGAGAGTAGGCCTCTGACGAGAGGTTGGGAATGCTGCCTGGGATCTTTCTGTTCTGTGTTCTCCGTCCAACACTGTACTAAGATGCATTACTCTGCAACACTATCTGTGGCATGGCTTGTGCACCAGTATCTTCAGTCATTTTTAACTCCTATTACAGTAATTGTCCCTGTAACCTGCTCCATTCCCGATTGTCCCTCCACATAGTCGGAATGTACTGCATTCCAGACTACCATCCCTATTGCTGTGACTTGCTTCAGTGTCTACAACATGCCTTATTTCGGTACTGTAATCCTCTTTAACTGGATACAGAGTCATACAGAACGGAAACAGAACCTGCCCATGTGACCTAAACTGAACGAGTTTCATTTGCCTGCGTTTGGCCCTTATCTCTTCAAACCTTCTCCTCTCAATATACCTCCCCAAATGTCTTTTCCATGCTGTAATTGTTCTTGTTTCTCCCATGTGCCTGAGGCAGTCTGTTCTGTCTGTGCACCATCCTCTGTGGATAATGTTCCCCCTCAGCTCCCTCTTTAAATCCTTGCTCTCTCACCTCCTGTTTATACCCTCTAGTTTTGGACTCACCTACCCTTGGTTATTCACCATTCTTAGGGTCACCCCGTGGCCTCCTCTGCCCAAGGGAAATATTGAGGACAATGTTACAAATGTCTCCAACGTATGTAACAAAGTGCTGGCCAATGTCGGCAAATGTGCCAAATGCCGCTTTCCCCACCCTGTCCACCCGTGATGCCACTTCCGAGGAACAATATAACTTGCACCCCCTAGTCAAAACCCTTCAATTTATTTCTCAGTCATTTTGTTGTTTCAAACTGTTAATTGCTTTCATTGGAATTGCTTCTCCACATCATATGACTACTGGAAAAGTAGAATTTTTTTTTTATCTTAAATTTTACTCAAGATTTGTTAGAACATATATATGTATGCTGTCTAGATCTCTGATTCTCCTATTACAAACTTATTAGAAAGCAGTAATTTTTTTGTTTTAAAGTAAAAAAAATTGGTAATCCCAGTTATTTGCTGAAATAAAAAGCCACAAGCTTTCACAGTTTAGAACGTAAGAGTCAACCAGGCAAAGTCAAAATAGTATCAGTCCTAAACTCCAGTTACGTATCGGAGTTAGGATGTTAGGTGGAGGTTGTACAGGACATTGGTGAGGCTTTTCCTGGAAAACTGTATTCAGTTCTGGTCACCCATTTATAGGAAGGGTTATTGAGCTGGAGAGGGTTCAGAAGTGATTTATCAGGAAGGTGTGAATTATAAAGAAAAGCTGGATAGGCTGGGACTTATTTCGCTGGAACAGAGGAGGTTGAGAAGTGACCTGATGGAAGTTTGTAAAATAATCAGAGGTATAGATAGAGTTGATGGTGGTTGTCTTTCCATAAAATGGGGAATTTTAAGACACAGGGGCGTATTTTTAAGGTGAGAAGAGGGAACGTTTGAAAAGACATGAACCAATGTTCACTTGTGGAATGAACTTCCTGAGAAAGTTGGAGATGAGGGCATAACTATGACGTTTAAAAGACATTTGGATAAATACATGAATAGGAAATGTTTGGAGGGACTTAGACCAGGATCAGGCAGTGGGACTAGTTTAGTTCAGGATTCTGTTCGGCATCGAATGGTTGGACCGAAGGGTCTGTTTCCGTACTGTATGACTCTATGACTCTATTTAGGATTACCTTGAATTAAACAGGAAGTAACAAGCAAATTATGGATGAATACGATTTGTAAAAAAAGCTTTGCAAATTGGCTGTTTATTACAGTGTGCCACACATCTTTCAACTGTCTTTCCCACAAGGAATTTGAACTCATCTATTTCTGGGAGGTAGTCTAATCCACAGTCAACTGCAACTTTACTCCATATAGCATGGTCTTCATCCAGCAAATGACAGATGTTTTTAGAACCTGCTCAACTTGATTTGCATGGTGGGGATCCATCACTGTTATCTTTAAGAATGAGAAGCAGCTGTGGTTACTTATTATTTTTGCTTATAGTCAATTTCTGGATTTCTGTCTGTCTCTCTCGCTCTCGCTCTCGCTCTCGCTCTCTCTCGCTCTCTCTCACTCTCTCTCTGTTCGACAACCCTGGCCAGAGCCCTTCCATTTCCTGTGTTAGTCCTCCATGGTTTGTCTTAACAAAATCCAACACCTGGATTAAACTCCATCTTTCATTCCTTGGTCCACTGACCCAGTTGGTCACGATCCCCTTTGATAACCGTACTTACTGCCCACGACACCATTAATTTGATCATCAACAAACTTTCGCACAATCACTCCTATATTTTCCACCAAATTATTTATGTAGATGATGCACATCAGTGGGCCCAGCCCTGATCCTTTCTTCAATAATGGAATAAAACCATATTCTTGTCATAGAGCCATACAGCATGGAAACTGACCCTTCAGTTGATACCCACCATAATCTAAAACTAAACTCTTCCCAGCTGCCTGTTGCTCGCCCACATCACTCCAACCCTTCCCTATTCACCTGTTTATCCAAATATCTTTTAAATGTTGTAATTGTACCCACATCAACCCCTTTCTCAGGAAGTTCATTCCACACTCAAACCACCCTCTGTGTAGCAAATTGCCCCGTATCTTTTTTTTGAACATTTCTCTCCTCTCACCTTAAAAATGTGGCCCCTCCTCTTGAGACTCCCCAATCCTGAGGAAAAGGCAACTACCATTAAATTGATCTATATACCTTATTTTTTCCCATAAACCTTTATAGCATCATGTCTCAACCTCCAGGCTCCAGTGAAAAAAGACTCAGCCTATCCAGCCATTTTTCAGAACGCAAGCCTTCCATACCCAGCAATATCCTGGTAAATCTCTTCTGAATGCCCTGCAGCTTAATAATATCCTCCCTATAACTGGGCGACCAGAACTGGACAGAGTATTGCAGAACAGGCCTCACAAATGTCTGTGCAATCTCAACATGACGTCCCAAATCCTATACTCAATGGACTGAGCAATAGTCAGGCATGCACAGCACTGTCTTATCCATCCTGTGACGCAAACTTCAAGAATTATGTACCTGAACCCAGAGGTCCCTCTGCTCTAAAACACTAACCGAAGCCTTAACATTAATTGTATAAGCTCTACCCTTGTTTGTTTTACCAAGTGCATTACCTCCTATTTACTCCGATTGAATTCCATCTCTAGCTTTTCAGCCCATTCACTCCCTTCATCAAGATCCCGTTGTAATCTCAGAAAACATCCTTCACTGTCCATGATGCTACCCTCCAGCCTGCCAGTCCATCACACATGGCTGTCAGTAGTACACATACCTTTGCTAGGAGCTCCACAATTTCTTCCCGAGCATCCCACAGTGTCCTGTGATACACTTAATCAGGTTCTGGGACTTGCCATAGCTTTGAGTTTTAAAACCTCCAGCACCACCTCTTTTATAATATGCACTCTTTTCAAGTCATAGAGATATACAGCATAGAAACAGACCCTTCGGTCCCAACTCGTCCAGGCTCACCAGAAGATCTAATTAAATCCATTCCCTTTTCCAGCATTTGGCCCATATACGTCTACACCCTTTTAGATTAGATTACTTACAGATTAGATTAGATTACTTACAGTGTGGAAACAGGCCCTTTGGCCCAACAAGTCCACACCGACTCGCGGAAGCGTAACCCACCCATTCCCGTACATTTACCCCTTTACCTAACACTACGGGCAATTTAGCATGGTCAATTCACCTGACGTGCACAACTTTGGACTGTGGGAGGAAACTGGAGCACCCGGGGGAAACCCACGCAGACACGGGGAGAACGTGCAAACTTCGCACAGTCAGTCGCCTGAGGTGGGAATTGAACCCGGATTTCTGGCGCTGAGGCAGCAGTGCTAACCACTGTGCCACCGTGCCGCCCACCCTTACTATTCAGATGCCCATCCAGATACCTTTTAAATGTTGTAATTGTATCAGTCTCCATTACTTTCTCTCTCAGCTCATTCCATACACACATCACCATGTGTGTGAAGAAGCTGTCCCTTCAGTCCCTCTGTAAACCATTCACCTCTAACCTTAAACTTATGCCCTCTAGTTTTGGACTCCCCATCTTCTGGGAAAAGGCCTTGAATGCTTATCCTATCCATACCCCTCATGTTTATATAAACCTCTGTCAGGTCATCCCTCAGTCTCCGATTCTCCAGTGACAGTAACCCCAGCTTATTCAGCAACAACCCGGGCAATATCTTGTTAATCTTTTCAGAGCCCTTTCAAGTTTCACAACATCCTTCCTATAGCAGAGAGACTGGAATTGCAGAGAACTCCAATTGTGGTCTAACATATTACTCTTGTTCCCTGAGTTCCCCAGTCTTTCTCCACAGTAAGTTCTGGAGTGAAAATATTGTTTAGGATCTGAGCAAATATCCTGCAGTTCCTCACATCGATGGCCTCATTGATCTTTAATGGACACTATTTTGTCCTGAGTTACTTATGCACTCTTAATATACTGATACAATCACTTTTGGATTCCCCTTTCCTTCTCCATTCCTGTTTTCCACCCAAAGTGTATTCCTACAGCCTCTGTATATCCTCAGGGATTCCCTTGATCCAGCTGGCTATACCTGACATGTGCCCCCTTTTCCTTGACCAAACCCTCAATAGACAGCCAGTGTTTCCGAATGCTGTCAGCACTGACCTGCACACAAACAGGAACATGCTGGCGCTGATCGATCAGTTTATCTCACTTTTAAAATATTCTCACTTGCCAAACTTCCCTTTCCCTGTAAATAATTCCCTTCCCCAATCCCATTTTGAAAGTTCCTGGCTAATACGATCAAGATTGGTCAGGCCCCATTTTATAACTTGCACTTGTGGGCCAGGCCTGTCCTTTTCCAAAGCTGTTTTCAAACTACTAGAACTGTGGTCACTTTGGGAAAACGCTTTCCCACTCACACCTCAGTCCCTTTCCCTACCTTGATTCCCAAGTGGAGGTCAGGTTTTGCCCCTTTCTCTTTTCAGGCCATTTACATATTGATTGGGAGTTTTCTGGTACACAATTACCAAATACCTCCCTTGCAAACGCTGAACACTGGCAGTCCCAGTCTAGGTTTGGAAAATTCAAAAACCCTACCATAACAGCCTTATTATTATGATTGATATTTAAGATGTCCCGACATATTTGTTCCTCAGTCTGCCACAGATTTTTGGGGTCAGCAGTCCGATCGTATCAGAGTGATGACCCATTCTTATTTCTCTGTTCCACTAACATAGCTTCACTGGGTGATCCCACAGGAATATCCTCTCTAAGTACTGCTGTGATGATTCATGCATCAAACCCCACCACCACACGTCCTCTCTCTTGCCTCCCCTTCCTGTAGCATCTCTACCTTGAAACAATGAACTGCCAGTCCTGCCCCTCCCTCAGCTGTGTTTCTGTAATAACTATAATATCCCAGTCCCATGTTCCAATCCATGCCTTGAGTTCATCTTCCTTAGCTGTCTGGCCCCTTTCATTGAAATAAATGCAGTTTAATCATCAGTTTTCCCCTATTCCCTGCTATGTTCTTGCCTGCCTTGTCTGCTGAAATTGCTGTCTTTAACTCATGTACCAGCCTCAATCTTCTTTTTGGCCTTATGTCTATTTAAGATCCAACACCCTGCCAGACTAGGTTATATCCTCTGAAGCATCTCTAGCAATTCACCCCACCAGGATATGGGTCCCTCTCCTGTTCCCAGTTGAGGTGCCTTTCCCACCCTGTCTCCCTGTGCTGGCACCTTCAGGGATCTATGGATTTGTCCACTAAGGTCCCTGTATTCCTCAGTACTCCGCAAGGACCTACCGTTTATTATGTCTGTTCTTCTCGTATCGTACCTCCCACAGAGTATTACCTCACTTCAATCAGCACTAAACTCTGCTTAGATTATCATCCGATTGACATCGGACTGCAGACGGAGACCATCCCCCTCACTGTGAACAACACCCTCACCTTTCATGTCATCTGCAAACCGACTAATGATAACTTGAATGTGAAAGCAGAAGGTATTAATGTTCAATGGTTCCTGCCCAGATCTCTGTGGTACACCCGGTGGTGAAAGTACTCTATCCACCAATTTTGCATCCAATTTGCCAACTTGCCTTGGAACCCAGTCCTTTTGGACCAGCCTTCGATGTTGGATCTTGTTTAAGGACTTATTCGAGTCCATGTAAACCACATGATCTGCACAACCCTCATCAATATACTTAAGCACCATTTCAAAAAAACTGAACTGAATTCCTCAGACAGTATCTTCCTCTGCCAAATCCGTGATGACTAAACCGAGTTGATCCTTACCTTTGCAAGTGTTGATTCATCCTCACAATTGTTCCCAATAACGTCCCTCCCCCTGCTGTCAGACTATCTGCTCTGTAATTACCTGGCCTACCCCTGCTGCCCTTCTTGAACAAAGGAACCACATTAGCGATCCTCCAGTCATTCAGCACTTCACCTGTGGCCAGCAAAGTATTATATATATCCACCAGGGCCCCAGCAATCTCTGGGTAATTAGCATGGGGTCAAAGAACGCTGGTTCAGGCAGTGACACCCACATCCCATCAATGAATAAATAAAAATACACATGTCCCTCCCTCCCTCTGCAAACACCTCCAGCTGTAGCAATTCGTACTGGCTTTGTAACAGCGTTCAGAACCTGACCATTCTCTGTCACACTCTCACCACCTCCAGCACCTTCATCTCTCCCTGTTCATATCGTGTCAATAAACCCTGACAACGGTTCCCCTTCCCATTGCCCTCCTCCTGCTAGCAGACCCATTGCAATCCCTTTAAAAGTTACTCTAAAACTCTCTCTCACTTCAGGATTTTAAGTACTTTGTGGTGATCTTCTCAGCCTAATAATCTAATATGATCCATTTTGTCCTGAGTGAGGGACCGGTGGGGATTTCTTGCTGAGTTTTTGTCTGTTTCAGTGGAATGTCCTTTTGTTGAGTATTTTACACAGCTCCTTCAAATGTTTTCACTGTTCATTTCCAGACACATATTTCAGTCTGTTTAGCCTGTTTACCTTGGTCAGTTCTCCTCTCAAACCCATGTAATTGGCTATTTTTGTTTCTAGTTGTCCTTTCTGTGATTCACTTTAAAACTTTATATTTCTTTAATCTGCACTTTATCACAATTTCCCAGAGGATCTCTCCAGGTGACATTACTCATTCACTAAGTTTTATCACACAACAATCGCTCTGAGACAGTTACGTCCCTCGCCAGTTGCACAATGTGTTATTTTAAGAAACACTGAAAATAATTCTCTGAACTCCTCTTCCAATATCACTGTTGTCAGTGTGATTGTCCCAGACTTTGCGAATATTGACGTTTCACTAAATGTTCACCATGCCTTTATTAAAAATTCCAATGAATTCCTATTGATTGCAGGGAAGAGCCATGAAATGCTGTTTGGTGCATAAAACTGTTCTGCTGCTTGTGTACGTGGCAAGTAGTAGCCAGAATTTACATTCAGACTGACTCTGCTTCATGATCTGATGCCAAATGCTTTCTCTGTAAGGCCTTTCTTACCCATTATTGTTAGCGTCGTCCACTTTGCCTGAATTTGCACAAGGTTGTGAACCATTGAATATTTGTGTTCCACCTTTTGTTCGCTTGACACTGACCTGGTGCTGCTCTGATAGAAAACACTGTCTGTGCATTGTGGTAACCTCCAGATCTACATGACTGACCACAGCTCACTTAATCAAAGCCTTCATTTAGAATGTTCTTTATTTTAATATTTTTAAATGGCAGTTATGTGAAATGAAGGAATTGAGGAGTTGTGATTTTTAAAAGAATGAAACTTTTGTCATTGACCCTGACCCATGCAATGGGGATTTGTGGATGCTGTAGTTCTCTGCAGACAAGTACTCAGAGGGTTGTATCACCAGGGAATCTGAGTGCAGATAATCTTTGCTTGGTAGAGTGTCAATTTGCCATTTATGTCGGCTAGGACACAGTGTTTCTGGAGAATGTATAACTGTGTAAATACCTCACTGACAGGTTCAGGGGTGAGTGCACTGGGCCCTGAGCACCAGGAACTGGGAAACCACATGCTGTTTGTATGTCACAAAAGTGAGAATTGCAGATGCTGGAGATCATAGTCTCAATTAAGTGGTGCTGGAAAAGCACAGAGGGTCAGGCAGCAATGTCAATTTTCCCGCTCCTCAGATGCTGCCTGACCTGCTGTGCTTTTCCAGCACCACTCTAATCTTGACTCTGTTTATGGGGCTGGGCACAGACTGGGTGAGAGCAACTCCATAAATAAATGACAGGTTTGGAGCTTAGGATCCTCCTGCTCTGTTTGACCTTGTGCCATATCGTCATCTCCCTCTCATAAGTGAGCGTGTCATGTTTCCCAGTCCTGACAGTGTCCACTCCCTGGAAACCCTTCCAGCTGTTGAACATCTCCCTTCTATCTCACTGCCTCCAGTCCCTCCAGCCTGGCCTTGGTCTTGTATCTCCTGCAGTTCCAAAGACCTTGCTCTTTGTTATCGCACTGCATTCCTTTGAGCTGTGTGGGAACAAACCTGAAGGAGATTTGGGCCATTGGAAGAAAAAGACAACTCCCCCTTCTCCACCTTTGTCAAACAGAGTCTGCTTGTTTGTCTCTCTCCCATAAGGGGAAGTGGGCATCCTTTCAACATCCACCCTGTCCATTCCCCTGAGGATTTGTACATTTTAATGAGGACAACTGTCCTCCTGATGACCCGCAGTGGCACAGCACCGAAGTGACAGGTATATGTTCCGAGAATGTTTACGACCACATCCTTTGCTCGACCCCTTCATCATTCTGAAACCTCCCCCAGTCTGGACAGTGCTCCAAACCAATCATTACTGAGAATGCTCCACCCTCCCTACCTCTTTAGACTCCTCACTCTGCTACAATCCACCTTGTCTGCGTGAACCCTTCCAATTTTCCACAGTCCATCCAACCTATTCCATCTCCTACAGACCTCACCATCTCCGTATGCTCCAGTCACTACATTTCTCCATGCCTCTGTAAATCTCCCCAACCCCTCCAAATCTACCTATCTCTTCAAGGTCCAACAGTTCCAAAAACCATCCCTCTACCTGGAACTTCCACCAGAGACCACTAGCCCCCATATCTCTCTAATCCCCTGCACTTCTCTCTATCTCTGTTCCCAGCTTCAGTCCTGACAACCTTACTTCCATGTACAACATCATCAAGTCCATGCAATCCTCCCTAACTGTGGAACCTCCAAAAGACCTTACAATTCTATCTCGGTGTCTGACTGCCTGCAGTGATTTGAAACTTCGGCAATTAAAGTTAGAGAATCATAGAGATGTACAGCATGGAAACAAACCCTTCGGTTCAACACGTCCATGCCAGTCCAGTCGCACCAACCAGCACCCAGCCCATATCCCTCCAAACACTTCCTATTCATGTACCCTTCCAGATGCCTTTTAAATGTTGCAATTGTGCTAGTCTCCACCACTTCCTCTGGCAGCTCATTCCAAACATGTACCACCCTCTGTGTGAAAACTTTGCCCCTAAGGTCTCTTTTATATCTTTCCCCTCTCACCCTAAACCTATGCCTTCTAGTTCTGGACTCCCCAAATCCAGTGAAAAGACTTTGCTTATTTATCCTATCCATGCCCCTCATAATTTTGTAAACCTCTATAAGGTCACCCCTCAACCTCTGACGCTCCAGGGAAAACAGCCCCAGCCTGTTCAGCCTCTCCCTATAGCTCAGATCCTCCAACCCTGTCAACATCCTTGTAAATCTTTTCTGAACCCTTTCAAGTTTCATAACATCCTTCCGATAGGAAGGAGAACAGAATTACAAAGTTGTCCTAACCAATGTCCTGTACAGCCGCAACATGACCTCCCAACTCCTGTACTCAATACTCTGAATAATAAAGGAATGCATACCAAGTGCCGCCTTTGCTATCCTATCTACCTGTGACTCTACTTTCAAGGAGCTCTGTACTTCATTTGAAAAATTGGAGAGACAGATGGAGTGGCCTGAGGTCTTGTGGGTAAAGCTAGTTCAGTCTAAACTGTTAGGCAGAGCCAGTAAGGTATTTGCAGTGCTGTTTCATGAGTGGTCAGGAGGTTATGAGCATGTCAAACAGGCTATTTTAAGTGCTTGTGGATTAGTACCAGAAGTACTATTAGTGCCATTAAAAAAGAGAAAGTGCTAGAAAAGCTAAAATTTCTAAAATTGATAAATCTCCTGGCCCCTATGGGCTACATCCTAGAGTTCTGAGGGAGGTGGCTGAGGAAATAGCGGAGGCGTTGGTTGAGATCTTTCAAAAGTCACTGGAGTCAGGGGAAGTCCCAGGTGATTGGAAGATCGCTGCTGTAACCCCCTTGTTCAAGAAAGGATTCAAGACAAAATATGGAAAATTATAGGCCAATTAGCCTAACCTCGGTTGTTGGTAAAATTCTAGAATCCATAATTAAGAATGAGGTTTCTAAATTCTTGGAAGAGTAAGGTCTGATTAGAACAAGTCAACATGGATTTAGTAAGGGGAGGTCGTGTCTGACAAACCTGTTGAAGTTCTTTGAAGAGGTGACAAGTAGGTTAGACCAGGGAAACCCAGTGGATGTGGTCTATCTAGACTTCCAAAAGGCCTTTGATTACGTGCCACACGGGAGGCTGCTGAGTAAGGTGAGGGCCTATGGTGTTCGAGGTGAGCCACTGGTATGGATTGAGGATTGGCTGTCTGACAGAAGGCAGGGAGTTGGGATAAAAAGTTCTTTTTCTGAATGACAGCCAGTGTTGGGGCCGCTGCTGTTCACATTATATATTAATGATCTGAATGAAGGGACGATGGACATTCTAGCAAAGTTTGCCGATGATACAAAGTTAGGTGGACAGGCAGGTAGTACTGAGGAAGTGGGGAGGCTGCAGAAGGATCTAGACAGTTTGGAAGAGTGGTCCAGGAAATGGCTGATGGAATTCAATGTGAGCAAATGCGAGGTCTTGCACTTTGGAAAAAAGAATACAATCATGGACTACTTTCTAAACGGTGAGAAAATTCATGAAGCCAAAGTACAAAGGGATCTGGGAGTGCTATTCGAGGATTCTCTAAAGGTAAACATGCAGGTTGAGTCCGTGATTAAGAAAGCGAATGCAATGTTGTCATTTATCTCAAGAGGGTTGGAATATAAAAGCACCGATGTGCTACTTTATAAAGCTCTGGTTAGGCCCCATTTGGAGTACTGTGTCCAATTTTCGGCCCCACACCTCAGGAGGGACATACTGGCACTGGAGCGTGTCCAGAGGAGATTCACACGGATGATCCCTGGAATGGTAGGTCTAACATATGAGGAACAGCTGAGGATCCTGGGATTGTATTTATTGGAGTTTAGAAGATGAAGGGGAGATCGAATAGAACCTTACAAGATAATACATGGCTTGGAAAGGGTGGATGTTAGGAAATTGTTTCCGTTAGGCGAGGAGACTAGGACCCGTGGACACAGCCTTAGAATTAGAGGGGGTAAATTCAGAACAAAAACGCGGAGATATTTCTTCAGCCAGGAGTGGTGGGCCTGTGGAATTCATTGCCGCAGAGTGCAGTGGAGGCTGGGATGCTAAATGTCTTCAAGGCAGAGATTGACAAATTCTTGATGTCACAAGGAATTAAGGGCTACGGGGAGAATGCGGGCAAGTGGAGTTGAAATGCCCATCAGCCATGATTGAATTCGGAGTGGACTCGGTGGGCCGAATGGCCTTACTTCCACTCCTGGGTCTTATGGTCTAAGCGTATCGACAGCGGTTCAGAAACATAAAGAAGGAACCAGTACAGACTTATGTAGAGTTCTAAAGCATTAAACATAGTAATCTTTCTGCAACATCTCCAGTCTCCATGCCTCTCCCTATCATGTTGAACTGCTCCATACCCCCACAAGCTTTTCTGCCTGTGTACGTGATCAAGTTGATACAACGCTCCAGATTTCTGTCGTGTCCTGCAGACCCGTTTTTTGTGAATTCTGCCGATCACTAATACTCTCCCCATCTGTGTAAATGTTTCCAGCCATTACAATTCACTTTACTGTGCAGCCCCCACCAGACCTGACAGCCATCACTATCTGTCAAAGCTACTTCTGGTCTATATCCTCCGAATTGTTGAAACCTGCTCTCACCATTGCACCCCCCATTATTTCCTAACGTTGTTGTCTCTAAAACTGTCCCTATCAGGTTATCTCCTCCACTGCACACAACACTCCCAGTCTGTGTAATCTCTTCAATTCCTTCAGTTCCTATATACCTATGTATTGGTGTGACTGCTTTGTAGCCATTGTATCTTTGTTTATATCTGCAAAAGGCTCTGCTCACTGTAACACATCCTATGTTCATAAGTGAATCTGGTCTCTCACAAGCCTCTCCATGACTCTCTCCTCCAGTCTCTACAAGCTTCCCTATCCCTGTCGCATCTTGCAGCATGCACACCACTCACTCTCTCTGACACTCCTTCCAGAACATAAAATCATCTCTCCTTCAACCTTTATCCATTCTACAACTTCCTCCCTCTCCCTGCAACATTCCCCAGTGTATATCATCGTCCATGTGGTTGCAACATTCTCCAGTCCATACCAGCCTCCCTTTCCCTGTAATATTCTCCAGTCCAAACCATCCTCCCCGTCACTGTCATATTCTCCAGATCCCAACAACTGTTGTTAAATGTACGACATCCTGGAATCATGTGAATGTATCTATACCCTGATCAACATCGACCATGTTACGATCCACAACCCTACACACGTCCCTCTCTCTGAAGTCTAATCAAAGACGCTTTATCTCTCTAAAAGTTTTCTCCTGTGAACATTCTTTAGCAACTGTAACTATGTTTAACCCTGCAACATTTTTGCACCCCCAAACATCTCTCCCACTCTGACCTCTATTCATCCCTCAAAGGCCCTCTCTCGGTGACACGCGCCATGCATTTGCAACATGGCAGATGGAATGACAGCATTAACTGAAGGGAACAGATATGATCGAACTGTTATTGTGGAGGGGTGGCTGCAGAATGACCATGACAGCAATGTGATTATTGAGGGGTTGTAGGGATTTAGGCAGGATCAGCAAACAACCAAACAAGGTCCCGTTTTTTGGGAAGAAAGGATGCAGTCAGTGCATTAGTGAGACAGACAATTTAATCTGGGAATCAAAATATAGAGTCATTTTGAATGGACAGCTTCCAAATAGCAAGGGGGATCTGGAAGATCAAATCACAATCCATGCTCGTTGGTAAGTTGGATACAATATTTTCTTGGTGATAGTAAGCAGAGGCATGTGGAGTGGTCAGTTTCTGATTGGACATCTGTGGCCAATGCTGTTTCACAAGGATCAGTGCTGCGATAATTTATATCCGTGATTCAGATGGAAAGGTCAGCATTTGATTAGTATTTTGCAGACGACATTTGGAAAGGCATGTAATGATTAGGGATAGTTAGGGGAATTGTGGATAGTGAGGAAAAGTGTTAAAGGTTGCAGCAGTGTGTAGATCAACTGGAATGCTGTGCAGAGAAATCGCAAATCGAATTTCATCGGGACAAGTGTGAAGTGATGCATCTATGAAGTCAAATGGAAGAGAGAAGTGCACTAATTGACTAAGTGGAAACATTGATAAACAGATGACCTTGGATGTAAATCCGTAGCTCCCTCAAAATAACAACACAGTGGGATGTGGTGGTAAAGGAGGTGTATGGTCGGCTTACCTTCATTGGTCGCAATATTGAGTACAGGCGTTTCCATGTCATGTTGTGACTGAATGAAACTTCATTCGGCCATGTTTGGAATGTTGTGTGTCGTTCTCATTGCCACACTACAGGAAGGATGTGGAGGCTTTGGAGAGATTGCAACAGAGGGTTGGCAGAATGTTACCTGGATGAGAATGTGTTTACTGTAAAGAGGTTGGAAGCAGTTGGATTGTCTTGCAAGAATGTCGGAGACTGAGGGGTGACCTGGTACAGGCATATAGCATTAGGAGGTGTGAATAGTTGGAATCCGTCTTCTAATGTAGAAATATCAAATACTCGGGCGCCTCGGTTTAAGGTGAGCGTGCAAAGTTTTAACTGAGATGAATGAGGCCAGTTGTCTTTACCGAGAGGGTGGATGCTGCTCAGGAGGTGGGAGAGGTGGCAATGAGAGCAAAGTTTAGACAGAAACATGAACAGGCAGAGAATAGAGGGATATCGCCCATGTGCAGGCAGATGGGATTAGTTTAGAATAGCATCATGGACAGCACAGCCATGGTGGGCCGAAGGGCCTATTACTCTGCTGTTCTGTTCTATTTTCTAACTTAACGACATCTAACCTGTCAAAGCCCCTCCGAATCCTGGATGTTTCATTCAATTTCTCTCCCATTCTCCAAAACCCCAATGGGTTCTAGGTCAATCTGTTCATTATAACCTAGGTGTGGTCTGACTTGTACCTTGCATTGTTTTAGCAAGACCTTCCCATTTTTAGACTCCGTTCCCTTTGTAATAAAGGCCAGCATTTGATTTGTCTTCTCAATTACCTGCTGATCCTGTAAGCTACTTTTTTCAGATTGATAAACAAGAACTCCCTGAACCCTTTGTGCAGTCAGTCTGAAACCAAACGGTGTTAGCCTGACAGTAAGTCTGGAACGTGCTGAAATGTGTTATAAAGGTTATGACAATAAATGGTAACTAGATGCTTAGAAACAATGGGAGACGCATGATTTTATAAAAAGGGAATATTTTTAAATCTGTTGGATTCTATATTTTGGTGTGACCATAAATGGCAGAATACATAAGGGTGGGGGAGTCTAGTTGTGGTAGAGGGATATTTGAAATTTCAGAAGCATTTTGTCAAGTTTCAACAAGGGCTAAAAATTAGCTTGAGAGAGAATAGGGCCCCTGAAAGGTCAATGATGTTGTCTGTGTCGAATCACTGCTGATGGGTGAGTAACTGACCAAATATTTTGCGTTCGGATTTACTCTGGAGAAAGACACGGAAGCTCGGGAACTTGGGAAAATACATAGTGATGTCTTGAAAATAATGCACATTGGAGAATAGGAGGTGCTGAATGTCTTAAAATGCAAAAAGTTAGATAAAACCTTGGGACATGATCAGATGTATCCCAGCGCCTTGTGAGAAAGGAGGGAGGAAATTACAGGGCTCCTTCCAGAGCTATTTGTATCATCGACAGCTACTATGGACCAGTGAGACTGATGCAGGGATGGTAAGTTGTTGGAGGAGATTCTGAGAGAAACGATCATCGTGCTTTTGGAAAGGTATGGACAGATTAATGATCGTCAGCATGGATTTGTGCATGGGAAATCATGCCTCAAACCTGAGTGTGGAGGTAGACAAGTGACAGATCAAAGCAGAGCAGTACACGATGTCCACATGAACTTTAGCAAGACCTTTGGCACGGTTCTGCATGGCAGACTGGTTAGTATGTTTAGATCACACATAACCCAGGTAGCACTCACCAACTGGATACAAAACAGGATTGACGGTAAGAGACAGAGCGTGTTCATAGAGGGTTGCTGCTCAAACTGCAGGCCTGTGACCAACGGTGTGCCATCGGGTTCGGTGCCGGGTCACTGTTGTGCATCATTTATATAAACAGTTTGGATGATAATACAGGAGTCATGGTTAGCAAGCTTGTGAGTGAAAATGAAATGGGTGATAAAGTGGACAGTGAAGAGGATTATCGAAGAGTACAATGGGATCAACAGTACTTCTGGACCAGTGAGGTTAGGAATAGCAGGTGGAGAAATACAAGATGTTGTATTGTGGTAAAGCAGACCAGGCTGTACTTGTACAATTAATGTTCGGGCCCTGGGTCGTATTGTCAATCAGTTCAGTGACCCAGAGATGCAGGTAGACAGTTCTATGAAAGTAGCGTCACAGGTAGACAGGCTGGTGAAGCAGACGTTTGGGACGGTTACCCTTCATTGGCCAGAGCATTGAGAGTAGGAGTTGGGATGTCATGGTGTATCTGTACAGGACATTAGTGAGGCCACCGTATAAACATTGTTGATTATCTGGTAATAATCAACTTGTTCACGTATGTCCTTTAGGGAGGGACATCTGACATTCTTACCTGGTCTGGCTCACATGTGACTCCAGACCCACAGCAATATGGCTGACTCTGAGCTGCCTCTGGGCAATTAGCAGGAGGGCAATGTATGCTGGTCCATCCAGTGACATCCTCAGGCCATGAATGAATCAATGAAAAATACATATGTCCATCCCTACCTCTGCAAACAGCTCTAGCTGCAGCAATTCTGGTCTTGTAACATTGTTCAGGCCTTTGCCCCTCTCTGTAACACTCTCACCACCTCCAGCACCTTCACCTCTCCCTGTTCCGATCATCTGATTAAATGCTGACAATGTTTCCTCTTCCTACTGTACTCCTGCTAGGAGAATCCCGAGCGATCTCTTTAACAAATGTGTCCACGTTTCTAAACATTGGCTTCTTCAGAGTTGATCGTTTTTTTTCATAGAACATAGAACAGTACAGCACAGAACAGGCCCTTCAGCCCACGTTGTTGTGCCGACCACTGATCCTCATATATGCACCCTTAAATGTCTGTGACCATATGCATGTCCAGGAGTCTCTTAAATGTCCCCAATGACCCTGCCTCCACAACTCCACATCTCTTAATCAAATCTGTTTAGTCCTAGGCCACGACCATCCGAAGTGGGGAAGAAGCATTGCAAAGGTGTCGAGCTCCTCGAGACTTGCTGTGGGGAAAATGGGAATCCAGGAGAAAACAGCACAAGGAGCGCGTGACCACACCAATGCCCCACTCCCCCTTTCCATGGCCACCTTCTGCCCCAAGTGTAACAGAGTCTGTGGAAAGCCACATTGGTCTGTACAACCAACTCCAGACTCCTGCCCCACCCCCCAATTGAGAGTGGGAGAGAGTCAGCCTCGTCTGTGACCCACCGCCAAAGAGATGATAAGATACCAAGGTTGTATCCCTTCACAATTATCCCAGTGCCTTTGTTATAAATTCAAACAATTCCCTGCTAATGTAGTGTCTAATTATGTGATATCACTCAGTATCTCTCCATGTGGTATTCCTCGCTGTGTCGGTCTATTTGCTGCCTCTGTCAGCATTTCTCCCTCTTACAGATGGTCTGAGATCCTGAGTCAACAGAATTCTCCACTCCAGAGAGATGCAGCAGCACAGGCAAGGGATGGAGACTAGGATTTCCGAGATCTCTGCTGGACTCAGTGCCACTCTGCATGTGTTATCCTCATTACAACAGTCTAATTTCCCATTCTGTCTATTTCTGTCCCATGCAAGTAATCCAGATGTTCCTAACTCCTGTCTCATCCATCGCCTCATTGAAGCTGGTTGGTTAGCCAGAGAGAGATGGAGAGGGAGATCTGGAGCCTTCAGTAAATCCTGCAGCCGGTAAGATCACTCACAGTAAACAGTACAGGGTGGAGGTAGTAGACTTCTATATTCAGACCTGGAAGACAGGACATGGATACAGAGCTGGGCAAGGAACAGCAACATTCTAGGTTTCATTCCCACCATCTTGTGAGGGTCCTGCTTTCCCCTCTGCTGAAATGGTCCTCAATGCGACAGCACAGGGGATCGCAAGCATCAATCCTGGCCCATGCTGTGTAAGTGATCTCTGTAATATTCTCCAGTCCCAATAATGTGTCCTCTGTTTGGAATCTCCACACCATTCTCTCTCTCTCTGTCTCTGTCAGGTTCTCCAATCCCTAACACCCTAATTCCTATACTTCTGCAGTAGATACTAAATTCCTTCATGTCTGTAAACCCTGACAGTCCTGTCTATCCCTGTAAGCTCCTCCCACCAATACCACCCTCCATGTCACTGTATTTGTCTTTAACCTCTCCATCAGTCCCTACCTAGGTAATCTTCTCCAGTTCCTACAACACTTCCTTAGCTGTGAAAAAATTGTAATATGCTTATCCTTCTCCAATTCTTTGATCTTTATCTTGTTAAATTTCACCCTCATTCCCGACACCATACCCCTCGCGACCACCGGAACCTCTTTCAGTTTGTGCAACCCTCCCCATTTGTGTAACTGTCTCCAACCCAGTAACCTGGCATTCTCCATTGCCTTCCTATCTATGTAGCCTCCAGAGCCTAGAAACCGCCTTATATTTGTAAACATCTTCAGTCATGACAACCTTCCATATCTCTGTTAATATACACAATACTCTCCTAGATGAAACAGCTCCCTGTCTGTGCCTCTCAGCCTGCCTACCTCTTCCTTTCTCCATCCCTATCCCTATCTCCAGAATCTAATCTAGCTCCCTCGATCTCTGTAAATTCCTCCTATCCCCAAACCCCTTTGTCCCGCTGACATTCTTGAACAGATGTAACTCTGTTTAACTCTAACATCCTTGAGTCCCTGTAAGCCACCCTATCTCTGTAACCTGTACCCATCTGTTCAACCTCCCCACTACTGAGGAATGACTCCCTGTATTCGCCATAAGGCAGATGGAATGACAGTGAACAGATATGATGGAACTGTCATTTCGGAGATTTAGCTGCAGAATGACCATCGCTGGGAGGTGAATGCTGAAGGCTTGTTGGGATAGAGCCATAGAGTCAGAGAGATGTACAGCATGGAAACCGACCTTTCGATCCAACCCATCCATGCTGAGCAGATATTCCAACCCAATCTAGTCCCAATAGGCAGACTAGGTAAAAAGCCAACAAGTTGTGAAGGAATGATGAGGTTAATGCATTAATGAGACAGTCAAGTGGATCTGAATATGAAAAGTGGAGCTGAGAATAAACAAGCAGCAGCAACCGTTAGCAGGAATTCTTTTGTAGGCACCAACCAGTGATGGGAATGTCAATATGGTTACAGTCAGGACACTGAATGTACTTATGGCAAGGGCAGTACAGTAACTGTGTGTGACAGTGGTCTCCATGCCGACTGATACAGCAATGAGTATCAGTGCTGTAATGGATAGAATCCTGGATTGTATGTGAGATGGTTTTCTATAACATCATATCATATTTGTAGATCAAATGCTGTGTACTAATAAATATCCAATAATCCCATTATAAAGGAGTTTTGTGAGCAGAGACCTATAATATTATGCAGGACATATTGGGTTTGTGCTCAGACCATGAGATGTAGGAGGGGAATGAGGCCATTTGGCCAATTGGGTATGCTCTGTCCTTCAGTCAGATCATGGCTGATCTGATACTGTTCAACTCTATTTTCCTGCCTTTTCCACAAAACCATTGTTTCCCTGATTCATTAAAATCTGCAGGAGCTTACAGAACAGTTGGAGAGGTAGACAGAAATAGCAAATTGAATTTAATCTGGACAAGTGTGAGCTGATGTCAAATTCAAGAAGAAAGTTAGCATACTGAGGGATATTGATATACAGAAGGATCTTGGTGCAAGTCAGTAACTCCCAGAAAATGGCAACAGAAGTGTTTCAGATGGGAAGGAAAGCAAATGGAGCACTAGCCTTCATCGGTCACAACGTTGGGTAAAGTGGTTTGCATTTGATGCTGTAATTGTATCAAATGTTTGTTTGGTCACATTTGGAGTACTGTGCGCAGTTCTCATCTCCACAAAACAGGAAGGATGTGGAGTCTTTGGACAGGTACAAAAGTGGTTTATCAGCACGTTACCTGTTATGTTTTTAAGGGTGTCTTAGGTGTTAAGAGGAAATTAAACAAAGTTGGATTGCTTTGTGAGAGTATCAGAGGCTGACAGGTGACCAGGTACAGGGATATAACATTAGGACAGGGATAGATAATGTGGATAGTCAGAATCTCTTTTCCAATGTGTAACTTTCAAATACTAGAGCGCAGAGATTTAAGGTGAGAAAGAGAAAGTTTAAATGAGATTTGTGAGGCAATTTTTTTTTACAGAGAGTGGAAGTTGCCAAGCAAGGTCATAGAACCAGAAATGTGAGTAAAGTTTTGAAGTGGCATTTAGACATGAACGGGCAGAGAATAGAGGGTTATGGACCCATGTGCAAGCAGATGGTATAAGTTAGAATAGCATCATGGACAGCATAGATGTGGTGGGCCGAAGGGCCTGTTGTTGTGCTCTGCTGTTCTATTTTCTAACTTCGCAGCCTCTGCCCGATCAGAGCCCCTCAGAATCTTGGATGGTTCATTCCATTTCTCTCTCATTATCTAAACTTCAATGGGTTCAACCTCAACCTACTCCACCTCTGCTCGTTAGAAAATCCCTCCATTCCCAAGATCAGCCGAGTGACCCTTCTCCGGACTGCGTCCAATGCGACAATATCTTTCCTTCGGGCACTCACACTGTTCATAATATTCGAGGTGTGGTCTGACTTGTACCTTGCATAGTCTTAGCTTGACCTGCCTATGTTTCGACTCCATTACGTCTGTAATAAATGTCAGCTTTTCATTTGCCTTCTCTATTACCTGCTGAACCTGTGGGCTACCTTTTTCAGATTGATAAACAAGAACTCCCTCAGCCCTTTCTGCTGTCAGTCTGAAACCAAATAGTGTTAGCCTGATAGTAAGTCGGGAGCATATTGACATTGTTAGAAAGGATATGTAAATATGCAATAACTGGCCACTTGGAAACACATTTGATAAAAGAGAATTTGTTTTTGAGCCTGTTGGATTTAATTTGTTGGTGTGAATATAAATGGCAGGTTTGAAAGGGTGTAGAAGGGGCGGAGTGATATAGGGGATATGGTGTATTTGAATTATCAGAAGCCTTTACGCAAGTTTCAATAAGGGCTAAAGAGTAACTTGGTAGAGAATAGGGCCCCTTAAAGATCAGTAAGGTCGCCTATGTGTGGAACCCGAGGAGATGGGTGAGATATTAGACAAAATAGTCCTGTCAGTATTTACCGTGGCGAAAGACATGGAAGCTCAGGAACTTGGGGAAATAAATAGTGATGTTGTGGAAAGAATCCTCACCAGAGAAGAGAAAGTGCTGGAATCTTAAAACAAATAAAAGTAGATCAATCCTCAGTAGCTGATTAGGTTTATCCTAGAATATTGTGGGAAGCTAGGGAAGAGGTTGCAGTGTCCCTTACAGAGATATTTATATTATCAACAGACGCAGTGAGGTGTCGGAAGACTGGAGGGAACATTATGCTGTTACATCACATAAGGGCTGCAGGGAAAAGCCAGGAAATTACAGCCCAGTGAGCCCAGTGGTGGGGAAGTTGTTGGAGGAGATTCTGAGAGAAAGGAGCTATGTGTATTTGGAAAGGCAAGGGCTGATTAGAGATAGTCAGCATGGCTTTGTGAGTGGGAAACCGTGTTTCACAAACCGGATTGACTCTTCAAGCAGGTGGCCAAGAGATCGATGAAGGCAGAGCAGTGAACATTGTCCACGTGGACTTTAGCGAATCATTTAACAAGGTTGAAAGGGATGTAGAACATCTAGTCAAGAGGAAGAAGGAAGCTTATTTAAGTTTGAGGAAGCAAGGATCAGATAGGTTTCTACAGGGTAACATGGAATAGCACGATGGCCCAGTGGTTAATACTGCTCCCTCATAGCACCACGCACTCCATTTCGATTCCAGCCTCAGGTGACTGTCTGTGTGGAGTTTGCACGTTCTCCCCGTGTCAGCATTGGTTTCCTCCAGGTGCTCCGGTCTCCCCCACAGCCCAAGGATGTGCATTTCAGGTGACTCAGCCATGCTAAATTGCCCATAGTGTTCACGGATGTGTAGGTTTGGTGCATAAGTCGGGGCAAATGGAGAGAATTAGGTTGGGGGATGGTTCTGGTTGGGGTACATTTTGGAGGGTTGATATGGAGTTGTGGGACTAAATGGCCCATTTCCACACTGTAGGGATTCTCTGAAGGTACCAGTAACGAAATGAAGAATGGACTTAGGACAGCTTGAAGGGGGCATGAAAAAGTTTTGTTGGGAAGGATTAAGGAAAACCGTAAGGCATTCTCCACTTATGGGAGGAACAAGAGGATGGTCAGAGTGGGGGTAGGGTCGATCAGGGATAGTGGAGGGAACTTGTGCCTGGAGTTACAGGAGGTAGGGGAAGTCCTTTATGCATACTGTGCTTTAGTATTCACTACTGATAGGGACCTTGTCATTTGTGAGGATAGCGTGAAACAGGCTGATATATGTGAACAGGTTGATGTTAAAATGAGGGTGTGCAGAGTATTGTGTAAAACATAAGGATAGAAAAGTCTATTGGACCAGACGGGATGTGCCCAAAGTTACTACACGAAGTGAGGGAAGAGATTGCTGTGCACTTGGCAATGACCTTTGCGCCCTCACTGTCCACTGGAGTTGTACCAGATGGTTGCAGGGCGGCAAGTGTTATTCCCTTGTCCAGTAAAGGGAATGCCGATAACGCTTGGAATTTCAGACCTGTCAATCTTATGTCTGTGGTATGCAGATTATTGGAGAGGACTCCGAGACAGGATTTATAATTCATTGGAAAATGATAGTTTGATTAGAGATAGTCAGCATGGCTTTGTAAGGGGCAGGTCATGCCTTACAAATCTTATTGAGCCCTTTGACGATGTGACAAAACACCTTTATGGCTCATTCAGAAAGTACGGAGATATGGGAAACAGGGAAACCTGTCTGTCTGGATACAGAATTCCTGGCCCAAAGAAGATCGAGGGTGATGATGAATGGAAAGCATTCATCCTGGAGCTCAGCGACCAGTGGCTTTCTGCAGGGAGAGGTTACAGGACCTCTGCTCTTTGTGGTTTTATAAATGACTTGGATGTGAGTGGAAGAATGGGTTAGTAAGTTTGGCAATGCCACGAAGGTTGGTGGAGTGGCTAATGTAGGTTGCAATGGGGCAAGGACAGGATGCAGAGCTGGGCTGAGAAGTGGCAGATGTAGTTGAATCTGCAAAAGTATGAAGTCAGTCATTTTGGACGACTGAATTTGAATGCAGAATGCAGGGTTAAAGGTAGGATCCTTGACAGTGTGGAGGAAAAGAGGGATATTGGGTTCCAAGTCCATAGATCCCTCAAAGTTGCCACACAAGCTAATAGGCTTGTTAAGAAGGAATATATTGTGTGGGATTTCATTAGTTTGGGGATTGAGTTTTAAAGCCGTTAGGTTATGCTGCAGCTGTACAGAGCTCTGGTTAGACCCCACTTGGAATATTGTGTTCAGTTCAGGTTCCCTCATTACAGGATAGATGTGGAAGCTTTAGAGTGGGTAAAGAGGAGATTTACAAGGATGCTTCCCGTACTGGAGAGCATGTCTTATGAAGAAAGCTTGAACAAGCTTAGGCTTTTCTCATTGGAGTGAAGAAGGGTGAGTGGTGACCTGGTAGTGGTGAACAAGATGACGAGAGGCACAGAGAGAGTGAATAGTGAGAGACATTTTTCACCCTGACAAAAATAGCTATTGCAAGGGGGTATAATTTTCAGGTGATTCACGGATGGTGAAGGGGAGATTTCAGATGTAGGTTCGTTACATATAGAGTGGTGGGTGAGTGGAATGCACTGCCAGTGGTGGCAGTAAAATTAGCTGCATTCGGGACATTTAATATACTTCTGGATAGGCACATGGATGATAATAGAATGAAGGGTACGTCGGTTAGTTTGATCATACAGTCGGATAAAAGGTTGGCATGGCATCATGGCCGAAGGGTCTTGTGCTATACTGTTCTGTGTTCTGTGTCTGTATGGTAAACTGGGTAATAAGCTCATATCAATGTAAAAGGATATGGCATTCAGGAGGAGCTAGTCAACTGGATACAAACTTGGCTTGATGGTAGGAGACAGAGGATGATGGGAGACATTTTGTTTTTCTGACTGGAGGCATGTGACCAGCGGTGTAGTGGGCCCACTGTTGTTTGTTATTTGGATACATGGTTTGGATGGGAATATTGGTTTTGTGATAAGTAAGCTTTTTGGCTGACACTGAAATTGGTGGTAAACTGGACAGTGATGAAGATTATCTATGAAACAACAGGATGGACAGTACACTGGGATAGTGGACTGAAGAATAGCAGATGGAGTTTAATTAGAAAACTGTGCAGTGTGCAATTTTGATGAAACAAACCAGGGTGGGGCGTATATAGTTAATGTTTGGACCCTGGGTAGTGTTGTCCATCAGTGACCCAGGGATGCAGGTACACAATTCCTTGAAAGTGGTGTCACAGGTAGACAGACTGGTGAAGCAGGCGTTTGGATGTTACCTTCATTGGTCAGAGCATTGAGAGGTGACCAATGGTGTCATGGTGTATCTGTACAAGACATTGGTGAGACCACCATGAAACCATTGTTGATCAGCAGGATGAACTCATCTAGTTCACTTACCTCCTTTAGGGAAGGACATCTGACACTCTAACCTGGTCTGGCCTACACGTGACTCCAGACCCACAACAATTTGGCTGACTCTGAGCTACCATCTGGGCAATTAGCAGTGGGGGGAAAAAGATTGATGGTCCAATCAGTGGCAGTCTCATCCCATGAATGAAAAAATAAAAATACATGTGTCCCTCCCTACCTCTGAAATCCCATCCAGCTGCAGCAATCCATACTGGCTTTGTAACATCGTTCAGGCCGTGACCATTCTCTGTAACACTCTCACCAGCTCCATCACCTTCCATTCTTCCTGTTCCTATCGCTTCAATATGTCCTGACAATATTACCCCTTCCCAATGCCCTCCCCCTGGTAGCAGACCCTTTAAAACTTATTCCTAAAACACTCTCTAATTTCAGGATTTTAAGTACTTTTTTGGTGATCTTCTCAGCCTCATAATCTAGTATGATGCCTTTTGTCCTGAGTAAGGGACCAGTGGGGATTTCTTGTTGAAGTTATGTCTGTTTCAATGGAATGTCCTTTATTTGAATGATTTGCGCTGTTCCTTCAAATGTTTTCCACTGTTCATTTACAGACACACGTTTCAGTCTGTTTCGCCTGTTTGTTTTTTTTGATCAGTTCTCCTCTCAAAATCATGTAATTGGCTATTTTTATTTCTAGTTGTAGCTTGTCCTTTCTGTGATTCACTTTAAAACTTCATATTTCTTTGAACTGCATTTTCTCACAATTTCCCAGGGGATCTCTCCAGGTGACATTACTCATTCACTAAGTTTCATCACACAACGGTCGCTCTGAGATAGTTACATCCCTAGCCAGTTGCACAATGTGTTATTCAAAGAAACACTGAAAAAAAAATTCTCTGAACTCCTCTTCCAATATCGCTCTTGTCAGTGTGAATGTCCCAGATTTTGGGAATATTGAAGCTTCCCAAAATTATCACAATGCTTTTATTAAAAATTCCAGTTGATTCCTATTCATCGCAGTGATGAGCAATGAAATGCTGTTCGGTGGCTGAAACTGTTCTGCTGCTTGTGTCCTTGGCAAGTAGTAGCCAGAATTTACATTCAGACTGACTCTACTTCATGATCTGATGCCAAATGCTTTTTGTGTCATACCTTTATTATCCATTATTGTTAGCGTTACCCATTTTTCCTGAATTTCCACAAGGTTGTGAAACGTTGAATATTTATGTTCCATCTTTTGTTCTTTCTGGAACCATGTCTCACTGCTGTCTAATTTTCTTTTATCTCTGTGTCACAAGTCCATCTACCTTATTGCAGAGACTTTGTCCATTCCAAACAAAACATAATTTACTCTTTCCCACAATTTCCTGTCATAAATGATTCACTGATGTACGGTTTTAACTAAACTTTTTCCCATCCTGTTCCTTTCTGCTTGTCTTCAGGCACATCCCCATGCTGTTCCAATGCTTCCCTTTTCTATTTGGATTTGGAAAGCTCCTTTCACCTGAATCCTGTCTCTGCATCCTCTCTGTTAGTTTACAGCCCTGTCCATAAACCTACCGACATGATTGGCCAGGACACTGGTCCCACCATGGTTCCAGTGGGGCCCAGTGCAACGGGATTGATTTTATTAGCTCATAGGATGTTGGTATCTCAGTCTGACCTGCCTTTCTTGCCCAGCCCTAGCTGCCCTTGAACTGAGTAACTTGCTCGGCCATTTCAGAGCGTCATTGATAGACAAACACTTTGCTGTGGGTATTGTGTGCAGACCACGTGAGGATAGGCAGATGTCCTTCTCGAAATGACAAGTGTTTGTATTTTTGTACATTAGCAATTGTCTCATATTTATTTATGGATTGTTAATTATTATCTTTAAAAGTGTTGTTTTCAAATTCCCCCATTTCTGATTGTGGGATTCAAACATGTCCCCTCGAACATTAGCTGAAGTTTTGGATACATGCTCTAGCAATAATACCACTAGGCCATCACTTCGCCTGCTCACTGGTTGCTCCTTCCTGAACAGTTATGCCATCATGAAGCAGAATCCCTTCTTCCCACACAATGGATTGATTCTGAGGACTTCTGATATGATTGTATGAGCCTGATACCTTCCAGCACTCTGGTGATATCATACAGTATCTCTCTCCATGTGGTATCCCTCACTATGTGGATCTAATTGCTGCCTCTCTCAATGCACCTCGCTCTTATAGTTACTCCAAATCCTGAGTCAACAGAATTCTCCACTCCAGGGAGACGCAGCAGCACAGGCCGGGGACGGAGTCTGGGATTTTCCAGATCTCTGTTTTATTCAGGACCATTCTCCATGTGTAATTCTCACTACATCAGTATAAATTCCCATTCGGTGTATTTTTCTGTCTCCTGTAGGTGCTCAGGAAAGTCCTGACTCAATAGATTTCACAGTTGCTGGGTGTCTCGTCCATCACCACATTGAAGATGGTTGGTCAGCCAGAGAGACCAAGGGCAGGGAGATCTGGAGTCTTCAATAAATCCTGCAGTGAGGTAAGATCACTCACAGTGTACAGAGCAGAGAGCAATGAGAGGGCTCCAAGCATCGGCTAACAAGACATGACATAGATACAGTGTTGGAGGGGGAGCAGAGTACAGACAAACCTCAGGCTCAATCACCACCCCTGCTGTAAGTTTTGATGTACTGAGACAGTATCGGGAGTGTCACAGTTATCGATCCGGGCCTGTGCAGTCTTAGTGAGCATTAGTACAACAGAGGGGAAAGCAGACTTCCCAACAGAGTGTGGGAATGCTGCCTGGGATCTCTCTTCCATATTCCCCTCTCCAACACTGTATCTTTGGCATGTCGCATGGACCGGTGTCTTCCATAATTTTTAACTCCTATAACAGTTCCTGACCCTGTAACCTTCTCCCTTCCCTATAGTCCCTCCACATATTTGAAATGTACTGCATTCCAGCCTACCATCCCTATCTCTGTAACTTGCTTCAGTGTCTAGTGTGCCTTATCTCGGTAGTCTCCTCCCCAATGACAGACTCATGCAGCACGGAAACAGAACCTTTGCTTTGATCCAACTAGTCGATGCTGAACACGGTTCCTGAACGAGTCGCGTTTCCCTGCAATTGGCCCGTATCCCTTCAAACCTTCTCCTCTCCATGTATCCACCCAAATGTCTTTTCCATGTTGTCATTGTGCTTCTCTCCATCACTTCCCCCGGCAGCTCATTCAATTTGTGCACCATGCTCTCTGTGAAAAATGTTCTCCTCTGATCCCTCTTAAGTCTTCCCTCTCCCACCTCATATTTCTGCCCTCCAGTTATGGACTCCCCTACCCTGGGGTAGAGACCTTTACTATTCACCTTACCTGTACCCCTCATGGTTTATAAACCTTTATAAGATCACCCCTCAGCCACCTACACCTAATGGAAATATGAAGGATAACGATACAAATATCTCTGCCACGGTCCCCACTGCGACTTTGCCACAATGTTCTGGGATACACTTGTTCAGGACCTAGGACTTTCTATACCTTTGTATTCTAAGACCTCCAGCACAACCTCTTCTGTAATGGGGACTCTTTTCAAAACATCACTGTTTCTTTCCTTTTGTTTCCTAGTCTTTGTACACAGTACGCTCCAACATGAAATATTCATTTTGGGTCGCACCCATTTCCTGTGGTTCCATGCATGGATGGCCTTATTGATCTTTGAGGGGCTCTATTGTCTCTCTAGTAGTCTTTTTGTACTTGTGTGCTGTAGAATCTCTTTGGATTCTCCTTAACCTTATCTGTCAACTCTATCTCATTCCCCCGTGTTGCTTTCCAGCTTATCCAGCCTCTCTGTTTCTGTCAAACCCTCCAGTATCAGTAACATCTTCGTCAATCTTTGCTCCATTTGCAGTTTCCTGAGGCAGGATGATCAGAATTATACACAGTACACCAACTGGAGACCCAGCAATGTCTTGTACAGCCGTATCATGCTGTATCAACCCATTTACTCAATGCTCTGACCCATGAGGGCTAGTGTGCCGAATCTGCTTTCCCCGCCCTGTCCACCTGTGATGCCACTTCCAAGGAACAATGTAAGTGCACCCCTTGGTCTTTCTCTGCTAGACAACACTGTCCAGAGCCCAACCATTAACTGCGTTAGCCTCCCTGGTTTATCTTAACAACACCCAACACCTGAATTCAACTCCCAACTTTCATTTCTTGACCCACTGGCTCAGTTGATTAAGATCACCTTTGATAACTGTATTCGCTGCCAACTATAACATGTATTTTACTATCCACAAATTTACAAACAATAATTCATATATTCTCGTTTATGTCAATAATGCACATGTGTGGATCCTGCACCGATCCTTATGGCACACCGCTGGTCAGAAGCCCCAGTCTGCACAACAACCCTCTACCACTACCCTCTGTTTCCTATTGTCAAGCCCATTTTGTGTCCGTTTGTGTCCGCCTCCAACAACATTGGCACCACTGACATCAAGCTAATTGGTGTTTAGGCCCCTGGCTTTCCCTCACAGCCTATCCTAAATACTGGCACAACATTAGCCACCCTCCAGACTTCCACCTCACCACCCGTGGCTGTCAGTGATAGAAATATCATTGTAAGTATCTTCCCTAACTTACCCCAATGTCCTAGGATATACTTGATTAGTTCCCAGGGAGTTGTCTAATTTTAATGTGTTTGAAAACCTTCAGCACCTCCTGTTCTCCAATGTGGGCTCTTTTGAAAATATCATTGTTTATTTCCCTGCTTCCCCAGCATTTTGTTTCCACAGTAAGTTGTGACGTGAATTTCTTGTTTCAGATCTCACTCATTTCCTGTGTTTTCACACTCGGATGGCTTCATTGATCTTTAAGGGGTCACATTCTGTCCCGAGTTAATCTTCTGTTGTTAATATACTTGTAGAATCTCTCTGGATTTTCCTGAACCTTCTCTGCCAAAGCTCTGTCAGTTCCCCTTTAGGCCCTCATGGTTTCCCTCTTAAGGATATTACCACACCCACAATGTTCTTCAAGGGATTGACTTAATCCAGCTGGCTATATAGGACATGTGTCCCCTTTTGTCTTCACCATAGCCTCAATATCCCCAGTCATCCAGCATTTCCCACGTGTCAGCATTGTCCTTCACACTAACAGGAATATGCTGACCCAGAAATCTTAATTTATCTCTCTTTTGAAAGAATCCCACTTGCCCGACATCCCTTTAATTTCAAATAGCCTCCATGAATCAACTTTTGGACAGTCTTGCTGAATACCTTCTGGACTGGGGCAAGGCCAGTGTTGATCTTTAACTTGTGGACCAGGCCTGTCCTTTTCCATCGCTATTTTCAAACTAATAGAATTGTGGCGACTTTGTTAAAGTGCTGCCCCACAGACACTTCAGCCCCTTTCTCGACCTTGTTTCCGAGGGGAGGTGTTGTTTCATTCCGTTCTCCAGTCGGACCACTTGCATACTGACTGAGAAAGTTTTCTTGAACACACTGAACAAATCCCTCCCATCCAAGCTGCGAACATTATGGCAGTCTCAGTCTAGGTTTGGAGAGTTAAATCCCCGACCATTACAACCCTATCATTCTTACAGACATCTGAGATTTCCGACGTATTTGCTGCTCAATTTCCCGCTGACTACTGCAGGCCTGCAGTACCGTCATATCAAACTGATCATCCAGCTATATTTCTAAGTTCTGCTATTACAGCTTCACTGGGCGATCCCCAGGAATATGCTCTCTAAGCGCTGCAGTGATGTTTTCACTGATCAAAAACACCAATCCCCCTCCTCTCTTGCCTCTCCTTCTATCCTTCCTGTAGCATCTGTCCCGGGAACATTGAGCTGCCTGTCCTGCCCCTCCCTCAGCTGTGTTTCTGTAATTCCTGTGATATCCCTATCCCATGCTCCCATCCGTGCCGTGCGTTCATCTGTATAACCTGTTAGGCCCTTTACATTAAAGTAAATGCAGCTTAATTGATGTGTTTCCCCTCATTGCCTACTGTGCTCTTGCCAGGCTTGTTGATTGAAATGATTCTCTTGAAATTCTGTCCCAGCCTCAACCTTCAGACTGCAGCCTGAGACCACCCCCCTCACTGGACAACATCCTCACCTTTCATGTCATCTACAAACCTACTAATGATTCCTTCTGCGTTCACATCCAAGTGACTAATGCCCCTAAGGAACAGCAATGGTTCCTGCACAGATCCCTGTGATACACCCGCTGGGCAAAGGCTTTCAATCACAAAACCAACCCACACAACAATTTTGGATCCAATTTGCCAACTTGCCTTGGATCCCATGGGCTCTTCCCATTTGGATGAGGCTTCCACGTGGACCCTTGTCAAAGGCCTGAATGGATTCCATGGAACCCACATCATCTGCACTGCCCTCATCAATATCTTCAATCGTAATTTCAAAGAAATTTCAGCTGATTTCATCAAACATTATCTTCCTCTTCCAAATCTGTGCTGAGTATCACTAATCGATCCCTGCCTTTCCAGTTATTGATTCAACCTGTCCCTTAGCATTGTTCCCAATTACCCTCTCACTGCTGTCAGACTACCTGCTCTGAATTTCCTGGCCTTTCCCTGCTACCCTTCTTGAATAAAGGAACCACATTAGTGATCCTCCAGTTATTAAGCACTTCACCCGTGGCCAGCAAAGTATTAAATATATCCACCAGGGCCCTAGCAATCTCCTCCATTTCCTCCCATAAGAGTCTGTGATACATTTCATTGGGTACTGGGGATTTCTCCACCTTTATGCCTGTGAAAATATTTAATACCTCCTCCTTATTGATCTTAACATATTCTGGAACCTCACCATCCTGACTGAAATCCCTGGCTGCAATGTTTTTGTCCTGTGTGAATAGAGATGGGTAGTATTCATTGAATACCTCACCTGCTTCCTCTGGCTCCATGCACAGATTATCCCTTTGGTTTCTCACAGGCCTCCCTCTTTCGCTGGGAATCCTCTTACTCTCACGATTCTGATAAAATACTTGCGGCTTTTCCGCAATCATATCTGCCAAATATATTTAATGACCATTGTTTGTCCCTCATTTTCCACAATCCCCTTGCACTCTCTATACTTGTGAAGGGCTTCACCTGATTTTATTGCACTGTATTTTCTTTATCAAACTCGCGATATCACTTGATCAGTATTCCCTTGCTGCCTTTACTGTTCACTCTTCAAGGAGCACACTGACCCTGCGTTCTCACTGCATCACTTTAAAATACTCCACGTTCCTAACATGGACCCAACTGCAGGGAGTTCCTCCCTGTCTCTGTTTGCCAGATCCTCTCTAATGATCGCAATACTGATAGGAGACTCAGATGTGAGGGGGACAGACAGGAGACTGTTTGGCTGCAGAGGAGACCCCAGGATGATGTGCTGCCTCCCGGATGCCAGGGTCAAGGATGTCTCTGAGCAGTTACTGAATATTCTGAAGGGGGAGGGTGAACAGCCAGAGGTCATTGTGCACATCGGCCCATATGACAGAGGTAGACAAAGGGATGGGGTCCTGTGAAATGAGTACAGGGAGTTAGGGGAGAAGTTAAAAAGGGAGGATATTGATATTAATGATCTCCAGATTACTCCCAGTGCCACGTGCCAGTGAGGATAGAAATAGAAAGATAAGCCGGATGGATATGTGGCTAAGAAGCTGGTGAAGCGGGCAGGGTTTTCAGTTCTTGGGCCATTGAGATCTCTTCTGGGGTAGAGGTGACCTGTACAAAGGGGATGGTTTGTACTTGAAGCAGAGGGGCACTAATATCCCAGGGAGGAAATTTTCTCGAGTTACCCAGGAGGATCTAAACTAGTTTGGCAGGGAGTTGTGACTCTGAGTAAGAGAGGGACCATCGAAAAGTCAGAGGAAAGTACATCAGCCATCAAGATCAAGGATAGCCAGGGGCATAGTCGAGGGAGGGTAAAGACTGCTAGTTTAAAGGGCATTTGTTTCAACATACTAGACCTGACTAGTAAGGCAGATGAGCTCAGAGCATGGATTAGCTCTGGGAACTGGGATATTATAGCTGTAACAGAAACATGGCTGAGAGAGGGCAGGACTGGCAGCTCACTGTTCCAGGATACAGAAGCTACAGGCGTGACAGAAGGACAAGTAAGTGAGGAGGGAGCCGCCCCTTTGATTAGGAAGGACATAACAACAGTGCTTAGAGACCATCAAATTAGGCCATATATTTAAAAGTTAGAAACAAAAAGGGGATGGTCTGTCTGCAGGTCTGCAGACCCTAAAATGGCCAGTGGGTACTAGAGGAGAAAATGTGTCGTGAGTTTGCAGGTATCTATAAAAATAATAGAATAGCATTAGATGGAGATTTTAACCTCCCCTGGATTGACTGGGTCACCCAGAGTGTAAAAGGCCTGTACAGGGTAGAATTTGTATAATGTGTCCAAAAAAGTTTCTGAAACCAAGACGTAGACGGCTCTACGCTACTCAGGCGGGTGCAACACTGGATCTCTCCTCAGAAAACGAGGTCAGACAAGTGACTGAAGTATCAGTCGGAGAGCACATTGCGTCCAGTGACCACAACTGTCTTTGTTTTAACAGAGTTATGGAAAAAGATCAGATGGGTTAACAGATTTAGGTATTAAACTGGAACTGGGCCAATATTGGAGCCATTCAGCAGGATCAAGCAGGGTTTGATTGGGTGAAGGTAAAAATCACACAACACCAGGCTACAGTCCAGATGGTTTACAGAGGAACCTCGATTATCTGAACGAGATGGGCGGGCACTATTTCGTTCGGATAATTGAGTGTTCAGTTAATCGATTCAATGCCTTTCCTCTGGGGCTCGGAGTTTTCAGTCCAGTCTGCTCTCTGTTCAGGTTACTAGGCAGCAGCAAGCCATGAGCAAGCCCCCACACCTTGCCAAACCCCAAAAACACATCCCGCTCGCCTACAAACCCATCCAACACCGCCCCCACCCGCCCCTCAATGTCACCCCCCACCTGTCCCAAACCCACGAAAAGCGGCCCCTGCCGCCAAAACCGACGAACATCACCCTCCACTCGCCGCCTGCCCCCACTTCCTAAACACGGTCGACATCAACCTCAGCCAGTCCCCAAACCCGTCCAACACCGCCCTCCGCATACCACACCCACTGTCCAATCCATGTCCACGGCCGTGTCCCCGGCCCCCTGCCCCCATCATCCCCTCCCCCTTCTGGGCAGCTGGACATCTACTGCCTTTGCGGGGGTAAGTCTCCAAATAGCGCACATGCACATGTGCACACACGCTCAGACAGCCACACACAACCTTTTACTGCAACATCTCAAAAAGTTTCACCTTTGCCCTATACAGGACAATGTTCGAGAGAATATCTGGGGAAGGGGGGGGGGGGGGGGGTTAGGATTTATCCCTATATTTAACTCTCGGCTAAGTGTGGGGAGGGGGAGAGGGTGAGAGGTCAGTCATTTGGAGATGGTCCCTGGGCTTGATGTCCAGGATTGTTCTCAGCAGCAATTCAGTCACCCGAGATCGGTTTTAATCAGTGTAAACAAAAACAAAACACAATCAGGGTTGAAACGGCTCTTTGATGTAATGTTTCTATTGGGACCTCAAGATCTCCTTTCAATAATCTGATATTGGGTTAATTGATATTTGGATAGTCGAGGTCCCTTTATAGTTGAAAGCGCTAGATTTAGAAGCTCTGGTGGTCATTGTAAAAAGATAAAAGACTTCATCTAAGCTTGTTTAATATTTCATTCCATGACACTGCATTCCTGTTTCTATAAATTTGGTGCCTTAGGATTGTGCTCCACATCCACCAGTTGAAGAAGCAGTGCTTCGAAAGCTAGTGCTTGCAAATAAACCTGCTGGACTATAACCCGTGTTGTGTGATTATTAACTTTGCCCACCCCGGTTCAACACTGGCACGTCCAAATCATGACTAAAATCGATTGGGTCGGTCTGTTGGAATGAAAAGGAATGACTGGCAAATGGGAGGCTTTTAAACGTGTGATCTCAAGGATCCAGTATGTCCCTGTTAGGGTGAAGGGAAAAGCTAGCAGGTTTAGGAATCCCTGGCCCATGAGAGGTGTCGTCACACTGTTCAGGAAAATGAGGAAGGCAAACATTGTCTTTAATGTTTCCGTATCTATGTAACCTCTGACAGTCCTAAAGACATGATCAATCTGGGGAGACCCAAAAGGCCTCTCAGGTCCCTGCAGCACTCCCAACCTGTAGATCCCACCCCAAATCATATGGCTTTCAGTTCCTCTCAGACTCACTATCTGTGTAACATCCTCCCATCATTAGTACACCACTATTAATGTAATCTCCTCCAGTCTCTCCATCCACTACTCATCTCCATAACTTTCTCCAGCACTTACACCTCTATCTGTGTAAACGCCACTCTCCCCTACAACCCTTACCACTTTGACCATTCTGGAGGAGGTTACTAATGCTCCCTTATCTGTGAAACTGTATCCAACCAAAATGACTGCCCTTCTGGAAAATCTGTCAGACTCCACACCCTCTGTATCTAACTAACCTGCAGAACCTAAACCTTCCTGTATCTATAAACATCATCCATGACTACCCTCCATATCTCTGTTTGGTCCTCCAGTCTATACAACCCACTTTCTCTCTAAACTTCTCCATTCACCTAAAACACTCCTGTCTGTGTAAACCACTCCATCCTACCAACATCCATATCTGTGTAAACTGTTCCATCCCTCCCAACCTCCACAGCTCCATGAACTCCTGCAGGCCCAACAGCCCTCCACATTTCTGTAACACCCTCGTGGTTCTATGGTCCTCCCTTCCTGTGAAACCACCCCAGTCCCCACAGCCCTCCCAGCCTGGGTCGTCTGTTCCAGATCAGATCATTGGTGTTTCTGTTACCTGTGCACTCCGAACAAACCTTCCTAATTGTATCTATTCACTCAGATCCCATCCTCTCCAGCCTCCCGAAACACTTTCCTGCCATTGTGACCCTCCCTATTTAGGACACAACAGTACAGCACAGTACAGGCCCTTCGGCCCTTGATAATGTGCCAATCTTTTATCCTATTCTAAGGTCAAACTAACCTGCAGACCATTCAAAGAAGAAAAGAACAAAGAAAATTGCTACACAGGAACAGGCCCTTCGATCCTCCACGCCTGTGCTGATCCAGATCCTCTGTCTAAACCTGCTGCCTATTTTCTAAGGATCTGTATCCTTTTGCTTCCTGCCCATTCATACATCTGCCTAGATACATCTTAAATGACGTCATCGTTCCTGCCTCTACCACCTCCGCTGGCAACGCGTTCCAGGCCCCATCACCCGCTGCATAAAGACCGTTCCACGTATGTCTGTCCTAAATCTTTCCCCTCTCACTTTGAGATTGTGACCCCCAATAAGTGCATTCCACACACTGAGGAAAAAAGCTTCTTGCTATCCACCATGTCTGCACATCTCATGAGTTTGTAGACATCAATCAGGTTCCCAGTCAACCTTTGTGTTTCCAATAAAATATATTCAACCTCTCTTTATAGCTAGCCCCTTCCATGCCAGACAACCTCTGCACCCTCCCCACAGCATCCACATCCTTTTGGTAATGTGGTGATCAGTATTGTATGTAACATTCCAAATGTGGCCAAACCAAAATCCAATACAACTGTAACATGACCTGCCAACTTTTTCACTCTATAGCCCGTCCAATGAAGGAAATCATGCTGTATGCCGCCTTAACCACTTTACTGACCTGCGTTGTCACCTTCAAGGAACAATGGACCTGAATACCCAGGTCTCTCTGTACATCAATTTTCCCCAGGACTTTTCCATTTCTGTATAGTTCACTTTTGAATTGGATCTTGCGAAATGCATCCCCTCGCATTTGCCTCGGTTGAACTCCCCATCTGCCATTTCTCTGCCCATCTCTCCAATCGATCTATATACACTGCTGTGTTCTCTGACTGTCCCCATCACTACCTGCTACTCCACTAATCTTAGTGTTATCTGAAAACTTGCTAATCAGGCAACTGATACCTTCCTCCAAATCATTTATGTATATCACAAACAGCAGTGGACCCAGCACGGATCCCCGTGGAACACCACAGGGCACAGGTCTCCATTTTGAGAAATTCATTTTACTGTAATCGATGTTAATTCCAAAAGTTAATTAAATGTCCCTAATGTAACTCTCTCTGCCACCAACGCTGGCAGTGCATTCCACATACCCACCACCCTCTGTGTAACACCCTCTGATATCTCCCATAAACCTTCCTCCAAGTACCTTAAAATTATGCCCCATCTTTATAGCCATTTTCACAATGGGAAAATTCTCGGGCCATCCACTCTGTGTATGCCTCTCATCATCTCGTACGTCTCTTATCATCTCGTACACCTCGATCAAGACAGCTCTCATCCTTTTTCATTCCAATGAGAAAAACCCTGGCTTCCCCAACATTTTTTCATTAGGCCTGCCCTCCAATCCAGAAAACATCCTTACAAATCTCTGCACCCTCTTCAAAGCTTCCACATCTTTCCTATAATGAGGCGACCGGAACATAACACAATATTCCAAGTGTGGACTAACCAGGGCTGTATGGAGCTGCAGCATAACCTCACAGGTCTTAAACTCAATCCCTTGGCTAATGAAAGCTAACACATCACACGCCTTCGTACCATCCCTATCAACTTGGCTGGCATCTTTGAAGGATCTATGGACGTGGACCCCAAGGTTCTTCTGTTTCTCCACACTACGAAGAATCCTGCCTTTAACCCAGTAGAGGTTTTCTGCAGAATCATTCAATCTTAAACCCTCCCTATTTTGGTATCTTCCTCCAGTCCCCACAAAACTCATAAACTGTGAAACGTCTTCCCGCCCCTATAATCCTCCTAAGCTCCGTAACCTCCTTTATTGACATGAACCCTCAAAACTACCAAAGCCAATTTTAGCCACTTTAATATTACTAATAACTGCAAAATCCTCCAATCCTGATATTCCTCCCTAACTCTGTAAGCCCCACCATCATCTAGTACCCTTCTGTGGAACATTGCAGAGGAAGAAAGAGTTGTAGAGTCCGGGTCATGTTACGGAGGTAGGAAGGGCTGCAGAACCTGGAGGATGGTACAAATGTAGGAAGGGACGGAGATCCTGCAGGAGGTTAGAGGGAGCGGGATTCATATAACATGCAGGATGGAACCGTGACTGCATTGTGGAACCTGAAGGATATTTTAGTCTGAATGATTCATTTGTTTTTTTTATTAGACTATTGGGCCGATCTTGATGACCTAGTTTTGCTGATGTTTACCAGAATTGGCTGTGCACAGCTTCAGATTCCCAGGCTGGGAAATGTGAGTTCAGATGTGAATATATTTGCCTGACACTGACCTGGTGCTGCTCTAGTAGAAAGTACTCTCCGTGTATCTGGTAACCTCCAGATCGACAGGACTGACCAGAGCTCACCTCATCAAAGCCTTAGTTTAGAATGTTCTATTTTATTATTATTATTTTCAAGTGTCAGTTTCGTGAGATGCAGGAATTGGGGTGATTCAATTTTAAGAGATTGAAACCTTTATCATTGGAGATTGGGAGGCCTTCAAAAATGAGATAACGGCTTTCCAGAGACAGTACATAGTATTCCTGTTAGTGTGGAAGGAAATGCTGGTGGGTGTAGGGTATGCTGGATGACGAGAGAATGAAGATTTTGGTTAAGAAAAAGAAGGAAACATTTGTCAGGTATAGACACGAGAAATCAAGTGAATTCTCAGAATATAAAGGCAGGAGGAGTATACTTAAGAGGGAAATCAGTAGGGTAAAAAGTGGACGTGAGATAGCTTTGACAAATGGTGCTCAGGAGAATCCAAAGGGTTTTTATAAATACATAAACGACAAGAGGGTAACTAGGGAGAAAATAGGGCCCCTCCAAGATCAGCAAGGCAGCCTTTGTGTGCAGCCGGAGGAGATGGTGGCGATACTATATGAGTATTTTGCATCAGTGTTTACTGTGGCGAAGGAAATGGAGGATACAGAATGTGGGGAAGTAGATGGTGACCTCTTGAAAAGCGTCCATATCGAAGAGGAGGAGGTGCCGGATGTCTTGAAATGCATAAAAGCGCATAAATCCCCAGGCTCTGATCAGGTGTACCTTGGAATCTGTGGGAAGCGAGGGAAGTTACTGATGGGCCCTTTGCTGATAAATTTGTATCATTGATTATCACAGGTGAGGTGCTTGAAGACTGGAGGTTGGCTAACGTGGTGCCACCATTTAAGAAAGGTGGTAAGGGAAAGCTAGGGAACTACAGACTAGTGAGCCTGACATCAGTAGTGGATAAATTGTTGAAGGGAATCCTACGAGATAGGATTTACATGTATTTAGAAAGGCAAGGAGTGACTAGGGATAGTCAGCATGGCTTTGTGTGTGGGAAATCATGTCTCAAGCAATTGATTGCTCCTTTTGAAGAAGTAACAAAAAGGATTGATGAGGGCCAATCATTAGATGTGATTTCTATAGACTTCAGTGAGGTGCTTGAAATAGTTCCTCATGGGAGATTGTTTAGCAAGGTTAGATCTCATGGAATACAGGGAGAACTGGCTGTTTGGATACAGAATTGCTCGAAGGTAGAAGACAGAGGGTGGTGGCGGAGGGCTGCGTTTGTGGGCGGCATGGTGGCACAGTGGCTGGACTGTTGCCTCACAGCACCAGAGACCCGGGTTCAATTCCCGCCTCAGGCGATTGACTGTGTGGAGTTTGCACGTTCTCCCCGTGTCTGCGTGGGTTTCCTCCGGGTGCTCCGGTTTCCTCCCACAGTCCAAAGATGTGCAGGTCAGGTGAGTTGGCCATGCTAAATTGCCCATAGTGTTAGGTTAGGGGTATGGGTGGGTTTCGCTTCGGCGGGTCGGTGTGGACTTGTTGGGCCGAAGGGCCTGTTTCCACACTGTAATGTAATGTAATCTAATTGATCACACTGGAGGTTGATGGTGTGCCACAAAGATCGGTGCTTGTATCACTATGTGTTGTCATTATATTAATGATTTTGACATGAACATAGGAGGTACAGTTAACAAGTTTGCAGATGACGCCAAAATTTGAGATATAGTGGGTAGTGAAGAAGGTTACCTCAGATTACAACGGGATCTGGATCAGATATGCAAATGGGCTGAGAAGTGACAGATGGAGTTTAATTTCGATAAATGTGAGGTGCTGCATTTTGGGAAAGCACATCTGAGCAGGACTTGTACACTTAATGTGAAGGTCCTCGGGAATGTTGCTGCACAAAGAGACCTTGGAGTTCATAAGTCCTTGAAAGTAGAGTCGCAGGTAAGCGGATAGTGAAGACGGTGTTTGGTATGCTTTCCTCTATTGGTCATAGCATTGATTATAGGAGATTGGGGGTCATATTACAGCTGTACAGCACACTGGTTAGGACACTTTTGGAATATTGCGTGCATTTTTGATCTTTTTCCTATTGGAAGGATGTTGTGAAACTTGAAAGTGTTTAGAAAGGTTTTACTAGGATGTTGCCAGTGTTGGAGGATTTGAGCTATCGGGAGAGGCTGAAGTGACTGGGACTGTTTTCCCTGGAGCGTCAGAGGCTAAGGGGTGACATTCTTGAGGTTTATAAAATCATGAGGGGCATGGATAGGATAAACAGACAAGGTTTTTTCCCTTGGTGGTGGAGATCAGTGCTGGAGGGCATAGGTTTAGGGTGAGAGATGAAAGATTTAAAAGGGACCTTAGGGGCAACGTTTTCACGCAGAGTGTGCTTATGTATGGAATGTACTGCCAGAGGAAGTGGTGGAGGCTGGTACAATTGCAGCATTCAGAAGGCATCTGGATTGGTATATGGATAAAAAGGGTTTAGTGGGATATGGGCCAAGTGCTGGCAGATGGGACGAGATTACGATAGGATATCTGGGTGGCGTGGACAAATTGGACCGAAGGGTATGTTTATGTGCTGTACCTCTCTAGGACTCTCTGGGTCTAAATGTTTTCCACTGTTCATTTACAGACTGACATTTTGTTTACCTTGGTCAGTTCTCTCTCAAAATCATGTAATTGGTTTTGTTACTGATGCTTGGGTGTGCTTTATGGTCACTTTAAAATGTCATAATCTCTTTGAATTCCGGTGTAATTTTTTGGAGGATCTTGGTGTGATATTACTCATTCACTCAGCTTCATCACCCAACGGTCGATCTGAGATAGTTACATCCTAGCTATTTGCACAATGTGTTATTCAAAGAAACACTGACAAAAACATTCAAGGAGGATCTTGGAAAATATCACTCTTGCCAATGTGTCTGTCCCAGATTATACAAAGATTGAAGTCTCCAAAAATTATCTCACCACCTTTGCTACAAATTCTAATGAATTCCTGTTTAATGCAGGGATGAGCAATGAAATACTGCAAGGCAGCATAAAAACTGTTCTCCTGCTTATGTTTTTGACACATAGCACCCAGAATTTACATTCAGGCTGATTCAGCTGCATAATCTGTGGCCAAATGCTTTCTCTGTAATCCCTTTGTTATCCATTAGTGTCAGGGTTCCCATCTTGCTTTTCCATTCTGCCTGAGATCCTGTAAGGTTGTTTACTGTTGAATATTTATGTTCCACCTTTTGTTCAACCTGTAACCACGTCTGTCTGGTGACTAAGTCTCATTTTCTCTGTGTCACAAGTCTATTACCTTATTGTAGATACTTTGCCCATTCCAAAAAAAAAGGATAATTTCCTCTTTCCCACAATGTCCTGTCACAAACTGATTCATTGATGTACAGTTTTCGTTAAACTCTGTCCCTTCCTGTTTCTTTCTGCTTGTCTTCAGCCACATTCCCATGCTGTTCCGAGGCTTCACATTTTCCCTTTGGATTTGGAAAGCTCCTTTCACCTGTACCCTCTCTCTGCACCCTCCATGTCAGTTTAAAGCCTGTCCATAAACCTACCGACATGACTGGCCAGGACACTGGTCCCAGCAGTGTTAGTTTTAATTCACTCGTGAGATATTGTTGTCTCTGACTGGCCAGCATCGCATGCCCACTCTGACCAGCCTTAGAGCTGAGTGGCTTTCCAGACCATTACAGAGGGCATTTGAGAGTCAATCCCATTGCTCTGGGTCTGGATTCATATGTAGTCTAGACTGGCAGCCTATAGCAGATTTCCTTACTTAAAGGGTATTAAGTAGTCAGATGAGTATCCCTGCTACCGGCATTAAATTCTGGATGAACAGTCTAGTGAGAGTAACCCGAGGCCATTGCCTGGCCCACTGATAGCTCCCTCATCCCTGAGTACTGATCCCAGTGCACCTTCTTCCTGACCGTGATTTGATCCTGATAACTTCCTGCACTCTGGTGATATCACACAGTCTCTCTCCATGTGTTATATGTCACTGTGAGGGTTTAATTGATGCCGGTGACTGCACCTTTTGCAGCTACTCCAGATCCTGAACCAACAGAATTCTCCACTCCAGGGAGATGCAGCAGCACAGGCCAGGGATGGAGACTGGGATTTTCCAGGTCTCGGTGGGACTTGGTGCCATTCTCCATGTGTAACCCTCACTGCATCAGTCTGATTTCCCATTCTGTTCATTTCTCTGTCTCCTGTAGGTACTCAGGATGCTCCTGACTCAGCAGAATTCCCAATTCCTGTTTCGTCCATCACCACACTGAAGACAGTTGGTCAGCCAGAGAGATGGAGAGTGAGATCTGGAGCCTTCAGTAAATCCTGCAGTGAGGTAAGATCACTCAGTGAACAGAGCAGAGTGTATTTAATACATCGAACTTTGGTCCAGAAGACATGACACAGATACAGTGTTGAAGCACGAACACAGAGCATGATGGTCCCAGGCTCAATCCCCACCCTCTTGTTTACTTTCATCTCTGCTGTACTGAGCCTACCTGTGTCAGTATAAGAAGTTGACAGTTATCAATCCAGGCCTGTGCTGTCTTAGTGAGGATCAGTACAACAGAGGGGAAAGCAGGTCTCCCTCAAGGAGATGGTATTGAACCCTGGGATCTTTCTGTTCTATATTCACACATTGTCTTTTGTCGTGTGATAGAGTCATACAGGAAGGAAACATGCCTTTCGGTCCAACTCATTTGTGCCAGTGTCTGGAATACTTGTAATTCCCAGAAAATTTCCTGCTTCTGTAACCTCCACCCACCCCCCCCCCCCCCCCCACCATATTCCCGCGGTATATTTGAAACCTACTCCGATGCTGACGACTCTCCCTGTGTGTAAATTGCTCCAGTGTCGATAACATGCCCAATCTCAATAATCTCATCCTGCGCTCAGTACAATAATCCCTATTTCTGTAGTCTTGCACAATACTTACGTGCCCCCGTTTCTGTGCACTCCTCCAGCCTGGACCAAAATACCCTCCTGTGTACCTTCCTCAAGCCCAAAAGAGAACATAATATCACTGTAACCTTGTGCAGGCCCTATAACACTCCTGCCTACTGGCCTATAGCACCACATGACCTCAGTAACCTGCTCCCAACCTTACTGAGTACCTTATCTGCATAAACACCTCCAGACACTTTTCAAGCCACAACAACACTGCACATCTCTGTTTGCTCCTCCACTCCATATAGTCCTCCCAGCACCTCAAACATTGTCTCTGTGTAAATCTGCAATTTGGGGCAGCACGGTGGCTCAGTGGTGAGTAATGCTGCCTCACAGCGCCAGGGACCCAGGTTCGATTCCAGCGTTGAGTGACTGTCTGTGTGGAGTTTGCACATTGTCCCCGTGTCTGTGTGGCTTTCCTCTGACACTCCAAAGATGTGCAGGTCAGGTGAATTGGCCATTCTAAGTTGCCCATAGTGTTAGGTGCATTGTCAGAGAGAAGTGGGTCTGGGTGGGTTATTCTTTGGTGGGTCGGTGTGGACTTGTTGGGCCGAAGTACCTGTTCCCATGCTGTAGGGTTTCTAATCTAAACTCTCCCTCTGCATTCCATATTATTGTCCCTAAATATATCCCTCTATCCATAAACAGCCCCAAACCCTTCAAACCTCCAAGTCTGTGTGAACTCCCACAGTTCCAACATCCCTCCTTCACTGTGTTACCCTTTTCAGTCCTGAAACATTCTGAAAATGTGGACATCGTACAATCCTCCCTATCTGCGTAATCCTCTCAGGTTCCTGTAACACCCCCGATCTGTGGAACCAACTCCAATGCTTGTGACTCTCCCGATCAGTTTCTACAAGACTGGCTATCTATGTAACATCCTCCTGTCGCTATCACCCGCCCTGTCAATGTAAGCTCCTCCAGTCTCCCCATCAATCTAATCATCTCCATAACCTTCTTCAGCTCTTACACCCCTATCTGTGTAAACGTTACATTCCCCTACAACTATCCCTAAAGCAGAAACCTCCTCCAGTGTCTGCAATACTCCTTATCTGTGTTAGTGTCTCCAGGCTCTATTGCTGTTCCTGTCTCTGTAAGCTCTGACAGATTGTCCAGCTTTCCGGTCCATATAATTTCCAGAACCTCAGCATCCGACATCAACAAATGAATTCATTAACTACAGCCTTCCATATCTCTGTTCGTCCCTCAATTCCATCAAACTTCATAGTCTCTGTAAATAGCACCATTCCATAAAATACTCCCTGTCTGCGTAAGCTACCCCAATCCTATACTGAGAAGCCTCACTGTACTTTTGATCACCAGTGGTCCCTTCAGATCTCCCTGTATCTTCCCTGACTCCAATGAATACAGCTCATCTCATGTTATAACTCCTCTAACTCATATGTTACTGCCCATCTCTGTGATATTCTTCAGTTACTGCAATTCTAATTCTTTATCTCCAGAGCTTCCAATCCTCCTGATCAATGTAAGGTTATTGATCTCCTACAGCATGTTTAACACCTCTAGCAGCCTCCAACTCCTCAATGCATCCTGTTGCTGTAACCTTCTCAAATGCTACAGCTCACTGTCTTTGTAATATCTTCAGTATCTGCAACCCTGTTGATTTTTGTAACCTCCTCCAGAATAGCACTCCACATCTCAGTGTAACTGATGGGAATGCTGTAAACCTGCCTTCACAGTCCTCAGTATCTCTCTGAACTCCTGCAGCCCTACAACCCTCAGTATCTCTGGTTCCTCCAATCCCTATAATTCTCCCTGGCTGTGTGGACTGATCCAGCCCCTTCCACCCTCCCTTTCCCACTCACTCCTGCAGCTCCAACTACTGTCCATTTCAGTGTAATTCCTGGCACCAACAATCCTCCCGGTCTCTATAAACTCCTGCAGCTCCAACTACCACCCCAATCTGTGTAATCTCTAGTCCGTCCAAACCTCCCTTTCTGTAGCTCCAAATACCACCCAATCTGTCTAATCTTCAGTCCTCCAACCGTCCCTTTCTCTAAAATATTCTATAGTTCCAACTACCACCAATATCTGTGTAATCTTCAGTCCCGACAACCCTCCCAGTCTCTGTATCTCCTGAATCTCCAACGACCACCCCTATCTGAGTAACCTCTAGTCCCTGTATTCCTCCTGAGCTCTGTAACTCCTTCAGGACTGATAACCCTGTAACTCTCCTTGACATCTTTCAGCCCGACAACCGATCAGAAATCTAATCACCAACAGTGATCTCAAACCACCCGAGCTCTGTAACATTCTCCAGTCTCTACAACCCAGCTTTTCTCTGTTAGTTTCTCTGGTAACTGTATTCCCTTTTATCTCCAGTTACAGATCCTTGCTCAGGGAAACAATGTTTCAGTACTGAATCTGTAAGAACACACGAATCTTCGTTGTATCAATAAATTTGCCTCATTTTCTAAAATTTAATGACGGCAAGTTCAACCTTCTCCACCTCTTCTTATCAATATCCCTCCATTTTGAAGATTAGCCTGGTGAACCTTCTCTGGGCTTCCTCCAATGCAAGGACATTTTCCCTCCAGATAGGGGACCAAACCAGTTCACTGTATTCTCACTGTGGGCTGACTGGAGTCCTCTATAGTTGTTACAAGCCTTCCCTATTTTTATTCTCCATTCCCTTTGGAATCAATGCCAGCTCTTCTCTTTGTCCTGCTTGCCCTGTATACCACCTTTCTGAGATTTATACACAAGGATTCCCAAGTTACTCTGTGATGTAGCTTTCTGCAGTTGATCTGAAACCAAGAAGTGACATCAATAATCAGGAAGGTGCTGGAATGTATGGTAAACAATATGCCAGAAATGCGAATTGCACAGTTAGAAACCTATGGAAAAAGCGCAGTCCATACGACCATCATTTATAGGAGTAGAATTAGGCCATTCGGTCCATCGGGTCTATTTCACTATTCGATTATGGTTGAATTGTTTCTCAACCTCGTTCTCTCACTCACTCCCTGTAACCCTTAATCTCCTTACTCATCAAAAACCTAGCTATCTCTGAATCACTTAGCACCCACAGCCCCATGAGGTAGTGAGTTCCACAGATCCATCACCCTCTGGCTGAATAAATTCCTCCACATCTCTATTCGAAAGGGTCGTCCCTTCACTCTGAAGCTGTGCCCTTGGCCCCTAGTCTCTCCTGCTCATGGAAACATCTTGCCCTCGTCCACACCATCTAGGCCCCTCAGTATTCTGTAAGTTTGAATGAGATTCTGCCGCTGCCTATGAAACTTCATCAAGTGCAGACCCAGAGACTTCACCTGCTCCGCATATGACACAAATTTCATCCCTGGGATTGTTTTTGGAAACCCATTTCTCGAACCCATTCACTTCCTTTGTCCAGACTCTTAATGTATAACGCGTGGAGTGTAGTCCCAACACTGACCCCTGCGGAGCTCCCCTCATCACCAGTTCCCATCGTGAAAAAGACCCCTTTCTTCACACTCTCTGCCTTGTGCCAATCAAACAAATCCTCTACCCATGCTAAGCATGTTGTTCTGAAATGGAAATTTCATTTCACACACACTGCTGGATTTATTTTTCAGTCTGGCTATAAACAGCAGAATTTCACCATTACCTTCCCATCTGTAATTCCCTGGAGAAGGTGGTGGTGAGCTGCCTTCCTGACCCATTGCAGTCCTTTGGGTGTAGGGACAGACACAGTGCTGGGTGGATGGTGCGTGTCTTGGAGGGCACCTTGGAAATGCTGGTGTTCCCGTGTACCTGGAGCTCCTGTCCTTCCAGGGTATAGTGGTTCCAGGTTTATGAAGGGCTGTTGAAAGACCCTGCCTGAGTGACCTCTATTCGAAAGGGTCTGAAGAAGGGCTTATGCCCGAAACGTCGATTCTCCTGTTCCCTGGATGCTGCCTGACCTGCTGCGCTTTTCCAGCAACACATTTTCAGCTCTGACCTCAGTGCTAATTGTAGATCTTTTATTCCTTCATTCATTAATGAACACGAGCTTTGTTGGCTGACCCAGCATTTATTGTTGAGTTTGAGTTGTCCCTGAGAAGGTGGTGGTGAGCTGCCTTCCTGAGCCACTGCTGTTGTTATCTGTGTACCCTCCAGCAGGCGCTACAACACTCCTCATGTCTGTAACTGCATACAGATAATGCAGCTCTCCCTTTCATATCTGACATCCTCCCCGCCATATAAATCTGACAGTTTCTCACAATATCTCACCTCCTCCATTCCCATCTGTGCTAGAGATCACTAAAATTTCTTTATTCTTGTTTAAACTTCTGATCACCAAAAATCTCTCCCTTTTTAAAATTGTAACTCCTTCAGTTTCTGTTACTCTCCATCTCACTGTAATCAATGACAGCACAGGTTCCCTTCCTAAATGTCTATAATTATAATGGTTGTATGTGTTAAATTGGCGCTTTTCTTCCTCCTTATACATCTCAGGACTTCCAGCCCCTACAATTCCACTATTTGGAATGCCCCCATTCTCTGCATCTCCTCATGTTCTGAGGGTCCTTGAATACCACCAGTGCCCCAAAGGTTTATGTTCCCCCCAGTTACTGCAAGTCTTCTCACTCTGTCACATGCAAGTCTGTCACATCCAAGTCTCCATCCAAGTCTCCAGGACCAGACAACATTTGCTGGATGTCAATTTCCTTTTATTGAAGTCTACACATCACCGTAACCAGTTCAGAAAAAGCTCCGTCATGAACAAGCCACCATCTCTCTATTTCCTTTGCCTTTTTCAGTGTCTGAAACTCTCACAGTATCTTCCAGTAAGCTTCTTTAGTTGCTGCAGGTCTGCCTAGCTCCCCAGATAACTTGTTCCATCCCATATAGCTCGCCCAATCACTGTAAAACCCTCTGCTCTGTCTAATCCTCCTCTTTCCCACTGTCTTCCAAGCACAACAGCGATCCTGTAAGAGAGTAGAGCAGAATGCGATGTTATAAATCTCAGCTGAGGCTTGAGGCCTACCATTACCTGGGAGTCACAAAGGGAGAGAACCTGAGAGAGATCAGCACAGAGCGGGAGAATAAAAATCAGCAGCGAGGATCGAGGCCGGTTGGGACTTGGAGTTAGAGAAGCAGCAGAGCAGGAGGCTCGAAATCAGCACCGAGTCACAGAGGAAGTGACCATGTGAGGGAGCAACTTGGAGCAGGAGCATGAGGCTAACATACCTGGGAGTTACAGAGGCAGCAACGTGGGAGGATATAAATCAGCACTGAGGATCAAGGCCTTACCGTGCCTAAGAGTCACAGAGATGGTGACCTTGTGAGGGAGCAGAATGGAGGTGGAGCTGGAGTATTACACGTACCTGGGAGTCACAGAGGCGGTGACCCTGTGAGGGAGCAGAGTGCAGTGGGAGCCGGAGGATTACATGTACCTGGGAGTTACAGAGACGGTGACGCTGTGAGGGAGCAGAGTGCAGTGCGAGCCGGAGGATTACATGCACCTGGGAGTTACAGAGACGGTGACGCTGTGAGGGAGCAGAGTGGAGTTGGAGCTGGAGGAGGGCATGTACCTGGGAGTTACAGAGACGGTGACGCTGTGAGGGAGCAGAGTGGAGTGGGAGCTGGAGGATTACACGTACCTGGGAGTCACCGAGATGGTGACCCTGTGAGGGAGCAGAGTGGAGTTGGAGCCGGAGGATTACATGTACCTGGGAGTCACAGAGACGGTGACCCTGTGAGGGAGCAGAGTGCAGTGGGAGCTGGAGGATTACATGCACCTAGGAGTTACAGAGACGGTGACGCTGTGAGGGAGCAGAGTGGAGTACAAGCTGGAGTACTACATGCACCTGGGAGTTACAGAGACGGTGACGCTGTGAGGGAGCAGAGTGGAGTTGGAGCTGGAGGAGGACATGTACCTGGGAGTTACAGAGACGGTGACGCTGTGAGGGAGCAGAGTGGAGTTGGAGCTTGAGGAGGACATGTAGCTGGGAGTTACAGAGACGGTGACGCTGTGAGGGAGCAGAGTGGAATACAAGCTGGAGTACTACATGCACCTGGGAGTTACAGAGACGGTGACGCTGTGAGGGAGCAGAGTGGAATACAAGCTGGAGTACTACATGCACCTGGGAGTTACAGAGACGGTGACGCTGTGAGGGAGCAGAATGGAGTACAAGCTGGAGTACTACATGCACCTGGGAGTTACAGAGACGGTGACGCTGTGAGGGAGCAGAGTGGAGTTGGAGCTGGAGGAGGACATGTACCTGGGAGTTACAGAGACGGTGACGCTGTGAGGGAGCAGAGTGGAGTTGGAGCTGGAGGAGGACATGTACCTGGGAGTTACAGAGACGGTGACGCTGTGAGGGAGAAGAGTGGAGTTGGAGCTGGAGGAGGACATGTACCTGGGAGTCACAGAGATGGTGACCCTGTGAGGGAGCAGAGTGGAGTGGGAGCTGGAGGATTACATGTACCTGGGAGTCACAGAGACGGTGACGCAATGAGGGAGCAGAGTGGAGTTGGAGCTGGAGGAGGACATGTACCTGGGAGTCACCGAGATGGTGACCCTGTGAGGGAGCAGAGTGGAGTGGTAGCTGGAGGATTACATGTACCTGGGAGTTACAGAGACGGTGACCCTGTGAGGGAGCAGAGTGGAGTTGGAGCTGGAGGAGGACATGTACCTGGGAGTCACCGAGATGGTGACCCTGTGAGGGAGCAGAGTGGAGTGGGAGCTGGAAGATTACACACACCTGGGAGTCACAGAGATAACTTTCTGCTGCTGGGACCTACCTGCACTGAGTTTGAAAGAAATGCAAGAGCCATCACAGGAAAGGCTGTGAAGTCACTGGTTGATAAATACACTGTTATTAGTGACTGTCAGTTAATTGTTGTAAGTCAGCAAATTTATTTTTTGAACTTCTGAAATAAGGGTTGAAAACAGAAATAAGAGGGACAAGTGAAATTGTGAGCCAATATAATAAATTACCCTGAGTAAGCCACAGTTGAATAAGGGACTTAACATTCGGGAAATAGCAATATGGTTAACTTCATTCTAAGTAATTAATTAAGTTACTCCAGACATGTTGTATTTTAAGACATGGTTAGACATACCTATCAGATGGAAAATGTGTTCTGTTACATTGGGAAGTCATAGCCCCCTGCTTGTGTCCTAGATGGACACTGGGTCATGGAGCTCAGACAGTGACTAGAGACCCTATGGGAGATCTGTGGTGCTGAGAGTTAGGTGGAGAACACACACGCAGAGCAGATCACCCTGCAGACATGACGGCCTGGAAGAAGGAAGAGTCTGGGGAACTAAGCAATCGGAGAGAAACAGTCAGGGAATACAAGAATATCCTGGTGTCTCCCTCCCAATTCAGATTCCCAGTTTGGAAGCTGATGAAGGTATTGGCTGCTCAGAGGAGTGAAGTCAGAGCCATGTCTGTGGCCCCACAAGCAGCCTGACTGTACAGGAGTGGAGGGAGAAGGAAGGAGAAGCAATAGGCACAGGGGAGTCAGGAAAGTGAAGAAGGTGTCAGTGTTTCTGTAATTCCAGGATAGTGGGGTTAAGAATGTCACGGTGGCTGCAGGACATTCGTCTGGGGGACAATGAGCAGTCAAAGGTCATGTTCCTGTTGGTAGGAATGACCTGGGTAGGAAGGGTGAAGTGGTCTGGGAGTCAGAATTTAGGGAGCTAGGTGGATGGTTAGCAAGCCAGTCCGCAAATGTAGCAATCCCTGGAATACTCCCATTGCCGTGTCCAAGTGAGAACAGGACTCAGAGTTTTAGGTAGATGAGAGTGTGACTGGAACGATCGTGCTGCAGGAAGGGCTTCAGATTCCTGGGACTGGTTCTGGAGAAGGCAGCAACTGTACAAGCTGGATGGGCTAACATGACAGAGCTGGGACTGAATTCCTTACGGGGTATGTGGGAGGGATTGAAAATAACTTGGTGTGTGCTTAGGATCCAAAAAGGAATAGTAGAGGAGACTACCAGGATTCTCAAAATAATGGGAGATGCAGTTGGTACTAATTTACAACAACAAGTCTATCAGTGGAAGATGGAGTAAGAACGAAAGCCTTAATCTGAGGTACTCTGCATGGACGTGAATACTCGGAATGTGCGGAGTTCCAGATGCAGATTGTGGAAATCTGATGGACGGATCACCGAGAGCTGGCTCAAGGAATGGCAGGACTGGGTGTTAAATATTGCTGGGTATAAGGGATTCTGAAATGATAAAAGGGAAGGGAAAGGATGAAGGTAGAAGTATTGGTTTAGATTAGCGTTAGTTTAGGAGTCCAAGAGAAAGAGGATCCGTCCAAGAACAGAATGAATTTGGCTGGAGCTACAGAACAACAAGTGTACAATTATACTGTGAGATACAGTCTGTCAGCCAGGAACCATTGGAAAGGATGGAGGGAATAAATAGGCAGGTTCATTTGAGAGCGATGACAATACTACAGATCGGTTATACTGCGAAACTTAATGTTTCCAGATATAGACCGGGATACTGGTGGTGAAAGGTCACGAGGGGCAAGTGTTCCTGGGTTACATCGAGGAGGGCTGACTGCAGGAGTATGTTTCCAGCCTAAGAGGGCATGTACTGTTGGACCTGGTCCTTGGGAAAGAGGTGGGGCAAGTGGATCCAGTGTCAGTAGGGGAACGTTTTGGGGCGCAGCGATCATTTTATTGTAAAGATCAGGGTGATGGTAGAGAATGATGTGCAATAATTGAGAGTGAGAAACATTAGTTGACTGAGAGCAGCCTTCAATGGGGCAAGAAAGAAGCTGGGAACCTTTCAACAAGGCCAGTGAAATTGCAGCTTTCAATAGAGTGAACCAGGTCAGATTGAGCTGGGATTATGGAGATGTTGCTGCAGTGTGACCATGACTGAGAACTGAATAAACAAACGGTTTCCCGATTTTTACAGGTAGGTTAAATAGGCCAACACAGTGAAGTAGCATTGTGGATAAAGAATGGGATCATTATTATCGTGATTCTAATCAATTTACACACTGCTCCTCCCTGCCCTCACCGCTCATCCCTGCGTATTGATTATGTCAAACATTGGTAACCTTTGAAAATTTCAGAAAATAGCACAGTATAGAGGAGATCACTCTGTCCACTGTCTGTGTTGGTAAAGATGTGACGTTGTTTTTTAAAGCCCTAGTTCTGTCTCCCCGGACAGTGTAGGACTTCAAGTGCAGACCGTTATTAAAATGGTTTGAGAGTTTCTGCCTCTACTCGGCTTCCATGTGTGACACCCAGATCCCGACCATACTCTGGGTGAAATAACAACTTTCCTCACCACTTCTCAAATATTTCAACAAATTACATTAAATATTCGCCGCTCGTAACTGAGCTCTTCAACGGGAACAAGGTGTTCTCTCCCTTTCTAACCAGGCTCCTGACAATATGTGCTCCCCAATCAAATCTCCTGTCAGCATCCACCATTTCAATTTTTCCTCATAACTGCACTTCCACTGTCACAGGATAGCGAATCTCCTCTGTACCCTGTCCAGTCCAATTCCATCCTTCCATGTGATGGGGTGACCAGAACTGTACTCTGTGCCCAAGCTGTGACTGAACTCATTATTTATACAGTTCCTGCATAAGCTTGCTGCTTTGAAGTTCCGTATTTTGTCTGATAGAGGAAATAATGCCATTTGCTATATTAACAAGATTATTAATGTTTCCAGTTTCCTTCTGCCCACACTGACTATACTGTCATTTATTGTACATATCTCTCTATTGTTGATGTCCCCAAATGCCTTGCCTTGCACTTCACTGGGTTGTTTGCTCCATTCACCTGGATCCTATAGTTTCTGTTTTTAAACTGTCTGCCATGGAATCTCTCGTCAAATCCGAGTAAGTCACATGCAGATACAGGTTACTGCCTCAGACCGACACAGTTAGATTAATTACACAAGATCTTCCTTGAACAAATCCAGACTGACCATCCTGGAGTCCCAGGGACTTCTTCAGTGACCGTTTATCCACTGTCTCAGAATTCCAGCTGTGACCTATTAAGTCATTCCCTTGCTCCACATTAAACAAAGCTGCAGGGTTAGCCATTCTCCAGTCCTGCGGCACCATCCCTGCATCCAGTGAGGATTGGATAATGTGGGTAACTATAAGGCAGGGGATTTTCCCCGGCTCCTTTTAACAGTCTAAAACATTGTGTTACCCCTATTTTAAGGATTTGAATCTCCTGTAAAATTCTCCGCTCCAAGTTTGTTGCTCCCAACATTTCGCACTGCATCCCTATTTTAGTTCAGACAGACAAAGGCCTAAGCCATCTAATGATTTGGTCAAGTCTCATTTTAGACGGGTTTCATGGAGGGTTTCTCTCCACAAGGTGAAGTGCAAATTCTCATAATACCATCACAAATCTGTCTCATTGACTACCTTCCCTGCCCACATGGTCTTCCTCTCATCTGACACCAAGCAGATGTTTATTTTTCCCTTTGTCATAACAACTGCCCACTGCCTGGATATCCCAGAATGCACCAGCCTTCCTGTTACAGGGGCCATCTTTAAAAAGTCATTATACTCTTGGATTGTCAATCCGAAACTTGCCTGGACATGGCAGAGGGGGTAAAACTGGGGTTTCACTTTGAGACCAAGCCGCTGAGGTTCTGGTGGATGGCACGGTGCAAGAAAGGGACATTATCTTCCTCCAGGACTGGCAAGGGAGGCTATGACAATACACCCTGCCAGCTTGGTTGGAGGTTGATCCATGTGTCAGTGAGGTGCCAGCCTTCTTAGTGAATGCCAAGCAGTGTCGGAAGGAGGTCAGTGACCATCTCCACGTCACCATGGTAAGTGCCACCATCTGCACTTTGTGACCTTGCCCTCACTGTCTCTCTGTTACTGCACCCACCTCCCACAAAGGCTCATGTTCTCCCACTGTCACTGAATGCAGCACCTTCTCTCGGTCTGTACCAACTGTTACAAGCAATTCCACTTCCCTGGAAGGAACCACCCCACACGAGAGCAGAAAGAGCCAAGAGGAATAGGGGTTCCCCAACATTCAGCTCCTCACCCTATCACAGGGGAAGGATCCTGACCCTAACAACCATGAAAGGCTGACTGACCGTGTCCAAGCTCCCGGACTGGGATCTGAGACACTTCTTGTCTCACTGCACTGGGCACCGTGACTGACTGTGGACAATGATATCAAGCTTCCTGGGTTTGTGTCTGTGCTTAACACCAAAACAATGCAGCAGGTGGGTGAGCCTGGTAGCTCTGGCTAAGGGGAAACACTGCTGGGGGCAGGGTAAGGCAAGGCAATAATTCTGTGAGTATTCAAGTCAGTTCAAAGTGAGTGTGTACAAACACCGAGTGAGCAGCCCAGAGGGACAGGCCATGAGCTGGGTGTGTGTCAATGAGCACAGTGTCCTTGCAGCAGCATTGAGTGTGTACAAACACGGAGTGAGCAGCCCAGAGGGACAGTCCATGAACTGGGTGGGTGTCCCTGAGCACAGTGTCCTTGCAGCAGCATTGAGTGTGTACAAACACGGACTGAGCAGGCCCAGAGGGACAGTCCATGAGCTGGGTGTGTGTCCCTGAGCACAGTGTCCTTGCAGGAGTATCGCAAGGAGAGTTGTCAGTGCACCCTGAGCTGCAGCATTGAAGTACAGAAGCGTACTGTCTGTGTGTCGGAAATGTGCTGGGATGGCATGGTGAGGCTGGCATGTGTCAGATGCCTGCATTGGTGGGTGTGGAGTACATGCAGCTTCTGTCTGTGCAGTGTCCGCCGAGATGTTGGTGTCCAAGATAGAAGGTGGTCGGAGCGAGGGGCGAGATGAAGTCACCAGTTACCAGCTCGGACTTTCACGTCCAATTCTCCATATTGATTTTCTCTGCTGTGGGTGGGAGGGTATGAAGCTGCAAGTTGTTGAGAGATCCATTGAATGTGGCTGTTGATCATCAGTCATCATTCAGTCAACATCTTGCCATTCCCGCACAAATCTTGTTTTAAAGAACAGTCCAGCACAGGAACAGGCCCTTCATCCTAGCAAGCTCGCCCTGACACATGATGCCATTTTAAAGTTAAAATAAAAGTTTTTGCTCTGATACCTTCTATGTCATTCTATTCTCTACTTAGTAATACTTGTGCCAACATGCCTCTTAAACCTTGCTATATTGGCTTCTTCCCCTCTATCAGTGCATTCCAGGCACTTTCACATTCTGTCTGGAACAGCGAAAAAAAACCTTACCGATCATATCTCCTGAACTTTCTCCCTTTTACCTAAAACCGAACTGCCCTTCTATCTATGCCTCTGATAATTTTGTAAATATCTATCAGGTAGCCCCATAGCCAATGATGCCCAGCTGCATACAAACCATGTTTGTTCAATATCTCCTTCTGGCTAATACCCTCCAGACCAGAAAAGATCCTGGTAAAACTTTTCCATACCATCTCCAACACTTCCATATCGTTCTGCTGGTGGGGCAACCAGTACTGTACACAATATTCTAAATGTACCTCGAACTAAGTTTCCCTACAGCTGCAATATGACCTGCTAATGTTCATACTGCATGTTGCGGTGTATGTCTGCAAGTTTGCCGTCAGTCTTCTTGATCACCCTATCCACCCATGTTGCTACTTTCAGGGACTGAGGAGCTGTACACCCAGATCACTTCGGATGTTGATGCGGCCAGTAATTTTTCCATCCACTTTATACTTCTCTCCTGCATTAAACCTTCTAAAATACATCACGTCGCAACTGCCCAGATAAAATTACATCCGTGTTTTCTCTGTCCAAGTCTGCAGCTGACCTAAATCCTGCTGTATTCTCTGGCAATCATCCTCATAATTTGCAACTCCACCAGTCTATTTATACATCTCCAGTCACAAAAACACTGTTCCATCACTACTCTGTCTTCTATGACCAAGCAGTTCTCTATCCATCTTACTAACTGACCGCTGATCCCATTTCATTTCATCTTCTGTATGACCCTGCCATAAGGAACCATATCAAAGGCCTTGCTAAGCTCCAATCGGCCAACATCAAGCCCTCATCAATCAATTTTGTCATTTCCTCAAAATAATCCATCACGTTTGTGAGACAGGATATTCCCCACACAACTGTGTTGCCTGTTGCTCGTAAGTCCATACTAGAGTCCTGTTGGAGTTGCACTCATTCAGACAAGTGACTATTCCATCATATTCCTGACTTGAACCTTGGAGTTTAGATTAGATTCCCGACATTGTGGAAACAGGTCCAACAGCCCAACCATTCCACACCAACCAGCAGAAGAGCAACCCAACCAGATCCATTCGCCTGCCCTACACTTAACCCTGACTATGTGCCCTAACACTGTGGGCAATTTAGAATGGCCAATTCGGCTGACCTGCACATCTTTAGACGGTGGGAGAAAACCGGAGCACCTGGAGCAAACGCACGCAGACGCTGGGGGAATGTGCAAACTCCACACAGACACCCAAGGCCGGAGTTGAACCTAGGACTTTGGTGCTGTGAGGCAGCAGTACTAAGCACTGAGCTCTTGATGGTTCTGAAGAGTGGGAGGTATGTTAGGCCGTGATGGTTACAATACAGTGGGAGGTATGTCGGGCTGTGATGGTTACGGTACAGTGGGAGGTATGTCGAGCCATGACAGTGACTGTACAGTGGGAGGTATGCTGGGCCGTGTGACAGTGACTGTACAGTGGGAGGTATGTCGAGCTGTGATGGTTACTCTACAGTTGGAGGTATGTCGGGCAGTGATGGTTAGTGTACAGTGGGAGGTATGTCAGGCCATAATTGTTACTGTACAGTGGGAGGTATGTCGGGCCGTGATGGTTACTGTACAGTAGGGCGTATGTCGGGCCGTGATGGTTACTGTACAGTAGGGCGTATGTCGAGCTGTGAAAGTTACTGTACAGTGGGAGGTATGATGGGCCATGATTGTTACTGTACAGTGGGAGGTATGTCGGGCCATGACTGTGACTGTACAGTGTGAGGTATGTTGGGCCGTGTGACAGTGACTGTACAATAGGAGCTATGTCGAGCTGTGATGGTTACATGACAGTGGGAGGTATGTCGGGCAGTGATGGTTACTGTACAGTGGGAGGTATGTCGGGCCGTGATGGTTACTGTACAGTGGGAGGTATGTCTGGCTGTGATGGTTACTGTAGAGTAGGATGTATGTTGGGCCATGATGGTTACTTTGAGGAGAAAGTGAGGTCTGCAGATGCTGAAGATCAGAGGTGAAAATGTGTTGCTGGAAAAGCACGGCATGTCAGGCAGCATCCAGGGAACAGGGGAATCGACGTTTCGGGCATAAGCCCTTCTTCATGATGGTTACTGTACAGTGGGAGATATGTCGAGCTGTGACTGTTACTTTACAGTGGGAGGTATGTCGTGCCATGATGGTTACTGTACAATGGGAGGTATGTTGGGCCGTGAAGGTTAAAATACAGTGGGAGGTATGTCAGGCCGTGATGGTTACTGTACAGTGGGAGGTATGTCAGGCCTTAATGGTTACTGTACAGTGGGAGGTATGTCGAGCTGTGACTGTTACTATAAAGTGGAAGGTGTGTTGGGTCGTGATGGTTCATCTACAGTGTGAGGAATGTCAGGCCATGATGGTTACTGTACAGTGGAAGGCATGTCGGGCCCTGACAGTGACGGTACAGTGGGAGGTATGTTGGTCAGTGATGGTTACTGTACAGTCGGGGGTATGTCGGGCCGTGATGCTTACTGTACAGTGGGAGGTATGTCTCTCCCTGATGGTTACTGAACAGTTTGAGGTATGTCGGGCCGTGATGGTTACTGTGCAGTGGGTTGTATGTCGGGGTGTGATCGTTACTGTACAGTGGGGGGTAAGTCGGAACGTGATGGTTACTGTACAGAGGGAGGTATGTCAGGCCGTGATGGTTACTGTACAGTGGGGGGGTATGTCTCTCCCTGATGGTTACTGTACAGTTTGAGGTATGTCGGGCTGTGATGGTTACTGTACAGTGCGAGATATGTTGGGGCGTGATGGTTACTGTACAGTGGGAGGTATGTCGGGCTGTGATGGTTACTGTACAGTGGGAGGTATGTCGGGCTGTGATGGTTACTGTACAGTGCGAGGTATGTCGGGCTGTGATGGTTACTGTACAGTGCGAGGTATGTCGGGGTGTGATGGTTACTGTACAGTGGGAGGTATGTCGGGCTGTGATGGTTACTGTACAGTGCGAGGTATGTTGGGGTGTGATGGTTACTGTACAGTGGGAGGTATGTCGGGCCGTGATGGTTACTGTACAGTGGGAGGTATGCTGGGGTGTGATGGTTACTGTACAGTGGGAGGTATGTCGGTCCATGATGGTTACTGTACAGTGGGAGGTATGTCGGTCCATGATGGTTACTGTACAGTGCGAGGTATGTCGGGGTGTGATGGTTACTGTACAGTGGGAGGTATGTTGGGGTGTGATGGTTACTGTACAGTGGGAGGTATGTCGGGGTGTGATGGTTACTGTACAGTGGGAGGTATGTCGGGGTGTGATGGTTACTGTACAGTGGGAGGTATGTCGGGCCGTGATGGTTACTGTACAGTTTGAGGTATGTCGGGCTGTGATGGTTACTGTACAGTGCGAGGTATTTCGGGCCGTGACGGTTACTGTACAGTGGGAGGTATGTCGAGCCGTTATGGTTACTGTACAGTGGGAGGTATGTCGGGCCGTGATGGTTACTGTACAGTGGGAAGTATGTCTCTCCCTGACGGTTACTGTGCAGTTTGAGGTATGTCGGGCTGTGATGGTTACTGTGCAGTGGGAGGTATGTCGGGCTGTGATGGTTACTGTACAATGGGAGGTATGTTGGGCCGTGAAGGTTAAAATACAGTGGGAGGTATGTCAGGCCGTGATGGTTACTGTACAGTGGGAGGTATGTCGAGCTGTGACTGTTACTATAAAGTGGAAGGTGTGTTGGGTCGTGATGGTTCATCTACAGTGTGAGGAATGTCAGGCCGTGATGGTTACTGTACAGTGGAAGGCATGTCGGGCTGTGACGGTTACTGTACAGTGGGAGGTATGTCGGGCCCTGACAGTGACGGTACAGTGGGAGGTATGTCGGGCCGTGATGCTTACTGTACAGTGGGAGGTATGTCTCTCCCTGATGGTTACTGTACAGTTTGAGGTATGTCGGGCCGTGATGGTTACTGTGCAGTGGGTTGTATGTCGGGGTGTGATCGTTACTGTACAGTGGGGGGTAAGTCGGAACGTGATGGTTACTGTACAGTGGGAGGTATGTCAGGCCGTGATGGTTACTGTACAGTGGGGTGTATGTCTCTCCCTGATGGTTACTGTACAGTTTGAGGTATGTCGGGCTGTGATGGTTACTGTACAGTGCGAGGTATGTTGGGGCGTGATGGTTACTGTACAGTGGGAGGTATGTCGGGCTGTGATGGTTACTGTACAGTGGGAGGTATGTCGGGCCATGATGGTTACTGTACAGTTTGAGGTATGTCGGGCTGTGATGGTTACTGTGCAGTGGGAGGTATGTCGGGACGTGATGGTTACTGTACAGTGCGAGGTATGTCGGGCCATGATGGTTACTGTACAGTTTGAGGTATGTCGGGGTGTGATGGTTACTGTACAGTGGGAGGTATGTCGGGCTGTGATGGTTACTGTACAGTGCGAGGTATGCTGGGGTGTGATGGTTACTGTACAGTGGGAGGTATGTCGGGCCATGATGGTTACTGTACAGTTTGAGGTATGTCGGGGTGTGATGGTTACTGTACAGTGGGAGGTATGTCGGGCTGTGATGGTTACTGTACAGTGGGAGGTATGTCAAGCCGTGATGGTTACTGTACAGTGGGAGGTATGTTTGGCCGTGATGGTTACTCTACAGTAGGAGGTATGTCGGGCCGTTATGGTTACTGTACAGTGAGAGGTATGTCGGGCCGTGATGGTTACTGTACAGTGGGAAGTATGTCTCTCCCTGACGGTTACTGTGCAGTTTGAGGTATGTCGGGCTGTGATGGTTACTGTACAGTGGGAGGTATGTCGGGCTGTGATGGTTACTGTACAGTGGGAGGTACGTCGGGCCGTGATAGTTACTGTACAGTGGGAGGTATGTCGGGCCGTGATGGTTACTGTACAGAGGGAGGTATGTCGGGCCGTGATGGTTACTGTACAGTGGGAGGTATGTCGGGCCGTGATGGTTACTGTACAGTGGGTGGTATGTTGGGCCATGATGGTTACTGTACAGTGGGAGGTATGTCAAGCTGTGATGGTTACTGTACAGTGGGAGGTATGTCGGGCCGTGACAGTTACTGTACAGTGGGAGGTATGTCGGGCCGTGATGGTTACTGTACAGTGGGAGGTATTTCGGGCCGTGACGGTTACTGTGCAGTGGAAGGTATGTCAAGCTGTGATGGTTACTGTACAGTGGGAGGTATGTCGGGCCGTGATGGTTACTGTACAGTGGGAGGTATGTCGGGCCGTGACGGTTACTGTACAGTGGAAGGTATGTCGGGCCGTGACAGTTACTGTACAGTGGGAGGTATGTCGGGCCGTGACAGTTACTGTACAGTGGGAGGTATGTCGGGCCGTGATGGTTACTGTACAGTGGGAGGTATGTCGGGCCGTGATGGTTACTGTACAGTGGGAGGTATGTCGGGCCGTGTTGGTTACTGTACAGTGGGAGGTATGTCGGGCCGTGACGGTTACTGTACAGTGGGAGGTATGTCGGGCCGTGATGGTTACTGTACAGTGGGAGGTATGTTGGGACGTGATGGTTACTGTACAGTGGGGGATATGTCGGGCCGTGACAGTTACTGTACAGTGGGAGGTATGTCGGGGTGTGATCGTTACTGTACAGTGGGAGGTATGTTTGGCCGTGATGGTTACTGTACAGTGGGAGGTGTGTCGGGGTGTGATGGTTACTGTACAAGGTGGGGTATGTCGGGCCGTGATGGTTACTGTACAATGGGCGGTATGTCGGGCCGTGATGGTTTACTGGACAGTGGGAGGTATGTCGGGCCGTGATGGTTACTCTACAGTGGGAGGTATGTCGGCTGTGATGGTTACTGTACAGTGGGAGGTATGTCGGGACGTGATGGTTACTGTACAATGGGAGGTATGTCTGTCTCTGATGGTTACTGTACAGTGGGAGGCATGTCGGGCCGTGACGGTTACTGTACAATGGGAGGTATGTCGGGCCGTGATGGTTACTGTACAGAGGGAGGTATGTCGGGCCGTGATGGTTACTGTACAGTGGGAGGTATGTCTGTCTCTGATGGTTACTGTACAGTGCGAGGCATGTCGGGCCGTGACGGTTACTGTACAATGTGAGGTATGACAGGCCGTGATGGTTACTGTACAGAGGGAGGTATGTCGGGCCGTGATGGTTACTGTACAGTGGGAGGTATGTTGGGCCGTGATGATTACTGTACAGTGGGAGGTATGTTGGCCCGTGATGGTTACTGTACAGTGGGAGGTATGTCGGGCCGTGATGATTACTGCACAGTGGGAGGTATGTTGGGCCGTGATGGTTACTGTACAGTGGGAGGTATGTCTCTCCGAGATGGTTACTGTACAGTTTGATGTATGTCGGGCAGTGATGGTTACTGTACAGTGGGAGCTATGTCGGGCAGTGATGGTTACTGTACAGTGGGAGGTATGTCGGGCCGTGATGGTTACTGTACCGTGGGAGTTATGTCAGACCGTGATGGTTACTGTACATTGGGAGGTATGTCGGGCCGGGATGGTTACTGTACAGTGGGAGGTATGTCAGATCGTGACAGTTACTGTATAGTGGGCGGTATGTCGAGCCGTGATGGTTACTGTACAGTGGGAAGTATGTCTGACCGTGATGGTTACTGTACATTGGGAGGTATGTTGGGCCGTGATGGTTACTGTGCAGTGGGAGGTATGTCAAGCTGTGATGGTTACTGTACAGTGGGAGGTATGTCGAGCCATGATGGTTACTGTACAGTGGGAGGTATGTCGGGCCGTGATGGTTACTGTACAGTGGGAGGTATGTCAGACCGTGATGGTTACTGTACAGTGGGAGATATGTCGGGCCAGGATGGTTACTGTACAGTGGGAGGTATGTCGAGCTGTGATGGTTACTGTACAGTGAGAGGTATGTCGAGCTGTGACGGTTACAGTACAGTGGGAAGTATGTCTGACCGTGATGGTTACTGTACATTGGGAGGTATGTCGGGCCGGGGTGGTTACTGTACAGTGGGAGGTATGTCAGACCGTGAAAGTTACTGTATAGTGGGCGGTATGTCGAGCCGTGATGGTTACTGTACAGTGAGAGGTATGTCGAGCTGTGACGGTTACAGTACAGTGGGAGATATGTCGGGCCAGGATGGTTACTGTACAGTGGGAGGTATGTCGGGCCGTGATGGTTACGGTTCAGTGGGCGGTATGTCGGGCCGTGATGGTTAATGTACAGTGGGAGAGTTGTCGGGCCGTGGTGGTTACTGTATAGTGGGATTTATGTCTGTCCAGGAAGTTGCAGACTGTATGAGTTGTACAGAATACGATTGTGCTGCTGCCGATGGGCCATTATACCTCATGGATGCATCGTCATTGGTTGCTTAATCTGTTTAAAGTCTGTACCATTCAGTCGATATCATGGTGTGGAGGGTCTGCAAAATGTGAAGTTAGCCCTTGTTCCCCATTAAGATTGTGCAGTGACCATTCTTACCGATATATGAAATGGAGGGGTGTATCTGCAGCAGGCAGATCGGTGACGATGTCGTCAATTTTTGGTTTCCCTTTTATTGGTTCCCCATAATCTGCCGCAGAGCAGTCTAGCCGCCACAGGATCCAACATCAATGCTGAGCACTATGATTATTTTAGATTTCCAACACTGTGGAAACAGACCCTTTGTCCCAACCATTCCACGCCAACCCCCTCCAAAGAGCAATCCACTACCATGGCCAATTCACCTGATCTGCCTTTCTTTGGACTGTGGGAGGAAAGCCATGCAGACACGGGGAGAACGTCCAAACTCCACACAGGCAGTGTGCCCAAGGTTGGAATCAAACCTGGGTCTCTGGTGCTATGAGGCAGCAATGCTAACCATTGAGCCACCATGCCTCCCCATATTGACTATATGTCAAGGAGCTGTCCGCCTCTGCCTGGCTGTCTCCTGTCAGTGGGACAGAACCTACCACAGAGGATGGTGATGTTACCTGGGACATAGTCCTCTTCACATAATCTTGCTTTCCAGACAATATCTGATTGTTGCTTGATTAGTCTGTGGGAAATATACAGCAGGTCACTTTTACATTCTGTATAATGATGAATTAATATCACTTTATTTCTTACATATTTTAAAATAAACCAAACATCATTGTTTTTCAGTTGAAAGCAATTGAAGTGAACAATAATTGACTTACCAGAGCGCACACCTAAGTATTACAGTTCAGTGACTATAGTAAACAGCCAATTCATGTCCAGTTCAGTGAACACACCATCTTGCAGGCAGAAAAGCTGTTGGAAATGACATTGAAAAAAAAAACCGACATTCAGGCACAGTTTTACTGGCCCTCACCACGACCTCCAAAAACACTGGCCATCTCCAAAATCTGTTCAGTGAGCTTCCTAACTTGAGCTGGACAGTTAGTCACACAATCCCTCACAATAGACTGGTTAGAGACATACCTGAACAACAGGGAGATGTGTGTGGGGCAGACTGGTCAATGGACTAGCACATGGCGCTGGTCCAGATGCAGTTCAACATTTGTAACAATGACCAGTAAACAACCATGTCTTGCAAGTATATCCCTTCTGTAATTTTGTACCTTGGACCCAATCCTGAATGAATGTGTTATAAAGATGAAGGGTTCCTGCAGCAGATGGCATCTTACATTGAATCCCTCATAAACCATATCCAGTGTATGTTATTTCCACAATGTCAGTATCCAAACAGAATTGTGCAGCTCCATTGATGGCCAGTATGATCCCAGCCCAACATCCTTGGATGTTGGGCTGGAAATCTCTGTGTAAATGTTTGCACCATTGTTCTAACCATTAACAGCAAAGTCTTTTTACTGAAGGTCCTACATCCTTTCGTAATACCAACTTTTAGATTGTCCAATAAACACAAAATCCCTCCTTTATTCAGTTCATCTTTATAACAATATGGTGAAAACAGTACACAACTCACAGTATGGAGCATTGAAATGATGGGCCTCAGTTCCACACCCAAGACCAAGTTATTATTAAGTGCAAGGACTTTGAAAATAGAACATAGAACAGTACAGCACAGAACAGGCCCTTCAGACCACGATGTTGTGCCGACCATTGATCCTCATGTATGCACCATCAAATTTCTGAGACCATATGCATGTCCAGTAGTCTCTTAAATGTCCCCAAGGACCTTGCTTCCACAACTCCTGCTGGCAACGCATTCCATGCTCTCGCAACTCTCTGTGTAAAGAACCCGCCTCTGACATCCCCTCTATACTTTCCTCCAACCAGCTTAAAACTATGACACCTCGTTTTAGCCATTTCTGGCCTGGGAAATAGTCTCTGGGTTTTGACTCTATCTATGCTTGTCATTATCTTGTATACCTCAATTAGGTCCCCTCTTCTCCTCCCTTTCTCCAATGAAAAAAGTCCGTGCTCAGTCAACCTCTCTTCATAAGATAAGCTCTCCATTCCAGGCAGCATGCTGGTAAACCTCCTCTGAATCCTCTCGAAAGCATCCACATCTTTCCTATAATAGGGCGACCAGAACTGGACGCAGTATTCCAAGTGCGGTCTAACCAAAGTTTTATAGAGCTGCAAGAAGATCTCACAACTCTTAAACACAATCCCCCTGTTAATGAAAGCCAAAACACCATATGCTTTCTTAACAATCCTGTTCACTTGGCTGGCCATTTTAAGGGATCCATGTACCTGCCTACCAAGATCTCTCCATTCCTCCACATTGCCAAGAATCCTATCCTTAATCCAGTACTCAGCTTTCAAATTCGACCTTCCAAAATGAATCACCTCGCATTTATCCAGGCTGAACTCCATCTGCCACCTCTCAGCCGGTCTCTGCATCCTGTCAATGTCCCCCTGAAGCCTACATCAGCCCTCTTTACTGTCAACGACACATCCAACCTTTGTGTCATCTGCAAACTTGCTGAACCATCCTTCAATCCCCTCATCCAAGTCATTAATTAAAATGACAATCAATGGAGACCCAAGGACGGAGCCCTGTGGAACACCACTCACCACTGACTTCCAGGCAGAATATTTTCCTTCTACTACCAATCGCTGTCTTCTGTAGGCCAGCCAATTCTGTATCCAGACAGCTAGGTTCCCCTGTATCCCATTCCTCCTGACCTTCTGAATGAGCCTACCATGGGGAACCTTATCAAATGCCTTGCTGAAGTCCGTATACACCACATCCACAGCTCGACCCTCATCATGACCTGCTCCTCACTAAGCCGTGTTGACTGCATTTAATCAAGCCATGCATTTCCAGATGGTCATAAATTCTATCCCTCAGAATCCTTTCTCACACCTTGCAGACAACAGACGTGAGACTTACTGGACTGTCATTGTTCGGGAATTCCCTATTTCCTTTCCTGAAGAGAGGAATTACATTTGCCTCTCTCCAGTCCTCAGGAACGACTCCAGTGGAGACCAAGGATGCAAATATCTTCGCAAGTGACGAAGCAATCACGTTTCTCATTTTACAAAGCAGCCGAGGACAAATCTGATCCAGGCCTGGCGACTTGTCAATCTTAATGTTGCTCTTCGGAGGGTCTGTGTGGACTTGTTGGTCAGAAGGGCCTGTTTACACACTGTAAGCTCAAGTGTGCTTAAAAAAGCAGTGTGTGTGTCATCGTTTTGATTCAAATCTCGACCCTCAAAGCCTCATTTGAAGACCCTTCCAAGATATTGTCCATCCTTTCACCAGTAACTGACTTGTTAATTAATAAAGCAACACCACTTCATCTTTAACACCCTGCCCTGTCCTGTCTATAGTTCCAGTACAATAGAGTTTTGAATTGTTAGCCCTGACCTCCCTCAAATGCGCCTCTGTGATGGTAAAAAATGTCACACCTCCACATGTCAACTCATTCCCTTATCACATCTGTCAGCCTGTCTGAAAATACTCTCAGCATTAATGTAAGTTGCAATATAATACCTGGAATACCCTGTACCTCAGAGTTTTTCAGTCATTTCCTGTTTGATATCCAGCTGCTGAAACCATGAACCACATTTCTAACTCTGGCACTGAATGAATATCTGCAGAATTGTAATTTCTTTTTTTAAAAAAATGTATTCATCAAGTGCAACTTTCGAGAACTGAGCAGTCAGCTCCACATACAATGAGTTTCTGATGGTTAATTTCCCACTCAGTATGCAGAGGGGACAGCCCTCAGTAATGGAGAAAGTGAGGACTGCAGTTGATGGAAATCAGAATCAAAAAGTGTGGTGCTAGAAAAGTACAGCAGGTCATGCAGCATCCGAGGGGTAGGAGAGTCGATGTTTCGGTCGTAAACTCTTCATCAGGAAAGCATTGATGCATTCCTTTATTTTTTCATTCCATGATTCCCAGAATGTTGTGAACTGTACTTACTCAGGAAGGCAGCACTGTATATTGCACTGAAATGGAAAGCAGTCAATCAGTTGGTTGGTCAGGGTGTAGAAAAGTTGAAGGGAAGTATACACTGATTGAATGAATTACAAACATAAGAATAGATAAATCCCCTAGGCCAGATGGGGTTACCCTCGGTTACTCCAGGAAGTGACGGGAGAGATTGGCGTGCCTTTGGCGATGATTTTTGCGTCCTCACTGTCCACTGGAGCAGTGCCAGCCAGATGTTTGGAGGGTGACAAATGTTATTCCCTTGTTCGGGAAAGGCAATAGGGATAACTCTGGGAATGACCGAACAGTCAGTCTTGCATCAGTGGTGGGCAAAGTATTGCAGACGTTTCTGAGAGACAGTATTTACAATTACTTAGTAAACAATAGTTTGATTACAGATAGTCAGCATGGCTTTGTGAGGAGCAGGTCATCCGTCAGAAAGCTTATTGAATTCTTTGAAGATGTAAAAAACACATCGATGAAGGTAGACCAGTAGATGTGGTCAACAAGAATTTTAGCAAGGCATTCCCCATTGTAGGCTCATTCAGAAGGTACGGAAGCATGGGGCGCAGAGAAATTTGGCTCTGTGGATACGGGTGTGGCTGGCCCACAGAAGTCAGAAGATGGTAGCAGATGGAAAGTATTTAGCCTGGAGCTCAGTGACCAGTCGTGTTCCACAGGGATCGGCTCTGGGACTTGTGCTCTTCTTGATTTTTATAAATTACTTTGATGAGGAAGTGGACAAGTAGGTTAGTACGTTTGCTGATGACACGAAGGTTGGTCGGGTTGTGGATAGTGTGGAGGGCTATTGTAGGTTGCAACAGGATATTGACAGGATGCAGAGCTGGGCTGATAAGTGGCACCTAGAGTTCAACCTTAAAAAATGTGAAGCAATTTATTTTGGGAGGTTGCATTTGCATAAAGAATACAGGGTTAAAGGCAGAACTCTTGGCAGTGTGGAGTGACAGAGGGAACTTGGGGTCATTGTCCATAGATCTCTCAAAGTTGCCACCCAAATTGATTTGGTTGTTCAGAAGGAATACGGTGTGTTGTCTTTCATTATGAGGGGGATTGAGTTTAAGAGCAGCGACGTTATTTCTTCGCTCTATAAAGCTGTGGTTCAACCAGACTTGGAATATTATGTTCAGTTTTGGATGCCTCATTATAGGAAACACGTGGAAACCTCAGAAAGTGCGCAGAGGAGACTTAACAGGGTGCTGCCTGAACTGGAGGGTATGTCTTACAATGAAAGTTTGAGCAGCTCGGGCTTTCCTCCAGCGGTGGTAGTAGAGTCAGATACAATACAGATATTTAAGAAGATTCCTGGATCGGCACACGTAAGTTAGTGCATTGAAGGTTGTGGAGGTTAGTCTGATCTTAGAGTAGGATAAAAGGCTGCCAAAACATTGAGAGCTGAAGTGCCTGCACTGTGCTGTACTGTTCTATGTTCCAAGTTTCACTCAGCTTGTGGATTCTCATCAGTTGTTGAATGTGTGAGGGAGTGAGGTGTGTGAGGTCAGGAAGGTGGGGAGGGGCGTTAGACCAAGAGGTCCAGTTTTGATGTGCATTGTTACATTCACCTGAGTGTCAGCACAATATGTGTGGTTACCACGATCAATCCACCAAGTTGAGTTATTAAAACGATTTTTGGCTTCCTGTTTGTTCCTGCCTTCTTCAGATGCATTCTGCTGGGTGACCTATGATTTAGTATCTGGGTATCCACAGGGATGTATAATTTTATTTTGATACTGTTGAATGTGAAGGTACATTTATTGGATATAGTTTCAGAGGGATCACTGTGAGACACAAAATGCTGCAATAGACTGTCAATTGTGAACGTTTTCACCCAGTGTCTGGTCCAGGGTGCAGATGTATGGAGTCTGGGGGACATACCAGATGTCATCACCATAAGTAACGTGTGCGATGTGATTCTGACACTCCATGTCCATACATCTGCTCCCTGGGCCAGGCTCTGACTGAGGTTGAATTTAAGAGGCATGGTTCCTGGTCAGTCATTAGTATCTAATTTAGACAGTATTTATACCTACACTGAGATCAGTGATAGCCTCTTGGCTAGTTTCCTCCTGCTCAAGGTGGATTCCAAATGATTCTCTGTGAGGGAATGTTTGAATGACTGCCCTGACCCAAGTTGGAAACTCTCTTCACAGATTCAGGGCCAGGCCAGTGTCTCTCTGAGTGCTACATGCAGCTGTGAGGTCCAGGATCACTGTACACGAATTCACCCTTTTGGAATCCACATTTAATGCCGGTCATGATGCAAAGTGATGGGTTTACTGACCTGCACAATAATCAGGAGTTTCCCATGTTTGTGAATTGTGCAATAATAAGGTATGAAATACAATTATTCAACTGAACAATATCTGCATCATCTCTGAAAACAATAAAATTGATTCTATGTTGATGGAATTAAAATATAAACAACGAATGACCTTTTATTATCCAAAAGTAAAGAATGCACATTTTGTTTTGTATCGAAAAAGAACATGTTGTCTGACTATGCTGGTGATCACAATTACACATTGAATCTCAGTATTCAAATGCCTATATTGTCGCGCTATCATTTGCAAAATAGTTGACATCTGACAGATTGAATATTCAGAGTGAGCATTTGATTGAACAATCAAATAGAATTATAACATTTAAATATAATCAATCAATTTAATTTCTCACCTGAAATGTGTCAGCTTCAGTTATTTGCCAACAATTCTATTAGTTTTAAAACAATGATGGAAAAGGATAGACTAGATCTAAACGTTGAAGTTCTAAATTGGAGGAAGGTCAATTTTGACGGTGTTAGGCAAAATCTTTCAAAAGCTGTTGGCGGCAAATGATCACAGGTAAGCAGACGGCTAGAAAATGGGAAGCCTTCAGAAATTAGATAGCCGGAGTCCAGAGACAGTATATTCTTGTTATGGTAAAAGGAAAGGCTGGTAGGTATAGAGAGTGCTGAATGACTAAAGACATTGAGGGGCTGGTTAAGAATAAGAAGGATATGACAGGTACAAACAGGATAGATCGAGTGAATCCTTAGAAGAGTATAAAGGCAGGAGGAGTATTCTAAAGAGGGAAATCAGAAAGGCAAAAAAGGGACATGAGATAGCTTTGGCAAATAGAGTTAAGAAGAATCCAAAGGATTTTACAAATACATTGAGAACACAAGGGTAAACAGGGAGAGAAAAGAGCCATCAAAGATCAGCAAGGTGGCCTTTGTGTGGAGCCGCAGGAGATGGGAGAGATACTAAACGAGCATTTTGTATCAGTGTATACTCAGGAAAAGGAGATGGGAGATGTAGATATACGGATAAATAGATGGTGATATCATGAAAAATGTCCATATTACAGAGGAAGAAGTGCTGGATGTCTTGAAAAACATGAAGATGCAAAAATCCCCAGGACCTGATCGATCAGTTGAAACTTGAAAGGGTTCAGAAAAGATTTACGTGCACGTTGCCAAGGTTGGAGGGTTTGAGCTATAGCTGGAGGTTGAACAGGCTGGGGCTGTTTTCCCGGGAACGCTGGAGATTGAGGGATGACCTTATAGAGGTTTAAATAATCATGAGAGACATGGATAGGGTAAATAGACAAGGTCTTTTCCCTGGGGTGGGGAGTCCAGAACTAGCGGGCATAGGTTTCGGTTAGGAAGGGAAAAATGTAAAAGAGATGTAAGGGGCATTTTTTTCACTCAGAGGGTTGTCCGTGCGTGGAGTGAACTGCCAGAGGAAGTGGTGGTGGTTAGTCCAATTGCAACATTCAGATGGCGTCTGGATGGGTATATGAATAGAAAGTGTTGAGATGGATATGGGCTGAGTGCTAGCAGGTGCGACTAGATTGGGTTGGGATATCTGATCGGCATGGACAAGTTGGACCGAAGGGTCTGTTTACATGCTGTACATCGCTTTGACCCTGTGACTGTAATTTAGAAATGACAATAATTTGATATGCACTATCAAATAAATAAATCATTTACATTATTAAATTGTAGCATACAATAAGTTGAAAACTTGCTATTTTTAGAATGACTGATAAAGAACAAAGAACATTTCAACACAGGAACAGATCCTTCGGCCCTCCTAACCTGTGCTGATCCAGATCCTCCTATTTTCTAAACCTGCCACCTATTTTCTAAGGGTCTGTATCCCTCTGCTCCCTGCTCATTCATGTTTCTGTCTAAGTACATCTTAGATAACGCTATCGTTCCTGCCCCTACCACCTCCGCTGGCCACAAGTTCCCGGCTGCATCTGCCCTATGTGTAAAGAACATCCCACATATATCTGCCCTAAACCTTTTCCCTCTTACTTTGAACTCATGACCCCGAGTAATTGAGTTCCACAATCTGGGGAAAAAGCTTCTTGCTATTCACCTTGTGTATATCTGTCTTGATTTTGTAGACCTCAACCTTCGACTTTGTAATGAAAATAGTCCTAATCTACTCAATCTTTCTTCATAACCAGCACCGTCCAACCCAGGCAGCCTCCTGGTGAACCTACTCTGTACCCTATTCAAAGCATCCACATCCTTTTGTTAATGTGTTGACCCGAACTATATGCAGTATTCCAAATGTGGCCAAACCAAAGTCCTATGCAACTGTAACATGACCTGCCAGCGCTTGTATTCAACACCTGATCCAATGAAGGAAAGCATGGCATATGCTGCTTTGACCCTTTATGACCTGTGTTGACACCTTCAGGAAACAATGGACCCAAACACTCAGATCTCGCTGTAAGTCAATTTTCCCCAGGACTTTTCTGTTTACTATGCTGTTAACTCTTGAACTGGTTCTTTCAAAATGCATCACCTCGCATTTTCACAGATTGAACTCCATCTGCCACTTCTGTGCCCATCTCACCAATCTATCCATGTTCTGCTGTATTAGCTGACAGTCCCCTTCACTATCTGCTACTCCAAAAATCTTAGTGTCATCTGCAAACTTGCTCATCAGGAAACTGATACCTTCTTCCAAATCATTGATATATATATCATAAACAACAGTGGTCCCAGCACAGATTGCTGTTGCTGGCATAGGTCTCCATTTTGAGAAATCCCCTTCCACTATTACTCTCTGTCTCCTGTTGCCCAGCCAGTTCTCTATCCATCTAGATAGAACACCCTGGACCCCATGTGACTTCACCTTCTCCATCAGCCGACCATGGGGAACCTAATAAAACGCCTTCCTCAAGTTCCTCAGTATCTTCTCCAGCAGCTTCCCTATCACTGATGTCAGGTTCGCCGGTCTACAATTACCTGGATTATCCCCGCTATCCTTCTTAAACTAGGGGACAATATTAGCAATTCTTCAGTCCTCCGGGACCTCACCCATGTTCAATCATCTTGCAAAGATATATGTTAAAGCCCCAGTTATTTCCACACTCACATCCCTCAGTAACCTGTGGTTGATCCCATCCGGACTTGGGGTTTGACTACCTTAATACCTTTTAGAGTATTCAAAACTTCCTCCCTCTTTATGTCGACTTGGACCAGAGTACTCAGAGATCTATCCCTAACCTCAACATCTGTCAAGTCCCTTTCCTTGGTGAATACAGATGCAAAGTATTCGCTAAGAATCTCACCCATTTTCTCTGACTCCATGCATAACTTTCTTCCTTTGTCCTTGTGTGGACCAAACATTTCTCTAGTTACCCTCGCTCCTTATATATGAAAATAATTCTTTCGGATTTTCCTCAACCCTGTTTGCTATCAATATCTCATGACTACTTTTAGTCCTCTTAAATCATCGATATTTACTGTGAAATGTAACTCGTGAAAAGAAAATAAACATTTGTTCGTGCGAATGGGAACTCAGACCTTTGCAAAGTGTTTTGTGCCAAAAAATTTGAAATCCGTCTCAGTTCAAATAAAAAGCAAGAGAAGAAACCGCTTGAAAAGAGTAATTTTCAGCCACTGTCCCCCCAAAGTACTTCTGAGGTCGAAAAGAGTGAGGGTTTGTAACCAGGGCACAGCAGTAACTATGGGTGGTTTGAACATGCAAATTGGCTCAATTAATCAACTTGACAGTGATATCCTTGAATAAACATCCATAGAGTGTATGAGAGATTATTTCTGAGAGCAGAATGTCATGGAAACAACCAGAGAATGGGGTGGCACGGTAGTTCGGTGGTTAGCACAACACCAGGCCTCCAGGTTCGATTCCAGCCTCGGGGGACTGTCTGCGTGGGTTTCTTCCCACAGTCCAAAGATGTGCAGGTCAGGTGAATTGGCTATGCTAAATTGCTCATAGAGTTAGGTACATTACTCAGAGGGAAATGGGAATGGGTGGGTTACTCTTTGGAGGGTTGGTGTGGACTTGTTGGGCCAAAGGGCCTGTTTCCATACTGTAGGGCATCTCATCAAATTTAGATTTGATATTATGTAAAAAGGAAGGATTGGTGGATGAGATTTGCCTTGGAATAACCACAACATGCTGGAGTTTCACATTCAGATTGAAAGAGTGAAGACTGAGTCATACATGAGAGTTTTAGTGTTAGGTAATGATAATTATACTGGCCTAAGGAAGCATTTGGCTGTGGTGGTCTGGGGGGGAGAAAAGAACAGTCAAAGGCAGGACAGCTGAAGAAATTTGGCAAACAATTAGGGAGATACTAAAGACCGAAGAGGAATTTCATTTCGGAGAAAAATCATCCATATCTTGATAAGGAAGTCAAGGATAACATGAAGGCAAATCCCAGTACATATCGTACTGCACATGTTAGTCACACTGTGGAGGATTGGGCAAGTCAGTGGTCTCGTGGTGTTATCACTGAATTCTGATGCGATAAACCCAGATAATGTTCGAGTGACCTGGGTTCTAAAGATTTTCTCTTGACTCTCAGGCTACGTCCTTGAGTCCTTTCTCTCCTAGCCGTGGAAGCATCTTTCCAACATCTACTCTGACAAGTCAACCAGTATTCTGTATGCTTCAATCAGATCCACCTTCATCCTTATAAACTCCAGCGAGTATAGACCCAGAGATCTCATATGTTAAGCTTTTCATTCCATTCTTATGAAGCCCCTCTGAACATGCTCTGGGCAGTACGTCCTTACTGAGCTATGAGGCCGAAAATGGTACACAATACACCAAATGTGTTCTGACCAGAGTCTTATAGAGCCTCAGAAATCCATCGCTGCTGTAATATTCAAGTCTCCTCAAAATAAATGCCATCACTGTATTTGCCTTTCTGACCAGATTGACCACCTGAAAAAATAATCTTACAATGGACAATAATAAATTTACCATGGAGTTACAAAAACGAACAATGATTAAAGCATGCTGGGAAGTAGAACCCAGCCTTGACCAAAGTCTATGTGCTCATCCATATTCTGCAGAATCCAGACAGGCTGCAGCTACCCACAGATGGTTGCAAAGAAACCTGAAGCAACAGACCATGTAATACACACCTGAAGTTGGACCTGAACAGGATAATGGAATGTCGCCCTAGGGCCATCAATGTGACAACACCTGGTTGAGTCTGATTGATCAATTTAATGTACCTGTTCATTTCATTGGCAGATCCTCCACACCCTCCCAAAAGGAGTGAAGACTTGGAAGGATAAGAATCACCGCAAAACCCCTCAGAGAGTGGTAACTCGAGAATAACCAATGAAAGAGAAGACACCTCCAAGACTATCAGAAGAACAAGAAGACTTCACCACGTGGAATGCGGTCAACTTCTCATGGGTGGTATGTGATCATCCAAAGTTAAGTTAAACCATAAGATAACTTGTAGTGTTTTACATTACGTTATAATACGTTTTATTGTTCTAATATTAATTATGTTCAATAAACGAATATTATTGTTTGTAAGAGTTGACTCAGTTCTTTTGATGAATATAAGATTTCAAGCACATTGTGGGGCAGATACACCACCTTCCTAACTACTGACTCAACTTGCTCGATTACCTTGAGACAATCCTGGACTGGAACTCGCAACACTCTTTGTACTTCAGACTTCTGAATTTTCTCCCCAGGTATAAAATAGTCCATGCCTCTCTTCTTCCTACTAAGGTGCATCACCGCACACTTTCTCAGGTTGTACTCCATCTGCCACTTGTTTGTCCGCTCTCTTCCCCTGTTTAAACCTTTCTGCAGCCTCCCTCCTCAATGATACCTGTCCCACTACTTACCTTTCCATCATCTAAAAGTCTCGCCGGAGTGCCCTCAGTTCCTTCATCTAGATTGTTAATGTACAAAGTAAAAAGTTTTGGTTCCCTTGCTGAACACCAGTTGACATCGGCTGCTATCCAGAGAAGAATCCTTTTATTCCTACTCTCTACTTTCTGCCAGATAGTCAAGTTTCTGTACACACTAGTACCTTGTATCTGACACTATGGGCCCTTATCTTACTCAGCACCCTCCTGTGAGGCACCTTGTCAACGTCCTTCTTGAAGTGCAGATAGATAACATCCATTAGCTCTCCTTGGTCTAACTTGCTTGTTACATCCTCAAACAATTCTAACAGATTCATTACCACGATCTCCCCTTGACGAAAACATACTGACCTCGCCATACTTTACCACGCACTGGCAACTATTCAGAAATTCCATCATTCACAATGGATTCCAGGAACTTACCCACAACCGGGGTTAGGCTGATCAGTTTGTAATTTTCTGTCTTTTGCCTTATTCCCTTTTTAAGCTGGGTGTCAGTGAGATCCAAGATGGCGGCGACCCAGTAGGTATGAGTCTGCACAGCTCTGCCCAAGACTCAGTCAAAGTGGGGTACCCACCCTCACCTCACCTGTTAAATTGTTTAAAATAGTTTTTGCCCAGCAGCCTTGGCCATTCTACATCAAACTTTAGAATTTAATGCTTTTTAAAATGACCAAAGACAAAGGCTCCCACAGTTCCCAACAGGCAGGGACCCCTCTCCCACCCCCCACCCCCACCTGGCAGCAAGGCAGACGTCTGCGGCCGCCCCGGGGGACTCACCTGCAGGGGCGAGCCTGATCTCGGAGCTTGTAACACTCCGAGAGAAGATTGATGCTTCCATTGAAGAGACCCAGTCCAGGTGGGAGTCAATCTCGGTCATGCTGCAGAAACATGACAGAGAGATCGAGAAACTCGGGCAGCGTGTCGGAGATGCACAGCAATGGACCACGGCCTCCGACACCACTGCTGAGTTATCCATGGGTCAGGCTTGGGCTCTGGGATATCGAGTCCCGACCTTAGAGGAACATATTGACAACCTCAAAAATCGAGGTCATCCGGAAAATATTCGGTTGCTGGGCCTTCCCGAACGGGAGGAGGAAGCCCAGCGTTTTGCTTTCCTGAAGCAATGGCTCCCACAGCTGCTGAAACTGGAGTCGGAGCTGGGCCAGGTGCGGGTTGAACAGGAACAACGGGTTGCTGTGCGTCAGCCCGGGTTGGATCAGCGACCCCGCCCAGTCCTAGTTCAACTTCAACATTACAGGGAAAAACATATGCTGCTCGAGTCCTCCAGAGTGTTGGGAAAGAATCCCCATGTCATGATATACAAGTGCTCCAGAATATGTGGTCCGAAAGAGGAAGGCATTTGATGAGGCGAAGATGGTGTGTGTGGGGCGGGGTGGGGGGTAGTGTTTAGCTCCCACCCTTTTCAAGTCTGTCTAAAAAGATATTGGAATTTATTTGCTCTACTTTGTAATGCCTGAGCCGAGGGCATGGTTCTGGCTGGGAGATGTTATGACGGGATTATTGGAAGCTGGTAGTGCCCCTTGTGAACAAGGGAGAAAGTCTTCTTTTAAGTATGTTTTATGCAATTTGTTTTTCGGAGTAGTTCTCAGCTGTTTTGATTTCGCTGTTTTATAGAGTGTTTTATGTGTGAATCATTTTTGGTTTTTATTCAATGTCTTTTGGGTGGGGTTCTCCCTCCTGGGGGGTCTCGGTCTTGCTTGGACGATCATGGCTAGTCATTCGTTTAGGTGGTGCACCTAGAATGTCAAGGAGAGCCACTCAGCAATCAAAAGGAAAAAGATATTATCAAGTCTTAAAAAAGAAAGGGTGGATGCAGCCCTTCTACATGAGACACATTTACTTGTTAAGGAGAATTCGAGGCTGAAACAGGGTCGATTTGGCCTGGTGTTCTTTTCATCTTTCAGCTCAAAAAGTAGAGGAGTAGCCATTCTTATCCAGACGAATCTTCCCTTCCAAATGCTAAGCCAATAAAAGATGAGTCTGTATGGTATACAATAATTAAAACCCTAACATATGGAGATGAATATGGGATTTTGAATCTCTATTGCTCCCCCAGCGCACCCTTTTAAGTTTGTGTTGGAAGCGTTCTCCAAGTTAATGGCTCTCGGGGTGCACCACACAATTATAGGGAGAGATTGTAATTGTTTCATCAACCCAGGGCTGGACAGAATACTAAGATCTCTGCGGACATATGTATGAGACCTAGGCAGTTGGCGGATCTGAGTAGGGAGTTGGGGCTGGTAGATACGTGGAGGTGTTCACCCTGAGGGTAAAGACTTTACTTTTTATTCTAATCCACAAAAATACCATACCAGAATCGATATGCATCTGTCCCGTCGACACTTTTGAACTCAATATTGTTTTGTAAAGTAGGTAATATAACTATTTCCGACCATGCCGCAGTATATGTGGAGGCTAAGACTAGTAATGATGAGCTAGCTTCCCGACATTGGCGTATGGACCCTTTCCTATTGAAGGGTAGTAAGTTCATAAAATATTTCTGGCAGGAGTTTAAAACCTTTTGGGATATCAACTCCAACACGGCCAGTAAGCCTTCGGTGATTGGGAAACTGGTAAGGCCTATGGATGAGGCTTGGTTATCTCATATTCTGTGACCCGGAAAAGACATAAAGGGAGAACAACAGGGTCTGCTCGAAGCTCGCCTGAAGACGGCTGAGGCAGCGTATGTGGATAGGCCCTCCATTGCTAAACTACAGTGGATCACAGCCCTTAGAGCAACTTTGAATCCCACACTTACTCAAAAAGCAAAGAGGGAGCTATTACTTGTGAAGCAGAGATTATTTGAATATAGCGACAAGCCTGGCAGGTATCTAGCATACCTTGCTGCCAGAAAGAAAAAGGCTCCCCAAGCCATTACGTCTTCAGAAAGAGTGCTGGTACCCTGACTTGTGATCGTAAAAAGATCAATGCAACCTTTAGAATATTCTATTTCGAATTGTATAGGTCACAGGGCTGTGAGGATAGAACAAGGAAGATAGAGTCTTTGCTTAAAAAAAACCTTGCCCTCCCGGGCCTAACCTGGTAGCAGGTGTTGTTCTTCAATGCCCCCCTAGCAACCTAGGAAATACAGGTGGCAGTGAGGCAGCTCCAGAGTGGCACAGCGCCAGCACCAGATGGATTCTTTGCTGAGTTCTATAAAGAATTGATTGGGGAATTAGTCGGGTCACACACACACACACACATTATATATATATATATATATATATATAATTATTCACATAGTCAGGGCTGGCTCTCGCCTTCTCTGAGAGAAGCAAATATTTGTCTCATTCTTATCAAGGAAAAGGCCCCAGATGACTGCTCTTCATTTCGACCTATATCCTTGCTGAATGTGGATTTTAAATTCTCTCAAAAGTGTTGTCATTAAGACTGCAGAGGGTTTTGCCATTCATTATTAGAGAAGGCCAGATGGGGGTTATAAAGGGTCGCAAATCATCTCATAACATTAGAAGAGTCTTAAATATGGTACAAACCTGCCAGCAGGGAGCAATACCGGAATTAGTTGTCTCCCTAGAGGCAGGGAAGGCATTTGATCGGGTAGAATGGCCATATCCCGTTTATATGCTGGACTGGTTTGGTGTTGGAGAGGTCTTTACTAAATGGGTTACAGTATTATATAATGATCCCAGAGCAGCGGTGATCACCAACAGTTTAAGTTCAGATTGCTTTCGCGTTGGCAGAGATTTTCGTCAGGAATGCCCTCTCTCACCATTATTATTTACGCTAGTGATTGAGCCGTTGGCAGAATCTGTACGAGCTGACCTTAATATAATGGCTCCGGAGGTTGGCTCGGGTAAGCACAAAATTACTCTCTATGCAGTTGATGTCCTCCTTTTCTTCAGTTCTCCATTGACATCTGTGCCCCGCTTAATTCAAGTGGTTAAATTATTTGGCATGTTCTCAGGTTAAAGTGAGGTCTGCAGATGCTGGAGATCAGAGCTGAAAATGTGTTGCTGGAAAAGCGCAGCAGGTCAGGCAGCATCCAGGGAACAGGAGAATCGACGTTTCGGGCATAAGCCCTTCTTCAGGATTCCATTTTGTTTTCGGTGGTCACTGGAGGTTTTTCTTTACATTTTAATACTCAGGCATTTGGTCAGCTATATAAAGTCAAATATACACATTTATTGGCGAAATCATGATAGGACCTTCAACGCTGGGAATATCTCCTGAGTAGAATAACTTTGTTCAACATGCATATCCTACCTCTCCTTTAATATGCTATGAGAATGCTCCCCTGGATGCTGCTGAGACAGGTGCTGCGTACGCTTTATGGTTGGCTCGGCTCCTTTATTTGGATTCATAGACGGCCCCTTATTAAATTAGAAAAGCTACAGTTTCCACAAGTAAGCGGTGGGCTGGATTTTCCAGAATTGAGGAGGTACCAATTATTATCTCTATTATCCTACGTAGCTGATTGGGTCTCTTTTGACCCACAATAAATCTGGTTAGATATTGAGGCCTCCCAAGCAAAATATCCCCTCTTCAATCTACTATTTACGGGCAAGGTGAGAGTTATTACGTAACATTGTAAAAATCCTATTGTATTAAATACAATCAAAGCCTGGACGATAATGCGACAGGATGAGGGTAACCTACAAAAATCCTCCCCCTATACCCCTATAGTGGGAATATTGGGATTCCAGCCAGGACTGAATGATACTGTATTCAGAACCTGGGAGTTCAGAGGTATCTCATGTTTGGGAGACCTGTTCGATGGGGATGTCATGATGTCCTTCAAACAGCTGCGTCAGAACTTTCGGCTGCATAGCAAAGATCTTTTTCGATATGTTCAAATGGGAGACTTTATACAAAAAAAGACCATGTTGATAATTGACCCTTATAAATCGGATAGGGGAACGAGAGTGATTCGGCCGATGGGTCCGCCCGTGGTCAGTAGTCTCTACCATAAACTATTTAATAAGGTATCAAAGGACATGGAACGGTTGTATAAAACCTAGAGTCAAGAATTGGGGATGGAAATCTGCTTAGAGATGCGGGAGGACGTCCTGGAAAAGTCAGGAAGTTGTCTATCTGTAACAGAACTCAGGCTATCCAATTGAAGATACTTCATTGGGCTCACATGGCACCTGAGTGACTTGCAAAGTTCAAGGCAGGAGCATCGCCAATGTATCCTACATGCAACATAGAAGTTAGTACTCTCACCCATTGTCTGAGGACATGCCGTAAGATCCGCGTGTATTGGGACAGAGTAGCGAATGCCTTGGCAAAGATTTTGTGTACTGAGATTGGGTGGGACCCAGTGCCCCTACTTTTGGCCTCTCCAAATTTCCCTTCTTTGGATGTATACGAGAGGAAATTATTCATTATCCTTTTCTTTTGTCCGGGCAAAAACATTTTAGTGAATTGGATATCCGAAGGTGCCCCAGGGCTTTCAAATTGGCACAGGATAGTCATGGAATATATCCCACTTGACATCCTTACAAATATGGTGAACCAAAAGACGGAATTATTTTATAGAACATGGCAGATCTTCATGAACTACATTGACACAGATATATCAGCCAAATTGTTCAGTGCTATTGCTTCGCCGTGGGGATGGTTCTGGCTGGTTTGGGGGCTCCTGTGGGGAGGACTCCTGAATCAATACGGGTTCTGTTATGACTTAATATAATTTTTAAAACATATGCATCTAGTTATTTATTCACTTATTTATTTTATTTCCTCCTTTTGTTTAGTTTTAGTAATGTGGTATATCCTATTTTATGGTTTGCTAGTTTAGAGAATAGATTAGTAGTTTGTTTTTAAATTCTATATTGGGGTTGTTATTATATTGTAAAACAGAATACACTAGTTTGTACTATTTTTTGTAATTTTGTAAAAAAAAATCAAAAATATTCTTTTTATTAAAAACAAACAGGGTGTCACGTTCGTAATTTTTTCGTCTTCTGGGAACCTCCCTGATTCCAAAGATTTCTGGAATATCACCATTAATGTCTCCATCCAGTTTATTTATACATTTAGTTTTTCGAGCAACTTCTCCTAATCAGTTCTGCCTCCCCACTCTCTTTAATTTTTCGGATATCATTCATGTCTTCCGCCGTGAAATCAGACGTGAAATAATTATTCAGTTTCTCATCTATTATTTGTTCCACACTACTATCACTCCCGCGTCATTTTCCAGTGTCCCAATATCCACTTCTTCTTCCTGTTTTTGCCCTTAATATATCTAAAGAGGCTCTTGCAGTCATCCTTTCTATCACTGGATAGCTTAACTTCATATTTAATCTTCCCCCTCCTTATTTCTTATTTTGTTGCCCTCTGTTCCTCTTTGTAAGCTTCCCAATCCTCTGGTTTCCCATTGCCATTTGCCATGTTAACTGCTTTCTCTTTTGTTTTTACCCTAGCCATGCATTCCCTGTACAATACATATATTACCTCGGGATGAATCTCTGCTGTGACTCCTAAATTGCTCGGAGAGACTCCGTCCATTACTCTTCCACTGTGTTTCCTGCTCGGCTCCTCTCCCAGTCAATTCTACCCAGCTCCTCCCTCATGTCTTTGTAGGTGCCTTTATTCAGCTGTAATATTAACTCCGATTCTACTTTCTCCCTCTCAAATTGAGGTTTAGGTTCAATCATATTACGATCACTACCTCCGAAGGGTTTCTTCACCTTAAGCTTCCTTCTCACGTCTGACTCACTGCACAACACTAAATCCAGTATTGCCATTCCCTTGTTGCCTGCACCATAAACTGCTCCAAAAAGCCATCTTGTAGACATTCCACAAATCCCTTTCCTTGCAAACCACTACCAGTCTGACTTTCCCAACCCACCTGCATATTGAAATCACCCCACACACTGTAACTTTGCCTTTCCTACATATATTTTCTATCTCCTGGTCTATCATGCGCTCCAGCTCCTGACTATGATTCAAAGGCCTGTACATTACTCCAACTGTGGTTTTACACATTTGTGGTTCCTCAATTCTACCCACACACATTCCACACCATCTGACCCTACATTGAGTAATGGGAACTGAGTGATAGGACTGCAGCACACTTTAGCTTTGTTCTAAATTTTTACTTTAGACATGGAGTAAAAATATTTCATTTCAAATTACTTTGAAATGTCGCCACAGTATGTTTCTTTGGCCAAATATTCTGTCTGTATTAGGGAAGAATACAAATTGTTGAAACTGTTGGAGAAAAAAGATATGAAGAGGACATGAGTCCATGAAGAGATATAGGTTGGGCCAAGTGATCAAGCAAATATTGGTGTATGGAACATAGTAGGAAAAATGTGTCTGTGCTCAAAGATATTGGCGGGTTGAATGGAAACGTAATGTATTATTTCAGTGGAGAGATTGGCTTTAGGCACAGAGGAACCAGGCACCTGGGTTACAAAATAAAAACGTTACATGCACATCAAACTTTTAGGGAGTTAAGATAAATGTTGAAACTTTCTGAAACAGAATACATTTAAAAGTAGCGGCGATTTTCTACAGATCTACAAGGTAGTGGTGTAAGCACATCAACAGAGCGATGGCCACAATGATATGAAATGCAATCCATAGAAGATTCACACAGCTGACTCCTGGGAGGAGCGCATATTTCAGGAGGAAATCTTGAATTGACTGGCCTTGGATCTGCTGAGCTTTAGGCGAATGACATGTGATCTTGTTTAATCCCAGAATATTCCAAGTAGTCTTTTAAGTTGAATACTGAAACAATGTTTCAGCTTGTGTGAGAGATTACCATGAGTGGATGGATTATAAAACTGAAAAATGTCTCTGTTAAGAAGTTGGTGATTTGGAGTAATCATCTCATTGTGTTGTGTCTTTGTGGAATTCTCTTCCCAGATAGCGTTGGAGAATAAGACATTGAATATTCCTAAAGCAGAGGCAGGCAGACTATTGACTAAGAATGACGCACTAACATTGTAAGGGCAAATGAGGAATGTGTGATTGAGGCCACAATCAGATCAACCACGACCTTATCGCATAACGGTGCTGTTTTGATTCCTTACTCCTGATGCTAGTTTCTACATTTCTGTTGTTTTTAGATACTGAAAAAATTACGACACGTTTCTCATGAACATGAAGACTTTCCCTTTCAGATTATTGGGCACAGCTTTCAATATGTGTCTTTTAAACGGCACTCTAAACCATTCAGGAAAGGTTCATGATGTAGAGAGGTCAGGAGCATAGGGCAAAGGGAAAGCCTCGCTTGAAACTGCTTTATAAATCAGATTGGGTCGAATGGATAACTTTAATACAACAGATTCCTTTCAGTTGTTCTTGTGAGGTGGGTTTCATTACCAAGGCCAGCAGTCTGTTGCCTGTGTTTAATTTCTATTTAGAATATGGTGATTGACGCCAGGGGTTCTTGTGGTGCAGGAACACTAACAGGTATGTTACAAAGAGAGAAACGGGGTTCTTAACAATTTGATAGTGAAGGGAGAATGATATATCTTCAAATCCTGTGTTTCCTTGGAGATTGTATTCCTCACTGTTTGATGCTCACAAGCTATGAAAATAGTGAGATTTCATTTTGTGTTTCCAACTACTAAAGTGACAGTCATACAGCATACAAACCGACCCTTCAGCCCAATGCAACTACATCAGCCAGAAAACACCAAACTACATTATTTCCATTTTCCTGAAGATCTGTAGCCTACTATTCCCTGGCATCTTGTGTTTAAATGTTGCATTACCGTGTATATGTGACCTGAGCTTTTATTCTTTCAATTTATGCACGAAATGGTTTCACGGAAATAGATCACACAACTTCAACGACAGCGACACACTCATTGGATCAATAAGATTTCCTCGTTGTTTAATAAGTATTAGAAAATCGAATTGTCTTTTTAGTTCATTTGGGATTTTAATGGTGCAGTTGGTGTTGGTCCATTCAAGTGGCTGTTGAGAGGGAGTGCCAGCTGTACACCTTATGTACTGGTTTAACTGGGAGTAAATATTACTGCTGATGGATGGAGTGTTACACAAACCGCTCGCAGGAAAACGAAATCTTTGACAATGCGAATATATGAGAAGGAATTTATTATTCTTCAGAGAAATAACAACCTTACACGAGAAGTCTGCATAATAATGAAGCTAAGTCTGTTTCTATGTTATTGGTGTTCTTAAAATAATGGTGTCAAACAGCTGAAATAATGCTGATGCTATCGTTGGACGATTCTTGTACTGAGCATGTGGATTAACATGGATGTTTTCAGAGATGGCTGGGCAGTCCTAGGTTGAGTAAATACTGATACTCTATGGGATGATTCTGGTTTGTAATCTCACCATTTACTGAGCACAGTTCGATGGGACAAACCAAAAAGTCTCATTGGTTGCTGCTTCAGGATATATCAGAGCTTTCATGGCTGCCACCACATGAAATCTTGTATTAAAGAAAAGGCCCATCGAGTCTGCACCATCCAATGCCCATACAAGTGCTTTATAAAGTTTGTGAGGTTTCCTTTCTTATCCGCCTTCTCAGGCAATGCATTCTAGACACAAACCATCGCCTGGGTTCAAAACAGATTCCACAAATCCTCTCTTCATGCCTTGTCTTTCATTTTAAACGTGATCCTCCTTATTTTTGACCCTTTGACTAAAGGGAACAGCTGCTGTCTGTTCACTCTGCTCATGCCTCTCATGCTCCTATTCACCTCTGTTAGGTTCAGTTTCCTCCCACAGTGCACACAGGTTCAGTAGATAGACCATACTAAATTACCCATCATGTGCAGTTAGGTGTGTCAGCTGTGCGAGACGCAGGGACAGGGTTAGAAGTCGTGTAAGCCATGGGAAATGCAAGAATGGGGTATGAGGTGGGTCTGGGTGCAATGCTCTGCAAAGGGTCAGTGTGGACTTGATGGGCTAATGTCCAATATAATAAGAAAAATAAAGGTTAAATCAAACAAAGAAAGATGCTGGGGTTCTAAACCAAAAGGAAACAGAGTGCTGAGGAAATGGAATAGGTTTGACAGTCTCTGTTGAGAGAAAAACAGAGTTAGCTTTTTGAGTCCACTCACCATGCATCAGTCATGAAATCAGCTGGGAAATAGTGTAATATGTGTTGGTGGATTGAGTTGGATATATGGAGAAATTGAGACAGAAAAAAAAACAAAGGAACTGTGAATAATCAGCTAGTATGGAAATAAATTGAGAGATCGTTTTCACTTGTTTTTCACCTTTTCCCATGCCCATGTAGATATATATATCCAAGTCCCTGTTTCAAGGGAGGTCTGTCCCCTCTATCTGTCCATGCTGGGTGTGGTCATCTTCTTTTCTTTTTAATGGGACATGGGTGTTGTTGGCTGGGCCAGCATTTATTTCTCTTTCCGAGTTGATTTCAGAAAGTGCTGGAGAACTGCATCTCTGAACCACTGCACTTCTACGTGCTGTAGACTGGCCGTGCTCAGGTCTGTCTGGTTTCACTTCTTTGAGACCTTGTAGTGTATAACTGAATATCAGACTTGGCCATTGCAAAGAGCATTTGAGAGTCTACCACTGCTGACGTCTGAAATCACATGTATGCCAGACCAGTGAACATAGAAAATTCCCTTCCGTGAAGGGCACTAGTGTGCCAGATGTTCTTAGTTCTGACAACCATCAAAGTTTTATTAGATAGTTAATTCTAAATACTTTATTGAATTCAAATTTCACCATCTGCTGTGGCGGGATTGAAGTCCAGGTTTGCGTCATCACCTGGGAAAGGTATACAATTGGGAAATATTTGTGGAGATATCAGAATTTATAGTCTAGAGAAAATGCTGTTAGACCATCACCTTCCCTTGCATCTTCACCATCAATAGCGGTGTTGCTGTTATCGTAACTGAGGTACTGAAAATTGCGCAGTTAATTTGTCAACTATTTCCATGGAGAGCAGAACTATTCATATTTCAGGGATTGCACTGAAATGCAACAGTTTATCAGCCAGGGATAGAAACAGAGGAGAGGTAGGCATCTTCAACACTGAGTTCGTGTGCCATATATGTACGTATTGACTTGCTCCAGGCATTGGAACGTCAGTGTAGGTTCTCTGGATGGTTTCCTTGGATTTGTGTTGTCAGCTTCTGCATTCATTCAGGGAGACTAGAGGGCCTGGTGTACCTACTCTGTGCAAGGTATTGGGATATATTTTACAGTGTATCTGGGTCTGCGGAGACTGGGTAGGGAGGAGCAGGGCACTGCACTATTTCCTCTATGATTTCCACAACTATTTCCCAATGGTATACCTTTCCCAGGTGCAAAGAGTAAAGCCAGTTTATTTGAACAATGAGGAGGTCACAGAGCTGTGCATTCTCACACCAGAGAGAGGGCTGCACTCAAACTGCCCATCAACCATTTTGATTTTGGAACTTTACAGGCAGGAATGGGGACATATCCATTATGTCTGAGTCCCATCCTCTCACGTATTCACGAGGTGACAGAGGCCATTTCTGTTCGGTGAGGTGAATACATTTGTTCTGTCCAAACAGAAGAAGCAAGAGAAAATCTGTTTGGAAATACTAGAGAACAGGGTGACTGCGAAAGCGAGGAACTTCAGGAAGTTTAGAATTAGTAAAGCTGAAGTCCTGGAAAAACTCATTGTGTTGAAGGTTGGTAAGCTGCTGGAACAGAGGAGTGATGAATTTAGAGGGCTACAACGATAGGGTTGGAGAACTGAGCTTGCTGGATAACTCTTTTCGGAGCTGGTGCAGACAGAATGGGTCAATAGCGTCCTTCTCTCCTGACTTTTCCTTAATTATATGAGCGTGGTTAAAGCTCTTTATATTCTGTAAAGGATCCTGCAGACTGGAAAGCGGCTATTACGACCATACATATATACAACAGACGGAGGTTGAAAACAGAAAACCAACTGGGGGATAAGCTGATGTCATGAGTGAGGAAACTATGAACAATTTTTGTAATTAATCATAACTAGATCATTGGAGAACAGTGATATGATTGAGCAGCGCTAACCTAAATTCAGGACAGGAAAACTATCTTTAAAAAACATACTGGAGTTTATGGAGGGTATTGCTTGTGACATCGACGAGTGAGAACTAGGGTGAACAGTGTATTTGAATTTTCAGAAGAAGGTTGACACGGTTGCACACAGGTGAGTGAAAAAAGTTACAGTCTTTGGGTAAGTGAGAGATATCCTACATGAATTGAGAATTGGATGATGGAGAGAACACAGAGACTAGGGGCGCTTGGAACACCGCTATTTGTAACACGAAGAAGTGATTTGAATGTGAACAACACATACAGTCCTTTACATGTTGTATTTATTAGAAGGTGAGAGGTTGGGAAGTGCTTTTTGCAATAAAGGACCTGTATGCCCTTGGTCTAAGTCATGAACAGAATTCATGCAGGGCATCCATTAACAGTACAGGAAATAAAATGCCAGCCTTCATTACAAAATGAATCATTTGTAGGAGCTGGGGAGTGTTGTTGAGGCAGCATTTGGGCTATTGTCGACAGAAGCTCTCTCCATTATAAACCCTTGTCATAGAGGCAGTGCAAAGCTATTTTATCACAATAATCTCTGTGATGATGGTAACATGAAGAGGGTGTGAAATAATGGATGCTTAATTTGTTGCATGGTGACAGAATAAGAGTTCACTGCATTGAAACCTGAACATCATAGACGAACACACATTCTTTCCATTGAAAGACATTGGTGACATGAGAAATTGCATTTTCCCCATGATACATGCTTCTTGGTAGTTTATGTAGCTCTGTGGAGCTCCCATGTTTGTTGAGAGAGAGCTTCAGGCTTTGACTGCACTCTCACCACCTCAATGTGCAGTTGGTGTATGACCCTGCAATGATCGTCACATTGTTCACAAATCTGTCAGCAGCTACAATGCCTTACTTCTGAAAGAGTTAGCCATTCGCAGTAGCTTCTGCCATCCATAGAGAACACAAGTCTACTTCTCAGAGTTGGAAGATGCTTCTTTGAGACTTCACATGAAACATTTGTCTTCCCTCTTCACTGTCAGCCTCTCACGTTGATGTATCAATTGTGTACCATTAGCAATGGAGCCAGGAGGAACAAGATGGAGCAGTCTAGCCGTGCAGTCTCTGCTTCATTAGTTGGCATGTTCGGGCGTTGATAACATCCTCCTGTTTCTGTACAAGGGGCTTGAGGGCCTCAATGGCCGCCTCCTGGTGTCAGGGGAGAAGCTCAAGGGCCTGATTGGGCAATACCTGGTTCCTGTTTAACAGTTCAATGTGTTTGGCTGGGCTCCTTCTTTTCCTGTGTAATAGGCAGGAGGCATTGAATGGGCTATCCCTATTCTTATCCAATAGTGTTGATGGGCTGAATGAGCTCCTCACATTCCTGTGAAGTGAGCTTGAGGTGCTGAATGAACTCTTCTCTTTACTGTGGTAATGCACAGTGCCCAGCAGGACATTTTAATAGCACAAGCCTGAATGCTGCCCCGGTCTTGCTGCACATGGACACAGACTGCTACAGGAGCTGAGGGAGGACACGTTAACTGAACATTGTGTGATCTTCATTGACCTTCCCCACTTCTGAGCTTATGATGGGGGAAAGACATTGAGGAGCAACTGAGGATGCTTGTTCTGTGGATCTCCCGCAGAAATGTTCCAGGACTGAGGTGGTGGATGTCCAAGAACCACAGCCATCTTCTTTGTGTTGAATCACTCCAACCATAGAATATAGAACAGTACAGCACATAACAGGCCCTTCAGCCCACGATGTTGTGCCAACCATTGATCCTCGTGTAAGGTAAACCTAATGTACGAACCCTCAAATTCCTATGACCATATGCATGTCCAGCAGTCTCTTAAATATCCACAATGACCTCGCTTCCACAGCTGCTGCTGGCAACACACTCCATGCTCTCACAAGTCTCTGCGTAAACAACCCACCTATGACATCCCCTCTATACTATCCGCGAAACAGCTTAGAACTATGACCTCGCATGTTAACAATTTCTGCCCTGGGAAAAAAGTCTCCGGCTATCAACTCTATCTATGCCTCTCATTATCTTGTACACCTCAATTAGGTCGCCTCTCTTCCTTCTTTTTTCAATAAAAAAGTCCAAGCTCAGTCAACCTCACTTCGTAAGATAAGCCCACCATTCCAGGCAGCATCCTGGTAAACCTCCTCTGAACCCTCTCCAAAGCATCTACATCTTTCCTATAATAGGGCGACCAGAACTGGACACAGTATTCCACGTTCGGTCTAACCAAAATTTTCTAGAGCTGCAACAAGATATCACGGCTCTTAAACTCAATCCCCCTGTTAATGAAAGCCAAAACACCATATGCTTTCTTAACAACCCTGTCCACTTGGGTGGCAATTTTAAGGGATCCATGTACCTGCACACCAAGATCCCTCTGTTCCTCCACACTGCCAAGAATCCTATCCTTAATCCTGTACTCAGCTTTCAAGGTTGACCTTCCAAAATGCATCACTTCGCATTTATCCAGGTTGAACTCCATCTGCCACCTCTCAGCCCATCTCTGCATCCTGTCAATGTCACGCTGCAGCCTACAACAGTCCTCGATACTGTCAACGATACATCCAACCTTTGTGTCGTCTGCAAATTTACTAACCCATCCTTCAATCTCCTTATTAAGTCATTAATAAAAATTACAAAGCATAGAGGCCCAAGAACAGAGCCCTGTGGAACATCACTCACCACTGACCTCCAGGCAGAATACTTTCCTTCCATTACCACTCGCTGTCTTCTGTCGACCAGCCAATTCTGTATCCAGACAGCTAAATTTCCCTGTATCCCATTCCTCCTGACGTTCTGAACGAGCGTACCATGGGGAACCTTATCAAGTGCCTTGTGAAGTCCATATACACCACATCCACCGCTCGACCCTCATTAACGTGTCTAGTAACATCTTCAAAGAACAAAGTAAAATTTGTGAGGCATGACCTGCCCCTCACAAAGTCGTGCTGACTGCATTTAATGAAGCCACGCTCTTCCAGATGATCATGAATCCTATTTCTCAGAATCCTTTCTTACACCTTGCAGACGACAGACGTGAGACTGACTGGCCTGTAATTGTCGGGGATTTCCCTATTTCCTTTCTTGAAGAGAGGAATTACATTTGCCTCCCTCCAGTCCTCAGGTACAACTCCAGTGGAGAGCAAGGATGCAAAGATCTTCGCAAGCGGCAAAGCAATCACATTTCTCACTTCCCAAAGAAGCCGAGGACATATCTCGTCTGGCCCTAGCGACTTGTCACTATTAATAATTGTCAGAATTTTCAGCACATCAGCTTACCTACTCCTCAATGGTTTAATTCACTGCAAGGTCCTTTTCTTTAGTAAAGACAGAAGCAAAAAACGCATTAAGGCCTTACCCTACCTCCTCAGACTCTATACACAAGTTCCCTATCCTATCCCTGATCGGTCATACTCTTTCATTGATCATTCTATTATTCCTCACATACGTGTAAAATGCCTTTGGATTCTCCCTAGTACTTCCTGCAAAGCCCCTCCTGGCTCTCCTCAGACCGTTTTTGAGCTCCTTCCTCGCCTGCCTGTAATCCCCTAGAGCTGAGCAAGACCCTTGCTTCCTCCACCTTACATAAGCTGCCTTCTTTCTTTTGATGAAAAGCTCCTCCGCTCTCGTCATCCAAGGTTCCTTTATCTTACCACTTCTTGCCTGTCTCAGAGGAACACATTTATGCATCTCTTGCAACAACTGTTCCTTAAACAATCTCCACATGCCTATAGTGCCCTTTCCATGGAACAATTGCTCCCAGTCCGTGCTTCCCAACTCACGTCTGATAGCATCATAGTTTCCTTTATCCCAATTAAGTATCCTCCCATTGTGCCTGCTTCTCTCCTTCTCCATGGCTATGTAGAATATGAGGCAGTTGTGGTCACTATCACCAAAATGCTCTCCCACCGCAAGATCTGACACCTGCCCCAGCTCATTGCCGAGCACCAAATCCAAAATGGTCTCTCCCCTCGTTGGCCTGTCGACGTACTGAGTTAGGAAACCCTCCTGAACACACCTTACAAAAACAGTTCCTTCCAAACCATCTGCTCGAAGGAGGTTCCAATCAATATTGGGAAAGTTAAAGTCACCCATTACAACAACCCTATTACATTCACACTTTTCCTGAATCTGCCAACCTCTGCTTTCTTCAATCTCCCTGTTGCTATTGGGGCGGCCTGTAGTAAACCCCTGAGGTGACTGTTGCCTTACTGTCCCTAATGTCCACCCATACTGACTCAGTAGGCAGATCTTCCATGACAATGAAGACCTCGGTAGCTGTGATACCTTCTCTGATTAGCTGTGCTACAACCCCTCCTCTTTCCCCCCCCCCCCCCCCCCTCCCTATATTATTTTTAATGTTCTAAATCCTGGAACATCCAGCAAAAATTCCTGCCCCTGAGAAACCCACGTCGCTGTTATGGCTACAACATCATAGCACCAGGTACTGATCTATGCTCTAAGCTAATCAATTTTATTTCTGATACTCCTTGCATTAAAGCAAACACACTTCAACCAATCCCTTGGTTCTTTCCCAGGAAATTCCTTCCCACTAGCTAACGCTACCTCTTGCTATTGTCTCATCTCCATCAATTCTCACCTCCGGTATGTAGCTTAGGTTCCCACACCCCTGCAATACAATTTAAACCCTCCTGAACCACTCGAGCAAACCTTCCACCCAGGACATTGGTCCCCTTCCAGTTCAGGTGCAACCTGTCCTTCATGTACAAATCCCACCTTCCCAGAAGGCATCCCCATTATCTACATATCTGAAGTCCTCCCTCCTTCACCAGCTGCGCAGCCATGTGTTAAGCTGTGCCCACTCCCCTGTTCCTCGCCTCGCTATCTCGTGGCACCAGTAGTAAACCTGAGAACACTACTCTGTTCTTACTGCTCTGCAGATTCCACCCTGACTCCCTGAAATCACTTTTTATATCCTCAATCCTTTTCCTGGCTGTATCATTGGTGCCAATATGCAACACGATGTCTGGTTGTTTGCCCTCCCTTTTCAGAATCTTATTCATCTGTTCGGAGACGTCCCCGACCCTGGCACGAGGGAGGCAACATACCTTCTGGGAATCCTGATCCTGTCAATTTTCTTAGCAATCAAGTGTCCTACCACTAGCACTTTTCTCTTCTGCCCCCTTCCCTTCTGGGCCACAGGACCTTGCTAATATATATGGTCACTTACTTTCCTTCCCGGCTACCCCTCTAGTCCGCGTCACTTACTGCTCCCACTCCCACTGTGGAAGAAAAACACCGCTGGCCACTACCGGTAAGTAATTTTAAACATCTCCCGCTCCTTAGCTGTAGCCTTCCTGATTCGCCTTACCTTCGCTGTTGCTCACACTCAAAAAAAATGTGGGGAAATTGCTCATAATCTCCATTATGTTCCATTTACTTCAGTTTCCTTGATACCATCATCAGTCAAATACTGCCTTGTTATCTGGGTCAGTCAATCTTACCTGGTGTTCATATATTTTATTGATGTCAAAAGGTCTCAGTGTATGTGTGCGGTGTGTCTCCTTCTCACAGAGGGGAGTGACCATCGGGACTTCTCTATCTCAGAGAGATTGTGGAGATAGGACATTGAGATGGTTGGAAGTTAGGGATGGATGGATGTTTGACACGGCAGGCCCTGCAGGAGGTGGGGCCTACAGCAGATCAGCCATGATCGTATTGAATCGAAAGGCAGGCTGTAGGAGCTGAATAACCTACTCCTGCTTCTTATGTTCTTGCATTCTGTTTTTGGAAGTTTCATCGTGGTTATTTTCCTGGATGTTTTATGAAGGAATGCTGTAATCAAACAGACCAAAGGATTTTGTGAGCAATATCTGGGTACAGTATGGGGGCTGTAATCACTGTGAATCTGGGTCAACAACATGACTAATAAATAGAGACAGGGGAACATCTGAAAAGAGAGAGGCGGGGACTGTTTCACAGTAACACCCACAGTAACACCTCATTACCGAGGTGAGAGAGTCATTCCTGAAGAAGGGTTCATACCCGAAACGTCGATTCTCCTGCTCCTTGGATGCTGCCTGACCTGCTGAGCTTTCCCAGCAACACATTTTCAGCTCTGATCTCCAGCATTTGCAGTCCTCACTTTCTCCTCGAAGATTTTAACCTACTGCGAATCCTCTTGCAAGGATGCCTTCCTTGAAGAAGCTCTCTTCCTCTCTTTACAATAATTTCAGTGAGTCCCTCTCTCACTGCACACCCCAGGTCATTCCTGAAGAAGGGCTCATGCCCGAAATGTCGATTTTCCTGCTCCTTGGATGCTGCCTGACCTGCTGCACTTTTCCAGCAACACATTTTCAACACCCACTCTTTTCCCAAGAATGTTTTCCAATCCACACCAAATCATATTTGACTGTACTCAGGAGCTGAATGGTCTCCTCGGTTTCTGTGCACCAGGTAGTATGAGTAAGTGATCTCCAACTGCTCATGGTTAGCCGATTGAGGGGCTCAATGGAATGGGGCAAAGTCGGACTGAGGAACAGGAGTCGGTCCCTGCCCCACCAGGCACGAAGCTTGTGGGTGATCAGAGTGTGGTCTCAGCCCCACGTTCCTATCTGCAGTTCATTATCCTTAAGTCACTTTCCCGTCAAGTATTTAACTAACACACCTTTGAATAAATGCAAACACACAGGTACCACTAACCTGTGGGGAGGAGAAATTCCCACTCAAATGGCCTTTTGAGAATTTCTCCTGATCCCTGTTCCTACCGAGGTTAGAGAGTCATTGCTTCTTTTTCTATTCCCTCTCCTCCAGACGTCACGACAAATTGTCAGTGTAACTAAGTGTGTAATTTGGTAAATGTTATCCATCTCAGGTTCAGTGTTAGGACAGTCAGGCAGGTTTCTTAAATTTGGTAAAATAACTAACCTAAAGCCAAAGCAAAGTTAGTCAAAATACGATGGATTCATAAATGACATAGAGTTTGAATATTGACAATATGTACATCAACATTTATTTTTCTATAAATTTGAGACACAGAAATATGCACACAAAGACACACGCATACACACACACACACACACACACACACAAACACACACACACACACACACACACACACACACACACACACACACACACACACACACACACACACACACACACACACATCTGAAGGCAAACATTAATTCGAAAAAGCTTTGTCCAAATAACAGTTAATTTCATCACAATAGCTAAATTGAGAGAGTTTCAATTGCTATTCTGCCTGTGAAGTTATTCTGCCTCACAGAAGCTGCTAGCACTGGGGTTTCTTCCTGGAACAGTTGGATTTGGCTGAATTCCCTTTGCTGCAGGCAGTGGAGAGATTCCAATGAATCCTTAGCTGAACCCTCAAAGAGTTCTAAAGTTGGCTGATTGGTTTTCAGCTTACATATGTTGCTGTAGAGAAGTACAAGTAGAGACGGAGCAATGGCTGTTGCTTCTACGACGGGTTGCATTTGCCCCCTCTCTGATCTGAAACATGCAATGTTGTGACCCAAACACCAACCTGGACTAGGTAAGGTATGGTTGAACATTCTCCTGATTGAATGACTCCATCCCTGTTACCTGCTACATTTAGGAATGATTTGTAGTTTATAATTTGGAGGTGTATTTATATATGTATACATAATTTTTGTACAATTATGTACAAAATCGTCATAGTACCTGTGTTAAAATGAGTATGTTGTTTTCTAAAATTAAATCCTTAGTTTTATTCTCTCATCCCTCAGTTCCACCCCAATACACTCTCCTTAGGGTCTTATATAGTTCGATATGATCAGCTCTCATTCTCAGGCCTGAAGTACTCTGACCTTGTAGAGGCCATGAGGGGCATGGATGTGGGATCAGCCAAGGTTCTTTTCCAAGGCTGGAGGAGTCCAAACCAGGGGGCAAAGATTTAAAGTGAGAGGGGAAAATTAAAAAGATACCTGCGTGTTAACTTTTTCATACAGAGTTTAGTGTGTGTATGGAGCGAGCTGGCAGCAAACGTGATGGCGGCTGGTACAATTACAACATTTAAGGGCAATAGATGGATATATAAAGAAGAAAGTTTTAGAGTGTTATGGGTTAATGTTGGCAAATAATTTTACATCAGATTAGAATATCTGGTCGGTGCAAATAAGCTGGACTGAAGGGTCTGTTTCCGTGCTGTGTGACACTATGATTCTATCAGGCCTTCATTCTAGCAAGGAGTAAAGTGAAGCATCTGTGAAAAGCTTCTAAAACAAGTGCATATTTTTTCTTTCAATTTCAGGGTTCATTACTACATACAATACATTCGATATAGTCTCAGCATTGTCATGTACAGATACAGTAAAATATGCCGATTATACCCGATAGCCTTTGTATGAAACAGCATCATTCGATACACTTCCCTAATCACTTGCGGAATCTGCTGACTAGGTTTATACGGCTCATGTACAGAGACACGCACATCCCTCCATACCAATGCGTTCTGCAATGTTCTCTCCATTTGAGTAGGTTACTGTTATTTTATCTGTTCTGAGCACTGACTTCCCTTAGCCCTTGTTATACTGTTTTCTGCAAAAGCTTTGCTCACTAATTTCCCCTGTCGGTATCCCATTGCAGAGTCTCCATATGCTGTTAAATGACTATCTTGGTAAATGAAGTAATTGAGCTCCAAACCAATTAATCACCTCATCCAAGTCATTGGTATAGATTCTAAATTGTTGATAATGTCACACTGATTCCTGAGGCATTCCACCAAGTTACAACTTTACAACCTGAATATAAATATTTATCCTGAATGTTTATTCCCTGATAGTTTACCAGGTTTCCCCTGTTCCTGGGCAACAAGCTAGAAAGGCAGGATGGCCTCATCCTAAACTGTGTAACGTACGTAGCCGGCTGAATGACTTCAATCTATTCCTGTGTAAATCCTTAGAGGGCAGAATGGTCTCCGCCTGTCTCATTATAACGATGTTGACTGGCTGAATGGGATCTTTCTTTACATCTGTAACAGTATTGAGTGGTTGAGAGAACAACATATCGGTTAGTGGCAGCAGCTGACCATTCAGCCCCTTCAGCCTGCTGCACCATTCGGAATGTGCATTGTTGATGTGAATGTTACTAAACATCTCTTTTCTGTCTGTTCCCAATAAACCTGGATTCTCTAGTTCATCAAAGTTCCATGGAACTCAAACTTGAGTGTTTTCAGTAACCCAGTCTTCACTGCTCCCTAGGGATGAGAACATCACAGATCGTACAACCCTAAAGAGAAAGGAGCATTCGTGTCTCAGTCTGAAATGGAACTGTCCTTATTCTCAAAATGTGTTCCACCTCAAACCTTGATACCACTCTTTTGATATATAAGGAGTCGACAATTAGAAACAGATATCGACCACTCAGCCCCTCAAAGCTATCCACATTCCCATTAACTCTCCTAAACTAAATACTTATCAAATTCAATCTCCACTGACCTCGCGGAAAGACAATTCCAGGAAAGATCATATGAGCAATGAACACTGGAGCAGAATGAGGTCATTCAACCCATCTTTTCTGCCATGACATTTGATCACGGCTAAAATATTTCTGAACCCCATTCTCCTGTCTTCTCTGACGAGCCAATGATAACTTATTAATTAAAAAATGTATATATCTCTGTATTCAAGATTGTGTGTGCCTGTATTGGGTTCTGTTTGTGTGTTTGTGTGTAAATGTCCATATATATGTGCGTATCTCTGTGGGTCTGTGTTATGTGTGGTAGTATCAGTATCTCAGTTTGTGTGTACCTCTGTCTGCATCTCTGTGCAAAGTTGTTTTTGAAGTAAATAGATTGAACTTGGAATCAAAGTCTTCTTCCTCCTCTCTCTCCGTCTGTCCCTGTTGTTCAGAGAGTTCATAAACTCGCTACAGTGTGGAAACAGGCCCTTCGACCCAACAGTCCACACTGACCCTTCGAAGAGTAACCCACCCCCACACCCGTTCAAATGCTCTCCTACGCTTACCCATGACTAATGCCCCTAACCTGTACATCACTCGGCACTATGGACAATTTAGCATGTCCAATTCACCTAACATCCATATTTTGGACTGTGGGTGGAAACCAGAGCATCCAGAGGGAACCCACGCAGACACGGTGAGAATGTGAAACTCTACACAGACAGTGGCCTGAGGGTGGACACGAGCCCGGGTGCCTGGTGCTGTGAGGCAGCAGTGCTCGCCTCTGAGTTTTGTGATTAGATTCTGACAATACCTCCCTCTGTTGGACTACCCAAACCACTGCATCGGTGCCACAGTTTTTAACTCTGAGAAGATAATAAATCCTTTGCTGTGAATCTGTCAAATTGCATGGCCGTTTGATTTTTCAAATAATATCTTTGGAAGCACAGAGCAGTTTTGTCTGATACTAAACAATGTTGTTCCTGTGTCATTCCCAACATTACTGGACCTTTTTTGGGACTTTTCAATACTTTATCACATAATTTTTAAGCATTGCAAGTCACAGAATGAGAAATCAATTCATCTAATCTCCTGACAAAATGGTTCACTCGGAGGCGAGCATTTCTATACTGATAGGGCTAAGTATAGTTGCAACCTTCCACCTACCAGCATTGTGTGTGAGTGTATGTGGGGATGTGGGGGTGTGGAGGGGGTTGGGGAAAGTTGTACGTGTTGATGGTGTTGCCAGCTTGGATGGTGCTGTGAGCTGCTGCCCTCTCTCCCTCCCAGACTGAATCCTCAAAGGTTTTCATCCTCTGCCGCTGTCACTGCAGTAGGGTGAGGAGGCTAGCTGATGGAGAGATTGTCATTTTAAACACCACAGAGACTGTCAGACCTGCACCCACGTATAGATAGCCACAGAGTCAAATACAGACACACAGGTAAGTGGGTGGGGTGGGGGAAATGGATATCGGGCACTTCACCACCCAGCTTCACTCTTTGTGTCCTATCCCAAGCTGTCTGTCCTGGAATAGGAGACGGTGAAGGATGGAGTGAGAGTGGGATTGGGTGACCCTGCTGTTAGTGCTGATGTGGGTGGCGGGGGGTGGGGGGAGCTGGTGGCGTGTCCAGAGGAAGTCAGTCAACAGTGTTGTATCCATCCAATGCTATTAGTGAGGGAGATATAGTAGAGAGTAAAGAAAAAGAGAGAGAGGGAGAGAGAGATGGTGTTGCATGCTAGGTGGAGAGCCCAGACCATGCTCGCTATGTCTAGTGGTGTGGCCCCCGCTGGGAAGAGAATGGTCCCCCTCTGTACTTGCCCAGCCCATCCACCAGAACCTCCGTGTCTCTGTCGACAAACCATGGTATAATTCCCCTTTATCTGCCATGGTCAGGATAAATTCTGCAGGGCAGTGCCAACCTGAGAAAGCTCAACCATATACCCATTGGCCTTTTAAAGATGGCACCAGTACCAAAGATCACGGAATACCAAGGGGCATGCGGGTGATGGTGATTACCTCCAACTTTGATGGGTGGGAGAATCGGGCTGGTATTGAATGAGAGGGACACCATGGGGTGGGGTGGGTGGTTAATGAGATGGCGCCAATAAGATAGCACCAAAAATCTAGCTCAGCCTCGTGCAGACAATCCCTCTGTCACGCTCAATGAAAATGGCATTGAGTCAAATTACTGTTCGATTCAAACCAATGAGCCGAAGACTCTGCTGACCCCAATCCCAGTTACAACGCTGCAGCTGTTTGACCAATGCTTTCCATCACAGAGAAGGAGCTAAACGTCACCTTACCCTTGGGAAGTAAGGCAGTGGGGAGGGGATGGTTTTGGTATCAGTGTGGGAGCACTTTATGGCAAGTCATCATAATTCTATTAGTTTTAAACTGGAGATGGAAAAGGATGAACCAGGTCTAAAACTTAAAGATCTAAATTGTTGAAAATCAATTTTGATGATAATAACTAAGAATTTTCCAAATACGATTGGGACAGATATTCTCAGAAAAGGGGGTCAGTTAGGAAGTGGGAAGCCTTCCAAAATGAGATGTCAGGAGTACAGAGACATTATGTCCCTGTTAGGGTGAAGGGTAAGGCTGGTACGTGCCAGGAATGCTGGAGGATCGGAGAAGTTAAGGTTCTGGTCACGGGTAAAAGGGAAGCATATGTCAGGAATAGACAGCAGGAATTGAGGGTTGTTTTCTTAATTCATTCACGGGATGAGGGCATCCCTGGCTAGGCATGCATCTATTACCCATCCCTAATTGCCCAGAGGACAGTTGGAAGACAACCATATTGCTATGTCTCTGGAGTCACGTGTAGGCCAGACCAGGAAAGAACGGCAGTTTGTTTCCTTAAAGCGTGTCAGTGAACCGGATCGATTTTTCCATCAATCGGAATGGTCATAATTAGCCTCTTAATTCCTGATTTAAAGTGAATCACGAAAAGAGTCGGAAGGCAACAAGAGTATACTTGCGGGCAATTTGGAGCATAAAAAGGGGACATGTGATAGCTTTGGCAAATAGAGTTAAGAAGACTCCAAAGGAAGTCTACAAATACGTCAAGGACAAAAGAGTAACTGTGGAGAGAATAGGACATCCTTAAAGGTCAGCAAAACTGCCCATGTGCAGAATCACAGTGAATGGGGGAGGTACTGAACAAATATTTTGTATCAGTATTCACTGTGCAGGAGGATACGGAAGCTCGAGAAATTGGGAAAAAAGTAGTGACATCTTGGAAAGTGTCTGTATTACAGAGGAGCTGCTGGAGGTCTTAAAACATGCAAAGGCAGGAAAATATCCTGGCTTTTATTAGATGTACGCTAGAACTCTGTGGGAAGGTAGGGAAGTGATTGCTGGGCACATTGCTATCATTAATAGCAACAAGTCAAGTGTCGGAAGACTGGAGGTTGGCTCCATGGTGCCATTACTTAAAGGATTGAAGAAGGGTAATAAGGAAAAGTTAGTGAGTCTGACGTCAGTAGTGGGTAAGTTGTTGGAGGGGATTATGAGCCATTGGATTTTCACGCATTTTGAAAGGTAATGACTGATTAGGGATAGTCAACATGCCTTTGTGCAAGCAATATTGTGTCTCACTGACTTGACTGAGATTTCTTTGAAGAAGCAACTAAAAAAGATTGAGATAGAGTGGTGTACATTATCGATATGGACTTCAGTAAGGCGTTGAATAACATTGTGCATGGTCATCTGTTTATCAGGGTTGGTTCATATGAAAGGCATGTGGATACAAAACTGGCTCAAAGATAGGAGGCAGAGGGTGAAGGTAGAGGGTTGCAATATCCTGGCAAAGGTTTGCAATGCTCCCCATGCTGTGCAGATAGTCCAGTGTTTCAAGTAATCCACTAGCACGGCCGACACAGCTCTCCATATTAGCTGTTACCTTACCCAAGTTTACGGTGTCTGTGCTGGTTCTGTGAAGCAGATTAAGAATTTGAGGCAATGAGCATTCTAGCGGATATGGCAATGTCTTTATTCAATGTTTGCTTTCTTGGGATTGGACCGACCATTGTGTCACTTATCCCGTTATTCTATTGCCCCCATCTCCTTATCCATATTATCAGCAAGTTATCAGTTAATAAATTATTTGGTTTTTTTTTTCTGTATCTTTCCCTGGCCGTAGTTTTTGACTTCTTCCTGTATCGATTGCTGGCATTGTGAAGCTCAGAACCATTGAAATGGTGAGCGTCAGGCTGTTGTTCACTTCCCATTGTTTCCCATGTCGTGTTCCATGGACAGCAGTGTTCCAGTAAGCTCTGAGTCACGCGTTTGAAACTTGGTATGCGCCTGCCCATGGAACGCCTCTGTTTGTCTCTCTCAGTTGATCGTGCGTCTGTAACATGAGGGAAATCCTCGAGTACAATTGTTAAGGAATAGACATCTAGCTTGTAGCTGAGGGGCTTGTGACTTACTCCTGTTATTGAAAAGTTAGTGGCGGGGCTGAGGATGGTTTGCTGGAGGTTGTGCTGTGAGGTGCGTCAGACATCCAGGGAGACCTGAGGATTTGCTGACCCAACTCTGGATGGAGCATGGGGACTGTAGTTACTGCATCTGTGTCTGCAACATGAACACCAAATGGAGCAGAGACTGCATAGAGGTGACACTCTGAAAACACGGAGTGAGTGTGTGTGGGGAAAGGGATTTGCTGTATCTGTATGTGTTTTCATCTGGACAAGCACATACTCTCACTCTCCCCATTACATACACTGATGCACACTCTCCCTATCCGTTCCACACACACATTCTCACTCTCCGTCTCTCAAATGCACATATGCACACTCCACTCCGTCACACGCACGCATGCACACACAGCCTCTCCCTCTAAGTCCTGTACTCACACATACATACACACTCTCTCACTCTCTCTCACATACACACAGTGTCTCTCTCTCTCTCTCTCCACCCCTCTCTCTCCCCTTCACACAGACACGCCCCTCTCTCCTACTTAGGCACACACATGTATGCACATATAAATCTGCGGGTTGAACTTGCATTTGACCATTTGTATTTGCAAATGCATTTTATTTTTTTTTTCCAAATACGTTCAAGTTGTAGACAGTCAGTCAATGTGATATTTTATAAACTCCTACTTTGAAAATAAAACCAGTCTGACTCCAGGTGAAGACACAGACAGCGTCCAAACAAGGCTTCACGCTTAGAATACATTGTCTGACCGCAAGTGTTACTTCATTTACCTGAAGTTATGTCCAGGCAGTGACTTGAAATAAATTCTGCGATTTGCATAATAATCAATCAAACTTGCACCTCCATTCTAACTAATTAAGTATTTAAGAGCCATCTTAGGTATGTCCAATTCATGTGCATAAAACTTCTGTGTTTAAGGTCATCCTCTCTCTTACACCCATGAAGGAACAGCGCAATAAAACATTGTGTTTATAAATAAACCCATTGGACTCTATTCTGGTGTCGTTTGATTTTTGATCTTGTCCCAGTCATTCCAAAACCAGGGGCTCCATATCATGGTTTTTACTGGTTAGCTAATCCTCTCCTCTAGCAAGTAAATTGTTCCTAACACCATGTGGTCTTGTCTTGCATATTAATCTTTTGCGACGCACGTTATGCATTGATGTCTGGAAGTCCAGATATAATACATCTATAGGATCCCCATTATCCACCTTGCTTGTTACGTTTTATTTAAAGAAAGTTAGTCAAATCATTCAAACATGATTTATCCTTCATGAAACTATGTTGACTGTGCTGGATTGTGGCTTGACTTTGGAAATCTCCTGTTATTTATACCTTCATAATGGATTCTAATAATGTGTTTTCAATCCCAAAAGTTTCCTCACTACTTTTCATTCCCCAGTGAAGCTGGTTATTCGAAGTCCTTCCCTTTCTATAACCTCTATGTTTCCTTTCACAATTCCTGTGTAACAGGTAAAAGGCTGTAAAAGATCTTCTCCAATTGCTGCGTAAGAGGCATAAGTGTCTGGGCTCATTCTGTTCCTGCTTTACACTTCCTGGTATTCTTACATTATGTCCTGCTCCTGTTCCTGACCAAGTCGCTGAAGATCTCAATGTCCACTTCCTGTTGCTCAATGACAGGTTTGGGGACTTATGGAATCTCCCTGCTCAAATGTCACTTTTCAAGGGCTGAACTATACAGGCCAGTTGTGTTGCCCACACTGGGTAGGTCAGAGTTTAGCACTGCTGCCTCACTGCACCAGAGATCCGAGTACAATTTCAGTATTCAGTTTCCTCCCACAGTCCCAAGATATACAGATAAGGTGGATTGGCCAAGCTAAATTACCCATAACGTTTGGGGATGTGGAGGCCAGTTGCATCAGTCATGGAAAATGCCAGGTTACAAAATTGGGTGGGGTGGGTGTGGGATTAGATGGGATGGTCTTCGGAGGATCAGTGTGGAGTTGATGAGCCAAATGGCCTGCTTCCACACTGCAGCGATTCTATGATTAACACCTTCGTTGCAGAAATCCGCTGAGGGAACAATCTTTGAGTTCATTCCCACTTCCTTTCCCCGGTGAGGAGATTAAATCTGTGTGCACTACTCCATATGTGATCTTACTAAGACCCTGTACAGCAGCAGGAACACTTTACCACCCTGCTGTAAAGTTCCCACCCAGGTTAGAGCAGTCTCAGCTGTCTGGGGAATACACAGCTTTGCTAAAAGATCATTGTCCTTCTCTACTCCACCAGCATAACGGGAGATCTGGAGACAATATCAGAATGATGCTTGAGAAGAACGGGGAAGATGTGGTGAGATAATAACCATGTTGAGATATGCCTCGCCAAACATCTTGTCTGAATCTACCATTAACCTCGCCAGACCCCACGTCACTCAGGTTCCACAGAATCTGGTAAGGTGGATCTTAGAAACAGCAAGGAGAAGCAAACCTTCATGAGAGTTATGTATCAAAGTGAAAGCTGCAATACAAAGGCTGGGTATGCTATAAAACAGGAAAATAGACATACAGGTTTGTGAGTAATAATGGACAGCTTCAAGTTACATCTCACCAGTGTTTACCCAAGTGAATGTTAATGCTGGGAAAACGGATATCATGAGCATGTCTGAGATGGGTTACTTTAGGAGTCAATTGAGCACCGAGCTGTTGATCAGGCAATTTTGGAGTTGGTGTGTGATCAGAAGAGCAAATCGAAGACTTTGCTGTAGAGGAGCATTGGGGAATAGTGATCTTAATATATTGAATATTACATGACGAGTGAATACAAACAGTTTTTTTATATATTACGGGCACATACCTGAGTCGTGCAAGCCACTAAGATACGAGAATAAACTTGGCTTTAGTGAATTTGAAATGTACATGAACGTGACTTAATGAAAGACAGGAAATGTCTGCTTTTTACAGAAACATTGTAAGGTCTACAATGTACATATATACCTCCAAGGCATAAATCGCAAAAGTGAAAGGTGACTCAATGATGGTGAACAAAAGAAGTTAAGAATTGCATTAGATCGATGGAAGTGCGTTAGAGATGGGTCATCTATTGTGGATTCATTGAAATTTTGGCTGCAACAAAAGGGGGCTGATAAACTGATAAGTAAATTATAAAGAGAGCAGCAATACAAACTAACCAGAAACAAAAAGACTGACGAAAAACCTCTGAATATTTGAAAGGAAAATAAAAGCAAGGTCAAATGTGGAAGAGTGAATGTGTGGACAGGATAATTTATTGTGGAGAACAGAAAAATGATCGGGAAACTAACCAGTTACTTTATATCTGTCTTCATGGAGGAAGGTCCAGAAAATCTCCTGGGAATACCAAGTGACCATGGGACTTGTGTAACTAAAGACTAACATCATTCATATCAGTGACAAGGTACAGTTTGAAAACTGGCCTTGAGTATTGATATTGATAAGTCTGACAGACCAAATGTACTTCATACGAGAATTTCAGAGAAAGCAGAAATAGACATAATAATTGCATTGGGAATCACTGTATCTTTACATATTCAATTTGGAAGGTTATAAATGCATTCTAAGGATTTACAAAGTGAAGAAGAGGGAGACCAATAAACGTATTGCTCACAGTGGGGAATCTGTCGGAATTTATTATAAAGAATGTGATATTGGACACTTGGAATGTTATAGCAAACGTCGAGAGAATGATGCTAGATTTCTGAAAGGGAAGGCAACATTTACAAAACGTTTGCTTGAAATGTCCCTTGTCGATCTAAATAATGGATAACAAGTGGATGTGGTATAGTTGGATATCAGGAGGATTTTTAAAGAATTCATACAGTAACTTAGCCCTACAACAATAAAGTAAATTGTATTGGGAAGAACATACACAAACTGGGGAAGGTAAAACTTCAGTTTGCTTTGTTTGAAGGGAATCAGAATATAGGCGATGAAAGGCTCTGTGCTCTCTCTCCATGGATGATGTCTGAGTCACTGTGATCTCCAGCATGTGTTGGTTTCAGTACAGATCCCAGCATGTGTAACACACTCTCACCACAACCGCCCCCCTCCACATTCACATCGACATCATTTCTAAATACCACAAATAATAAGGGACACAGCACTGGTCCCTGTGATACGCAAGGGAGACTGGTCACCAATCACACAAACAGCTTTCTATCATTACTCTCTGTCTCCTGCCAGAGCACAGAGATTATCCAGGTGGTTGACAGTGAGGAGAAAGGTTTTATGTTACAGGAAGATACAGATGGGCGGAGCAATAGCAGGTAGAATAACTATGAGGTGATGCACTTTGGAAGAATTAACCAGACAGGGGAGGACTCAATGAATGGCAGCACACTAGGAAGCTCAGAGTGTGCTTCTCCACACATCCCTGAATGTCACTAGATAGAGTAATAGGTTAGTTCAGAAGTCACACGCGACTGTCGGCATATCCTTTAATCATTCAGACATAGATTATAACAGTTACACAAAACTTTGATTCGGCCACAGATGGAATACTGTGAACCGTTCTGGGAACCTCATTACAGGAAGGATGTGATTGCACTGGAGGGGGTGCAGATGAGATTCACCAGGATGTTCCCTGTGATGGAGCATATCAGCTATGGAGAGAGGCTGGATAAGATTGGGTTGTTTACACTGGAACAGAGAAGGCTGAGGGGGACTTGATTCAGAAGGGTAAGATTACGAGGTGCATGGACAGGGTGGTGATTCAGCAGCTGCTCCTTTTAGTCAAAGGGACAAGAACAAGAGAGCACACTTTTAAAGTGAAGGGGTTGAGGTTTAGACAAGATATGAGGATTTTTTTCACCCAGAGGGTATTGGAGTCAGGATTAAACTTCCGGAGAAGATAGTTGTGATGGGTAATCGCACAACCATTAAACGTGCTTGAAATATCATAACATTTATGGTTACAGATCTCATGTAAGAAATTGGGACAAATGTAGATCATACTGCGTTTCTGACCGTACAGAGTATATGCTTCTGTGATTTTTTGATTATGGACGGTGAAAGCAGTTAAGAAGATAAGTGGTGCGTTGACCATCATTTCAGGGGGAGTTGAGTACAGGAGTAAGGACGTCTTACTGCAGCTGTACAGGGCCTTGGTGAGACCCAATCTCAAATATTGTGCAGAATTGTGTGCAGGTTTAGTATCGTTACCTAATATATGACAAATCTGGCATTGAGGGAGAGCAGTGAAGGATGACCAGACAGATTCCTGGGATGACAGGCTTGTTGTGGGATCAGAGTTTGTGGTGACTGGATCTGTATTCCATGAGCTGTAGGAAAATGAGTGAAATATATAAAACTCTGATGGGGGAGACAGTATGGAAGCAGGGATGATGATTCCCCAGTCTGTGGTGTCTAAAACAAGGGTCCACAGTATTAGGTACAGGCAGGCCACTCTGTCTTGAGATGAGAATAAATGTCTGCTCTCAGAGACTGGTGAATCTGGGGAATTCGCTCCCAGATCAGGCTGTGGAAGACAGGGCACTGAATATAAATAATGATTGTTAGACATGAAGGGGATGGGAAAGGAGCAGGAATATGGTGTGGAAATAGAGGATCAGCGATCATTACAGGTTGTTCTCTGATAACGTGGCAGCTGTGTTCCTGTGGAACACTATTATAGAAAGCGGTGCAATATAAATAATAAGGGCTATGGGAAAAAGAGAATAAGGGGCGAAGACCCAATAATGTCAGGAAAAATCAAAACATAAAAATTAGTCAGCCTAACACAAACAACAGCACAGTCTATGTAAATCTTTAAACCATATATTGTAATGTAATAGTGCTGTAAATGTAACACTTCCACACAACCGTTACTGACGACAGCACTCTACCTTTCACCAAGTTCTTCACCAGAAAGCACGCGATCGGACTGACCACATGACGCTACTGCGGGATTCCAGTTACAATAGATTCCCGACAGTAAGGAAAGATGCCCTTCAACAAAACAAGTCCATACCACCCAGACCAATTCCTCAACCTGTATTTACCCCTGACTAACAAACCTAGCACAATGACCAATTCACCTGACCAGCACATCTTTGGACTGTGGGAGGAAACTGGAGCATCTGGAGGAAACCCATGGAGACATAGGGAGGATGTGCAATCTCCACGCATAAATTAACTCAATGTGGAAATTGCATCCGGGTCCATGGTGCTAACCACTGAGCCACTCTCTCATCCCAAGATTTCTCCCCAAGATTCTTTCTCTGGTTTGAAAGAAGTTCCTTCGAGATGTCGACTACAATTCCCAGTTCTGGATTTCGATTTGCTCGCTGAGCTGGAAGGTTCATACATCCATAATCTCAACCTGAACTACAAATCTTCTCAAACCTCGCTAACATTTCCCAGTCTCAGGCTCAGTTGCAAAATGTGCAGAGCGGATTATATTCCTGGTTTAGCTGAACACATTGAGGGTGCATTTTGCAGGCAGAGGACCGTGAGGTTGGGTTTTGCTGTTCAGCTGGTGCCGGGGATTGAATGATGTCACCGTGAACGGGAGCTCCCTTTTTAAAGAAGAGTGCACAATTCATGAATCGTGTTGCAGCCAAATCGTGGTTAATAAGCACACATTATTGGAGAACTGCTTGTATATTGAATGGAGGAGCAAAATTAATGGGCCGAGGGGACGACACCAGTTTTTATTTTATATGTCCCGATGTTTAAACATACTAAGGGAGATGAATCTTGTGTGGGGAAAACTGCATTGAGGAGATTTTCTCTATGAACTAAAATGGAGAAGGCTCAATGTGTTTAAAGACCTCCGCCTTTCCCGCTGTTTCTGTGCAGTCTGTGGGAAAGCTCTGTAAATGTTGTCACAAGCCCTCAGATGTTAGGAAGGAGATCTCTGCATGGTGATAGGACTGTGTTTCCAATTCCCTTTTCCAATGCCGAGACTGGTGCTCTGTCCGGGTTTATCCTTAAAGACCTCGGAGCAGTTTGATACAATTGAGTGTCTTGCTTGGCTGTTTCCGAGAGCATTGAAGAGTTATCACATGGCTGTTCTGTCTGCAGTCACTTTTAGTCCAGACCATTAAAACAGGGGAGATTCACTTCTTGAAAGTACATTGAGGAAGCAAATTGGTATTTACAATCGACATTGGCTTCAACGTCACTATTACTGATGCCAGATTTTACATCTTGATATTTCATTAATTATTGTTAACTTCCACCAGCTGCCAGAGCATTAGCCTGGTCTGGATTAGTAATCCAGTGCCATTTCCACAACAGCACCATCTCCACCTATCGGAAAGCACACTGAGCAGGTTATTTCTGTGCTGCTTGCCAGCTCTGTCAAAAAGAACTCCCACCAATGTGACTATCGTGATGGGGTTGAGGGCATAGCAAATGGTCAGACTGTAGTCATTCCCCTGATATGGGACTGAGTATGTGGCTGTGCAGGACATTGATTAGATTAGATTACTTACAGTGTGGAAACAGGCCCTTCAGCCCAACAAGTCCACACCGACCCGCCGAAGCGCAACCCACCCATACCCCTACATTTACCCCTTTTAGCCTAACACTACGGGCAATTTAGCATGGCCAATTCACCTAACCCGCACATCTTTGTGACTGTGGGAGGAAACCGGAGCACCCGGAGGAAACCCACGCAGACACGGGGAGAATGTGCAAACTCCACACAGTCAGTCGCCTGAGTCGGGAATTGAACCCGGGTCTCTGGCGCTGTGAAGGCAGCAGTGCTAACCACTGCACCACCGTGCCGCCCACATTGGTTAGGCCACTGTTGGAATATGGTGTGCAATTTTGGTCTCCTTCCTTTTGGAAAGATTTTGTGAAACTTGAAAGGGTTCAGAAAAGATTTACAAGCAGGTTGCCAGTGTTAGAGGACTTGAGCTACAGGGAGAGGCTGAATAGCCTGGGGCTGTTTTCCCTGGAGTGTCAGAAGCTGAGGGGTGTCCTTATAGAGGTTTACAAAATTATGAGGGGCATGGATAGGATAAATGGACAAAGTGATTTCCCTGGGGTCGGGAAGTCCAGAACTAGAGGGCATAGGTTTAGGGTGAGAGAGTAAAAACAAGGACGCAGATGCTGGAAACCAGAGTCTAGATTAGAGTGGTGCTGAAAAAACACATCAGTTCAGGCAGCATCCGAGGAGCAGTAAAATCGACGTTTCGAACTCAGCACCGCCTTCCTAACCTGCAATCTTCTTCCTGACCTCTCCGCCCCCACCCCACTCTGACCTATCACCCTCACCTTAATCTCCGTCCACCTATCGCATTCCAACGCCCCTCCCCCAAGTCCCTCCTCCCTACCTTTTATCTTAGCCTGCTGGACACACTTTCCTCATTCCTGAAGAAGGGCTTTTGCCCGAAACGTCGATTCTCCTGTTCCCTGGATGCTGCCTGACCTGCTGCGCTGTTCCAGCAACACATTTTCATTTTAGTCCCTTGCACAGGTGTGGAGGGGGAGGGGGTAGGAAACAGAGAAAAGAGGGTGTAAGAACAGATGAACAGGTTTTTAGCAGTGGTGAACGAGAAGATGATGTAAAATTACTTTAAATTAAGATGTGACTGGGGAAAAGGGGTTCCCTCTATTGAGTGAAAGAGAATGAAGAAACAACCACACAAGGTCATAGGGAGGCCAGAAGGGAGAATGTTGAACATGTGGTATTATACGGATCTGGCCAGAGATATATTTTCACTGTGGAGATCATCACCACCACCAGAAAAAGGAACGCAGGTGCTTGACGTTTTATTGGCACTAGTAAGATTTTCATGCTGCCTTTGTATTGTAACATATAGACAAACAAATAACAGAATGACGTTTGTGCTGAGTGCTGTTTACCAGTCGCTTTTAATATTGTTTTAAATATGCAGCGCTTATTTTAAAATGCTTGTTCTAGAAGTTAGTATCAGATAGGGTTTAGGAGGTTAAGGGGTGACATTGTAGAAATTTATAAAATCATGGGAGGCATGGGTAAGATGAAAAGCCAAGAACTTTTCCAAAGGACAGGAAAATGTAATCATAGAGTGCATAGATTTAAGAGGGAAGATTTAAAAGTGAGGAAGAGCGAACTTCTTTTACACAGAGAGTGATGTTTATGAAATGAGCTGCCAGAGGAAGACTGGCAGATGCAAGTATAGCTCCAATATTTAAAAGACATTTGGACAAACATATGAATGGAAACCTTTTTGAGGCATTTGAGCCAAATGCAAGCAGATGGGGCTAGCTTATATTGGAAAACCTGGCCGGCATGGACAAGTTGGACCAAAAATTGTGTTTGTGCACGATATAAGTGTATGAATATAGAAAGCAAACAAAAGGAAAGAAAAGATGTGATGAAAACAAATTGGCAACAAATATCAAAACAAGCAGCACGAGCTTTTCCATTTATATAAGAATAGTTCAAGAGGTGTGTGTGATCTTTGGTAGAAAGAAAGTCAGGAAAGTTTATTGAGGACATTTGGAGGGTGTGACTGGGGAACTGGCTACAGGGAACAGACAGATCATTTCCACCAGTATTTTACATCGTTCCTCACAGGTGAAGGTGCTGTAAATATTTCAATGATGTAAACAACATGGTAATAGGAGGTACGTTCTTGAACTGTCTCTAACAAAAGGAGCAAGTCATTTCTCAAACAGATAAGACCAAGGGTAAACAGATCATAAGCAATTCATAGCTGGTTTTGTAAGAAATGGTCACAGACAGGCTGGTGGCTCTGTGTGAAATATTCCATAACTCACTGGATTAAAGGAGTGTTCCAGTGAAACTGGCGACCATCCAATGTGGCGCCTGGCTGCAAGAAAGGAGCGAGACTGAAAACAGGAACCGTTAAGCCTCAACGTTATTGCTGGGAATCTGTGAGAGTCTGTTATGAAGGAAGGAACTTGAGGACATTTAGAAAAGCTTCACACAGAGTCAGCATGGTCTTGTTAAAGGCGAAGTATATTTTGTCTGTAAAATCATGCAAAGCTTTTCTGGAGATCCATGAGAATGCATCAAGAGGCCTTGATGAATGGTGGACTGATAGACATGAGGCTTTCCAGAGATTTTCCACAAAATAAAGGATCTTACACAAGACAGAAGCTCATACTATGACGGATAATGCATTAGCATTGGATGACAATTGGTAAACACTTAGAAATCGGAGAGTCAGGATTCATCGATCTTTATGAAAAAATGTATCGACTGGAGTACCAGAAATATCAGACTGATGGCAAGAGCTGCTTACAATCTATACTGATAGCCTGACGGCGGGAGCTGAGTGCAATATACATCCGAGTTTGTGGATGACACTGAGAACAAAAAGGCAGGCTGTCATTTAATCGAAAGGACGCCCAAAAAAGGAGCAGTACAAAGGATTGGAATGTTCATCTGTATGAAACATAACGTCAGCATGCTGATGTAGAAATGTTCGTTTATTAGACTGGTTCCTGGAATGAAAGTGTTGATTTATTGAATACATCAAAAATGCTGAGGCCATTATTCATTGTGGTTTAAATGAATGAGGGTGGCATTACTGAAATGGACAAAATACAGAGGGGGCTTGACAAAGTAAATGTTGAGAATGTGGTTCCACACCTGGGCAGAGTGTCTCACTCCGGGGCATAGATACAGAATAAGGAATATCGATTTCAAACTGAGATGCAAAGAATTGTCTGGAATGGGTGGAATTCGCTAACCCAGAGAGTTGTGGAGGCTGGGTCACTGATTGTATTTACAGACGGTGTGGATTGGTTTCTGACATATCAGCGAGTTGAGGGATACAAGGGGTTAGCAGGAAAGTGGAGTTGAGCCCTGGAGTAGATCAGCCATGCTCTTATTGAATGACAGTGCAAGTTTGAGGCGCCGAATAGCCAGTCTCAGTTACTGTTTCTTACGTTCTTATTTATGCTTTTGGTAAATAACTGGTTATTTTCCTGGAAGTCATGATGTAAAATGTTAAATCAGGGAGAACAGAGGATTTGTCAGAGTTGACCTTATGTGGGGTATGGGGGCTGTATTCACAGCGAAGCTGGGTGTCTAAGACGACCTACACCTGGTGCAGAAGTCAAAGAGAGGGGAAGCCTGGAAAGAGGGATTTGGTGGGGGTCACTTCCTGACCCAGCCTAGATTTTCCAAGTGCATTTTAACCATCGGACTGGCCTCGATCTGCTCCTGTACTGCAGGACCAAAGGGCTGGATGGAACATCAGAACATAGCGCTGACGGACACGAGGGGGTCATTCAAACCTTTGACACTATTCCACCAGTCAATAAGGTCATGGCTCATCTCATTGTGTTCCCAGCTGCACTTTTCTCTCATTGCAACATTATCCCTGATTCACCTGACTATGAAAATACAGTCAAAGTCAGCCTCGATTTAATGTAAAGATTCAGCCATCCCAAACTTCTGCGAAAGAGAATTCCCACTTGAATGAATTCACACTTTGTGAGTTTCTCTTCACTCCGGTTCTGACTGGGGTTGGAGGGTGTCACTGTTTCCTTCTCTCGTTTCACTCCTCCACTCCTCGCAACATATTTTAAATGAAACCAGATATGGCAGATGGTAAAGATCTAAGCCTGGATCAGGATCAGTTATCAGAATAAGTCAGTTAGATTTCTTCAATCAGCTGCAAGTAATTAATAGAACCAACTGAGGAGTATGATGGATATGTGGCTAGCACTGCTGCCTCACATCACCAAGGAGCAGGGTTCAATTCCAACCTCAGGTGACCCTCTATGTGGAGTTTGAACATTCTCCATGTATCTGTGTGGGTTCCCCCCCATGCTCCAGTTTCCTCCCAGAGTATAAAGATGTGCAGCCTAGAGTGGATTGACCATGCTAGTTTGCCCATTGTTGAAAGAGCGCCCCCTTCATGGTCAGCTCTGTCAGTGTGAGGAATTGAACCTGCGCTGCTGGCCTCCCTGTGCCTCACAAACCAGCCGTCAAGCCAACTGAGTAGGAGATTGTGTAACTGTTACAGACAGAAACAGTCACAGAAAAAGGGCAAAAGGAAAGTTCATAACAAGGAAAGTGGTACTATTCAGATAACGGTCAAGAAAACGGCTGAGGATAAAAGGTTAACTGCTCAAATTGTATTTCATAACCGTCCTGAAGAAGGGCTTATGCCCGAAACTTGGATTCTCCTGCTCCTCGGATGCTGCCTGGCCTGCTGTGTTTTACCAGCATCACATTTTTCAACGCTGGTCTCCAGCATCTGCAGTCCTCATTTTCTCCAAGTGTTTAGAAGCTATGTTTAGCTGAATACAATAAAGTGAGACAAAGTGAAATAACCAGAAAACTAATTATGATTGGATATAGAATATGAGCATATGTAGAGAGAGAGAGAGAGAGAGAGAGAGAGAGTGAGATGTAGAGAGATGAAAAATCGTCGTGTTAGTTCCCCTTATCTGCCATGCGCGGGTCAACTGTGCAGTGTCGCTCCGAACTGAGAAAGTTCAACAGTGTGATCGTTGACCATTGCAAAATGGCACCAATGCCAGTGATCACGGAACATCCAGGGGCATCAGTCCGATGGTGAGTACCTCCAGCCATGATGGGTTGAAGAATCGGGCTGGCATTGAATGAGATGAACACTATGACATTGGGTGGTTAGTTAGTGAGGTGAGCTCGATAAGATAGAACCAGGAAACTAGATCAGCCTCGTACAGACAATCCCTTTGTCACACTCAATGAAAATGGCGCTGAGATTATTTATTGTTAGATTCAGACCAATGTATTGAAGGCTTTGCTGACCCCACACCCAGTTTCATGGTTGCAGAACAAATGTTCATCCAAAACACTCCATCATCTGTACTTACACCAATTTCCCCTTCACCTATCATTCCTGGGAATACTGGCTCATGCTGCAGAATGCAGTCAAACTGTCTTCATTTCAGCATTCTCAAACCTGTGACCTTACATGAAATTCTCTCTCAATCTCCCTTCCACTTCTTTCCCAAAATCCTTTTGATTGTTGGTAATTAAACTGACTTCCCCGCCATCTCTCTCTGGCAGGGACTGGAAAATACCGTCTAGAGAATGAGGACTCTGAATTAGAGTGATAATGCAACTAGACGGCCACTTCAGAGGCATGGGCTGTGACTCCAAGGTAGTGTTTAAAATCCTACCACAGCCGTTGTCAGAGATTAAATTCGAATGACAAAAATTGGAATGAAACCTAATTTCACTCATGGAAACCAGAAACTATCAGGATTTATTCTTATTATTTCACTGATATTCTTTGGTAAAGGAACGTAACATTATTGCCCAGTCTGTACTCAGTGTGACTTCAGACCAACAACAGAATTGTTGTCTCCATTTTCTCTTGACAAATGGCCGCGTGATCAAGGACAATTACTGATGGACAACAAATGCTGCCCTTGCCCGTGATGCTGGCATCCCGTGAAACAACAACATTCAAGTTGAAATAAACCAAGGAATGGTGGGTGCGAGAGATCGAAAATAAAATTCTCCAGCATCTGCAAGTGTTGGAGAATCTCAGCATGTATAGCAGCCTCTGTCAGGAGCAACCCAGATAACAGTTTGAGTCCAGTAACCCTGTTGCACAACTGAATGCAAACTGAGAAATAATATTATTTATCCTGGAAACAGGGATGGTTGGTTTGGAGAGTGAGGTGGGGGGCATTTTTAAATAGAATGGATGGAGAAATGGCCAAAAAGAGAGGAAAAGAAATGAAAAGTGATCAGATGGATTGCTGTTGATAAACTAAAAGGAAAACAAAATGGCAAGTTATTCTCACATTTCCCCATTTCCCATATTCTTGAATATCACGTCCGTTTAGATATGTCCCTGTTTATAGCGAGTTAGGTTCCCTCTGTCTCTCTTCTCTGAGTGTCATGATCAAATCCATTGGCAATATTGGTGCTGCCCTTATAGTTGCTGAGATACAGAGAAACGTAATGTTACATTGTCAACTACGTCTTTGAGGAGAGAAACTGTTACTGTGGGACTGTGCAGAGATGCAACAGCTTTCTCAGCCAGGTAGAGAAACTCAGAAGTGGAAATAGTTTTCAACACTGAACCCGTGCACCATGTGTGTGGGGAATTGATTTGTTCCTGTCATTGTAAAATCAGTTGAGGTTCTGTGGATACTTATCTCGGGTTTGTATTGCTAGCTGGTGGGTCTGGTGACCGACTCTATTAATTGCATTTACAGAGTGTCTGAGTCCATGGTAAACAAATGGAGATGAGACTCCACAGAAGGGAAGCTCTATAAATAGGGAGGCGTACAGTGCACTATCCTCCCTGGGATTCCCGGGGACATTTGTCTAAGCTGGACCAGGTGTCAGGTATGAAACCAGTTTATTTCAAAATTGAGGTGGTCACTGTGCAGCCTCAAATCAGGGACAGGACTGTGCTGATGCTCACCATGAATTAAACTGGATTAATTCTGGAACTTTCCAGGCAGGAGTGAGTAACATATCCATCATCACAGGAGTGCAGTCCTTCACTGTCTGACAGAACCCATCTGTCTGCTGAGAGCAATATATTGTGTCCATCTCCCTGAGGAAGGTACAGAAAAAACTTCCTGATGTACAAGGGAACAGAGTGACCGGTAAAAATGGGGAATTAATGAAAGGTACGTCTTTCAAAATCTCATTGAATTTAAGGTTGGTATATTGCTGCATCTGATGAGCTACATCCCAGAGTATTGAGGAGTGGCAGTAGAGCGAGTGAAAGAATTACTGATTATTCATCAAAGCTGGTTAGATTCTGGAAAGGATGCTCCAGACTGGAAAGCAGCGATTGCAAACCTAAATATTTAAAACAGGACGGAGAGAGCAAACACAAACTAAACAGTGGTTAGCTTGATGTAAGCTGTGAGAAAAACATTGGAAACTTTCGTGAGGAATGTGACAACTAGACACTTGGAAAATAATGACATGATTCGGTAGAGTCAATCTAGATTCAGGAAGGGGAAATGATCTAGATCTATGATAAAGCTGCTGGATTTTGTGGAGGTTGCCCGTTGTAACATTGACAATTGAGAACCAGTGGGAATGAAGTATTTGAATTTTCAGCAGACGTTTAACATGGTTGAATACAGGTGAGTAGAGATTGTTAGAGTCCATGGGTAGGTAGGGGTGGAATACACCGAATGTATTAAAAGTGGGATAATCGAGAGAATAAAGAGAATAATATAATTATCTGGAGTGAAGGCTTTGGGGTATCAGAAGAATCAGTGTTTGGGCAATAGCTCTTCGCAAGATATAAAATATTTCGGATATGAACAACAAATATCATATTTCCCGTTTATGTCCATTAAATAGTGAGAGGTTGGGAAGTGCTGTTGTTGAAACAGACCTGGAAGTGCTTGGTCATAAGTCACAAACAGAATATTTACGCAGCAGGAAGTAAATGATATGTGGCTCTTCATGCAAAATGATTAAAGTACCAGACTAAATTTATCTTTCCCAATGATAGTGTTTTGTTGAGAGACTGTTAGGTGTATTGTGTACAGGTTGAATCAACTTTATAAAGAATGATCTCGTCAGCGATTCAGTCCAAAGGGGTTTCACTAGACTAAACCCTGGCATGATGTTACCATGAGGAGAAAGTGAAGAAACTTGTGCTTTATAAAGTGTGTTAAGGTGTTTGTGAGTTTATATTAAAAAAACTGCTGAAGCACATCGAGTGTTGAAGATACAAAATTGCCTCATTAAATCAATTAAAGGTATGCCCAGGCAAATTCACATTTCCTATGTATTGGTGTGCAAATATATCCAATGTACGTATATTGGCTGGTGCCTGTTCTAGTCGAGGAGAGATCTGCACGGTAACAGCATGTAGATTGTGGTTTTTGAGGGTGGTGGTGGTGGGAGGTCCAGCCAGTTATTGTATTGAAAACTGAAAACACAGCAGAATCATCTAGCCTGAGATAAGAAAACATGCATCATTCTCCCTCAGTACTAACTTCACGAGAGCAATGGGTGATGGGAGATGTGATCAATAGCCAACGGTGCTAGCATTCAATCCAGTCCAGTAGTTTTGTGAACTGAAGGAACCATACTGAAAGGGGTTAAATGGAACTGTTTGTTCAGTGACTGTAAGTGATGCCAGTCTCCATGGATCCTAGTTGTGTCACTGGATGTTTTCCGTCTCCTATTAGTAAGGAGCCTCTTGCAATGGTTTATGCCATTGTAGCAGCAGATGCATCAACTCCAACGCTCAAAGGGATCAGAAGCTGCAGAGACAGAAAAAGGAGATTTAAACATCTGAGAATAGTCTGGAATGATCCATTAATGGATCAGAATCTGAGAACATTAGACTGGAATGCTGCAACAATGGACAGGAGTTTATCCTCGGGTCTTTTATATTTTTCCTGGTCTTGGTCAACATTACCATGTCGGATATGGGGTGCACTGATGATTATCCAGGCGGGTTACTATCCTATCCTCGCTATTGTTAGTATTCCTGGTAAGTTTCTTCATCTCCATCCATTTATGAACCTCTTCAACCATGGCGAACTTCGCTGTTATTTCTGTTATCTATATTTGACAAAGACGGAAACTATTGTCTTCAGTTTCAAATGCAAATTCCATTGGTTCCCCACAAATTTCAGAACCGCCCACACCCCCGCCCTCACAAGCATCGGAGAACGAGACTGTTCACAATACCGAATTTAAATAAATGAAATTCATTTATGTTTCGTTATTCTATCCATCACAAAACCTATCCACTACCAGCTCGATTATATGCCCAGTCACCATCTTGGCTTCATCTGACGCTTAATAAACCATTATCTAAGCTTTGGTAAAATTCAGACGTTATGGTTCCACCTCTCCTCTAAGCACTCTTTCAGTTGCAAATATTTCGATCACAACTTTGTTCTTGTCTCTAAAATAACATAATGACACGAACAGTCTCTCAGAGCAGTAATGTCGGAAGGAATGTAATTCAGATGCGCAGGTTATTACACAGAAAGACACTGTTCCACATCCTACCACAGACGATGTCAGAAAGTAAATACAAAAGACAGGAATTGGAAATAACAACCATAACATTTCCAGGATTTTGTCTATATGTTTATCTATTTCACTGATGTCCTTTGGTAAATAGATCTTGTGTTATTATCTGGTCTGGCTTAAGATTGATGTGAGACCCACAGCAATGTGCTTGGTTCTGTACTGCCTGAAAGAATGACCTCGCAGTAAATGACACTTGGTTAGGTCAACAAATGCTGCCCCTGTCAGCGATGCAGACATTCCAAGTAATAACAAAATTGAAGGTTAAATAAAGCAAAGAATGATGCAACAGATCAGAAACAATAACGAATGAGAAAGTGCAAGACAAACTGAGCAGGTGTGGCAGCCCATCTGCCACAGCGGGTCGAGAGAAAAATAGAATTGGCAATTCGATTCTAATGACTGTACATCAGAACTGAACACAGTTGGGAAATAGCGTGATTGATGTTGGTGACACCGACATCTGTTATAAAGGGGAAAAGGACTGAGTTGAATAAATGGAGAAAGAGAGAGATAGAGAGAAAGAAGCAAACAAAGGGATTGTTGATGATCAGCTGGGATGGAAATAAAAAATGAAATTAAACCTTACTTATGTTTCTCCTGTTCCCATATTACTGATAAATATGACCATGTAAGGTATATGTCAAAGTTCCTGTTTAAAGTTATTTATGTCTGTTTTTCTCTCTTCCCTGAGTGGGATCATGTTCTTTTATTCATGAATGGGATGCTGGGCCAACATTTAATTCCCTTTCCTCATTGTCCTTGAGAAGGTTTTGGTGAGCTGCCTTCCTGACCCACTGCAGTCTGTGGGCTGTTAGTAGTCAGTGCTGAAGTCCATGCGGTTTCTTTTCTTTGAGGCTTTGAAGTGACTGATATAACTGAGTGGATGGATTAGCTATTTCAAACTGCAACTGAGAGTTAACCACATTGCTGTGGGTCTGGAATTACGTGTAAGCCCGACCAGCTGAAGATGGTAGATTTCCTTTCCTGAAGGGCATGAGGGTACCAGGTAGGACAATCGACAATGGTTTCATTGTTTCATTTGATTCTTAATTCCTGATATTTTATTGAATTCAATTCCCAACATTTGCCTTTGTGGGATTCGGATCCGGTGTCTGGGTCATTACCTGATTCCCTGGATTAATATTCGGAGACAATACAGCTAGATCATCGCCTCCTCAGTATCTCCCATCAACTCCAATGGCAACAGTGATGTTGTTGTTGGTGTGACTTTGCTTCATAAATAAATGATTGGCAAAAAATGCCATCCTTCGCATTTTGTATTTATGAGAAGGCGAGATGATGGGAAGTCCTCTTGGTGAAAAGGAGCTGGATATCCTTGATCATGGGGCACTAACAGAATTCATACAGAGCAGTTGGGTACTGGCAGGTGGGACTAGATTGGGTTGGGATATCAGGTCGGCATGGACGGGTTGGACCGAAGGATCTGTTTCCATGCTGTGCATCTCTATGACTCTATGACTCAGCAAGTAATCAGCACAATAAATGAGTAGGTGCGTTCATTACAAATGATTAAAGTATGAGTGAAGACACCGTCCTGCAGTTGTGGAGTGTACTTGAGACAGAATTTTCTTTCATTTATAATCAATGATCTCCTTGGTACAGAGAGACGGTGTGATGGAGTTTCACCAGACTAATCCCTGCGGTGATGATACCATGAGGAGAGTTTGAAAGAAATGAGTGTTTAATCTGTAACGATACAAAAAGAATGAAACGTGATTGCATTAACACTGGAGTGTTATGAATCAACACTCATTATTTCCAAAACAAAATACGGATAGCATTGGATAGAACATGTTTTACATGATACGTGCCTTCACATTTGGACAAATGTATAGATAGGAAAGGTTTAGAAGGATATGGACCAAGCGCAGGGAAATGGGGTTTGCATGGATGGACATTTTGATCAGCATGAACCTGTTTGTGATAATGGGCCTGTCTCTGTGCTGTGGGATTCTATGACTCGATTAAAGTTTAAGAGATATATTGAGCCCCCATGTTGGTTGAGAGAGAGCTCCAGGTTCTGAATGAAGTCTCACCGTCTGGATGTACAGTTGGTATGTGACCCTGTATTGAACGTCATGTTGTTCACAAATCTGTCATCAGATAGTATGAGCCATTCCCAACAGCTCTTACCTCCACACAGAACACTAGCCTGTCTTCTCTGACTTCGTTTTTGCTAAAAGCTGTTCATTGGCTCAAGTAGACTCTGTCCTTGATGTTTTTCAGAGGGTCAATAAAACGGGGTCAGGCTGCGATCAGTCTGGTTTGGTGCAGACACGAAAGAGATTTTCAGAGGCCTTTTATTTATATATAAACAGATGAAACTACATGGCAAAGTTGTCATGCTTTCGAAGTAACATGTATAATGAACTGGGAATGGTCAGCTCTTTTCGCTGAGCTAGCTGAGTTGAGCTGAGCTGAGCAGTTTTCAGTTAAGTCTTGAACTGGGAAGTTCAACTGGGAGGTGTGTGGAAACTCTCTCTCTTTTCTGCCCTTCAGCTTCAACCTGGAAGCATGCATTCCATTATAACGTTTTTTCAAGGAAGTTTGATTATTGGGACTATTGTGTGTATTTGGAATAGCATAATTAAGTCTAGCTGGATAGGTTGAATTCTGTAGGTGTTCTTTATTCTGTTCATTGTGTTTCATTGTGTAACTTTGTGAATAACGTTTTTGTCTGATTTAAAAACATCCTAGCTAAAGTACTCCCGGTAATTTTCATTGGATAATGAACAAAACAAACTGCAAAGTTATGCTCAGGGCTGCTTGCTTAAGAATGATTTGAGTGGTCTAGCCTTGTCCATAACAGAGTGGGGACTCATTGCTGGATTTTCAACAGCGAGTGGGAGGTGCTAGTGTCTTTATTTCGGGTATTAGTTTGATTGGGTTGACAAAGCTTCGAATAGTAATGGCTATTTCAGTCGCCAAACGTTTCCTGGGTGGGCATGCAGTGACTTTGGAAATTTTACAAAAGTGAATAAGACCAACTTGCAAGAATTAGCTGAGAAGCTGGAATTGGAAGTGACTGCTTCTGTGAGGAACGGAGAGATAATTACAGCAGTAGCTCGTCAATTAAACTTACTGGAGAAACCATCAGAATCTACAGAGATGGCAAGAATTCAGTTGCAAATGAAACATCTTGAGTTAACGTCGAGAGGCAAGGAAAGGGCAGCCAAAATGAAACATTTGACATTCGATAAAATGCAGAAGGTGGTGGGGGTGTGGGGGTGTGGAAGAGAGCAGGAGAACAGAGAGTAAAAAAATTGGCAAAAGGGAGAGCAACAGGGGAGAGAGAAAGAGACAGCTTTTGAATAGCAAAAACTGACACTTGAAAAGGAAAGTCAGTGTAAAAGGCTGGAGATAACGGCTGAGGGTGCGCTTAGTTAGGAAGAGAGTGAGGATGAGCAAGCCCCTGGTAGTCAGAAGACCTTTGCATCTCATTTGAAAAGTTGGCTAAACAAATGTAGTGGCCAGCGGCATTGCGGGTTTTGTTGATCCAAACCAAATGTGTAGGTCGGACTGGTGAGGTACTCACATCCCTATCAGAGGAGGTATCTGGAAAAACGAGGAGGTTAAAAAAACATTTTGTCTGCATTGGCAACCTTCCAGGAATCTAATGAGTAATCCTGGTCAAACTACACTGAGTTTGTAAGGATCAAACAGACTAATTCCGATAGTTGGATATGAGCTTTAACATTCGAACAAAGCTATAATGCCCTTAGAGAGGTTAGTACTTGGAGGAATTCAAAAAAATCACTGCCTGAAGTAGTGCAAACTCAGGTGGAAGAGCAGAGAGTGTAAGCAGCAAGGTTAGCTGCTGAAATGGCTGATGATTATGAACTGGTCCATAAACTTGGTTTGGCTTCCAGAACCAGTTATGGTCTCTGAGGGACAGAAATTGGAGCAAAGAGATATCCTCACGTGCAAAGGGAAAGGTAGATCACAGCGTAGATCATAAGGATAATTTACCACAGTAATAAAGAAAACCTTGAGGGGGACAAAGAAGTTAAAATACTATGGTGTTTTCATTGTAATAAAGTGGGCCACACAAAATCACAGTGTTGGTGAGGTGGGAGATATAGGATAACTATGTAGGATAACTAGACAAGCCTGGAAGTTTTGTTGGACTCGTAACAAAAAGCGTAAGGGAAGTTAGGCTACTGCCTCAGAGTGTACAAGATGATCAGTGGACGTGCCAATTCTGCATAATAAACTTACATGAAAGGGTAAAGTTTATTCACATAGGACAGCAGTAATTGGTAAGGAGGTTCCAATATTAATTGACACAGCATCTTTTCAATCTGTAATGCTGAGGGGTGAGGCTTTATGCACTATTGAGAGACTATTACCAGAAAATATGCTGGTAACAGGAATTCATAGTGAGCCAAGAAGTGCTCAGTTATGTAAAGTGAGGCTGGAGAGTACAGAGAAGAGTGGAGAATGTGTGGTAGGAGTACTGGACCCCTAACTCTCAGCTCCCGGAATAAAATTTGTCCTTGCAAATAATATAGCTGATTCACTGGTAGGCGTGCTGCCTACTCTAGTTGAAAAGCCAGTGGAGATGCAGGCAACTGAAGACCTGGAAAATGTTTATCCAGGAAGTTCCCCGATTGCGTGATCAGAAAATCACAAATACACAGGTTTAAGCAGGCAAAAGGCACAGACAAGGAAGCTGACGTAGAGTTATCTGAACGTTTCTTTTTGATCTGATAAGTGGAACAGAGAAGGAGCAAGTAGGAAAACATGAACGTATTTTTAGCTCTGCTAAGTTGATTGAATTACAGTAGAAAGATGAGGAGTTAAAAAAGTTATCTCAAAAGATATTTAACAAGAAAGAAAATGAATGCATTCCTGTGTGTTATTACTTAATAAATGATGTTTTAATGCGGATATGGAGATCAGCACACACTGAAGCAGGTCAGACGTGGACAGAAATTCATCAAATTGTTTTGTCTGTTGAGTGTAGAAAGGAGGTGCTGCGAGTGACACATGAGCGACCACTTGGAGATCATTTCGGGGTGAGGACAATACAGGCTGAAATACAAAGCTATTTTCATTGGCCTGGACTACACAAAATTTGTAGTTGAATATTGCCAGACATCTCAAACATGTCACACAGGCAGTAATAAAACCTGCAACTTTAATACCGATTCCAGCATTTGAGGAACCTTTCCCAAGTGTTGATAGATTGTGTAGGTCCCCTATCTCAACCCAAAAGTGGGAATAAGTATTTATTAACAATAATGGATGTGTCGACTAGATTTCCAGAGGCAGACCCATTATGCAACATTACAGCTAAAAGTGTTGTAGAAAAAAAAGCTTATTTTTTAACTAGGTACGGACTACCAATACAGATTCAGACAGATCAAACCTCACATCTGAACTATTCAAGCAGGTGATGGATAACTTAGGAATAAAGCAATTCAAGTCTACCACGTAGTATTCGGAATCACAGTGAGCGTGAGCGAGATGGTATCAAACAGTGAAGAAAATGTTGAGGGTTTATGGTCAGGATTATCCAGATGAATGCGATAAGGAAATTCACAGACGCACGGAATGAATTGACCAAATCCAGACTATTTGAATTAATTTGTGGGCATGAAGTAAAAGGACCATTACTATTGGTTAACGAGAAATTAATAAATCAGAATTCAGAGACCACACATTTGAACGATGTGTCAAAATTTAGGAAACCCTTAAATAGAGCTGGAGAGTTGACTATACAGCATTTAAAAGTATTGCAGCGTACAATGAAACAGGAAGTGGATCAGAAATCACAACTTCGCAATTTTGCAATTGGGAATAAGGTATTCGTGTTACTTCCAGTAACAGTTGAATCTTTAGAAGCAAGTTTTAGTGTACCTTATCAAATTGGGAAGAACTTGAATGAGGTGAACGACTTGGTATGGACTCCAGACAGGATGAGATCTCACACAGTGTGTCATGTGAATATGCTCAAAAGGTATTTTGAAATGGAAGAAAAGCAAGAGGAGAAGGTATTAATGATTACATCACAGAGGGAAGAACCAAGTTCAGAGGATTCTGAATTGGACATTCCTCAAATCAAATTGAACAATGAGAAAGTTGTCAAAAATTGGGATAAACTATTGAGTTACCTTCCACAAGAAAAGCAAAATGACCTGAAAGAGTTATTACGATATCGTGGAGAGATATGCGGCAATAAACTGGGAAGTACGAACATAATTGCGCATGATGTAGACACAGGGTATTCTGTTCTGATTAGGCAACATCCTGAGAGGCATGGCTGTCCAAAATTGGCACAGGTTCAGAAGTAGATAGAGCGCACACTCCAAAATGTCATAATCGAAGTGAGTTACAGTGATTGGAGTTCACATATAATAATGGGACCAAAGCCAGATGGTACCCAATGGCCATGTGTGGACTATCACAAAGTCAATGCCGTTACAAAGACTGATGCATATCCAATTCCATATTTGGAGAATTGTGTCGAAAAAATGGGAGAAGTTATTTACATTTCTAAGTTGGATTTGCTGAGACGCTACTGGCAAGAACCTCTGCCAGAGACAGCGAAGGCAATTTCGGCTTGCATAACGCCAGATGGACTATATCATTTCAAAGTTGTGGCATTTGTTATGAAAAACGATCCAGCCACGTTTTAGGGACTGATAATAAGGTCATTTCCGGATTACCCAACTATGTGGTGTACATTGATGACCTGGTGGTTTTTAGTCACTCATGAACTGAACATTTACAGCATTTATCGGACTTGTTCAATTGACTTCAGAAGGTAGGCTTGGTGGTAAACCTAGCTAAAAGTGAATTTGAGAAAGCCCAAGTCACGTTCCTGTGTCACGTTATTGGACATGAACAAATGGCCCCATGAGATATGAAAATGAAAGTAGTTGGGGAATGTTTCACACCGTCGACAAAAAGAAATATGCAGTGCTTCGGTTCCTGGGATTGACTGGATTTTACTGAAAGTTTCTGCCAAACTTTAAGCAGTGTGGCTGCTCCACTCACCGAATTGACAAGGGCAAGAACTCTCAGTGCACAGAGGACTGTCAAAAGGCATTTTACAGCCTAAAGACTGTGTTAACCACTGCCCCCAGTATTAGCTACACTAGATTACATGAAACCTTTCAAGGTGGGTAACGTTGCCAGTGATGGGGGTGTCGGTCCGAGTTTGCTGCAGGAGGGTGATGAGGGAATAGAAAGACCCATCGGGTATTTTTCTGGGAAGTCGAACGTTCATCCACAGAAATGTTCAACGGTGGAGAAAGAGACTTTAAACTTGTTGTTGGCATTACACCAGAACAGTTGTTTATATCACCAGCAATGCAACTGAGACAATCGTATACACTGATCATGACACATTGACATTTGTCGAAAATATTAAGGACAAAAATATCAGATTGCTAAGATGGAGCTTGTTGTTGCAGCCATTCAATCTGACCATTGTGCATGTGGCAGGTCGTGAAAGCGTGGAAGCTGATGAGTTATTGAGACTCGAATTAGATATTGAGGTGTTCGATGGTGGGTGTACCACGGCCTGAATTTGCATAGGTTTGTGTTTGAATGTTTACAGTTAGTATAGTGTATCTGTCTGTATTGACACTACTAACTGGGTTTGAAGGGTTAAAAATGCAGCTATCTTTTAGCATCGATGGTTCTTTGTTAGGGAGAGGTGACATATCACAAAGAAAGTCCATTTTTTGTCTAAAAGCTGTTCCTTGGCTCAAGGAGACTCTGTCCTTGATTTTTTTTCAGAGGCATAATAAAACGGGGCCAAGCTCCGATCAGTCTGGTTTGGTACAGAGATGAAAAGGATTTTCAGAGGACTTTGGTTTACATGGAAACAGATGAGACTTCAGGCCAAAGTGGTCATGCTTTATAAGTGACCAGTATAATTAACAGACAGTGGTGAGCTATTTTTGCTGAACTAACTGAGCTTAGCAGTTTTCAGTTTAGTTTTGAACTGGGAAGTTCAACTGGGAGCTGTGTGGAAACTCTCTCTCTTTTCTGACCTTCAACTTCTACCTGGAAGTTTGTGTTCCATTTATACTGGTTTTTATTGGGAGTTTGCGCATTGTGACTATTGTATATATTCAGAATAGAATAATTAAGTCTAGCTGAATAGGTTGAATTCTGTCGTGATTCTTTATTCTGTTCTTTGAGTTTTCTTGTTTAATTTTATGAATAAAGTTTTTGTCTGTTTTAAAATCTAGTAGTCAACCTAGCTAAATTTCTCCGGGTAATTTTCATTGTGCACTTACCGAAACAAATTGCAAAGGTATGCTCTGGGCTGCCTGCTTAAAAATGTTTTGAGTGGTCTAGCCTAGTCCGTAATATCTCGGACATGGAAGGTGCTTCCTTGGGACTTGATACAAACCAATCACTTTCCCTCCTCATGGTCAGCAAACCACCTGAACAGAGCACGTGTGTACCATTAGCAATGGGGCCAGGAGGAACAACGTGGAGCAGTCTGTCTATGCCGTCTATGCCTCATTTGTCGTGTTGCAGCAACAATGACATATTTCAGTGTAACAGTTTGGAGGGGCTGTATGGCCTCTTCTGTTCATGTGTCGAGGGACTGAATGTCTTCCTCCTGGCCAGAGGGAAGGCACTCAAAGACTTCAGTGGGAAGCCCGTGGTCCCTGCCTACCAAGACGTTGTGCTGACGAGACTCGATCTTCCTGAGTTATAGGAGACAAACGAAAGCTGAAAAAGCACTGCAAGCCAAGCAGCATCATGAGCTGGGAAAGTCAACATTTCAGGTATAAATGTCCTTTAGAACTGGGCTGGTGGATAGGGGGAGCTGCAGATAAAGAGGGAAGGGGTAGTTGGGGTGGGGAGATCAGGGGGATGGTGAGTTATGGATATGTGGACACAAGTGGTGGGTGCAACCTGGTTGTGCGATGGGAGTGATGAATCCGGTTGCGAGCTGAAAGGAAGGATCGTTAGGTGGAATGGAAGACCTCCCAGTCACTTACTATTTCAATTCTCTTTCCCAATTCCTTTCCGTCATAGGCATTCTTGGCCTCCTCCATTGCCACAATGAACCAAACCATAATTTGGAGGAACAAGATCTCATCTGTCACCTGTGCAGCCTACACGCCGGGGACTGAACATTGAATTCTCCAATTTCAAATAACCTCCCTTCAAATCCCCCGACTCTCTTCCCAGGCTCTCTCCTCCCTTCCATTCCTCTGAGCAAGCTTTTGTCCAGCTACCAATTGGATTCAGCCCTCCCATCAACAACTCGCTGATACCCTTCATCTGTGATCACTTAACCCCCACCTCGCCAACGCAGCCTCCTCCTCCCTGACCCGCCACTTAATCTATAAAACCCCTTACTCCCACCACAGTCCTGACGAAGGGTTATATCCAAGGCGTTCACTTCTCAACGTCTTGATGCTGCCTTGCTCAATCTGCTCTTCCAGCTTTCTGCGTGTGTACTTTGGATTCCAACACGTATTATTTTTTTAAAATTGTCTCCTTGTGTAATAGGCAGGAGTGAGAGAACGCATTGCGCCTCTTGTTATCCAACCGATCAGATGGGCGGAATGGCTTTCTTATATTACTGTGAAACCAGCTAGAGTTACTGAAGGAGTTCCTATTTCTTTTAACCGTGGAAATGTTTAGTGTCCAGCAGTGCTTTTGATTCATGTTACCTTTACATTAACAGCACAAGCTTGAATGTTGTCCAGATTTGATACCTGAGTACCTTAGGAGGTGACTCATTGTTCTGAACATTGTATAATCTTCAAAGAACATCCCCACCTCTGATCGTATGACGTGAGGGAAAAACATTGATGAAGCAGCTGAAGACGTTTGTGCCGAAGAAGCTACCCTGAGGATTGCCCACAGGGATATCCAGCGACTGGAAGGATTGATGTCCACCAGCCCCATTGTGTTCTGAATGATTCAACCAGTGGGGAGTTTACAACTGATTCCCATCAAGTTCAATTTTGTTCAGTCTCCTTGACATCTCGCTCAAACAAATACGGCCATGATATCAGGGCCAGTCACTTTACGCTGTGTTCATAAATTCTATCCATGTCAATAGGCCAAGGTATATGTGTGGGGAGTGTTTCCTTCTCTCAGGCGGTAGAGACGGTTACAACCAGACTGTTGGGGAGGCCAAATCACTGAAATGTTTGGGGGGTGCGAGTGTTGTCAGTGGATTTTGACCCATCAGAGATTCGAGGGCTACAAAGAATTGGGCATGAAAGAGAAATTGCGGCCGAGTGCAGATCAGCCCTGACTTAGTGAATGGAAGGGCAGGTCTGAGGGTCGATGTCGCCTGATTTATTCCAGTATGCCCCATAGTCCAGTCACTTCGTGGCCTCTTCCATTTCCTGTGTTACTGAATTCAAATTACTGAATATACTGATCCTGCTGCTGTCTAACTGGATACTCGTGCTGCATGATCTAGTTACAGTTTTATAGGCGCGAGGGCTTATTGGCCTCCTCCTGTAATTGTATATCAGGCTCCAGGGGCTGAAAAGCCTCATTCTGTTCTGGTGTAATTGTAATCCATATTTACTAAATCTACTGCTATTTGAGAAAGTGAGCTCTGCAGATGCTGGAGATCAGTGTCGAAAAGTGTGGCACTGGAAAAACACGGCAAGTCAGGCAGCATCAGAGGAACAGGAGAATCGATGTATTGGACGTTCCTGATAAAGGGCTTATGTCTGAAACATAGGTTCTCTTGCCTCTCGAATGCTGCCTGGCCTGCTGTGTTTTTCCAACACCACATGTTTCGACATCTCCTGCCCTACCCAAGTCAATCTTCCTGGTCACTTCATCCAATTACATTAAGAAAATTATCAAGCACAAACTTCCTCACACAAAGCCACACTTACTATTCCTAAGCAAAGCCTGTCTTTCTAAATGCATGTAAATCTTATCCCTCAGAACCTTCTCAAGTAACTTACCTACCACGGATGTTCAACCTCGGGTCTATAGTTCCAAGGCTTTTCTGTTCAGTTCTTCTTGAATAAGGGCACATTTTCTATCCTCCAGTCTTCCGGGACATTACCTGTAGTTAATGATGATCAATATTATAGGTCAGAGTCCCCGAAAATTCTTCTGGAGCCCCTTGAGGTGTTCTTGGATATATCGGGCAAGGACCATGAGATTTATCCACTTTCAAACATTCTAGTACGTCCACAATCTCGTCTACTGTGACATGGATTGTCCCTAAGATATCACGACTAACTTTCTCAAGTTCTCAAGTCATCATGTCTTTCTCCACGGTAAACATAGAGAAGACGTTCCACACATACTTGTCTACATTGGTCTTCCAGGGGACCTATTTTCTCTCCAGTTATTGCTTTTTCTTTTAATATGTTTAAAGTACCTTTTTGGATTCATCTTAATCTTCTCAGCCAAGGCTCTTTCTTGCCCCCTTTTCACCCGACTGATTTCTTTCTTCAGTAAACTCCGTTATCTCTTATATACCTCCAGGGATTCCCTTGATCCCAGCTGCCTGTACCTGAGCCACGTGCCGAGTTCGAACCTGTGGACCAGTTTTGTCCCTCTCCATAACTACTTGAAAACTAGTAGAAATAGGTTACTGGTTCCAAAGTGCTCCCCCCACTATTAACTCATTTACCTGTCCTGTCCTATTTCCGAAGAAAATTTCGGGTTTGGCCCTTTCCCGAGTAGGACACTCTATATACTGCTTGAGGAAACTTTCCTGACGCATTTAACATATTCTATCTCATCAAATTCCTTAATGCTCTGGCCGTTCCAGTCTGTATTAGAAAAATGAAAATCCCGTATTATGATAACCCTACTGCTCATGCAGGTCTCCCCTCTGTCCCTGCATATTTGTTACTCTCATTCCTGTTGACTCTTTGGGATCTATATTACAACCCCAATCACCTCACCATGCCATTCCTATTTCTTAACTCCACCGACAAAGCCTCACTGGGTGATGCATCAGTTATTTTATCTCTGATTGCTGCTGTGGTACTCCCCTTAATCAGAAATGCAACTCCACCTCCCCTCCTTCCACTATCTCTGTTTCACCTAAAGCACCTATTCCCTCGCACATTAAGCTGTCAGTCCTATCCATCACTTAGCCATATTTCTGTAATGGCTATAATATCCCAGTCCCACTTACGTATCCATGCCCTGAGTTCATTGGACTTACCTGTCAGCCTTCTTGCATTGAAACAGATGCAACTTAATCCAAAATGCATTACTATCTCTCTGTCGTTTTCCAGCCTAACCTTACTATTTCTATTTACTCTGTCTCCTTCCACTTGCCTCCCTACTCTTGAGGATACGACCACCTGCCAATCTAGTTTAAACCCTCCCTTGTAACCCTAGCAAAACTGGCCAATATATTGGTATCCCCTCCAGTGCATGTCTCGGACGTTAATCCCCCTCTCAGGAGATTACCACTGTCAAGTTTTTTTTTAAAAAATGTTTCTCCTAGCTCTCTGTAATCACGCTGCAGGACCTCGTCCCTATTCCTACGGGTAACATTTGTGCCAACGTGCATAATGATTTCTGGCTGCTCACCGTCCCCCTTGAGAATGTTCTGCAGCCACTTGGAGACATCCTGGTCCCTAGCACTTGGGAGGTAGCCCACCATCCTGGATTCCCGTTTACGACCACAGAATCTCTGATCTGTCCCACTAGCAATCGGCCCTCCTATCTTTAACGTCCTGTTTACCTTTACCCTTTCCCGTTGTGTCCCAGAGCCAGTGGGAGGACCACCAACCTGGCTACTGCTACTTTCCCCTGAACGGTCATCTCCCCAACAATCCAAACTGGTCTATTTGTTTTCGAGGGGAATGGCCACAGGAGATTCCTGCACTCCCTGCCTACTCCCTTTTCCATTGCTGGTGGTTGCCCATCGACTCTCAGCCTGGAACATGACAGGAAGCAAGGAACGACTGTTGGATTAAATTATGTTTATTTAAATACAACAGGACTGACAGGTAAGGCTAATGAACCTAGGACGATGAACGTTGGACTGGAATATTACAGTCATTAAAGAAGTGTAACTAGGGGCGTGTCTATGAATTTGTCAGTATCTCGGATGACTCTGAGTGTATCCTAGATTAAATTACCTACAGTGTGTAAACAGGACCTTCAGTCCAACAAGTCCACACCGACCCACCGAAGAACAGCCCATCCAGACCCACTCCCCAACACGCAACACCACGGGTCATTTCACATAACCTGCACATCTTCGAACTGTGTGAGGAAACCGCAGCACCTAGAGGGGACACATGCAGACACGGGGAGAATGTGCAAACTCCACACAGACAGTTGCCCGAGGTAGGATTTGAACCCTGGTCGTTGGTGCTCTGAGGCAGCAGTGCTAACCCATGAGCCACTGTGTCGCCGAGCGTTGCTCCCTAACATGGTCCATCAGGAGCTGAAGCTGGATGCAGTTTCCACATGTGTAGCCATCAGCTCCCTGAGCTCCTACATCCCACAAGAGGAACATGCGACTGTGTTAGCTGCCATTTGGACTGCTGTAACAATAAAGTTAAAATGAGTTTATTTGAGTTTAACTGTACATTTTGCTGAGCTGGAGCTGTCTAAATCCTCTCGTGCCAAAGACTTACTGCTTCTTCTGCTACCAACGGCATATCTCTCTACCCCTCCACATTTAATTTTCGTCAGGGAAGGAAGGAGACACGACATTGATGTAGCGTTCAGGCCTTCAGCACTCCTTGACACCTGGCCCCTGACTAGCTGCTCCCCAGTGCAGGTCGCTGCTTGGCCTTGGAGGGTGTCTTGCTGAGGTCTTCCTTCTGGTAGTGGAGACTATGTCGATGCAGATCCTCACCCTGACAGGCAATCCGTGTTATCGCAGTCCTCTCGTACTATCTGTCTATTAGTATCGCGTTTATGAATACCTTGAATCCCTCGATTGCATTCCAAACTGTGACTCACTCCACAGTGAGAGAGATGATGTTCTTGTGAATACAGGGCTATTAGAAAAGAACACCATTAGACATAGGGGCAACAATATGTCTATCCTCTCATTGAATCTGTTTTTCCTTCGATTAGGTT